>NC_092414.1:96443696-97072196 GCF_040894005.1 Engystomops pustulosus | reverse complement strand
AAAGGTAAAAATCATAATTTTTGGAGGGTTTATAACAGTTTTTTTTTACGGCGTTTATCGTGGGGGTTCAATAATGATTTACTTTTATTCTACGGGTTGTTACGGACGCGGTGATACTATATATGTGGGGTTTGTGTTATGATTTAGACTTTTTTTTGAGTTATATGTCTCTTTATATGTTTTGGGGGTTTGGGGCATTTTTAGTGATTTATGACTTTATTTTTTTATTGAATAACTTTTTTTTTTTTTAACTTTTTCACTTTTATACCATGGGACATGAAGAAGCAATCATCTGATTGCTTCTTCATGATAATATTCTGCAATACTGATGTATTGCAGAGTATTATCAGTGTCAGCCTATACACTTGCATAGGCTGGCACTGTGCCAGTAAGATGACGTCACAGACGCCATCTTACTGGCAGTTCTTGCAGGTAACTCTGGGGTCCAGATCGGACCCCAGAGTTACTATAGCAACGATCGGCGCCCCCCCGAAAACGATTCGGGGGGGCCAATCGTGGGGGAAAGATCCCCCAGATGCATGTTAGATGCCGCGGTCGCGCTGACCGCGGCATTTAACGGGTTAAGCACTGGGGTGCCGGCTATTAGTTACAGCCGGCACCCCGTGTCTCCCGATGCCGGTTCGGCTCTGATCCAGAGCCGAGCCGGCATAAGCGCCGTGGCGGATATATCCGCCACTGAGCGCTAAGTCACTGCGCTCCGTGGCGGATATATCCGCCACGGAGCGTGAAGGGGTTAAAGAGAACTTGACATTTAAATGAACCCACCCAAAATTAATACTTCATAAAAAACTGATTAAAAGCTTTTTGTCCTTATCCCTAAGTGTTTCCTTTCAATGGCTGCAAAAATCAGTCAATTGCGTCCTGCATATTAAATTTTACTTGCATTGCCCTACCTCCTTGTTCTTGATTGACAGGAATCACTGCTAGGACATGCTGCTGTATGGGGACTGTCTGCCAATAATCACCTACAGACATACATAGAGCTCTATTAATTAGGGGTAGAAAAAGCTGTGTCACATGTTTTAGACAGTGCCTTGCTTGAACACTGAGAGCTCTGTTACATTATTGAGCACTTTATGTCATGTGACCAGGATGATGTCATCTTTAACTGGTCCTGGTCGTTTACTTAGTATGTGCAGCGACTAGCCCATGTATGTATCTGATCATATAAAATCACAGCATGCCTCCTTGGAGGATGGGGAGGAGTAGAGGTCAGAACCTCTGAACAGATGCATATCTTCGCATTATACCTCACTTCTGTATAACCTTCACTCATACTGAAATGAGAGAAACCTATGACTAATAAAAGTAATCACTAACAAATCTACAAAATTTGTTAAATGTCCTAAAAAATATATAGAGATTTACATTTTTCTTGAAAATGTACTTGCTTTTTGACTTTACATTGGAGATAATAATTTTAAATAATCTAACTTTGTCATTTTGCATAAGCTAAGAAGCTAACATCAGAAAATGACAGCTTGTTTATAAGTACTGTATATCTTCCTAAAATATATTTTGGTTGTACTTGGACGAAAAAAATTGTGACTTCAGTTTTTCATCCTGCCCACATGAGAAGCCATCATAGATTGACACTTCCGATGGTTTATTTGTCAGCTTTGTGACATGGGCCGAGGCACCATCTTATCTTGTAGAGTAGAAGAGTTAGGCCAGCAGCACATATATGTGCACAGGCTAGAATTCAGACTGACCACAGTGCAGAGGACAGAACTTTGCATTGTATGTACCATCACTAGGAAGTGCAATTTGTTATGCAGAAAAGAAGGCATTATACAGCTCTGTACATGGAAAAATAAGGTTATAGAATTTTTTTTTTTTTTTTTCAAAATGGGGAATAAGAAATGGAAACCCAGAAACTAAAAAGTGCTGTGTCCTTAAGGGGTTAACCCCTTCAGGACATCAGGACGTAGCTATTTGTAGCTTAAGGCTCAGCCCCAATTTTTGTATTCTGACATGCGTCGCTTTATATGGTTATAACTTTTGAAAACTGTCACCTATCTAAGCAAGTTTATGCTGATTCGCGGGAACTAAGTTGGTTTTTTCCCCCTCATGTTTCTGCTAAATGGGCGCGAGAACAACGTGTAACATGGGTCAGAGAACTCTGGGAAGGAGAAAAGAACACCCCCGATGACATCTGCAGGCCTGTAAGCCAATCAGCGACCGGCAGGCTTATGTGATGTCACACAGCCCTATAAAACCCAGCCATTTTCTATCTCAGCACTTCACACTTCATGTTGTAGCGTCCAGCTGCTGCTATTGTACTGTGCGATTCGTGCTGCAATCCCTCGCTGTTCTCTAAGGGGGTTCTATATACCCCAAATAGCAGTTCTATTTAGTGACAAAATCGAATAGGAAGAAATCTGTTTGACTTTCATGCATCTGCAGCAGCGATTGGTGGACCAATCCCTGGTTGTTCTTTAAGGGGGATCTGTTTTCCCCAAATAGAAGTTCTATTTAGTGACAAAATCGAATAGAAAAAAATGTTTGACATTCGTGCATCTGCAGTAGTGAGCTGTCAGTTGTGGGGTAGCTGTATAACGCACATTGCCATACCTTATTGTGGCTCTAGTTTACAGCCATATTTACGTGTGAAATCCACATAGTTTATACAGTGATTTTCGCTGAAATTACACTTAGTTGTGGGGTATCTGTATAACACACATTGCAATACCTTTTGGGGGCTCTAGTTTACAGCCAGATTTACGTGTCAAATCCTCGTAGTTTATAAACCACTATGGCAGGCAGAGGTGGCAGCACAGTAAGGGGCTGTCGCAGCAGGGGTAACTATGTGAGGCCAGAACTGCCGTTGTTATCTAGTGGCAGTGTGTTGATCAACAACCCAAAGGTTGTTGAATGGTTGACTAGGTCATCCAATTCCTCAAATATAGTCCGTGGGTTCCTCTCATACAACAATTAGTTGGCATGGCCCAGGAGCAGGTCAGCAGCCCTCATCTGTCCTCAACCAGGCTCTGTCCTGTTCCCTTCCGGCAGCCAGAGAGCTACTAGGTGGTCTAGGCTCAGCGCCACTATTCAGCGAGGACAAAGTGTTTGAGGATAGTCAGCAGCTGCTTTGCAGTGAAGAGGTGGGGCAGACTTCCGCTTCTTCCTGCAGTAGGCAGGCTGTGCATACTGACACCGCTGAGGAGAGTAGCAGTGACCGGGAAACGCAAATTGACGATGATGTAGCCGATCGCACTTGGGAGCCGGGTGTAGCAGGGGACTTATCATCGTCGGGCGAAGAGAGTGTCAGCTTGCGGAGCAGGCAGCAAGTCGCTACTGTGGCTGTGAGTCAGCAGGGTGGCAGCAGTGCGAGGACTGGAGCCAAACGTCCGTGGGGTACAAATCCCAATTCGCAAGCCCAAATAAGCCGTGGCACAGGGGCTCAGTGTGGTAGCGGCGGTAGTAGTCGCTCAGTGCAGAGTGTTGGCGGTAAAATTACCACCTCAGCGGTGTGGCAATTTTTTTGTAAAGACCCCAGAGGAGCCGAGCATGGGTATATGTCATATCTGTGGGCAGAAAGTGAAGCGTGGCCAGGGAGCTAACCTTGGCACCACGGCCCTGTGCCAACACATGCAGCGTCACCATCCAATGGCCTGGGAGAAACGGGTGTCAGATGCGGTCCATCCTGCAGGCGGAGCAACAGCAGCAGCACCTAGTGGCACACATGCTGTTTCAGCAAGTCAAGGCTCCAGCACCTCTGCCAAAGGGAGCTGTTTGTCTTTGACATCATCTCCCGGTCCAGATGCTCCTGCTCCTCGCTACGTATGGCGCCAGCAGTTGTTGAGCGAGGCGATTACAAAAAAGACAACTCTATGCGTCCAGCCATCCTAAGGTGCAGAAGCTGACCGTGCTCTTGTCGAAGCTGTTGGTACTGCAGTCTCTCCCTCTCCAAGTCGTGGACTCTGCAGCCTTCAGAGAACTAATGGCTTGTGCCGAACCGAGGTGAAGAGTTCCAAGCCGCAATTTTTTTTCCAAAAAGGCTGTGCCAGCCTTTCACCAATATGTACAACAGAAGGTGGGCCAGTCCTTGAGCTTATCAGTTTCTTCCAAGGTGCATGGCAGTGCGGACGTGTGGAGCTGTAATTATGGTCAGGGCCAGTATATGTCCTTTACGGCCCACTGGGTGAATGTGCTTCCCGCCCAGCCACACGAACAACTTCCACAAGAGACGGCTCTTTCTCCTCCACGTAGTCAAACTGCTGCTCCTGCGCCACTGTCCGCTGCCTCCTCGTCCTTCACCACCACCTCAGCCTCCACAAGTGCTGCTCCATCATACCACATGTGCAGGGCACAGTGGTGTCACTCAGTTCTACACATGGTTTGCCTGGGCGAACGAAGTCACACATGGGAGGAACTGCTCCGCGTCATGCAAGAAGAAATCAATGTGTGGCTTTCTCCGTGACAACTAAAAATCGGAACCATGGTGACAGACAATGGGAGGAACATGGTGTCCACGCTGCACCGAGGAGGGATGGTCCATGCGCCCTGCATGGCGCACATGTTCAATCTGGTAGTCAACAAGTTCCTGAAGTCTTACACCCATCTGCTAGACATTCTAAAAATGGCCAGGACACTGTGCACGCACTTCAGCCATTCTTACAAAGCCAAGCACCCCCTCCTCGAGTTGCAGCGCCAGAACGGCCTACCCCAACATAGTCTGATATGCAATGTTTCCACCCGTTGGAATCCCAGCCTCCTTATATTAGACCGCCTGTATGAACAGAGAAAAGCCATTAATGATTTTTTGATGATGCAAGCGGACCGTAGTACTCCCCTGTGTAACTTTGATGTCAGCCACTGGCAGCTCATGTGTGACACCTGCCGTTTGCTCAGGCCTTCTAAAGAGGCCACATTATTTGTCAGTCGCCAGGACTGTGGAATGAATAACATCATTCCACTGCTTCATTTGCTGGAACTCATGCTGCAAAATCTGTCTGGTCAGGGCACTGGAGAAGTGGAGACTACATCTCATGGCCACATGAGTCAGGTGGGGGCTGAACTGGAGGAGTAGGACATTGGAGCACAAGCAGAGTCTGGTGCAATTTGTGGTTTTTCTACTCAGGTGACAGGAGAGGAGGAGCAGGAGCATCCGGAGGAGGTAGAAGGCGAGGCAGATGACCCAGAAGCACCGTGGCAGTATACTGTGGATATGGAGGCCGGGAGTCCCTCAGAGTCTCTTGCGCAGATGGCCCGCAGCATGCTGCTTTGCCTATCTAGTGACAGCCGAATAGTCAACATCCGGCATAGGGATGACTTTTGGCTCTCCACCCTCTTGGACCCTCGCTACTGGTCCAAAATGGGTGACTTTTTTTTCCTGCTGCTGAGAGGAAGGAACAACTGTCATACTATAGAGAAATACTGAGAACACAGTTGGCCGCTGCCTATGTGCGCCATTGTCCATCCTCTGTCAGGTATGACCGGGGGATTCCTGGCAGTCATTGCTCACGTACTACTACCACGGCTGCTGGGGGGTAGGAGCAGTAGCAGTTCCATCAACAGTTGCTTAATGAGCAATTTCCTTCACCTGCTTAGTGAGGAGGGTAGCCGCCACCAGCAGTAGCAGCAGGACATGAAGCTGACCCTGCACCAGCAGGTGGTTGCCTACTTGGACAGCACTTTACCACCTGAGGTAGAGGATCCCATGGACTACTGGGCAGCCAAACTTGATGCGTGGCCGCAACTTGCGGAGTTTGCAGTAGAGAAGCTGTCCTGCCCGGCCAGTAGTGTGGCATCATAGCGGGTGTTCAGTGCGGCGGGGGCCATCGTTACCCCCAGGAGAACCCGCTTGTCCACCCGTAATGTGGAGAGACTGAGCTTTGTCAAGATGAATCGGGCTTGGATCGGCCAGGATTTCAACTCACCAATGCCTAATGCATCAGATTAGATCAGCCATGACGCCTCCTCCAAACGTTGAGAAATGAGTCGGGGGTTCTAACTACCTGCCTCAGCTACTATTCTGATGCTGCCACCTGCCTGATGCCACACATCTGCTGCTAGTTTCACCATCTGCCTGCCACCATCTTTACCAGGGACTGGAATTGTCCACCACCTCCACACTATATCATGGTGCCACTCTGCAGGCTCCTGCTGCTTCTGATGCCACCTTCACACTATATCATTGTGCCACTCTGCAGGCTCCTGCTGCTTCTGCTTCTGATGCCGCCTTCACACTATATCATTGTGCCACTCTGCAGGCTCCTGATGCTGCTTCTGATGCCACCTTCACTCTATATCATTGTGCCACCCTGCAGGCTCCTGCTGCTGCTTCTGATGCCACCTTAACACTATATGATTGTGCCACTCTGCGGGCTCCTGCTGCTTCTGATGCTGCCTTCACACTATATCATTGTGCCACTCTGCGGGCTCTTGCTGCTTCTGATGCCACCTTCACACTATATCATTGTGCCACTCTGCGGGATCCTGCTACATCTGATGCCACCAACACACTATATCATTGTGCCACTCTGTGGGCTCCTCCTGCTGCTGCTGCTACTGATGCCACCTTCACACTATATCATTGTGCCACTCTGCCGGCTCCTGCTGCTTCTGATGCCACCAACACACTATGAATGTGCCACTCTGCGGGCTCCTGCTGCTTCTGATGCCACCTTCACACTATATAATTCTGCCACTGTGCGGGCTCCTGCTGCTGCTACCGATGCCACCAACACACTATATGATTGTGCCACTCTGCGGGCTCCTGCTGCTGCCGCATTCACACTATATGATTGTGCCATTCTGTGGGTTCCTGCTGCTGCTGCTTCTGATGCCACCTTCACACTATATGATTGTTCCACTCTGCAGGCTCCTGCTGCTGCTTCTGATGCCACCATCACACTATATCATTGTGCCGCTCTTGCTGCTTCTGATGCCACCTTCATACTATATCATTGTGCCACTCTGTGGGCTCCTGCTGCCACCAACACACTATATCTTTGTGCCACTCTGCGGGCTGCTGCTGCTTTTGATGCCACCAACACACTATATCATGGTTCCACTCTGCTGCTCTTGATGCTTCTGATGCCAACACACTATATCATTGTGCCACTCTGTGGGCTCCTCCTGCTGCTGTTGCTACTGATGCCACCTTCACACTATATCATTGTGCCACTCTGCGGGCTCCTGCTGCTGCTGATGCCACCGACGCACTATATCATTGTGCCACTCTGTGGCTTTCCCTGTTGCTGACACCATGTTGCTGACACCTGTGGACTCCTGCTGCTGCTTCTTCTGTTGCCACCTCCACACTCTTATCATTGTGCCACTTTGTGGCCTCCTGTTGCTGCTGCTGCCACCTCCACACTCTTATCATTGTGCCACCTTGTGGCCTACCATGTTTCCGCCACCTCCATAATTTGTCATTGTGCCACTCTGCAGCCTACTCATGCTGCTGCCAACTGACCGCTGTCTCTTTGGAACACCCTGTGATTTCCATAATGCTGTTTTCACCCTCCATCACTCTATGACATTGCCACTATGTTTGGTTTTCCCCTTCATTTCATCTGTCAGAAAGATGAAAAGCTTCAGGATTGATAGCCAAAAGCAGGAGTGGATGCAGAACACAGAGGACATGCAAGTATCCCATTTGCTGCTCATCTCTATTCTGGATCAACTCCTGTTTTTGGCTTTAGCAATACTGATGGATTATTGACCGATTGAAAGAGGACACTGACGCGTGAAAAGAAGGCCAAAATGATCAGTGACGTCAATGCAAAATTACTGCCGACATCCTCTGCACTCTTTTGGGGGGCTTTCCACATGTATCCGCGTTTAACAAAACAGGTTCTGTCGTAATCTATGGAATCATCTGATGTCAGTGTAAAAAGAGTGCACTCTTTGATGTTATAGTGGGATCTTGGCCCTCAGCTCGGTCCTTTCGAGCTGTCACAGACGATACCTTGTCAGGCTGCGTTCCCGCTTCGCTTATTTGGTGAAGTTGGCCTATGTAAGTGCACATGGAAGTGAAGAGTAAAGCGATTCTAAGAGCAGCGGCTGTCATGTGCGTGTCATACTAAAACACAGCATTGTTTGAAGACCAAACCACGCTCCCTATGCATATTTATGCATGGCACAACGTTCTACAACACCCTACAGGCTCTCTGCAGCCAGGAAATGCCTGTTTTTAACGTGATTCGTTTTGATTCGATTCGTGTCGAATCAAATTTTTAAAAAAAATTCGCCAAATCGGGACGCCCATCTCTACTCACATGTTGAACTTTATTTTAGTAGTAAATTTTGGATGATATGTTTTGAGTTTATTTACGGTACAAAAAAAATTGAAAAATTATGAATATGAAAAATTTGCCATTTTCGAAATTGCGCTTTCAGGCAGATTTACCACCTAAGTAAGTTGCTGAATAATCAGAAACGGCTTTTATTAAGATGGTTAACCATTTAAGATCTGCATAGTAATTACATCAAAATGGTGAAATTTACAATTGTCAAATTTTGTCAGTTATACTGTACATTCATTTAGCCTTAAAATTTACACATTTCCAAATGATAAAAAGAGAAAACCCATCTTACAATTTGTTATGCAATTTCTCCTGAGTACAGGGACCCCCTACATGTGGCTGTTACTTTTTCATTATTGGGGCCCTGTGTCAGCATCTTTTTGCGGGATGAGATGCTTTTACCATTGTTACCATTTTATCCCCTATTGTTGAAAATTTATGAACTTCTTTTTGAGGGCAGGAGTAGAAAAGCATAAATTCTGTAGTGGAATTTTAATTTTTTCTTTTCTTTACCGTACAGACTAAAAATCATGTTATCTTTATTCTATGGGTCAATATGATTACGGGAATACCACACTTGAACTTTTTTTTTTTTTTTTTTTTAATGTTTTACTAAAGTTGGTAAATAAAACCCTTATGTGGGGAAAAATCTTTCATTTGTTCATTGCTGTCTTCCAAGTGGCATAACATTTTTACTATTTTGGCTACAGAGCTGGTTGATGGCTTGCATTTTGTACAGTATCATTCTGGAGTACATATGTTTTTTATCACTATTTATTGTATTTGTTTGTGGGATTAAATAGGTAAAAATCATAATTTTTGGAGGATTTTTTCCTTTTTTTTTACATGTTCATGAGGGTTAAATAATTATTTACTTTTATTCTACAGGTTGTTATGGAAGCGGTGATACTATATATGTGATGTTTGTGTTAGGATTTAGACTTTTTTGCGCTTTATATGTTATGGGGCTTATGGGCATTATAGATTTATTCATTTATTTTTTTTATTGAATAACTTTTTTTTTTTTTAACCATGGGACATGAACAAGCAATCATCTGCTTGCTAGTTCATGATAATACAATGTGACGTCATCTTAAAGGCACGGTATCAGCCTATGCATCAGTATTGCAGACGCCATCTTATGCGCACTGCCTGCAGACAGCCCTGGGGTCCTAATCGGACCACAGGACTGCCATAGGAATGATCAGCGTCCCCCCGAAGACGGTGCAGGGGGGCTAATCGTGGGGGAAAGACCCCCAGGACGCAGTTTAAATGCCATGGGCACAGCGGGCATTACACTGTGATGTCTGTTCGTTACAGCCGCCACCCTGTGTATCACTATGCTGGCTCAGCTTCGATCTCGAACTGGGCCGGCATCAGGACGCAGAGCATTAAGGGGTTGTAGGAAATCTACCATCAAAAGCATGATAAACCAGAGACACTTACTCATAGATCCAGGCACTGTGACTGTCGAATTTTTCTATTTGTTATCCGTGGCCTCCTTCCTTCTATAAAATCAACTGTTAGAACACAGCAACTCAGTTTTTCGAGGGCCCCTTTCAGCAAGCAGATTGACAGACTGTAACAGTGTGCAAGGAGCCCTTGCACTGTGCTAAAACTTCCTGCTTGCTGAGGTTGCAGCCTTGTTGGGACATGGTGGACATCCACCAATCATCACTACTTCATCCATCTGAACCATCCAGGGTTGCACGACACTCGTCAGTAAACAAGACTGTTTGAAAATTAGTCTTCATGTATGTCTGGGCTATTCTTTTTTTTATAGAACTGTATGTTTACATTTTTCACAGGTTTGTGTAAATCTTACAAAAATTTGATAACCAAACACAATTACATTAACCTTGGCCAGCTTATCCGGCCTTTCCACCAGAGAGATTCCTGTACTGTTTCGTAAAGCAATTTCCTTAATTTCTACTAAAATGGTTGGCTGGACGTACATGTCCACAAAATATGCTGTAGGGAGCCTCTCCCTGACCCACATGCCAACAATTATCCAGTACATTTGGGAAAAGCCGGTATTACACAGCAAGGGTGTTTGGTACCAATGGAGCAACAATTTTATGTTGGTTCTCTTTGTATGTTGTACATAGTGAGGTTTGTGCTGCAAGCCGCCTTTTGCGCTGCCTAGTCTCCTGATAGGAGCCCAGGCTATGCCCTACCATTTGGCCATGAATGCTCTGTTCTCGGGTCTGGGTGCAGTAGTAGCGAGTATATTCTGGAGATTAAGCCTGCAGTGTGAGTTGTTGTTTTACAAATGTATTCGATTTGCTCCAGTTTTGTAGTAAATTACGTATCTGTAAGTAGTGGTAATGGGAAGATAGCAGAATGTTGAATTTTTCCCTGTGTGTTGCAAATGGTAAGATCTTTAGAGTTAAGTGGTTTACTGCAAATCGAATCGGGCGCTTATGGCAAGGTTTTGCTTCTCACCCTACCATTATACCCTCCGCCGCCGGTGAGTAGAGAAACGACTGCATTGAAGAAACAAGCGGGAACTTGGCCCCATATACTTAGTGTGAATGCTTTGGGACCCAGTGTTGGACTTGGGTATAGGGACCCCTGGGGACCACAATAATGAGTTGTGGTGGAATTGAGCCAGCCATAAATTTTCAATTTCCATCAACTTCGAATAGGCCAAGAGCTGTAACAATGCTGGTATATGTCTTAAATGTGCTGCACAATAATATTTGATAAGATCAGGCATAGACAATCCCTCCATCTTACGTGAGATCAATTCAGATTTAGCAACGCAGTGATGTTTCTGTGCCCAAACAAAATGGATGAGGGCTGCCTGCAAGGCCTTTAACTGTCTCAGGGGTACAGGGATGGGCAGGGTTTCAAAAAAGTACATAATTTTGGGCATAATTGTCATTGTCACAGATGCAATCCTCCCAAAAAGGGTCAACATTCCACTTGTTTAATAGCAAACAAATCTCACAGAACAACTTTTGTATTGTATGAAGCAGTAAGATGCACTCCTAAATATTTTATTACATCTTTCTTCCATGCAAACTTATAGCTAGGCTTCAGTAGCGTTACCGTTTCATCCGAAGCATTAATTGGTAAAGCCTCTGTCTTGGATGTGTTAAGTTTTTACCCAGTTAAAACATCAAATTGTCAATCTGGCCTGTGAGTTAGTTAACTGGTTAGCGACCACCCGCCGTGTATTCACGGCGGCGGCCGGGTCCCGCTGCATGGAGAGGGCTCACGGGCTGAGCCCTCTCCATAGCTGGTAAGTCTTTGCTGCATAACCGGTAACTGTTATAATAGATGGGCGCCATCTTGCCTAGGATTGTCGCTCCCTGTGACGTCATCGGGGAGCGACGATCCGTCTCCATGAGGCTATTTTGTTTTAACACCTTTGCAACACCCTCGCCGATGCAAACTGTTTTGTCTGATGTAAGATGTGTCAGCCAATCACCTTTGTTATAATTTGTCTATGTAAGCTGAGATGTAATTGGAGGAGCAGCCACCACCTGACCAGGGGAGTTACAAGACCCTGTCAGGAAACTTCCAGAATTAGAAGAGTCTCTCCCAGGAGGGAGAAGAGAGCAGTCAGACTAGGAGTCTGCAGCAAGCAGACTGGAGTAACTCCAGTCTAAACTCTAGACAGCTAGCATACCAGACCAGAGCAGGAAGAGCCTAGCCCCTGCCTGAAGAGTGTAGCTAATAGCTAAGAGTTAGTGAGGAAAGGGGTATCATCCTACCTTTAAGGGTGATACCTGAAGCAATCCAGGAGAAAGCTGAAGCATCCTACTAGGACACAGCTACCTCCCAGCCTGCCATCTGCATCCAGGCTGGTGCTCTACCTCCTGTGGCTCCCTCCAACTTGCATCTCAGTACTCCAACATCTTGTTAAAGGCACGTTGCTGATGTTCCTGTCGGTTCCAATAAAGAACTGTAAGTGTTTCTGTTCAACCTCTGCCTCCGTCTGGTCCCTGCTACTCCGGCTGTCACCATCACGGGCACCCTGTCCACCACACAGAGACTCATACTCTAGACACCAAAGGGTTGCCCCAGGGAGATCCGCTATAGCAGCCTCTCCCTCATCATTTCTTGCCAACACCACCCTGCTGGAGACCTGCCAGGCTGTAGGACAGCCCTCCGGTTCCCCATACCAAGCACCGTGACACAAGCGTGCTTAGGCCGCAACCGCCAGCCACTCAGGTACTGTGGGCCCCGGCTGACTCCAGGCCCCAAGAAAAGGTTAGGCCCCGGTGGGGGATGTTGCACCTTCGTTACAATGTGCTGATAATCCCCATATACTGCCATACTCTAGTATGGCAGTATATGATAGGATCGATCAGACAACCTAGGGTTAAAGTACCCTAGGGGGTCTGAAAAATAGTAAAAATAAAAGAAAGTTTAAAAAAAATTATAATAAAAAAACAAAAAAATTCAAATCACCCCTTTCCCTAGAACTGATATTAATATAAATAAACAGTAAAAATCACATTAGGTATCGCCGCGTCCAAAAATGCCCGTTCTATCAAAAAATATTAACGTTTTTTTCAATGTGTTTAACCCCGTAACTGAAAATAGCGCCCAAATTCGAAAATGGCACTTTTTTGCCATTTTGAAAAATATAAAAAAAATCTATAAAAAGTTGATCAAAAGGTTGTACAGTCCTAAAAATGATATCATTGAAAATATTATCAAATGTTGCAAAAAATGACACCACCCACAGCTACGTAGAGCAAAGTATAAAAAAAGTTATTAGCGCCAGAAGATGGCAAAATAAAAATTTCTACAGGAGGTTTTAATTTTTCTAAATGTATGAAAACATTATAAAACCTATACAAATTTGGTATCCCCGTAATCGTACCAACCCAAAGATTAAAGTAGACTTCTCATTTGGTGCGCTCAGTGAAAGCCGTAATATCCAAGCCCACAAGAAAATGGCGCAAATACGTTTTTTTACCATTTTCACTTTTTGAAGGTGGGGAGTGAAAAATGGAAATGAAAAAACAGGAAAGGGCCTGGTCCTTAACCGGTTAAAGATATCAAGGGGTTGGTTAGAGTCAGTAGCACATCATCGACAAACAGCAAAAGTGTGAATTCTCTGTCTTTTATGTGGATTCCTTGTATGTCAAGGTCTTGGCAGATAAGGTCTGCAAATGGCTTACAGAATACATAGAACAAAAGAGAGGGGGGGATAAGGGGCATCCCTGCCTCGTGCCATTCCTAATCTGGTGTGTAGAGACCCTGTAGTGCATGTAAAAACATCCCATGTATGCCCACATGTTTCAGAACTTGAAACATGGAAGCCTATCAAAGGCTTTTTATGGAATACTTGTGGAACCGATCCGCTATTGCTGTTGGGTCGTGCAGTAGCCCTCCCTATTATCTCTGATAACATGCACGGTGTGATTAACCCTTTTCTCCTGCAGCTGCCTTGCTAGGAGTGTATGAGCCTTATTACCTTTCTCATAGAAGATTTGTCTAAAGAATGTCAACAGCTTCTCTACCTGCTTAAGCTGAAGTTCCCTGAGGAGTTCTACCAGTCTCCTCAGCTTTCCTGTAGTGGGATTAGTAGCCATGTTCACTACCATATTCTGAATGGTCCCCTAATTTCCAGCTCCTGCCGTGGTCTATCTCTAGTCCTGACTCCATGGTCAATACAATGTCTGTGCATTAGCGCTTTACGTGCCTCACACAATATGGATTAAGATGTGACTGCGTCTACATTGAAATGAAAGTATTGTCAATGCCAAAGTAAGGCCCTCCCTTCTATGTGGAGACTTCGGTAAAGCCTCATTCAGTCTCCAAAAACAGGCACGTGTGTGATTGTCCGAACATGAGATGGTTCCCACCCATGTGTGTGGTGCAGAGAAGAATGTAAATGCCTTATCTCTAGTTTTGCAAATTCACCACAAATCATATAGAGCACAAAGTTTGATCAGTTTGCAAAAATCAGTAGCTTAACCGCTTTCAGATCTGCTTGCCAGTGTATTTGCAATCACTAGCCTATCCATGGATTCCATTTTACTATTTTGTAAGGGGAATTATTGCCTTACCCTAGATGTGGATGTAGGGTTATCGTGATCAGCTTTGGCTAGGTGTCTGTGGTCCAGCAAATAGGAATCAGCCAGTCAAATCTTCAGCTGTGTCTCAGCTAGGTTGCGCAGGAGGCAGGGGAGGAAAAAATAGAAAAAAGGGAGGGGTAGACACGGGACAAAATACACAAGTATTTCAATACTATCTCAAAGGGGAGGTTATATCGCTTCCCCTCTAGTTGGGGCAGGGGTTTATGTAACAGGGGAAAACAACCAGTTGTCTCATGCTCTCCTAGTGATTTAAGGGGAGCCTATGTATAAACCCAAGAATGGAGGTATATGTGACCAAGGCCCCTCCAAGAATGTCAATTATACTTCACAACATTCGAGTTCCTAGCCTTTTTTGTCTAGTACTGGTACTTCCCATGTGCTGCATAAGGAGTCTAAAGGTGGGAGCACATGGTAGAAGGTCCATCCTTAGTTGCCAAAAGGGCGAACTGGAACCCCCACTTTTATAGGACGCCATGCTGCCTCAGGGCCCCCACTACAGGGCGGCGGTGTCTTCCTTTTTGCAGGGTTATCCAGGAAAGATCGTGATCTTGAATTTAAAGGAAACCTACCATTTAGAATGGCAGGGGTAAGCTGTAAGTACCGTGCACCAGCTCAGGGTGAGCTGGTGCCGGTACTTACTTTCATTAGTGTTATAAACCGCGGTATTGCGGTTTTAACACTTTTTAAACTTTAGAGCAGGAGAGGCTTTGGCGCTGCGCGCGACCGTGCGCGCGCAACATCTCCGCTATTTCCTATGTAGGTGCGCGCACGATCGTGCGCACGCAGGGCCGAAGCCTGTTCTGGTCTAGAGTTTAAAAAGTGTTAAAACCGTGATACCGCGGTTTATAACACTAACAAAAGTAAGTACCGCCACCAGCTCACCCTGAGCTGGTGCGCGGTACTTACAGCTTACCCCTGCCATTCTAAATGGTAGGTTTCCTTTAAGCCCCCCTGAATCCCACTTCTCGATGTTTCCTGGTCGCCAACAGGAAATTCTCTTTAAATTCAAAATCCTGTAAACTGCATATTATGTCTCTGGGATTATATGATTTAGGTCAGAGAGCTCTGTATGTCCTATCAAACTTAATCTGTACTGAGTTGTCCACCAGGATAGATATGAACAAGGACACTAGGGTGGCTTTCACGTCTTGTCTACCATTCACTTCTGGCACCTCTCTCACTCTTACATTGTTCCTTCTGCCCCTGTTGTCTAAATCTTCCAAGTGTGTGGACATTTCTTGCATAACATCAGTGTGAGGCCATAGTCATCTGAACTTGTGACATAGTGAACCGGTTTCGTCCGTTGCCGTCTCCAGTACTTCCATTCTACTCGCTATGTTTTGGAGATCCTGGCCCACCTCGACTTGAAAGCATCGTTCACTTCAGCTATAAGCATCTTAAAGCCCTCCTTAAGTAGGAAGATGCCTCTCACGGTGGGGGCTCTATATCTCCGTGTTTTGGGGGAAATTCACCTGGCAATGTATCCCTAGCTCCGTACTTCATCTTCTGCGATCCCTTTGATTGAGGGGTACATTGTTTATCAGCCACCTTCCCTGGTGTGGTTGGGGATAAGGAGAAGCGCCCTTCTGTTGAGGATGTCTCTTGTACTACTATATCTGCCTGTCCACCTGTGGCCATCATGTTAGTGTCCTCCTGCGGTGGTTGCCGTTTATTGGAATCACCTCTTGCTGGCAAGTTAGTGGTGCCTGAGCGTCCAGCTGCTGCTGTAGGAGACATATCTGTGTCTCTTCTGGGTCTCGCTCTGTCTCTGCACCTACTGTGGAAGATGGGACCTGCACGAGCGAGGAGGGAAGTGCCAATTGAGAGATCAGCTTCAGGTACTGGTCTAATGGTGGGATTTTCTCCCTAAACTTTTGTCGGTGCAGGGCTATAGACTTCTGCTCCTTATCGGAGCGTTTCCTGAGCTTCGGCGCCAGTTTGCGTGGCTGTATACAGGCAAAATTAGCATCTAGGACCCAGAGCTGAGGATGCAAGCGGCCATCTTAGACAGTGCTTAGCCACACCCACCTGTTTGGGCTATTCTGACATCATGCAAAGAAATTCAAGCAGAAATTACCCAAAAACTCACAAGTTCAATGGATGCGAGAATTGTGAAGGTGACTTTGGATGCTTTTAGTTTCAGTGAATGTGACCTCCTAATGCTGCATATTCAACAAATGACCATTATAGGTACAACCAATAATATGTTTTGAAGCTGTACTGTGCATAATAAAGCAACTTTTATTGATGTCCTCTGATCCAGTTCTGGAGGCAGGTAGCTCAGGAAGGAGGACATTGAGAGGGTCCCCTCTAACACAAAAGAGAATTGCTGAGGGAAGAGAAAGAAGTTTGAGAGAGGCAATGGATATGCGCTCTGCTACATCATTTCTCACTCCCTCAGGAAGGAAAAGATTGAGAGAGACGTTGGAAATCAACCTTCGGCTGATTTAGCAGTCAGTGAGGAGGGTGGGGTATTTTGACTATATACTGCAGCTCCCCACCTCCAGTCAGAAAGGTAAATAGTTTTTTTTTTTTAAACAGACTCCAGTATAAGCCGAGTTAGGGTTTTTAAGCACATTTTTGGGGGTTAAAAAAAACTCTGCTTATACTCGAGTATATACTCTACTGTAAAACTAATAACATTGTTTCCTATGCATAGTATGGTGCCGAAACCATTTAATAGTTTTCTAGAAATGGGTTCTAGACTCCTGGGATAGATGTCCAGATCACCTAGACTTCAGGATAAAGATTTCTCCCAAAGTAAAAAATATTATTAGATTGGTGGTCAAAGTCTAAATCTGGGGAAAGGAGTAGCTTGGAATCCAACCCGGTGTTGTCAATTCAAACAGATGCAAGCCAGGTTGGCTGGGGAGCAGTCCTTCCAGGTTACTTTACTCAGGGCCAATGAGTAAAGTAACCTGTATGAGTACACAATCCTCAAATCTGAGGGAATTGACAGTGGTCTGAGAGACTTTAAAGAGGCTCCGATTAGTGTCTCCAGCAAAAAAAAAAAAAAAAAAAATATCAGAAACCTCATGGATAACAGGACCACCATAGCTTATCTACGTCGACAGGGAGGTGTACTTGCTCCTTGGATCATATACAATAATGAAAAATATTCATCTGGGCCGAGAAGAACCTGGAATATTTGTCAGCAGTATCAGATTTTCTGGTCAGGGAAAAATTAGATCCATAACAAAACCTGGGGTCAACCGTCAATGGTCTGCAACTAGGAAAAAAACACACACACACACAGACACACACACGTTTCTCTTTTTTGAGAACAATCCCACAGGTCTGGATGAATATTGATCTCACATATGCTTTTCCTCCCTTAACTCTCAAAAGGCATACAGAAGATCCAGCCAAGCCGTGCCACAGTGATTCTGATGGTTCCATCATAGTATCATAGTATATAAGGCTGGAAGGAGACGCAAGTCCATCAAGTCCAACCTTTAAGAATTAAATAAATGTTTTATCCCCATAACCCGTGATATTTTTTCTCTCCAGAAAGTCATCCAGGCCTCTCTTGAACATGTATATAGAGTCCGCCATAACAACCTCCTGCGGCAGAGAGTTCCATAGTCTCACTGCTCTTACAGTAAAGAACCTTTGTCTATGGTGATGATAAAATCGCCTCTCCTCTAGGCGTAGAGGATGCCCCCTTGTCCTGGTCACAGGCCTAGGTATAAAAAGATCTTTGGAGAAATCCTTGTACTGTCCGTTCAGGTATTTGTACAATGTAATGAGGTCTCCCCTCAGTCGTCTTTTTTCTAAACTGAATAATCCCAAATTTTTTAATCTGTCAGTGTATTCTAATCCCTCCATTCCCCTAATAATCCTGGTTGCTCTCCTCTGCACCCGTTCCAGCTCTACTATATCCTTTTTATACACTAGTGCCCAAAACTGTACACAATATTCCATGTGTGGTCTGACCAAAACTATGTCTTTATCATGAGAATCTATTCCTCTCTTGATACATCCCATTATTTTATTTGCTTTAGCAGCAGCCGCCTGGCTCTGGTCACTAAAATTAAGTTTACCATCCACCAATACCCTCAAGTCCTTTTCAGCTTCAGTTTTACTAAGTAATTGACCGTTTAGAACATAATTATACTTTTTGTTTCCATGGCCCAAGTGCATAACTTTACATTTATCTACATTAAACCTCATCAACCATTTCTCTGCCCATCCCTCAAGCTTTCACAAATCCCTCTGTAATGCTAAACTATCGACCTCAGTATTTATTACTTTACACAGCTTAGTATCATCTGCAAATATTGAAACTTGACTGTGTAAACCCACTACAACATACAACATCTACAGCGTCCCGCAGATCCAGTCTTGAACTTACCTCCTCATAGAAAACACATCAGGCTGATAGGACCGATCTCTCATAAACCCATGCTGACGCTGGGTTATAAGGTTGTGCACAGTGAGATACTCCAGGATAGCATCTCTAATAAACCCCTCAAATATTTTCCCCACCACAGCAGTTAGACTCACGGGTCTGTAGTTTCCAGGATCACTATTTGATCCTTTTTTGTATATTGGTACCACATTTGCTATGCGCCATTCCTGTGGAACATAACCAGTCCTCAGTGAATCTTCAAATATTAAAAATAACGGTTTGTCTATCACCGTACATAATTCATGCAGAACCCGGGGGTGTATGCCATCTGGCCCAGGTGATTTATCTATCTTAGTGGTTGCGAGGCGGCGCCGTACCTCTTCCTGGCTTAAACTGTTGACATTATAAAAAGAATTTACATTATTCCTCATTGTGTCTTCCACCAGGGGATTTTCCTGGGTAAAGACAGTTGAGAAGGCGACATTCAGTAGATTGGCCCTTTTCTCATCTCCTTCCACCATGACCCCCATGTTATTTCTAAGGGGACCCACACTCTGTTTTTAGTTTCTTATCATTTATATACTTGAAAAATAATTTGGGATTATTTTTGCTCTCCTTGGCAATATTCACTTGTTGTGACAGGTCTGCAGATTTCTGTTCTTATAATCAATAAAGAAAGACGACCAAACAAGCAGCATATTTATTTATTTGGTGTTTCCATAGATCCATGTCCATCTTAAAAATTCAGTAGATTGGCCCTTTTCTCATCTCCTTCCACCATGACCCCCATGTTATTTCTAAGGGAACCCACACTCTGTTTTTAGTTTCTTATCATTTATATACTTGAAAAATAATTTGGGATTATTTTTGCTCTCCTTGGCAATATTTCTCTCAGTCTCTATTTTTGCGGCCTTTATCTGCTTTTTACAGGATTTATTTTTCTCTCTAATCCTGTAATGCCTCATCGCTACCTTCACGTTTTAGCACCTTAAACGCTTTATCTTTCTCGCTTATTGCTTTCCTTACAAGACTAGTTAGCCACATAGGGTTTTTCTTGTTACTTTTATGCTTTTTTCCCATAAGGTATGTGTTTCTCACAGGACTTTTCAGAATATATGAGAAAAAGTCCCTTTTTTTTTTGGGGGGGGGGGGGGGGGGGGGGCTTTTGTCTTTGAGAACATTATCCCAGTCTATGCCTTTAAGGTCTTCCCTTAGTTGCTGAAAGTTTGCCCTCCTGAAGTTTAGAGAGTTGGTTGCCCCTTCACTAACGCTCTTAGTAAAGCGTAATACAAAATCAATGACATTATGATCACTATTCCCCAGGTTCCCCCCCAACCTGTAGTTTTGATACCCTATCAGGTCTGTTGGTCAGGATAAGGTCCAGCAGTGCCCCCCCCCCTCTTGTTGGCTCCAGGACTAGTTGCGACAGGTAATTGTCTTTTGTTGTTGACAAGAACCTGCTGCCTTTGAAGGACCGGCAGGTTTCTGCCCCCCAGTTGATATCTGGGTAATTGAAGTCTCCCATGATAAGTACGTCACCTTGCTTTGAAGCCGCATCCATTTCACTCATCAGCATTTCCTCTGCTGCCTCGATGGTGGCCTAAAAGATGTTGGTTTCTGCTTCAAAACCCACTATTGCTAGATGGCTTAAATCCACCATTCAAACATGCTATGAGAGACATTTTGATTATCCCTGATGATATAAGAGCCTACTACACTAGAGCTCTTGTACAGAGAGAAGAGGGGCATCATTAGATCAGATATGTAAAGCAGCGAGACTGTCAAGCAACTCCACATTGATTAGACATTACCGTTTAGAAGTGACCTCCTCTCAAAACTTAAGCTTCAGAAGAAAGGTCATACAGACGTTGGCCCCTCCTTAAGGTATTTATTTGGCAATTCTCCAAGTGGGCCATCATAGGAGACGTGATGGAAAATTTGAATTCATCTCACCGGTAATTCAGTTTCCATAAGTCCACCATGGACCATATATTCCCTCACTATAACGTTTTCTGTTAATTTATATTTTTCAATGGAAGTCCCTCAGGAAATTTATGTGGAAGACACTGGAGGAAGGAGAGGTGAAGTGGTGCTTATATGGTTTCACAACTTCCTGTCCTTTTCGGAGGTCAAGGTGCATTCTCCAAGAATTACCACAGGGCCTAAATTTTTCACAATTTGGCACCCCCTCCCCTTCCCCATTACAGCATTTAGCATATGGGATACTTTAATAGGTTGTTTTAAACCCACTAGGACAGCAATAGGTGTATATCATTTTTCCCTATAACCTTTTGGCTACGATTTAAGCTGTTAAGGGCAGTTGTATGGAGAGGGATTGCGAATTTCCCATAGCCCTCTTAATGAAGGAATAATTACCCTTGCAAATTGTTTTTTTCCACAAGTGTACATTTTTATATGTTGGCATACATCATGGTTACACATTTCCAAGAGAACTTCGCCCTATGGTATAGATGCAGCATAAGAAAAGATTGTGTGAATTGCTATTTCATGAAGTATTCACTTGTTGTGACAGGTCTGCAGATTTCTGTTCTTATAATCAATAAAGAAAGACGACCAAACAAGCAGCATATTTATTTATTTGGTGTTTCCATAGATCCATGTCCATCTTAAAAATATATATATTTGTCGGACATATTTTGCAGTAGGCATATTGTTATTCTGAAAGTTTATTTCTAAACAGATTCTATATCAAGATACAGAGACCTGCATACATTGGGTACACTTAGAGACCAGCGTGTCCAGTTAGACTACAAAGGAGCCAAGAAAAAACATCTTACCATTATTAGAAGAAAACACAATCAAAAGAATCTTAGTATCAGACTTTTTAACCAACAGATTACATGTACTGTACACACAATAACCAGCTGATAGCCAAGTAGTGAGATCAACATCTCTAATATTACACACATCATTGAGAAGGTCAAAACTGTACATTATTATTCATATGTTCACCCTAATAAAAACAAAAATTCATTAAATTTTATGAACGGGAAGGGGGGTAAAGAGCTCTAAATCAAAAGGTTTCCAAATGAAAAATTATCAAAACCCAGGTCCAATCGCAGTTGTGACCAGTTTGTGGAGACACAAATTGCACTTGGACAATTACGGTGGCAGTTCTTAGTCTGCCGGGGTCATTCCAGTGATTGAAAGTGGTTCACAGTTTGTCGTCAGTCCCCTTTTTGCGAGAGTGTTTATACTTATCTACATAAGCTTTAACAAGATTTGCCACTTTAGCTGAATCGACTTCTCCACTTTTACTATGACAAACCTAGAAGAAAAATAAATAAAAATGAATCTTAAAACTGCATCAGGCAACTCCTGTCCCACCCTTATGGAGTGATACACACTATTTTACAAGACAAAAGACAAACAATCATAACTTCTGGATCATAGAAGCCATAAGCAAAATAAGAATGTATGTGAAACATTCTAAAGAAAGCTGTAAGAACTAGAAAAGGCTGTGAGCTTGCTATCAGCTATGTGCACAAGTCTATGGTGTAAGTGATAGCAGATCATTCAGTTTACTTTCAAGTGGTCGCATAATATATATGCTAGAAAAAGTGTGCAAATCACATTACTGGATATGCCGTAAGTCCATATGTGCCACGTGTGAAGCAGAGATGAATCGCTCATGTATCAGGAGATTGGGGCCTCCCCATTCAGTTTTGCAGAGTGGAGCTGAATATTTGGCGATTGTTAAAAGGACATGGGAACTGATGAAGGGCTGAATGTGGTCCAAATTTGACAACTAGGACCAGAAAGACTGTTTGCCCCATATCTGTGTAGCTGGAGGAGGCGCACATTCAGCAGTTACTGGTCTTCTCACCTTGTCCACAGCTTTCTTCACTATTTCTTTATATTCATCCTTTGTGATATCTTTATTTTGATAGTATTGTTTTATGGCCACTTTAACCTCTTGTGCTGCCCGCTCCTGAATCAGAATTTTCTATCATAAGGAGAAAAAAGGAATTAAAAACACAGAAGCAAAACATTGTGATCAATAACCTCTTTATATAAGGGAAGTAATGGACATGGTCACCAAAGTATTTTCAGCATGTATCTGTACACACAGCTACACCTCTGTACTGACTACATGTGTACGTGTGTGTGTGTACGTACGTGTGTGTGTGTGTGTGTGTGTGTACGTACGTGTGTGTGCGTGTGTACGTACGTGTGTGTGCGTGTGTACGTACGTGTGTGTGCGTGTGTACGTACGTGTGTGTGCGTGTGTACGTACGTGTGCGTGTGTACGTACGTGTGCGTGTGTACGTACGTGTGCGTGTGTACGTACGTGTGCGTGTGTACGTACGTGTGCGTGTGTACGTACGTGTGCACGTACGTGTGCGTGTACGTACGTGTGCGTGTACGTACGTGTGCGTGTACGTACGTGTGCGTGTGTACGTACGTGTGCGTGTGTACGTACGTGTGCGTGTGTACGTACGTGTGCACGTACGTGTGCGTGTACGTACGTGTGCGTGCGTGTGTACGTGTGCGTGCGTGTGTACGTGCGTGTGTACGTGCACGTGCGTGTGTACGTGTACGTGCGTGTGTACGTGCGTGTACACATCTTGGAGAATTGAGTCCAACACACGCAAACACAAAGTACAGCTTTCAGATGCTGTCATTGAAAGGATATCTGTGGAGGACAATGGTTTCAAAATATTCTTGGGGTATATGCAGTACTTTACACAAGTTTCCAGATTAAACCTAATGTGGATAGTAATTTTAATAACACGCACTAGTTACTAGCGCACCCCATAGAAGCACAAGAGATGGCCGTAGTTTTGAGAAATTTCATGTTATTAACAAGCAAAAATTAAAAAATTGAAGTCTATAAATTTGGCCTATCTGTAAGTGCGTGTTTTTGTGAGTTTGTAATCACTGCGGGTTACTATTCCTCCCAATGTAGCGGATTTCAGGCTTCATCCCAAGACCTGAGCTCTAGTGGAATGCAGTGATCCCTCCACGTTCTGCATTATCATTGTGCCTGTACTGAGGCAGGCAGGCATGATCATATGATGTCCTTCCGCCTGGCAGCTTTAGAAGACTGATGCAGGGGGAAGGTGAGAGATGGATATCTGGTATAACTGCAACTAGGGGGAGATGGGGTGGAGCATGACATGAGGTTGGCATGACAGCTGGCATAGGCACAATGTAAGGAAGTGGAGGGTGCAACAATGTAAAAAAAAAAAAGTCCATCTTTGCAATGCCAATGTTCTTGCTGTGTTCAGACATTCTTCAGGGATACTGTAGGGGATACCCTACAAAAGGACCAGTCATCAGCTTTCATCAGTTATAACTTTTTTCCTTTCTACAACAGAGGTCTCTTTTTGAAGTTTTGAGCGGCATGCGACTCCTCTCTTAAGCTGAATTCACACTGACTTGTGCCCGCCGTACTGTAACACACGTCGGCGCTGTGGAGAGGAGGAGGGGGCGAGTGCTGCTCACCCCGCCCCTCTCCATATAGGAACATGACGCACAGCGCCGTATGCAGAGAAAAGATAGGATATATCCTATATGTTAACGGCCATGGAACGGTACGATACGTTACCACTCCATATGGCGCCGCGCGTCTATTGCAGGGCTATGGGGGACGTATATCTGAAGAATATACGTTGCTGTATATACGTCCCCCAAAGGCCATCTGAATGAGGCCTTAGTGTGTTATTTGCTACTTCTAAAGTCTGTGTTGTAATAAAGGTGGGTAAATACACAGTTTTTTTTGTTTTGCCTTTTTACAGTTATTGCAGTTTTGGACTGTGATCACTGGGATACACTGGTCCATAAGAACCTGTGATTAGTTTAGTGTCCTAAATAACTCCGAATGGTATCCCCATGGATGCAAAAAGTAGAAGTTGATGGAGGTGATGAAAGGACCCCTTTAACAACGATCATTGATAAGTCTCAGAAAACATGGTTACCTTTTCCTTTTTGGAGCTATCTGCACTCGCCTCCACTGTCACACTTTCCTTTCTAGTCGTAGATTTGACAGGAGTATATGGAAATCTGCTATGTCCTGATGTCACTACACTGCTTGAATTTGGTCCTAGAACGGCCCCAATGCTTCCTTGAACTGCTGCAGGAGCAGGCAAGAGTGGTGCATTTACATTGTTACTTACATAAGAAGCACCAAGATGACCCTGTCACAAAAGTTAACACAATGTCAACGTTTGAAACAAAAATACAATAATAAAATTTATGAACCAAGTTCTCCATAAACTACTTCATGCAGTTACATACATGCTATTTGCACATACACTATGCAGATAGCACGTGTACAGACATCATGACAGTAGATTACTTTAAATGGTCATAACTGAACTATGGCACCTAGAAACACAGTTCTGTTGTCCTATTAAACTGGAGCATCTCCCCATTAAATTTCAGCAGGAGATATCCACTGAGAAAGTTGAATTAAAATATGTGATTTTTATGCACAGCTTTCCATTCCTGAGTAAGTTTAAGGCCTCTTTCACACAACCTGATTTTTCAGTACAGGTTTTTTTTTACTGCATCGGTACAGGTAGAATACAGCCACATTCATTAAAATGGGTAATACGTCCATCCATTCAAATGGACGTATTGCTCACTGTACCATATGATACATGGAGAGAAAAAAAAAAAAGAGCTTGCTCTAAGTTTACCTAGAGGTTCAGCGGGGCGAGCATGCGTTCATGTGAAAGATGCCTAAAAATGGATTTTGTGCATGATATTAAAGGGGAGATTCACCTATCTAACTGGACACCAGAACAGAGTCACAGTTCAAAAGATATAAGTGTTTTCCAGATCAGATTTACATGCACCCTTCGCACCTGTAGCTAAATTTGTGCAAGGGTGATGGATCGACACTGCAAATATTTTTAGCATATTTTGGAAAACAATTTCATGAAAGAAAATGTAAAGGGTTTCCAAAAGAGTAATTGTCATTTAAAGAAAAGCAGAACAAAACCACAAACATTGACCTGGGCATTCAGTTTCAAATGACCCCAGGTGAAGAAAGAGTTCAAAGCAGTATGAATGGTGTATATAAAACTGGAAAAAATTTCACAGTTCAAATTGTGGGTTATTTGCAAGGATATACTTGCCAAGAGCTTAAAAGCAATCATACACATTACAAACACACAGAGTGAGATCAAAAGGGTGTATGTAATGCCGATAAAAAAAAAAACCTCCATATCACTGAGCGGGCATTTCCTTGTATGGAGCAGTATTTATGCTTCCCAGCAACCCTCAATCTAGAGATATAGAAAACGGAACACCTATATAATGAGACCAGTCCATGGTCATGTGATGTCACAGAGGCGCACGCCCCGTTAGTATCATTGAGTAATCAGAGATGTTTGTTATAATGAGCCATGCACCTGTGTGACATGTCCAGGGACAGATTTCTATTCACTGGAAGGAAACCCTGTAGCTTCCATAGAAGGACAGAAAGCAGAGATCTAGAAAACCGTAAGGATCTGATAAATAGAACATATTTAAAGTTACACACAATAAAATGTTTTTTCTGAAACACACCTTTAAAGAGTACTCATAAACCAGATGAATTTGTGTAGCCCATGAAAACGGATGCGCATGTTGGTCTGATACCATAGAATAGGACTATAGTTCCGGCACTATAGCAGTTCTTATAGACAGGTAGTGCTTGGATCATATTCCTCACTCCTGTCTTATGCAATTTGTGCATTACTTGGGATCAGACCATCATACGTTTGTCTGCAGCCGGCCTTTGCAATAATTAACGTGCCATAAAATAGCATATTAAAAAAAAATGGATACCTGCAGTGGTTTTCCATCTTGCGGAGGAGCAATGTAACTCATTTGCTGTGATGGTGGAGGGGGCGGTGGTGGTGGAGGTAATCCCTGAGGTACACTAGATGGTGCAGACACCTGAACAAGCGGTAGTGCCGGGTGAAGATGAATAGGAAGTGGTGGATGAAGATTAAATGGATTGTGTTGGATGTTCACCAATGGTGGATGAACCCCCACGGGATAAGGAAACATATTCATTGGTTGAGGAGGTGCAGCAATGGGCTGTTGCACAACATTCATTTGAGTCTGCACCATATTTACAGGGACTGGAGTAGTTTCAGTTTGTTGACTTGCTTGATCTTTTGCAGCTTGATCTGTTGAAAAAGAGAACACGAAAGAAACTAAAAAACATTTCTAGATTCTGACTAAGCATTATTCCCACCACATACAAAACTATACTGCCGGTTTTACAAAATTGAACAAAGCCTTGACATCCAGTACAGTCTCAAGAAATATAAACCAGTATGAACATACCACACAACAATGTAGGCTCCACAACTAGAGCCAAATATTCAAAATAAAAGACACTTTACTAGTCCTGTAGTCATACATTGGACCAGAAGTTAATATGGAATATGATGGCACTATAGAAAGTTTATTATTAAAATACATTAAACTTGTTAATATAAAAACTTTTCTGCAAAGTATATTTCTAGTCAAGATACTGTAGCTGGCTGCCTCCAAGTAATGACTATAACTCACCTTGATCTGAAGTCTCTTCTGGTTTAGGCCAGACACTGCCTTGGGAGCCCGAGGAGTTTCTTCCCCTTTTTGAGTAGTAATTCTGAACATCAGCAGGAAGGGTTTTCCTAACAGCCCAACTTGATGCAGAGGACCATCCTGATCGATCAGCAGGAGCGTCATACGAATCTTCATATTTAGGTTTCATTTTACTTTCTGGGAACCTTGAAGACTCTTGCCCTGAAGTAATAGAGTTTCCTGAGAAAGGCTGTCTATTGTTCCAATTATTCTCATTTTGGTCTCCATAATTAAATCCACCTCTAAAACCTCCTCTTCCACGGCCTCCACGACTTCTGGGCGAGTTCCAGTCCATATTTGCATTTCTATTCCAAGAATCTCCAGATCCATAATGGTCATCGTCCCAATGGGAACCTCTTCCTCTATTACCACCTCTGCCTCTATCCCCCCTGCCTCGACTCTCCCCCCTTCCCCTGAAATCACCTCTTCCTCTGGCTCTGTCTCCTCTTCCTCTGGTCTCACCCCAACCACGATCTCCCCTCCCTCGACCTTCCCCCCTCATCCAGGTATCCCCTCTTCCTCTGTTATCTACAGATTTCATCTTTTCCACCACCCAATCAGGGTAATCATTTTTATTGTCAGGATATGCCTCAGCTGAATCTCTAGAGTCATACTTCTCATTCCTGAAACTTTCATGTTTCTCATGTTCATTTCTTCTAAGTTTTTCACTACCCCGGGGACTCTTCCAATTTTCACTTATATGTCTTTCTTTCCATGGTGGAGAACTGCAATCTTTTTCATTTCTATTTCTGTATTTGCTACGTGATCCAGACCTGGAGCGTGATCTACTTTTAGACTTTGAATGTCTACTTCTAGATCTCGAATGCCTGCTCCTTGATCGTGAATGCCTACTCCTGGACCGAGAATGTCTGCTTCGAGATCTTGAATGTCTCCTATGGTGACGGTCTCTGCTTCTCCCTTTCCATTGACCACCACGACCATGTTCTCCTTCCTTTTCTCTACTGCGCGATCTAGTTTTACGTTTAACGGGAGAGTCTTTCACTTTAGACCGTGAGCGTGATCTCGGCCTCTCTTTAACTTCGTTTTTACTAGGTGACCAGGTTGTTGATGGGGAATGAAACCTAGATTTTCTTGTTCGGGATTCTTTTTTCTGTATATCATTAGGTGGTAATGACTGCTTTGGAGAAGTCTGAAGTTCCTTCTTTTCAGCCAAATCAGACTCAGTTTTGTTAGCTTCAGTAGGGTCCACTGGTTTCTCAATTTCTGAATCATTATGATCACTACACAATAAATCACACTCCATTGCCACCGGTTCAATGTCATCACAAAATGGTTTCTCTAGGGCTTTTTTTTCATCGGTTTCAGTTATTTTACTGTCCCTTAAAATGGAACTCTTTACTTCCTCAATACATAATGTATTGCCATTACTTGCTTTAGTATCAGTATTTAGACTTTCCTCAGCAACAGAAATTGTTGATGTAGTCAAAGACTCTTTAGAAAGTTCTAAACTATTGTCAGAACTATCAGAGTTATGACATTTTAACTCCGGGGTTGTATTTGTTGTTGCATTTTGTTCTTCAATGCACTCTTCTGGTTTTTCTACCTGTAAGTTCCCTTCAACCTTTTCCTGCTCAAGTGTTCGCTCCACAGTTTCTAGAGAGTCATCAGGACTGAGTAGTTGTAGATCTGGGGGTTGCCGTGTACTTTGTTCGTCTGATGCATCTGGAGATGGTGGGGTACAGTCCAAATCATATGGTTTTCCCAAATCAGGTGGAAGTGTAGATTGTGTGGTGTTGGAATCCATATTTTCACAATCACGTTCATTAGACTGCAGATCTATTTGGCTGGAGTGCAACTGGCTTTCTTCATTAACAGTAATCTCTTCAGAAGGCAAGTTTTGCAAATCTTCTCTAGGAGATTTCATTTCTGTGCAAGATAAAGGTGAAGAGGGAACGTCCTCAACATGCAACTGCTCTTTATCACATGACAAATGTGCCAAGTCTCCATCGTCAGAAATGACGTGATTAGCTGAGGCAGGAGAACTTTCTCTACCCGAAACAGTGACATTCTCAGCTTCCAAAACACATTTTTTGTTTGTCTCCATCTGATTTTCAGCTGAACCCATACTACTTGGCTCATTTACAGATTTTGGGGATTCCACTTGACAGCCTTCCAAATCATTCTGACCGTTATTAAAGACTGGTGAAGGAGATGAATGTTCTATACAAGACTGATGCTTGTTCTGCAAATCAGGACTAGACAAACTTTCCTCATCGACAGACAACAAATTGTGTGCAGGTGAAGAGCTTAGCAAAGGTTTCTCAGGCTGTTCGAGAGGCGAGGATGGATCTGAGTGCTCATATTTTTTATCGTTGCTACTGTTGGGAGACTGATTTGTTTTGTACAGTTCTGTTTCGGATAGATCATCTGACATTTTATACTTCTTTTCTTGCTCTGGCTCACTTTCAGATGACTCTTTATCATCATTGGGTTCATCTTGGAGTGGTGTTGCTGAGCGGAGTCTTTTTCTCGCTTGGGATCCCTTTTTTGGAGTTTGCTTTCGTTGTTTTAATGTTTGCTTACCAGGGCGGTCTGATGAGGGAGCGTTTGCAGCAGCAGTAGCATTACCAGGAGTATCGTGATCTGAGCCACTAGATTTTGGCGAGCTCTGGAGATTGCTTGTATCAGATTTACTATTTCTTGTGGATCTCCGTCTAGTACTTGATTGTACCGACTTTTTTCTTGTTCCTCTGTTGGTTGATGTGCCAGATGCAGCTTGCTTTTTTTCAGTGCCTTCTTGGGCACCAGTGTGAGGACACATTCTACTTGAATTATCTATAAAAAAAATATAATAATAATAATAATAATAATAATAATAATAATAATAATAATAATAATAATATAATAATATAATAATATAATAATAATAATAATAATAATATAATAATAATAATATAATAATAATAATATAATAATATAATAATAATAATAATAATAATAATAATAATAATAATAATAATAATAATAATCTTGTCAAATGAATTGCAGAGTTACATTTTAAATAAATTCATGTAACGATTAGAAATATAGCAATGGAAAAAAAGGATTTGTCAACATAACAATTGCTTTTTACTGCTGTTGCTACTTTGAATGCATTACATAACAGCGGCAACAAACAGTAGGAGGATTACCACTAATTTGGAGACCTTAAAGAGTATCTCATTTGTAGGGGAAAAGAGTCATAATGGGTATTTGAAAAGCTCTTAAAGTTTCAGTGCAAAAAAATATCCAAACATTGTGATAAAGAACCAGACTAACAGCTCCTTCTAGGGATAGTGTGAGAGTTCTGTGAACCCTTACAGGGCCAATGGCTTTTGGTAAGCAGGCGTCAACTTAAAAGTTAGAATATGTTCTCAACACTTATAACAAAAAGTAGGGGGGTGTTACAAAGCTTCCCACCTATGGCTGAAAGAACACATTGAAAGAACACCATGAAGAACACATTGCAGATGTGTTCTTCACTGCAACACATCTGCAATGTGTTCTTCACACATACTGTTCTTCACATACTATTGTGAAGAACACCGTTCGCCGCGCGTGTCTTCCGATAAGTTAACAGATGTACGGAAACATCTGCAATCTGTTCTTCACTTGAAATGATCCTGTGTTCACTGTTAGTTGTATTCTTCACTGTTCTTCACGGTTTCCTTAAAGGAAACCTACCACTTGTAGTGGCAGGTTTCTGATGGAAATAACGGGCACCAGCTCAGGGTGAGCTGGTGCCGGAGCTTATTTTTGTTAGCGTTTTAAACTTTATAGCCGGCGCAGGGAGGTACGCGCTTGGCGCTTACCATGCGCGCGGCTACATAGGAAGTGAAGGAGAGCCGCGCGCATGGTAAGCGCCGAGCACGTACCTCCCTGCGCCGGCTATAAAGTTTAAAAAGTGTTTTAAACCGCGATACCGCGGTTTAAAACACTAACAAAACTAAGCTCCGGCACCAGCTCACCCTGAGCTGGTGCCCGGTATTTCCATCAGAAACCTGCCACTACAAGTGGTAGGTTTCCTTTAAGTAAATGTTCGATCTCGAGCCGACGAGCGTCTGAGCAACGAGCCGTTTCGAGTACTCTAATACTCATACGAGCATCAAGCTCGGACGAGTATACTCGCTCATCTCTAATCACATCCATTCTCAGTCTGTATAATACATGCTGCGTACACTTAAAAGGGGTGGCCACACTCAGTAAATAATTGAGATTTGTGCAATGACAAGTTATACCCTTTTTCAATATACTTTCTATATCAATTCCTCATGGTTTTCTAGAACTCTGCTTGCCGTCATTCCATACGAAGAGTCATTGTTTCCTTCCTGAGGTAACAATCTGTCTATGCCGATGTGATTGGCAGGTGCACGAGCCGTTAGAATCACACAACTCCTATTACTCTCTGTGATACTAACGGCTTGTGCACCTGCACCTCCATCACATTAGCATGGACAGATCTCCACTGTAAACTAGAAACAAATCTAGAAAATGTTGAGGAACAGATACAGAAAGTATATTGGAAAATTGTATAACTTTTCCATGCCAACTTGCAGTCACAGAGTTACCAACGAAGAGATTTAGGAAATTTTCTTTACTTTTCCTCTTTCTACAACACCTGTTTACAGAATGTCTTAAATTCTCAGTAGAAAACGTGTGCAGGAAGGAATATTTTACTTCTGGGGGAAAATAGATAAAACATTAAAAACAAATCTACCAAAATCAAACATGATAAACAAGGGCAATTACTAATAGATCCAGGCACTGTGACTGGGGTAATCTTATATTTGTTATCCATGGCCTCCTTCCTTCTAAAATCAATTTTTTAAATTACGCTAATGAGTCCAATCTGAGATGTAGCGTACACTTTGCAGGAGCACTTTCCCCCTGCCACTGTGTGCCAAAACTTCCTCTACTACAGAAAGATTACATCAGAAAGAGGGAGTGGAGAAGTATTGGGAGAGCAGGAGAGAGGGAGACAGAAGCTACAACATGGAAAGGCTCTGGCAATGCACAGTCTCTGTGCCTGGGTCTATAAACAAGTGTCCCTGGTTTATCAAGCTTGAATTTGATGGTTACAGTAGCCTGGAAGAAAAAGTACAAACATATTTACCTTCGCTCCTTAAAGAAATTGGGCTTAATGGCAAGATATATTCATCCAAAGATAATGGTTGATAAATAAGTATATCAGCAGGTAAACTGGAGTTGCTAGGAAACAGGTTAAAAGCAATTAAATTAGTTTAAGCAATAGAAAAAAAAAATAGCATCATATTTTGAACTGTAACCAGCCTGGCACAAATCCCATACATACATACATACATACATACACTCACCGGCCACTTTATTAGGTACACCATGCTAGTAACAGATTGGACCCCCTTTTGCCTTCAGAACTGCCTCAATTCTTCGTGGCATATATTCAACAAGGTGCTGGAAGCATTCCTCAGAGATTTTGGTCCATATTGACATGATGGCATCACACAGTTGCCGCAGATTTGTCAGCTGCACATCCATGATGCGAATCTCCCGTTCCACCACATCCCAAAGATGCTCTATTGGATTGAGATCTGGTGACTGTGGAGGCCATTTGAGTACAGTGAACTCATTGTCATGTTCAAGAAACCAGTCTGAGATGATTCCAGCTTTATGACATGGCGCATTATCCTGCTGAAAGTAGCCATCAGATGTTGGGTACATTGTGGTCATAAAGGGATGGACATGGTCAGCAACAATACTCAGGTAGGCTGTGGCGTTGCAACGATGCTCAATTGGTACCAAGGGGCCCAAAGAGTGCCAAAAAAATATTCCCCACACCATGACACCACCACCACCAGCCTGAACCGTTGATACAAGGCAGGATGGATCCATGCTTTCATGTTGTTGACGCCAAATTCTGACCCTACCATCCGATTGTCGCAGCAGAAATCGAGACTCATCAGACCAGGCAACGTTTGTCCAATCTTCTACTGTCCAATTTCTATGAGCTTGTGCAAATTGTAGCCTCAGTTTCATGCTCTTAGCTGAAAGGAGTGGCACCCGGTGTGGTCTTCTGCTGCTGTAGCCCATCTGCCTCAAAGTTCGACGTACTGTGCGTTCAGAGATGCTCTTCTGCCTACCTTGGTTGTAACGGGTGGCGATTTAAGTCACGGTTGCCTTTCTATCAGCTCGAACCAGTCTGCCCATTCTCCTCTGACCTCTGGCATCAACAAGGCATTTCCGCCCACAGAACTGCCGCTCACTGGATGTTTTTTCTTTTTCTGACCATTCTCTGTAAACCCTAGAGATGGTTGTGCGTGAAAATCCGAGTAGATCAGCAGTTTCTGAAATACTCAGACCAGCCCTTCTGGCACCAACAACCATGCCACGTTCAAAGGCACTCATATCACCTTTCTTCCCCATACTGATGCTCGGTTTGAACTGCAGGAGATTGTCTTGATCATGTCTACATGCCTAAATGCACTGAGTTGTCGCCATGTGATTGGCTGATTAGAAATTAAGTGTTAACGAGCAGTTGGACAGGTGTACCTAATAAAGTGGCCGGTGAGTGTATATACACATTGGTTAAAGCATGCTTCTGACACTTTTTGCACTCTGGCCCATTGTATTCTTTAAGTTTGTACAGACCTGCATGCTCTACTTTTGAAAGTTATGCGCATGAAAAAACGCACCAAAGTCTATGGAGACAAATCAAAAATGCATTGCACGCATTCACCTACAAGTACAACGCAAGTGACATGCGTTTTTCACTGATCAATTGCTATATAATAGATGGACCACAGCGATGAGTCTTTTATTGTGTGTATTGCCTGGGTGTGGAAAATACACTGAAAACACAAAATAAAAGTGAGTGAAAAAATGCAAAATGCTACTGACTCCAAGCATAAGCAGTTTTCACGGTTGGATCTTCCCCTACCGATATAAAAACCATGCTGTAGCAGCGTGGCATCTGCCAAAGTCTGCTAAAATTTGTGCTGGTATAGTACAACATGGTTAAAGTAAGCAGGAGAAATTTGTCAATACTCTGAAGACCCCAAATTCAGAATGAGCTGAACAAGGACTGCCAGCTGGTAGACATACTGGAGAGTTTTAAACTGTGTAAATTAACTGAGTAAGTTTTAAACTGAGTTTTAAAACTGAGTAAATTAACCTCGCAACTATACGTGACATGTATGCTGCAGGTATTTGGAGAGGGCTCACGGGCACCACCAGCTTGGCTTTGTTAGCCCCCATGATGTCAGTGGGAAGCGACGATAAGTCTCTACGACAACCTCGGTTCTTTGCAAGATCTGAGGCTGTATGATTTCTGGCCATTTGTTGCAATGTGTCAGTGGCAATACAACAAATATGTTTACGATTTTTACTGTCTGTGCGTCAAAAAATGACCAAAGTATAAAACCGTCATTGCAGACATTTGGGAACTATTTTCCGTTACGGGGTTAAAGTCAAGTTTTCCACTTCGCCATTTTGCAACAAATAAAAAATTTTATAAAAAAGGTGATCAAAATGGCAGCATTGAAAACGTCATCTCGTATGAAAAGATCATTAGCTCCAGAAGATGGCAAAATTAATTTTTGGGGGGTACATTTTTTTTTCTATTTTAATGTTTGTGAATGTATTAAAACATTATAGAACCTATATAAATTTGCTTTACCGACCCAAAGGATAAAAGTACATTTGGGGCACACAGTAAAAGCTGTAAAATTCATGCAATTTTTCTGCTTTCCAGTAGACAGCATGGAATATTAAAAAACCGTCACTATTAAGTAAAATTTGTTGCACAGGAAACATGCCATCACGCAGCTCTTTACAAAAGTTGTAGATTTTGGAAGGTAGGGTTGCTAAGGGGTTAAATTTGTGGTATAGGCTGTTCTTTTCCCCATTCCAGTCAGATTTCTCTGCTGTCATTGCAGGTTCTATGTTTAGGAGAGTCAGTTCTCAACAGTCTAAAGCAGTTTGAATAACCAGTTGGGTCGAAATTTAAAAACACACACAATCCCACATTGTATCTGAAACAGGCCATGACAGCAAAAGTAAAATTATTTAATTCAGGAATGAGCCCAAAAGTTAAGAAAAATTTACAATTAAAAAACTCCGTTAGCCCTCCCCAGACGTTTAACCCCTTCGGATCGCAGTATTCTTTTGTTTATGTTTTTGCTCCCCACCTTCAAAAAGCTATACATTCTTTATTTCCTTTACAGAGCTGTGTGAGGGCTTATTTTCTGCGTAACAAATTTTACTTCTCAGTGACATTATTCTATGCCATGTACTCGGAAGCTGGAAAAAAAAATGCCAAATGTGGCGAAATGGGCGGAAAAACCGCATTTGTGTCACTTTCTTGTGAGCTCTATTTTTACGACTTTCCTTGTGCGCTCCAAATGATAGGTCTACTTTATTCTTTGGTTCTGTACAGTCACAGTGATACCAAATTTACATATGTTTTAGTGTTAATCTATTGTTACAGGTTTAATACAGTTGCAAAAATGAAAAAGTATGGAAAAAATGGCTTTGCCATCTTCTGAGACTAATAACTTTTTCATAACCAGGTGCTGCGTAAGACATCAATATTTGCGAGAGGAGATAACGTTTTTATTGAAACCATTTTGAGGACTGTGCGACCTTTTGCTCACTTATAACATGTTTTAACTTTTGTAAAATTATGTAAAAGCCGCTTTTTGGATATTTGGGGACTATTTTCTGTTATATAGTTCACCGCCAGCAATAACTGGTTTTATATTTTGATAAATCAGGCTACGGAAAAGGGGGTGGTTTGATTTATTTTTTTACTATTTTTTAGACCCTTGAACCCTACATAGTCTGATCATTCCTACCATATACTGCAATACAACTATATTGCAGTATATGGAGTTATTACATAGCATTCATTACAATGTGCCACTGGCTATAAAATGAATATAAAATAACTTTGGACATTAACAATTATAAGATTGCTTACCATGTAATTGCATCCACACCAAGCGGAATCCTCAAGTGCTTCAGCGATTCCCTCTTCTGACGTATCAAACATACTTCATTTTCCTCTGTCCTACAATACATATCATACCAATCAGCAAATGTAGAATATTGAAGGTCAAGAACATAATGAAATACATAACAACAAATAACGGGGCGGAAAAAATTGCCCTCCCATAGAGTAGTAATGTATTTGTAAGGTGCCCACGGATATCCCGGTCTCTGAATTGGGGGTTACCTTTAAATGGCTACAACAAAACCCTGTAAATAGTAAGCCATTAGAGTGGCTTTGAAGCAGCCAAGAGGCACAGTGCTTGGCAGCGCTCTTTAACAACTGAGTGTTAACGGTTTCTTGCTAACCTAGTTCTCACACCCACATACAATTTAGACAATTTTTACTACTAAGTTACAAGCTACACACATTGACTGCCCGAATATAACTGGCATAGCTAATTGGGTTTCAGGGGGATGTAATTTTGGCTTTGTTTTTTCAGATTTCCGGTGCTTTCTGCTTTCAAGAATAGTTAATCCAAAGACACAATATTAGAACAGGGAAGATAGGATCATTGCAATATTATTTAACACTAGTGTGGATCCATAGATGTTGCACCTAAGAGTGTGGCTAAATATCTATACATGAAACTAATTGTCCTAAAAGGGGAAATCCCTTTCAGGAAAAGAAAGCCAAACTATAAAAGTATACCAATGTAGAAAACTTTATTGCATACGATACATTGCATACCCCTCCATTTATGTATCCACTATCCTCCATATCCTGTCCGGTGATGCCCTGTTTTCCTCCTCTGCTGTCACCCTAATGTCAAGAATAGTGTAGTCTACTGCACTATTCTTTCCTGGGGAAAAAACAAACAAACCTGACAGACGCAAAAGTCTGGTCACATTTGCAGTGTGGCTTACATTAATCGATGAAGCACAGGGCCTTTATGCCGATGTCTCAGGAAATGCACACAGAAATCCAGTGGGTCACTGCATTTGTGCAGACATTTCCAATTGTTTAAGAGCCAATAATGAAGTCATCTAGTACACAAACAACATTTCATTCCACATTCTTCTGATTTTCCATAAATTGTTAGAATACAGCATCCATGGCCATTTAGACTTTTCCAAAACTGTGGTGCTTGAGGTGACCAACTCTGAAGAACTGCAGCAATTTCCTACAAATCTAAAGGACTGTGTCCAATTCCTAGTCACCAGCCTTGTGCAGTGAAGGATAAAAATGAAAGAGCAGCAGCAACAACTGCTTTCATTCTGAGATCCAGGTTGGGATGGTGGGGCTGTTAAAGATCCAGACTGTACCACAAAAAAGGGAAGTTAAACCTTTTTGTGTGGATGGGGTTTCCATTTCAGCTATAGACATGTGATTGATATGCAAACCCATTACAGTCAGAGCGGATTTCCACCTTCAAGTTTTTGAATGCCATAACCGGAGGCAGAATCACCTGTGTACTGTATCAACGCAAGGCACAAAACTTAAAAAGCAGAAGAACATATTCTGAAAACATAGAAGACTCTACACAGTTCTCTGCCATGTTGACCTGAATGCTGCAGATCACTAGAGACACAGACAAAGCCGTGTATGCAGCCCCAAACAGAATAGCTCCACTCAAAGCATCACTGGTCCACTGCTTAGCAGCTCCTCTTCCTACTCTTGCGCACAGACACCTTCCCTACAAATAACAGTGTGTAGAGATAAAAGAAGCTGGCTGACACCGACTAGTCTCCTTAGAGCTGAATGAAGCAATATATTCTCTAGGAAAGTAAAGAAGTCTGTGCACAGCCCACACAGGACTTAAAGGGGTTTTCCCATCTGGGCATTTACATTTAATTGAATTCATTTGCCTTATATAAACATTTCTTCAATTGGATGTTAATTAAAAAAATGTTCCTGTGTGAAGATAATTTCCCATAAATGTAGTCATGTTGTCCCTTAGAAACCAGATAGCTTCCTCGGATACGACCACGTCACACTATGGCAGCAGTGGCCAGACATGCGCTGTAGAGTCCTGCCGGACCACCAGGATTCGGCAATCATTACCACAGGACGGCTGTGCGACCTGCAGTAACTCCCAGACATTTTATATACAATAACCTTTTGTTTCTTTGTACACTCAATCCATCAGAGGTGGCCGGATCCAAGGAAGCTATCTCGTTTCTAAGGGACAACATGGCAACATTTGAGAAATTATCTTTACACAGGAACATTTTTTTTTATTAACATCCAATTGAAGAAATTTTTATATATGGCAGATTAATTAATCTGAATGTGAGTGCCCAGATAAGAATACCCCTTTAAGGTAACTGCTCACTACAAGGGAAGAGTGCATAAGAAAAATTCCACCTCCGTATTGCAAAGTTTACCATTATCACATTTAAACGTCCTAAACGTCAACTACAGAAACAACTTTCATGTTCTATCCTATTCTTTTCAGTGTTTCTCTTGAGTGGTTGGGCCGGATGTGGAGCAATATCACATATCCAGGAGTCCCCAGAAATGTTCAGGAAGAATAATGTAGGCCACTTACAGTCATTTTCATATACGGTCAAACTTCCTTCAAAAAGGTGAATTTTTGTCTCAAGGCGGCCATAATGTTCTACAATAATTTCCAATTATCTCTTTCATATGCACCAATTGGAAGACTGTGATATCAGTGTGATGTATCTGACAAGATCACACAGCTAGTTTTCTAAGCAGACACAGTGGGAGATGTATTAATGTGTTGGTCTTTAATCTGGTGCAGCAGATTGATTAATCTGGCGGATTAGAACTAGAAACCATTGTGTCTGATGTTGGATGATTAAAGAGAACCAGTTAGGCAAATTAACTCCCCAAAACTAAATACATTTGTATAAACTGTCATTATAAAGCATTGCCCCTATCCCTTCATTGTCCCTCTACATGCCTATAGATTTAAACATTTAGGTCCTAAAGCTGTATGCAGATCACCCGAGATGGGTCCAATGAATACGTTTCATATTAACCCCTTTTCCCCGAAAATAAGACAGTGTCTTGTATTCATTTTTGCTCCTAAAAACAGTCAATAGGTCTTATTTTCAGGGGATGTCTTATTTTTCCAAGAACAAGAATTTACATTTACAGCTGAACAAAAAATCTACTTCTCCAACATCCTCTTATGACCCTCCAAACTCTGAATTTTATGCTGTAATTCTTGTGACTCCATTTCTATTAGAATCATTGGAAACCAGTCTTGGAATTCCATGAATTCTTCCCCATGTCACAACCTTCTGCGGCATCTAGAAGATTTCTTAATATTAATGTATGGTGTGGGGGGAAGCTGCTGCAATGACCGCCACTAGGTCTTATTTTCAGGGGAGGCCTTTATTTCTAACCGGAGCAAAATTGTACTAGGTCTTATTTTAGGGTAAACAGGGTAGCTGTCCAGTTTATTCATGAGTGTCAGGGCACAGCCTCTTCCCCGCAGTACCTGACTGATAGCCTGTATAATGATGTGACACATCTGGTCCTGGCGTCTCTATGCGCTTCCTGGTTCTGGCAGCCATGTCCCCTGCAGCGTGCGTGCGTGCGTGTGTGTGTCAACTGTTACAGGATGCACCATGTGTATTGGAAGAGGGCACTCTGGGTACTTGTGTAGCTGATGTCTTTCTCCTCCTATACCCATGAGAGACACAGATATCAGCTACACAAGTGCCTGACATGCTGTGTCTCTCACACGTGTAAAGGAGAAGAGAGAGCAGATCAGGCAGTTGTGTAGCGGATGTCTGTCTCTAGCACACTAGCAATGGAGTTCTCATGCAGGAAAGCAAATTCTCACATCTCAATCCCCTAGTAATGTCAACGCAATAAAAGATAATTTTAACCCCTTACTTTACAGTGTTACTCAGTTTTATCGCCGTTTTAGCTCCCATTACTCCCCAGGCTGCTTAGTGCAAATTCCCAGGGTGTGGTCAGGGACTCTATAAGCAGACACATTATGACCCATCTAGTTCTGTGGGGTGACAATGTGGTTACATTATCAGGGCATAGGTTTATATACACTTTCATCTGGCTTCTGACATTGTACCAACACACTGACACATAGAAAGTGATGAGATGCATGATGCCCATTACATAGAGGCTGACAGACTTTTACACGAGTTACAGAGTTACATTTTTAACCCTGCTACATCTCAGATGTGTGCCTGCCTCCCTCTTCCCCCGGATCACTCATCTCCTTGTAGTTTGCAGCTCCTCTCTATCCTGGCAGAAAGTAATCAGCGAGTCTCTGAGCTCCATGCAGGGGGTGTGGCTACAGGCTCAGAGCAGAGACAGAAACCTCATCTGCACAATCTCTCACACATATCCAAGATGGCAGCCCAACCCCAAGCCAGAAGTTACAGGGTCGTGTCTAGGGGCAACTAAAATTGTGTACAGCAGGACAGACACAGGAAATGCTGTATTTTTGTGAATAACAGTGAATTAGAGAATGTGTTATTTTGTTATCTTGAGTACATATAAGAAACTTGTCTACGTGGGAATACCTCTTTAACTAGATAAAAGGTTGGTATGCGATCCTTGTTAAAGAGACCAGATGACAGGTGTCCTTTAATCTGGTGCAGTATAAAACTGGCTAATTGTACTTTGCAGCAAGCTAGACCAACTAATAGGAGATGTAGAGTATTGCATTTTCTTGTGCTCATGCTATTTTCTGTCCGGTCACGGCCCCTAGTTACAGAAGACATGCCCCATTTCTGGACACGTCAGAAAACTGACTAAAATTGGTATAAAATCTCAAAGAGCAGGTGATAATAGATGGTGGTGGCAACCTAATCTTTGAGGTATTGAAAAGTCCTCCCATGAAACAGGAATTGGTCCATTTTTATTGTGCGGAATCATGCGATGCAGCAACCTGCTAAATAGTTTACCCATGTATGTGAGGCACTATAGTGTTTTGTCATGGGTCTCTCTTTAGTTTCATGCAACAATTTTTTTAAATAAAAATGATACATTTTAAAGGGTAACATATTCATTGTTTACATCAAAGAGTCAAATTATTATAAAATTAAATATAATTATACTCAGGGCCAGTTCACAGTTCTTTAGATATTTTGAGCCAAAACCAGGAACACACAGTACAGGTGCAAGTTTTTCCAGCAAGGAAAGACTTGCACCTCATCTGTGTGTTCCATAGCTCCCGGTTTTGGTTCAATGAAGGGAATAAATGAAGACTTAAAGGAGTTTTCCCACGAAAATGCGGCGCTCTGCAATTTCCATTGGCTCCATAGAGATTAATGGAGCAGAATGGTCACGCGCGCCCGTCTGCTCCATTAGTCCTAGGAGCGGCAAGGGGTCGGTCAGATTCCTCATTTTCACAATTTGTGGGGGTTCTCAGCACTGAGACCCCCACTGATCAGCAAGTTAGGCCTGTCTTTGTGGGAAACCCCCTTAAACATATGTGAGCAGGCCCCAAGCATACTTATAAACTTTTAAGTAACAATATGCTATTCTGGCTGACAATGCAATAGGTCTCCGCTGTTCTAAACCCATTCCTCCTGGAGTGTGAAACAGGTTTTTCTTATTTGTGTGGGTTTCCTCCGGTCCTCCAGTTGGGGACAGGGACCAATTTGGCAATCTCAGTGCAGCGCTGCGTAATCTGTGTGCGCTATATAAAGGAATTATTATTATGGAGCGAGATGACTTCTATATAACCTGTTCATGTCACAAAATTACTAGGGTAGTTGATGTGTCCAATCTTCCGGTACTGTGGACGCCCCCCCAACATCCTTGGAGAATTTGCAATTATGACACAAGTCAGACTACATACATTGTGGGCCCAGCTCAGTTTTATGTGTTTACACAGCTTTTGATGGCTTATGCTCATACATTCTCTATATGGAAGTCTGCTGAAGCACAGGTACAGTATAATTCAACCAATCGAAATCAAGCATTTGCCATTTATACACCTGCAAAAAAAGATATATACAGGAACACGCATCACATGCAATTGTTAATATATTGGCATTGCATAGATCGAATTCAAGGCTTCTGCCAATGTATCCAGGGCTAACCAAAGTAACTCTTGAGAAGTTGATTCTTACTTCAGCTATCAGAGAAGAAGAGAAAAAAAAAGCTATAATGAGCTGCTTGTAAATTAAAGCATGTAAGGTCTTCCACACTCTTGAGGATCTGCTCACAACCGATGGAGCGTTAAGTGCGAGGAAGTCTTCAATTATCATCAAGAAGCTCATGTGTTGGCCTGGTTAATGCCTGCAAAACAGATTTAAAACCCGCTGTAGTAACAGACTTAATATCTGAATTTCTTGCTATAATAATAAAGTAACACCAATATTATGGTAGAATCTGAATAATCATAGCTTTATAATAAAGGTGCTGAAAATGCGGGTGGCTCAATATGCAACTTAGCCCTACTAAATCCCAAATTATGAAAATGGCATAATGAACATATAGAGATGCCAAAATATTGCAGATACATGCAATATACATATTAAACATTCTGCATGTCCAAACTGACCAGAATTTTTCATTTCCACCATGTCTCAAGGTGAGACTGGGCTCTGGCAGCCTCCATGGTTACATGTACATTACAGTGGAATTTAAAATTAAATGTATCCAAAGTTATACCACTTCCACTTTATGGTTAAGATGTTAACTTCTTAATCTAAATCAATCTGTTATCTCCCACATAGATGCGGACAGAAGCCTTTACATAATACATGCCAAAATATTAACATTTAATTAAGAAAATGGGAAAATACAACGCAACTGATTATTCCTTTAAGCAAATGAAATTATTATATGAAATAATGAAAATAAGCAAAAGCACAAACTTGTTTGTATGTAAAACATACTTCTAGTTTATGCATTTCCATGAACTTATATGGAATATGGTTGTTAAATCCACAACTTGATCAGAATCTGCATTCAAAGAACTGAGGCATGCAAGTTCTCAGAGCATCTCTTGTACCCTGGTTTTTAAATTTAAAAAAAAAAAAAAAAAATCTCATTTGCAAATCTCCTAAATCCTTTTTTACCCTTAAAAACAAAGGCATAGGAAGTTTAAAGCAGATCCTGAGGGGGGACACAGCAGTATGTCTGTGTGTTTGGTTTACAATCCTTCATCCAGCAGGTAGATGTCCTTTAACCTGTTAAAGTACAACTGTAAAGTATAAAAACTTTTGCCTAACTCTGCAGTAAGCAAAAATAAGCAACTCTAATTTACTATAATTAGCCATCTGAAGGTGTTTAGCTGCTAGCAGAGGTTTTACCTTGCCCCTCAGGCTAATCTCCATTTGCCATGGGAAACCATATAGTACACCTAGAGACACGACAGGAGGCTTGTTGAGATTGTCTGTAGGGCCTGTAGTGATGTCATGAGCATGTTACTCATCACATGCTTCAGGCCGGCCTATTATAAACAAGCTGTCCTGCATTTGAAAGTACTTCGTTTGATTAAAAGGACCTGCAGTTATGTGACAAGCATGTGACTCCTCACATGCTTCAGATCGGCCAGTTACAAACGTGATCTCTTCTGGTTTCAGTGAGTTGAGCTGATGTCACAACCAGGAAGTGCCCACCCACATCAGAATAAGATGAATCTTAGTTTATATACACCAGATATATCTCGGGCTAGGAAGAAGCCAATATCATGATACAGGTATCGTTGGAATCAAAGGCTCTCTCCAGCTGTGCTAACACAATTTTTTGTCAGCAACTTTACAGTTATGACTTGGCCATTTTGCACCTTCCCAAGACAGCACCTTTATTCAAATCTGACATGTGCCACTAAAAGTGGTTACAATTTATTTTCTTCTGACATGTCAAAACTCATGTTAGTTGGGAGACCAAACGGAAATGTGGCAAAAATTCTGAAGAATTTTCTATTCATATGAAAAAGCAGAACATTAAGTTTTGCAGTCATACCACCAAAATAGCCTGATAACCAACATGTCTGTTATAGGTTAGCATGGCCTTTTATGTGGGCTCTCATTTTTGTAGGAAGTTAGGAGGATTAGAACTTTCATGACTGATGCCTGAGCTGGCAGAAAGCCAGGTAAATTTTATATTCAGATATTAATAAAACTAACTTCGAGATTATGTAAAAACATGTCTGATAAGGATTTAGGTCTATTGGAACCTGTCAAAGAGTGCACAGGTGAAAGGTTCCCTTTAAGGGGTCATCATTTGAGAGAACTGTTTTGTTCAGTGGCATCATCACAGGCCACAACTTAAATATTTTTTTGTGATTTATTTTTTAATTAAAAATGTGGCAAGTTTTTCTTTTTATGGTATTCACCATGCAAATACAATAAGGTTCAGATTTATTGTACCGATTATTACAAACACAGAGATACTAAATGTCTTTTTAAAAAAAAAAAAAACCTGACTTAAACAATTGTATTTAGGGAGGCTGCTTCTAGATGGAAATTTACAAGAACCCAAGTAGAATATATGTAGCCGGAATGCTTGACCCCGGGTGAGTAAAGGGTTACAACCAGCGGAGAAGAGTATTGAAGTCGTATTCTTATCTGGGCTTTCATGTTTAATTTATCTGCTGTGTACATATTCTTGGATATAAAAAAAAAAAAAAAGATGATTAGATTTATGGGAAATTATTGTGTTGTCCCTTAGAATGAGATTGTTGACCTTGCATACGACCACCGCTGCTGGAGTGATTGCACAAGGAAACAAATGGTTTTTGCAACGGAAATGGCTGAGAGTTATAGCATGTACCACAGCTATCCTGTGTTAGGGAACAATGAATCCAAGTGGTCAGACACCAGAATTGTGCATTTGTGATCGCATCCAGGGGCAACTATCTTATTTCTAAGAAACAACATGGCTACATTTATGAGATCGTGTTGATGAATTCAATTAAATGTGAATGCCCAGGTGGGAAAACCCTTTAACCTTTCTGGCAGCGCAAAATTGTAGTTCACGTGTCCCAAAAGCTCTGAGCTTGAGTGTGAGAACAAGCAATTGCTTCAGTTTTATGTAAATCAACACAACTGATGTGGCGGAGACCATGTTATTGCAGTTACATTTGTTTTCACATGTTGCACAATTTTCTCAATAAGTGACTTTTTTGGGACATTTGCCAATTGACTCCACTTTAGCCTACATACGGCAGATTCATCAAGTGAATCCAGATTTGTTAGATCACTTCATCAGGTGTGACTTTCCAAAAAGTCACAAATTTTGGCAAATTCATTAAAGGGGTTTTCCCACAAAAGAAAATTCAATCCCCTAGGGATGTTAACACAAAGATAATTTTAACCCCTTACTTTGCAATTTTACTCAGTTGCATTGCGGTTTTAGCTCCCACCATTAGCTTCCCAGGGTGAGGGTGGGGCATCTCTAAGCAGACACATTACTGTATTATCCATCTATTTCTGTGGGGTGATAATGTGGCTAGATTACAGGTAGTCCCCAACTTAAGTACAAACCCAAGGAACCTATCCGGTACGCAAGTTGTATGCAAGTCGGAACTGTATATTTTATAATTGTAGCTCCAGACAAATTTCTTTTTGTCCCAGTGATAATTAGATTTCCTACATTTTTTGCTGTAATGGAACCAAGGATTATCAATAAAGCTTCATTACAGACACCTTACAGCTGATAATTGCATACCGACTTTGGTGAAGCCCTCTGAATGCTCTACTAGAGGTCACAGTGAGCAGAGGGATCCGTCTGTAAGTCTGGTTTCCTTAAGTAGGGGACTGCCTGTATTCGAGTACAAGGTGTATATGCACTTTCATCTGGCTACTGATATTGTACTAACACACTGACAGAGAGAGAAGAGACAGATCAGAGATGCATGAGATTATTACACAGAGGCTGACAGATCACTACACTGTTACACTCTGGACTCTGCTAATTCTCACTGACATGTGCCTGTATTCCCCTGCCCCTAGATCACTTATCTCCTTAGCCGCTTTCTGCTCACCATGTGCTGACAGGCTGTGAATCAGTGATTGTCTGTGAGATCCGTGCAGAGGGTGTGGCTACAGCCACAGAGCATAGACAGACTCAGCTCCACAGTCTCATCCAAGATGGGGGCCTGACCCCAAGAGAAGTTTTACAGGGTTGTGTCTAGGCGAAACTGAAATTGTATACACCAGGTCTGATAGAGACAGGTTTCACTTATATCTGTGAAATGCTGCATTTTTGCTAACAGTGAATTAGAGAATTTGTTATCCCGAGTACAAATAAACTTGTCTTCGTGGGAATACCCCTTTAAAGTCTAAACAGGTGGCGCAAGAAGCCTGTTAAATGATAATGCCCAATGAGTTCACGGTTAAAAAAAATAAATATATTTTTTTATTTTAATTTTTTGTACACACACACACACACGAAAACTGGTCTTTGTTTGAAGAATACTTTAATGCTATTATAAAAATAGTAAAACTACCAGGTCTTTGCGGACCCTTTATGGTACAATATAACCTTAAGCAAAGGATTTAGGCCGGTGTGGAGAAATGATACACATTAACATAAGAGGGTTTGTGCACTTTTCATTTTTATAAATGAAGAAAATGCAAAAAAAAAAAAAAAAAAAAAAAAAAAAAAAAAAAAAAAAAAAAAAACAGTACCAACAATAGTATGCAGGACCAAAAGAGAATAGCTCATAAATCCTATAATTAGTACCAATAAAGTATTGAAAATCTTTATTTGTACACACAAAGGCAATCAAAAACATAGAACATGTTAAAATCAACAAACAAACAAAAATGGTGGTTGTCAATCCATAATATACATGTATCATCACTGTAGACCTCCAGGTAAATACAAAATAGGGCTATACAATAAGTACAAGTAATAATTTTACCCAAAACGGGTGTTACACGCTACCAAGTACCTCACAAGCAACGTTCAAGCCCCTGACCAATTTTTCTAGGTACACTTGACAAAAGTCAGGGATTTTGTAGACGCATGGTAGTTACAGTGCATCAGCAAGGTCTCTCCTAGACAAATATTTCATAGCATACTGGAGTTTTTAGATGCTAGGTTGCGATTTTTTTCCACCAAAAACTACAGGTACAAACAAGCAGACAACATTTAGGGTTTTAGACTGTGCACCATCAAGGCAAATCCGTGTAGCAGATGAAAGACTTCGTATTACCATCAGCTCAGAACTGCTAAAACCAGCAAGACTTGGGTACACTTATATATGGTTTCTAAATTCTGGCTAAAAAGTGGAGGAATTGCATTCAAAGTGCCATACCAGTGACTATGCACAAGAATATTGCAGTGTAGAAAAACATGAGCTTGAGTTCTCAATTGATGTCGAAAATGTGACAATTTGATATTAAAGGGGTATTCCGAGAATATTAACCTCTGATAGCTAATCAGAAGGGTCAGTTAATAGGGCTCTATGGGAACCTGTCAGTATATGTGAAACTGTGGTTCCCTTTAAGGACCTGGAGTTGGTAATTTAGTCAGGAGTAATGAAGTCCTCAATGCTGAGAAATACAGCTAGATTCTTACTTCTTGAAGCCAAGAAGGGGCTTACATGGCATTGATGCGAACCAGATCTCTCATTTCTAAATTCACTTTGCATTTTGTTAATTGATTAAAATAAACCATTTAAACCTCAAAAGATAAGGAGATTTGAAAATAGGTCAGTTCTGTACCCATGTCAGAAAATGTGGACATCTGATCAACCATACCATAAGCGTGAAAAAAAAAAAAGCTCCCCACATCTGGTGGCTCTGCCTTTGCCATCAAATATGCTTTGACACTACTCCAGTCTAGTGGATCTGCACATTTTACCCCACCTTTAGTTTGCCATAACACTTATGTTTTGGCGCAGGGTTACTGTGCACTTAGTTCTATCTTAGGACAAGAATAGCAGGATGATAAATGTATAACAAGTCAGTGTTCATAGGAGGATAGGTGGTGTAACCACTTACCCCCACAATCTTAAAGTGAACACAACTATGAAACAATTGCTGCAATTAAAAAAAAAAAGGATGCTGTCATAAGGGACTATGGAGGATGGTAACAGGATCACAATGATAACCTTCTGTTCCATACAAATGAAAAAATTGAAACTGCACTGGGGAGCAAGCCAGTCTTTGATCATGGATTTTTCTTTTAATGTGCAATTTTCCTTGATGCAGCCAACTACAATGCTGCAAACTGGACAAGATCGGGTGCGTCAACATACAATTAGTTGTCATGAGTTCAGTTTTTACCCTAATATACACACTGAAATTTTAAAGATATGTTACTGAAAAGTCAGCACAAGACTGAATGCGTACTAGAGGATGCACAGTGCATTAGACAAGGAATGGAGCAGATTCCTGCAGGAAAGGGCCACCGCAGCTTTGTGATGAGGCCCAAAACAGCATATGAAGTTTTACAACTATTTTCTTTCATGCTTATTATTCCTCCAAGACACTTACGGTCATAACCGACTAGTGAATTTATTCATGACAAACGAATGTCCATGTCAATGCAATACGTGAAATCCTCACAAAAAACTACACTTAGAGGACTTGTCACCAGAATTTTACCCCTCACACCAGTAGTACCCGATTATCTGCCACTGAAGCACTGTAGCTTAAAGCAAACCTGTCATCAGGAATGTCATTTTTAGCAGGTGAATGGTTCCTATAGCCCATGCCATTATAATTTTTAAAATGCCTTTTTCAGCATTATTAATTGTTTCAGTACTTTATAACACTATTTTGCACTACCCAACAGCCTGCCAGCAACATGTGGCAAGTTCTGGTGAGGACCAGCTGCAACAAATTTAGCCTCAGTCTTTCCTCTCCTCCACACATCCATTGTAGTCCCTGGTCCCTTGATTGGAACCAGCCACTAGATCTTACCCCAGTAAACCAGCAGCCCCTCAGGTAGCGTTTGAAGTGTACTTACTATAATTCCCTGTTATGTGAAATAAACTCCTCAAAAGTTATGTGAAAATGAGCAGAGGAGGAGAGTCATATTTTGCCACCAGAAAACTGGATGAAGCGCCATAATAAATATCCCCCAAATCTGTAACTGTATCCCTGGTTCTATAACTCATAGAACCACAAACCTTATGCAATCTGAAAGCTGCATATTCATAGCTACTATAGAACTCAGGGGCGTCTAAAGTGACAGCCCCCTGTAGACTATAAACTTACCTCATCTCAGGCCAAATATGTCCCTTCTCTGCCCATTTTCATGTAAAAAGGGTGAAATGTCACACAATTCTAGAAAGGACATTTCAAGACCTCAGGGGGCTAGCCGCTCAATGGGGTGTTTTGGCACAGGAGACTTTACAGAGCTTCTAGGGCCTGTTGCTACCAAAATACACAAGGTAAAACCAACGCTTGATGGCTGCTACCCAACACTAGCTGTAGTTTTGCATGGCCAAAACTGCTGCTAAACTCCCTTGCATTTTTATTTTACTTTTGTTTAGCTTTAATTAGACCCTTTAGCCATGAAAATGAGAATATTTTATCACTTGTATAATATACTGTACCAACCAAACTATTAATTATTTCTTCTATTAATTATTTCTGTTCATTCATTTAACATGGTTTTAAAAGTTTTACAATTTGCTTACCTGTTATACCAAGGTGAACTTGTTTCAGAGAGGTTGGAAGGACAAGAAGCAATGACATCTCCAGTAAAACAGTTACGCCAACCACGTTGCATTGTCTGTTGAAATAAGAAAATATTTTATTATATACATTGTAAACATGACTGCTTTCTTCCAAAAACAGCTCCATACCAGATCATAGGTAGCATTTTGTAGTGCAACTAAGCTCCATTTGTTTCTATACACAATACTGGTACAAACTACGGCCAGGTGTGGAGGTGTGTGGAAATATTATTGGAAGAAAACACAACCCCTTTAAGCCCTTCACGGCTGCCATACAGCTATATATGTCCTATTTGCACATGCCTGGTGCAGAAAGGACGTTTATAAACATCATGACAAAAGGCCAATTTCAAACAGTGATATCTTCTGAACCCTGGCACATTTTAACTTAATCAAGATGTCATATTAAAGAGGACCTGTCATCCTTAAAAACGGCATTAGGAGCTGCTTACTAAAGTGCTACAACAGTCCCAGCAGTGTTACACTGCTAGCATTATCGGAAACCTCCAATACAGGCGGTCCCCTACTTAAGAACACTCGTCTTACATACCACCCCTAGTTACAAACGGACCTCTGGATATTGGTAATTTATTGTACTTTAGCCTTAGGCTACAATGATCAGCTATAACAGTTATCAAATGTTTCTGCAATGAAAATTTAGTGTTAATATTGATTTTTATGACAACACAACATTTTTAAAATACAATTGTCACAGAGGCCAAAAAAGTTCTGTCTGGGATTACAATTATAAAATATACAGTTCCGACTTATACAAATTCAACTTAAGAACAAACCTACAGACCCTATCTTGTATGTAACCCGGGGACTGCATGTAACGCTAGCAGACACTGCCGTGCTGTACACTAGAAAGGGCGGGATTAGGGGGACTGTCGCATGACGCAACTCCTAGTGCCATTTTTAAGGGTGACAGGTCCTCTTTTAACATGATTATGTATGGATACTTCACAGAATCAGGAGATATCCACTATTAAAGTTGTACTAAAAAGGTTTTTGATTTTTACATTTACCTTTCTATTTTCGCATTTTCATACTGCAACTTTAAAGGACACTTGTCATCAGGTCACTAACGAATTCTGTCACTACCTGTTGGAGCAGATCACTAGGATTCCATCCTTGCCTTTATCTAGTCAATTCATACTTTAATCATTCTAAAATAATCTTTCCTTTATTATGCAAATTAGGCTGTGCACATGGAGAAAGTGATGTCACACCTGTTACCCCCTCCCCTCTGCTCATGTGTGTGATGTATAGTAAAGCATTGCTGGTGTCTGTACTTTATCTGCTGACATACTGTGTCCTCCTATACACATCAGCTACACAAGTACCTGACATACACCATCTGCTATACACATGGCTGCATCCTGGAGCAGAGGCTGCCAGCACCAGAAAGTATAGAGGAGCCAGCACCAAGGAGTGTCCCATCATTATACAGGCTGTCAGTCAAGCACTGAAGGGTGGGAAGGGTTTAGGCTGTGCCTCCCACTCATGAATAAGCTGGATAGCTGAACAGGAATAAGATTCTCAGGTCATTTGCATACAGCTTTAGTACCTCATTGTTTAAGTTTGCAGGCATGTAGAGGGACAATGTAGGGATAGGAACAATACTTTCGAATGGCAGTTTATGAAAATATATTGAGTTTTGGGAGTTAATTTCCCTGACATGTTCTCTTTAAAAGTGGATACCTCTCATTATTAAGGGGTATTTTTTTTTATTATTATAAATGACACACAAATTGTGTTTCTAGGTGCCAGGGTTCAGGAGATATAGGAGTTTGAAATGTGCCTCCCTCCAGTTAATCGGAAAAATTACAAAGAAAAAAAAAACCTTAGTTTTTCCAGATATATAGTGTCATTTAGCGGCTAATTTATTCAATTTTTTTCTAAAAACTATCATATTTAAACTCACGGAAAAAGTAAAAATTTTTTTGACATGTTAAGCTTTTTTCAAAGATATTGTCATTTAACTCCTTAACGACATTTTTCACTCCCCACCATTTTACACAAAGAGCTGTGTGATGGCTTATTTTCTGCAGAATAAATTGCACTTCATAGTGACTGTATATAATATTCCATGGCATGTGCTGGGAAGCAGGAGAAATTTCCAAATGCAGTGAAAATTGTGAATAAACATTTCTGGTGGCCTTGGATTTTACGGTGCGCCCCAAATGACAGGTCTACTTTATTCTTTGGGTCGGTACGATCAGGTGGATAACAAATTTGTATAGGTTTTAATGGTTTCATATATTTACAAAAATTAAAATCTCCTGTACAAAGTTTTTTTGGGGGATTTTGTCATCTTCTGGCACCGCCTCCTCATGAATACCTCAGACTGCTTTAAGCTGGGCCCCTCGTTAACAGCACCACGTACTGCAGCGTTTGCTACCTTTATTGGAAGGTTCAGACAAAGCTAGCAGTTTAACAGTGCTACATCTGGGTTACTGCTAGGACCTGCTTACTTTAGCAAGCAGAAAATAGCTGGCTTATACAGGGTGACAGGTCCTCTTTAAATAGCAGAACTACAAAAATTGTCTTGCACATTTAGAGACCAATGCCACTCAGTCACAAAAAGGGTTTTCTTGTAACAAAAAAAACACACTAATATATATAAGCATGAATTACTGTTAAAATGAAATAACTATTTAAGCAACTTTAACTGGGGTTTTAATTTGCATAAGTTTTCATATCAGCACCGTTGTGCCAATTCGATAAATTCATACCCCATTTTCAATTTATAATAAATGTATTCACCTAAAACACGCCAACATATTATAAATTCCATAGTGATCTACATTTAATAAGGGGTTAACATACATTAGAAGAACAAAAATATAAAACTGCAGTGATCTGGAACAAGTGGAAGGGAGGACCCATCCTGTGATGGCTCACAATCTATGTGGTAAGGTAGAAAGAAACAAGGGGAGGGAGCCGAGTGCAGTTATTAAATGTTGTAGGCAATACTAAACAGATCATATTTCAGGTTACATTTGAAGGTGTGGGAGGTGAAGAACTGCTACAAAAAAAAAAAAAAAAATTAAAAGACTCACCTCCATTTCAGGCTCTTCTTTATGGGCAAGACAGTCTACAATAAAACAAAGAAATTAAAATTGAAGCACACCGGGAAAATAAAGCAGCCAACATGACAGAAGCTGGCTTAAATATAGAGCCAAACTGTCCTGTTTCATCACAAATTTAAAGGGAACCTGTCAGCACATTTGCACATATACAGCCAGACCTCTAATAATTGCCCGACACCCTTCTTTTAGCTAAAAATTGTTTGGCTTATAAGACAAAAGGTGATTTCTGTGAGTGTATTACCTTGCATCAGAGGAGGGCGTGTCCTGCTGAGCAGGCCCCTCCCACCTAATCCTCCCCATGTCTTATGCCTCCTTACTGGTCACAGTTCATGTCATGTGACATCTCAGGTCCTTTAGTCTTAATAGCAAACAGTACCCCATGCATGTATCTTATCACATGAAGTCACATACATGGTGTATATTTTGCTATTCTTAGAAGGCTGTAACACAAGGCACTGTGTAAAAAAATTGACACAATATTTCCCATCTGCACATAGAGGTTTATACGTCTGTAGTTGAACATTAGCAGAGGGTCCCCAAGTACAAGTACAGAGCAGGGATTTGAAGAGACACAGAGCCGTTAGTGAGATGGATGGTGGTTCACTGGTATCTCTGACTCTTCTCTCAGGCTGGCAGAGATGAGTCAGAAAAGCTAATTTGCATACAAGAAAATGGCTGTAATTAAGGTACAGTGCCTCACTGGCAGCTAATTTCAGGTGATATAGGGAGGACTTTAACCCTTTTATCAGCAGACATTGTTAGTCAGGGTGGGGCAAAATCTGGTGACAGGTCCTCTTTAACAACTTGGAAATTTGTACAATGTAAGTGCAGCAGCATTACTGGGATTCACTACAAAAACAAACAAACAAAAAGAAATAAAACCATTACCGTTGTCCTTAGGTGTTCTTGTATTCATGCTGGTTTCTGCTTTCATACAGATTCTGCAACAAATAAAAAGTTCAGATTTATTCCTCAAACAACTAAAAAACAAACAAAACATTTCCACCATTTCCCTTAGGGTTCTGTCTTTAAGGCATTCACTTTAATCCAAAATACAGCTTTATTGTTTGAGTCAGTATGATCACAGATACCAACTTTATAGAAGTTTTATTAAAGATTATCTGTAATCAGACTTTTATACTAGTTGCTGGTAAAGGATTAATAGTTCTTTACATATCACTGGAAATTATCTGCCACTGAGGCATTGTACCTTAATCACAAAGGTTTTCCGATAAGCAAATGAGCAGGCATGAGTCAATTTATGAAGAGAAGTCACATTTTCTACAGGCTACAAATGAACCAAGCCTCTTCCTTCTGATTGACACCTCAGGCTCTCTAAAAGGGAACTTATCATCAGTAGCCCTTTTTCTGGCTCCCCCAAGTCCCCATAGAGAATAGTGTACACATTCTTTTGGCAATGTGTACACTATTCTCTATGGGGACATGGGAGAGCCAGAAAAAGGGCTACTGATGATAAGTTCCCTTTTAGAGAGCCTGAAGTGTCAATCAGAAGGAAGAAGCTTGGTTCATTTGTAGCCTGTAGAAAACGTGACTTCTCTTCATAAATTGACTCATGCCTGCTCATTTGCATATCGGAAAACCTTTGTGATTAAGGTACAATGCCTCAGTGGCAGATAATTTCCGTTTGTTTCAATTTTTTAGTTCCACTAGGATATTTGAACCCTAGGGGGTCTGGGCCCTCCAACCATATAATGCAAAACAGCTGCCGAATATGGAGCTTTTTCTAGTGAACTGTATCACTCAGCCTCCGATTAGTTTCTGCTCTATTATAGCCCCCTACATAGCACTGTCCTTAATGATTAGCGATTTCAGACTTCAATTGTCTTTAACCCCTTGAGTTTACCATGCGCGGCTCTCCTTCACTATGTAGCCGCGCGCATGGTAAGCGCCGAGCGCGTACCTCCCTGCGCCGGCTACAAAGTTAAAAAAGTGTTTTAAACCTCGATACCGCGGTTTAAAACACTAACAAAAATAAGCTCCGGCACCAGCTCACCCTGAGCTGGTGCTCGGTATTTTCTTCTGAAACCTGCCACTTCAAGTGGTAGGTTTCCTTTAAATTTCGCTTTTATTTTGGCTGTACAAGGGCTTGTTTTTGTTTTTTTACTTCCTAATGGCACCATATCATATTATGTGTAGTGTACAGCTCGAAAAAAACCCCCAAAAGCTAAATGCATTCAAATTGCCCAAAAATAGGCAGTTGTGCCGTTTCTTATGGGTTTTGCTTTTATGTCTATCACTCTGAAATCCAAGTGACAAGTCACCTTTATTCTATGGGTCATTATGATCTAAAATATAACAAATGTATATAGTTTATTATATATTAAAACATTTAAAAATCTAACAATTTTTTTAAAAAAATATACATCTCCATATAGCCAGATTCAGAGGCCCATAACCTAATACAATTTAACCTAATAAATTAGATTCTTTTTTCCAGGAACATCTGAAATTTTCATGGATGCCATTTTGGGAACCTTCAGATTTTTGTGAAAAAATTTGTAATTGACATATATGGGCTTTTCCTCCACATTACTTGCCCTAAATGAGACAATTGGGGCAAAGGAAGTCAGACAGGTTAGAAACTACCAGACTTAGATTACAACTCCATTATTAAGCAAAATTCCCAAGTGTGATCAATTCTGCTCATAGCTTTGTGTTCAATACCCATGCATATGAGTTTTTATGCATGTATGCCTAGCTGATTTTTTTCCTGTAGCTAACCATTATTCAAAAGACAGAGGGGGGAGGGAGGGGGGAAACGTGTTAAATTTGATGGAAATGTAGGTTTTTCAACTTGCTCATTCACACTGACCTGAGACAAAGCTTCCCTTTTGCACAATATGATAAAGTTTGCTCACAAACACAATTCATCTTGTCTTCGGGTCTTCTTTCTTTTACACTAATCTTTACAGTCCAAAAGGAAGGTGGTGGGAGAAAAAAAAAAAAAATCAAATCAGTGTAGTAGACATGCTATAATGAATAACAAAAATATATAGATTTCAGCTATGTCTAGACTCAACAGCCCAAAGTGGAGAGATTTAAGTTTTATTCAAAGGTTTTTCTGGGCAAGTCATTTTATGAATATTTGTGACATTACTCTATGTATATAATAGCATGTGAATAACTGACCCTATACACACAGCGAGTAGCTGTTGCTATGGCACATCTGAATGCAGCAGTCTAGAGATGGACAGAGCCAACATACAGGCTGAAGGCACAGCTGCTCTCAGCTGTGCTCCAAGCTCTCATCCCAAGCACCTTATGTACTGGAAGATTACATTTATCGGGTGATGTACAAATCTTTTCCGTGTTGGTATGTATCCTCTATAAAACAAGGTTTACTGCTCATAAATAACATTGCACATGTGTGACAGCCAAGTTACACTACTCCGGCACATGTGCAATAGAAAGCTGAAAAAAAAAAAAAAAAGGATTATTCTCATCTTAGATCTGCCATAAAAGTCTGGCAGGTGCTAGTCTCACAACAATGCTCAGGCCCGTTATTGCCTTAAAAGGGTATTCCAGAAATCAGAATAATTCATATACAAATGGGTCCTTAACAGAGAATGCATTAATGCCTCACCATGCATCATAGACTCATGATGAGGCGCCTTTAACCCCCCCCCCCCCCCCCCCACAAATAATTGCCATGCGTAAAGTAGCTAGCATCATGAACGGTGCGGCGCTGCAAAATGTCAATAGCGAGATCGCAGCACGCGCCAGATAAAGCGATCTTTTGGAAGCTACGTGGCTGCCAGCCCCAGGGGAGACGTGGGCCGCGAAGCTGCTGCTCATCACCCTCCAGCTCTCCCTGCCCACGGCGGCCAGCGTTTATGTGATCGCGGTGAGCAGTGCAGAACAGAAGATTTTTTTTTTGTACAAATAGCGTCTATAAACATTATATACGGCTAGGAGTTATATGTATTACCGAAATTTTCATACTCCTCCTCGGCTAAAAATACTCCTCAAAATGGTAAGGGGAGTATTTTTACCCTTCTTGAAAAATTTAAGTCCTTAAAATATAAGCTTATATGTAATTAGTTGTTATTTAAAATGTTGCTTCCCTTAGCAGAAAAATTCTGTAGACATACAATGTAATGAAGAATTAAAATGCTACTGGCCCTTTAATCAGTCTGTTAATTTCCTCTGCGCAAAGAAGAAACAGATCAGAAGATGGCCACTAGTCACATGTCCACATCACATGTCCTGCACCTGCCTGGGCAGGTCATGTGATCATCACTATGTTTGGCTGTAGTCGGTTGGTTGCAGTGCATCCAGTATGGCCAGTGTTTTGGTGATGGCAGTTACTTACCCTGTTTCCCCTAAAATAGGTCTTATTTTTGGGGGATGTCCTAATACAATTTTTTTTTTCAAGCTTAGAAACATAAGGCCTGCCCTGAAAATAAGACCTAGCTGACATTGGTGAAAAATTCATGGGATAAAAATCACTGACCATTGTGCTGCAAATGCTATACAAGCAACTAACCTGACAGAAAAGTCTCATTTAAGGAAAATGCTTTTGCTAAACATGAGAGATTGGGGCCAAAGATTCCAATAGAAATGGAGTCAAAAGAAATTCAGCATGAAAATCAGAGTTTGGAGAGTTAAGGGTGTTAGAGAAGTGGGTTTCTGTTCAACAATAAATTTGAATATGTGTTCATGGAAAAATAAGACATCCCATGAAAATAAGACCTAGCGCCTCTTTAGGAGCATAAATTAATACAAGACACTGTCTTATTTTCGGGGAAACACGGTATCATTACTATGGTAAAAGAGCAAGACAACCTGTTGGATCATCAATGGGAGCAGAGCATAAGAGGTAGGAGGAGTTACTGAGAATCTTGGGATTTGTAGTTTCCAGTGGTGGCCATCTTGGTGATAACTCTGCATACTTTAGAGAGGCCATAAAAATTAGTAAATCATAAACTCAAACTATTTAAGCTCCATTTTGTGACTAATGACATTGAGTTTTGTTACATTCATTTATTTAACCCCTTCCCGCCACGGCCCTTTTTCGATTTTGCGTTTTCATTTTTCACTCCCCACATTCAAAAATCTGTAACTTTTTTATTTTTCCATGTACAGAGCTGTGTGATGGCTTATTTTCTGCGTAACAAATTACACTTCAAAATGGTGGTATTTAATATTCCATGCCGTGTACCGGAAAGCGGGAATAAAATTCCAAATCAGTGAAATTGGTAAAAAAAAACGCATTTGTGCCGTATTCTTGTGGGCTTGGATTTTATGGATTTCACTGTGCACTCCAAATGACATGTCTACTTTATTATTTGGGTCGGTACGATTACGGGATACCAAATATTTTTGGGGGGGATTTTGCCATCTTCTGGGGCTAATAACTTTTTCATACTTTGGTGTATGGAGCTGTGGGTGGTGTCGTTTTTTTGCGGATTTTGATGACGTTTACAATGCTATAATTTTTAGGACTGTACGACCTTTTGATCACTTTTTATAGAATTAAATTTTTTTTTTTAAAATGGCAAAAAAGTGCCATTTTTTACTTCAGGCGCGATTTTCCGTTACGGGGTTAAACGTAGTGAAAAACCGTTATCATATTTTGATAGATCGGGCATTTTCGGACGCGGCGATACCTAATGTGTTTATGATTTTTACTGTTTATTTATATCCATTCTAGGGAAAGGGGGGTGATTTGAATTTTTAGGTTTATTATAATTTAACTTTTATTTTTACTATTTTTCAGACTCCCTAGGGTACTTTAACCCTAGGTTGTCTGTACGATCCTATCATATACTGCCATACTACAGTATGGCAGTATATGGGGATTTTACTACTCATACATTACCATGTGCTGACAGCACATGGTAATGAATGGGTTAACCCGAAGTAGCTTCGGGTCCTCGTGAGACCCGAAGCTACCATGGCGACGGATTGCCGCTCCCCGATGACGTCACGGGGAGAGACGATCCACGGAAAGATGGTGCCGTGCGCCGCCGTCTTTTTAAAGCCGCCGGCACCTTTGGCGGCGGCAATCAGCGGTAAAAAAACCTGCGATCGGTGCCGGCACCAATCGCGGGTGTTACCGGTAAGCCGTTGCTGCAATATGCAGCAAAGACTTACCGGCTATGGAGAGAGCTCGGCCCGCGAGCCCTCTCCATGTACCGGGACCCGACATGTGACGTACTATTACGTCACATGTCGGTAAGGGGTTAAAGCATCATGGGTTTTTGTATGAGACGTTCATATTCCCGGAATACCCCTTTAACAGTTTCTGGTAAATTTTAAAGTTCACAATCCTAATACATGCAGCTAATCCATCAAACTTAAAACGCAATTGTAAGTCTCTCTCATAACCAAATCAGATTTCATTTATTCAAGCATATACATAGTAGTAAATTGTGCAGTATACATGGATAGTTGCATGAATACATCAATTACAGAGTATAGTCATTGTAGAGCTGCGTAATCTGTGTGCGCTGTATTAATAAATTAATTATTATTAGTTTTAAATAAATGGTATCAAACACAACTACAGGAAAAAAAAAACTGGAAAAAGGAGTTTAATACCACTGTATATAGACTAATTCATTAAAAGGGTATATGTAGATTTATGTTAATATATTGCAGCAACTTTTTTTTTTACCACAAGGAATAAACAAACAAACAAAAAAAACCTACTTTAATCCATGAACCGATGGAGTCCATTTTATAAATAGCTTGAAATGGTTTACGATCAACAGGACAAGAAGTGGATGTCTGGAAAACAGATTAGTAAATTCAATTAGCATGTCAAGCTGTTTTAAAGACTGATGTAATAATCCTTTACACAGTTTTTCAGAAGCAAAAACATTAAGCGTCATTCTCATAAAAGGAACAAGGCTGCTCCACTCCGCTCCCCCCTCCCCCAATTGTAAATAATGGAAATACAGTATAATGGAACGTGACCTCCTGTAAATTTAAGTTTATAGGGAACACTTCCAAAAAGCACTAGAACCACCATTTTTGGAAGTTCATAATGGAACAAAAAAAAAAAAGGGAAGGGAAGATGAATGGTCCCACTACAAACATCTAAAATGGGGAATGCAAAGAAAATGCGAGACAGGAGTGTAAACTCATCTAGTGACAACCACTGGTGCTTGAGGTTCTCAAAAACAGCAAAGAGCTTTTGCATCCATGAAGTTACCTCACCAAGTGTCAGAGACGCATGATGAGGCGCCATTACTCCCCAGAATAATTGCCAAGCGTAAAAGTGTGCTACATCGTTGGTAGTGTCTAGAATGGAGCTGCTCAGGGTAGCAGAGATGTCAAGGGAGGGGCGGAGCCTCCAGGAAAGGAAAGTTTCTACACAGTCTCCTCACAGTGCAGGAAGCAGAGCTGTAATGGCTGCCTGCAAGTAGACCTCATAGGGGTATTGAGTGTATACATGTGTATGGAGGTGACTGGGCTTAATAGGAGTGGATATGATGGTTGTAGAAGGGTCAGGGAAGACATGTATGTTACATGGGACTGCACGTCCGACAGGTGCTGAGGTGGCATGAGGTGTATGTTACATGAGACTGCACGTCCGGCAGGTGCTGAGGTGGCATGAGGTGTATGTTACATGAGACTGCACGTCCGGCAGGTGCTGAGGTGGCATGAGGTGTATGTTACATGAGACTGCACGTCCGGCAGGTGCTGAGGTGGCATGAGGTGTATGTTACATGAGACTGCACGTCCGGCAGGTGCTGAGGTGGCATGAGGTGTATGTTACATGAGACTGCACGTCCGGCAGGTGCTGAGGTGGCATGAGGTGTATGTTACATGAGACTGCACGTCCGGCAGGTGCTGAGGTGGCATGAGGTGTATGTTACATGAGACTGCACGTCCGGCAGGTGCTGAGGTGGCATGAGGTGTATGTTACATGAGACTGCACGTCCGGCAGGTGCTGAGGTGGCATGAGGTGTATGTTACATGAGACTGCACGTCCGGCAGGTGCTGAGGTGGCATGAGGTGTATGTTACATGAGACTGCACGTCCGGCAGGTGCTGAGGTGGCATGAGGTGTATGTTACATGGGACTGCACGTCTGGTGGGAGCAGAGGTGGCATGAGGTGTATGTTACATACGTCTGCATGTCTGGCGGGAGCCGAGATGGCATGAGGTGCATGTTACATGAGACTGCATGTCTGGCGGGTGCTGTGGTGGCATGAGGTGCATGTTACATGGGACTGCATGTCTTGAAGGGGGTAGCAAATGACATCTCCTCTCCCAGAGATCGCGTTAATGCCTATACAAACTTGAGCAACTCTGGTGTATAAATCAGCCTAAGAGTTTTCTTTTCTCTCCCCTTATCCTGGCCTGCAGAGCTGCAGCAGATTCCTGCAGCCCGTGGCCTCGCTAGAAGGTCATGTGACTGGAGAACTGATAACAGTGATCCTATGGGATCACCATAAGATCACTGTTATATGTGATCTGCATAAACAGTATCTAAAAACACGTACAAAAATGACAGACGCAAATTCAATTAATTTTTTTTTTTTTTTTTTTTTTTAAACGCCTGTGTTAGCCGCAGCCTTGGCGTTTGGTGTCAGCGACGTTAGCCACAGTCTGGTGGTGGGAGGTATCAGCGGCTGCAGTTTGGTTGGGGGTTGGTAGCGTCAGCTCATGTCTGGTCAATGCACGATGTAAGATCATTAGAACTAGCTCAATTTGCTTTTTCAACACAGAAGATACTGACATGTTTTTCTTATATAAATAGATTCTATCAACATTTTATAAAGCTACAAGTTTGAAATTGTGAATTAGATTACTCACCGGTAATTCTATTTCCGTTAGTCCACCATGACGGCCCAACCTGGAGGATGCCCCTTGACCTCTGCAGGGACAGGAAGAAGAGAGGTTAAATGCTCCCCCCCTTGCATCCTCCCGCCAGTGATTACAAAATAACCATGCTGAGGAAGATACAACCAGATTTATTTAGTATGTTTGCTCCACATACAAAGGAAAATTATCTGGAAATAATAATACAAAGAAAGGAAGAAATCCAGCTGGGGGGGAAAATATATAGGCCGTCATGGTGGACTAACGGAAATAGAATTACCGGTGAGTAATCTAATTCACAATTTCCGCTTCGTCCCCCATGACGGCCCAACCTGGAGACTTACAAAATTAGTAAGCTTTTTTAGGGAGGGATTACAGCCTGTAACACCTTGCGTCCAAAAGATAGATCTTTTGACAAGTGCAAGTCCAGCCTATAATGCTTGGAGAATGTAGTGGATGAAGACCACGTTGCAGCTCTGCAAATCTGATCTAGTGACGCTCCTCTTCTTTCCGCCCAAGATGTGGACATAGCCCTGGTCGAGTGAGCTCGGATTCCTGCTGGTATCGGGCTTTTCTGTAGGTCGTAACATGAGGCAATTGCCAGTCTCAGCCATCTTGCAATAGTCGCCTTCGACGCCTTCCTCCCCTTATTTTTCCCCTGGAATTGGATGAAAAGGTTAGAGTCAATACGCCAGGCCTCTGTAATTTGTAGGTATTTTAGGACAGAACGTCTTACATCCAAAGAACTCCATTCGCGTTCTCTTGCCGAAGAAGGGTTCTCACAGAAGGAGGGTAGGATAATCTCCTGATTCCTATGAAAGTCGGAAACCACCTTGGGAACAAAATTTGGATCCAACATCAACACAATTCTATCATCTAGAATTTTCATGTAGGGTTCCCTAATCGATATAGCCTGAAGTTCACCTAACCTTCTAGCAGAAGTGATGGCTATCAGGAAAACTGTCTTAAGTGTCAGGTTTTTAACACTGGAGGAATCAATAGGTTCAAATGGTTCCTTCATTAAGGCATTCAAAACTAGAGTTAAGTCCCATGCTGATGATTTTTTAACAGTCTGAGGCTTTAACCTAGAGGCAGCTTTAATAAATCTTTTGACCCACCTGTGCTCGATGAGAGGCTGGTCGAAGAAGGCACTAAGCGCCGACACCTGGACCTTCAGGGTGCTGGTAGACAAACCCAACTCCAAACCCTTTTGAAGAAATTCAAGCACCTGCAAAATATTAAGGTTAGCTTGGGAAGGTGGACTGTCCTTACAGAAGGAACAGAACCTCTTCCATATCTTATGATAGATGGCAAAGGTGACTGGTTTTCTACTTGCCTTCAGGGTCTTGATGACTTCAGATGAGAGTCCCTGAGAGCTTAAGAAGCTGGATTCAGGATCCAGGCAGACAGCTGTAATTTCCCTGGGTTTGGATGATGGATTGGACCCTGATGTAGTAGGTCCTCTGATAGCGGAAGAATGACTGGATTCTCTGGTGACATCTTCTTCAAGAGTGGGTACCAGCTTTTCTTCGGCCAGTTCGGGCAGATGAAGATGGCTCTGGTATTTTCCTGAAATATTTTCCTCAGGACCCTGGCGATCAGGGGAATTGGGGGGAAGGCGTAGACTAGTGGAATGTCCCAGGGGTGAGAGAAGGCGTCCAGCCGTTCCCTGTTCTCCCCTTTTTCCAGAGAAAAATAATGCAGGCATTTGGTATTCTCCCTTGTTGCGAACAAGTCCACTAGAGGATAACCCCACAAAGATGTTAGCCGCTGGAAGATCTCCTCCTTGAGGCTCCACTCGTTTGGTAGGATCTTTCTTCTGCTTAGAAAGTCCGCCCTTGAATTCTCCGTGCCTTTTAGATGAGTGGCAGATATTGACAGAGTGTGTTGTTCTGCCCACAAAAATATTTTCCGAGCTAGGGTACTCAGGAGAGGAGACCTGGTTCCTCCTTGTCTTTTTATGTAGGAGACCGTAGTTGTATTGTCTGATAGAATTAGGAGGTGTTGGTGGGCAAGAAGAGGAGTGTTCGCGCTGAGTGCTTCCCATACTGCTTGCAACTCTCGGAAATTTGAGGACCTTCTTGTAATCTCCTCTGTCCAGGTACCCTGGGAAATTTGCTGAGGCATCACTGCCCCCCAGCCCCTCTGGCTCGCGTCTGTCTGGATTGGGATGTAAGGGCTGTTTGACCAGAAGATCCCTTTCCTCAGATTTCCGTCTTCCAACCACCATAGCAGGTCCTCCTTGACGGCAGGTGGGATTGGGATTTTCCTGTCCAGATCCTCCTGTTTTCTGTTCCAGGATCTTAAGATCCATCCCTGGAGTATTCTGGAATGGGCCTGACACCAGGCTACCGAGGAGATGCAGGCTGTTAGAGAGCCCAGAATCTTCATAGCTTCTCTGATAGAGATCACTGATTTTCTCCTGAACCTTGTTATCAGATCCTTGATGTGGTCTCCCTTGTCCTGTGGAAGGAACGACATTTGGTAAACTGAGTTCAGGTTTACACCCAGGAATTTCCTCACAGTAGCTGGGGAAAGTTCTGACTTCTGGTAGTTTACTATCCATCCCAGTCTTTTTAAGGTTTCTAGGGTGAGATCTCTGGAGAAGAGTAAGCTCCCCCTGTCTTGGCCAACAATGAGTAGGTCGTCTAGGTACGGGACGATCAGTACGTCCTGTAGTCTGAGAGACGCCACCACCTCTGCCATCACCTTTGTAAAGGTCCTTGGTGCAGATGATATTCCGAAGGGGAGTGCACAGAATTGAAAGTGTAGTGTAGCACCCTCTGGAGACAAGACAGAAAACCTTAAAAACCTTTGTGAGAAATGGTGTATAGGGATGTGATAATATGCATCCTTTAAGTCTATAGTGCACATTAATGCATCTTGGTGAATAATGTGTGTGGCTGATCTTACCGACTCCATCCTGAATTTCCGGTAGACGATAAACTCGTTGAGACCTCTCAGGTTGATGATTAGTCGGTTTGTGCCGTTCGGTTTCTTTACCAAAAAAGGAGAAGAGTAAAAACCGGATTTCTCTTGATCCTGTGGAACAGGTATAATCACTCCAGAAGACAAAAGAGAAGTTACTTCTTGCCATATTAAACTGTGGGATGTAAGTGACATGGAAGGTGAAGGTGGCATATATTTCGTAGGGGGAAGTCTGAGGAATTCGATGTTGTAACCATGCAGTAATATATCTAAGACCCAGGGATTTGAAGTGACCTTTGTCCATTCTCCTCTGAATCTTAGCAACCTTCCCCCTACTATGGCATCATTGTTTTTTGTTTCTATTAGGGTCTGTTGGGGTGGAGAACAGAAACCCTCTCCCTTTACCTCCTTTCGGGTAGCTCCAGCGTCCCCTTTTCCCTTTATCCTTGTAGGAATCCCTTTTGAAGTCTCGAAAGGGCTGCTTCTTGGGTATCGATCTCTCAGGAAAGCCCTTTTTCTTATCTGATGCTCTCTCAAGTATAGCATCCAACTCTGGGCCAAACACAAACTCCCCTGAGAAGGGAAGACTGCACAGTTTTGCCTTGGATCTGATGTCCCCGTTCCACTGTTTTAGCCACAGCGCCCGTCGGGTAGAGTTAGTAAGTGCTCCCTCCTTTGAAGCGAAACGAATTCCCTCGGCAGCAGAATCTGCGAGGAAGGCTGTAGCAGATTTCAGCAAAGGAAAGTTCTCCAAGATTGTTGATCTCGGAGTCCCTTCCTTGATGTGGGATTCCAACTCATTCAGCCAGTACAGCAAGTTCCTTGCGACTGAGGTGGAAGCCAAGTTAGTTTTCAGACTGAGCATGGAGGTCTCCCAGGCCTTTCTCAACAGGGAGTCAGACTTCCTGTCCATAGGGTCCTTTAATTGGGCCGCGTCCTCAAAAGGAAGGTCGGTCTTCTTTACTATTTTGGTAACTTGCACATCCATCTTTGGACAAGTGTCCCATACTTTAGACTCCTCGGGCTCAAAAACAAGTCTCTTTTTAAAGTTTTTGGACACGATAACCCTTTTTTCTGGCTCTTGCCACTCCTCAGAAACCAGCTCCTTTAACGTGTCATTCAGGGGAAACACCCTCTGGCGTTTTGCCTTCAATCCCCCAAATAGTTCCTCCTCCTTAGATCTAGGGGGAAGAATCTCCTCGATTTCCAAGGTCTGTCTAATTGCTTTTAAGAGACCATCGAGTTCCTCGAACTGAAACAGATGACGTGAATCTTCTGTTTTTTGTGAGTCCGCAGGATCATCTTCTTCTACGTATGAGCATGAGGGAGCTTCAGAATCATCCCCCCCCTCAGATATAGAAGAATCCGGCTCCACTCTAGGTTTTTTACACGGTGGAGGCCTGGACGTAGCAGCGGCCACTGAAGAGCTTATTTTCTCCTCGATAAACCCCTTTAATTCGTCTAAGAAGGATGTCTTTTCCTCTCTCATAAAATTGTCGATGCAAGACTTGCAAATCGGCTTTTTGTAAGAGTCGGACATAGAGTGGGCACACATGTTGCACTTTCTAAGCCGGCTTTACTCGGGTTTTTCAGACCTGCTCGTCTTATCCCCTTTATCCTCCTTGCCTTTCGTTTTAGACCCTTGGTCTTTCTCCTGAAAGGGCAAGCGGAGGATAATAAATGACCCGCTATTTTACACACAGTAAAAAACCCAAACCTGCACAAAATCCCACTTACAGAAACCGGAGGATGCAGGAAGGTAGGGTCTGCCTCGTCAGCCATCATAAAAGCCGTGGAAGCGCACAGGAAAATTCAGAAATACACAGCACAGGAAACCAGCACCGCAGCGTCACACACAGATCTTAGACCTGAGATCAGCGTGACTACCTGCTCCAGGTGACCTTAAATACCTTAATGGGGAGCCCATCCCCCTGTAGACTTCGCCTGCGCCGTGCTCCCGTTCCCAGGGATGCATTGCGGTCCTGTGAGCCGCCACTTCCGGTCGCGACCGGAAGTCGTCATCGGACCTCGAGGACGCCGGGAATTGTAGTTTTTTCGGCCGCCGCGCGCTCACACACGGATCGCGGAGCGGCGGCCAGGACGAACGGACTGGAAGGGCGGCGAAAGGGAGGACACAAGGCCGACCGAACGCCCCAGCCCGCCGGGATTTAGCCAGCCAGGACTACCCGTAAGTTTTACTTCGTCCCCCCCCCCCCTGGAGGAGAGAGGGCACCTCTCTTGTCCTGCCTCGGCAGGGACAGGAAGAACACTGGCGGGAGGATGCAAGGGGGGGAGCATTTAACCTCTCTTCTTCCTGTCCCTGCAGAGGTCAAGGGGCATCCTCCAGGTTGGGCCGTCATGGGGGACGAAGCGGAAATTTTCACTTACTCCTCCTTGACTAAAAATACTCAAAAACAGTAAGGGGAGTATTATTAGCCTTCTAGAAAAATGTTTCTGCGACCTCTGATAACTGGGAACTTTGTATGGTTTACCTACTTTATAACCCATTGTAGCATGCTTAACCCCTAGGCGCACCTGGACGTTACCAGTGGCTAGATACTTAGCGCACTAAGTATCTATAACATCCTGCTTCTGGCACCAGCTCAGATCGCGGTTGTTAACCCGTTACGGCGGCGTGTTAAGCGAGGCGTGTAAGGGTGTTTCTGTTATGGATTGGATCCCCCGTGCCGCTTACCGGGGAATCCGATCCTATTCTGGGCAGCCCCAAAGTCTGAAAAAATGCTCCGGGGCTGCTCGATGTCCGAGGCAGTCAGATCCCTTCCGGTACTGACTGTAAACTGTCTGAGCACGAGTCTGAGTGTATTGGGCTTGAACCAGCAATCAGAGCACCGCTGGTTCAAGTTCAACTATGTACAAGTAAAAAAAAAAAAGGGAAAAAAAACCAGTAAAGTTAACACATAAGAATAAATAAAAAATACATACATTAAAATATAAGCCCCTAAAATGTCACTTTGCCATAAAAACACTTAATAAACTAAAAAAACAACACAAACACACAAAAAAAGCCACATATTTGTAATACCGTGTCCATAACAATCTATATAATAAAACAGAATCGGACCTGCACGGTAAACGCCAGGGGGAAAAAAAAATGCTCCGAAAAAAGATAATTTTTAATTAACATCTTTAAAAAAAATGCTCTTAAAAGTGATTAAAAAAGTTATGCACTCCAAAATGAGACCACTAAAAAGAACGACTCTTCTCGCAAAAAATAAGCCCCTAACCAGATTTGTAAGCCGAAAAAATAAAAAAGTTCTTCAAATGAAAGTCGGTGATGCTAAAACTAATATTTTTGCCAAATTACTTTCTATTCAGTAAAAATGGGAAAATTTAAAAAAAAAAAAACAAAAAAAACTATGAGGTATTTTCGTAATCATGGTGACCCACAGAATAAAAATAATACACCATTTTTACGGTATGGTAAACAACCAAAAAAAAAAAAAAAAAAAAACCCACACAACTAAAAAATGTTCCCAAAAATTGATGATTTTCATTTTTTCCACCAACAAAGTTAATACAATCTCACCAATTAGCTATAGGTGCCACAAAATTATATACCATAAAAGTGCATCTCATGTGGCAAAACAAATAGGCCCCTATAGGTCAAAAAAAAAAAAAAATTATAGCCTGTACAATGTGACATTGCAAATCTGGTCTGGATGGCGCCTCCTTCCCTTCTATGCACGGCCGTGCACCCATACAGCAGGTTACCACCACATATCAGTGTACTCGGGAGAAATTGGGGGAGCCTTTTTTCATTTAAATCCATTACAAATGTTTAATTTTCTAAAAATTGTCAAAAAATATTACAATTTGGAGACCACACCTCCATTTTGTTTTAACCCCCTAAAAAACACCTAAAGGGTTAACAAACTTCTTAAAAGTGCTTTTTTATACGTTGGTGGGGTGTAGTTTCCATAATGGGGTCATTTATGAGTCTTGCTATTATTTAGGCCTCTCACAGTCAATTAAAAGTTCAGCAGGTCCATCTGCTTCAAAAAATTTGAAAAATGGCACCCAAATTCTGATCCTCATAACATTCTAGTAAAATATGTGGAATCTTAAAAAAACATGGCAACATAAAGCAGACATTTAGGAAATGCAAGTTATGAATTTATTTGGGTGCTATGACTATCTGCATCAAAAGTAGAATTTAGAACTTATGAAAAAAAACTAAATTTGGCAAAAAATTCTTTATTTTCAAACTAAACACAAAAGATATCATCCAAATTTTTAAACAAATTTGAAGTACTATGTGTCACGAGAAAATCTCAAAATACCCTGGATATCTTATATTGTTCCATAGCTATAAGCACTTATAGTGACACAGGGCAGATTTGAAAAATGGGACTGCGTCCTTAAGGTCAGAAGAAGTCCCGTTGGAGTTAAACACTAGCTACGACCCTCTCGACATATGTGGTGGTGGCACTAGAGCAGTGATGGAGTAACAGTTTGGAAAATCTTAGGCCGACTGCACAGCGGCCTTTTCCATGAACCAAGCGGTTGTGTGTGCAGGTAGCCTTAATCCGTTTTACTCACGACTGCCACCATATTACTACTGTACTTATGAACGTGGAGAGGGCTGCATCCAGCATTTTCAAGGACCAAATCGTATTGTCAGACTGGCAGCCACATGCAATCAAAGATAGGTGTGTATAGGAGAGATACAACAGCTCCAGGCAGCCATGTTATAGCAGAATGTTATAGCTGATGTCTGTCTCTCACATGTGTATTAGGAGGATGCAGCATGTCAGCAGGTAAAGCACAGACACTAGCAATGCTTTGCTATACATTACACACAGACCTGAGCAGGAGGAGGAGAGGGGAGGGAGTACAGGGGTGACATCACTGCCTCTGACCATATGACCAACCGCATTTACATGATAAAGAAAAGATGATTTTACAATGATTAATGAATGAATTGACTAGATAAAGACTGCGATGGGATCCTTGTAAACTGCTGCAACAGGTAGTAGTGACAGGACTAGTGACAGAGACCTGATGACAGGTGTCCTTTAAAGTGAACTTCTAAATCCAGGTTTGCAGCCACTGCAAGGGCTCTGTGTGGGTCCTTCAGCCTGAGGAGCTGTCAAATGACTCACAACCCCTTAACTCAGCTTTGTACTATAGTATTCAACCCAAATCCTGCTACAGCACTTACTCCTGGGAGAAATGAGGGGATATGAGAAATCTTTACTGACTAAACAATTCCCTTTAATATACACTCACCGGCCACTTTATTAGGTACACCATGCTAGTAACGGGTTGGACCCCTTTTGCCTTCAGAACTGCCTCAATTCTTCGTGGCATAGATTCAACAAGGTGCTGGAAGCATTCCTCAGAGATTTTGGTCCATATTGACATGATGGCATCACACAGTTGCCGCAGATTTGTCGGCTGCACATCCATGATGCGAATCTCCCGTTCCACCACATCCCAAAGATGCTCTATTGGATTGAGATCTGGTGACTGTGGAGGCCATTTGAGTACAGTGAATTCATTGTCATGTTCAAGAAACCAGTCTGAGATGATTCCAGCTTTATGACATGGCGCATTATCCTGCTGAAACTAGCCATCAGATGTTGGGTACATTGTGGTCATAAAGGGATGGACATGGTCAGCAACAATACTCAGGTAGGCTGTGGCGTTGCAACGATGCTCAATTGGTACCAAGGGGTCCAAAAAGTGCCAAGAAAATATTCCCCACACCATGACACCACCACCACCAGCCTGCACAGTTGATACAAGGCAGGATGGATCCATGCTTTCATGTTGTTGACGCCAAATTCTGACCCTACTATCTGAATGTCGCAGCAGAAATCGAGACTCATCAGACCAGGCAACGTTTTTCCAATCTTCTACTGTCCAATTTCGATGCGCTTGTGCAAATTGTAGCCTCAGTTTCCTGTTCTTAGTTGAAAGGAGTGGCACCCGGTCTGCTGCTGTAGCCCATCTGCCTCAAAGTTCGACGTACTGTGCGTTCAGAGATGCTCTTCTGCCTACCTTGGTTGTAACGGGTGGCGATTTAAGTCACTGTTGCCTTTCTATCAGCTCGATCCAGTCTTCCCATTCTCCTCTGACCTCTGGCATCAACAAGGCATTTCCGCCCACAGAACTGCCGCTCACTGGATGTTTTTTCTTTTTCGGACCATTCTCTATAAACCCTAGAGATGGTTGTGAAAATGTGCATGAAAATCCCAGTAGATCAGCAGTTTCTGAAATACTCAGACCAGCCCTTCTGGCACCAACAACCATGCCACGTTCAAAGGCACTCAAATCACCTTTCTTCCCCATACTGATGCTCGGTTTGAACTGCAGGAGATTGTCTTGACCATGTCTACATGCACCGAGTTGCCGCCATGTGATTGGCTGATTAGAAATTAAGTGTTAACGAGCAGTTGGAAAGGTATACCTAATAAAGTGCCGGTGAGTGTAGTTAGAAGAGGTGGCACTAAATATTGGCTCCAACTTGTTTGGAACATGCTCTGAGAAATTGCCCTGAGAAATTGTATAAAAATTTGCCGAAATCTGGCACTGTAGCCAATTCTCAAAAAGGAATATCCGTTTTTAATTTTAGAATAAAACATATATCCTTTTTGAGAATTGGCAACAGTGCCAGATTCCCTTTAATAATGCCACATGCTAAAATCACGTTCAATAAAACATCTACACGAGATAAAATATAATAAATCAAATAGATAAAAATGAACATAAATGATGAATAGGATTGTATTGATGCCCTTTACCACAACTAATAAGGAAAACTGTATTTGCATTAAAACAGGATTAAAAAAGCAAGCCATAAAATGTCATATTGGCTTTAAACTTACTTCGGACCACTTAAGAATGCAGGAAATGCAAAATGCATGGCAACACTGTTCTGGAAAGCCAACTTCTAAGGAAAGAATGTTAAGACATATAGGGCATCTCTCAGGCATACTTAATATTTCAGGACTGGCACAACCACCATCACCATTTTCTTCACCTGTGAAACAACATTAGTCACATTAATCAATTGTAAATCTAACCCAATATATTCAAAATAAGTCAACATTTTATACATCTTAAGTTGCCATGTACTTGACTCACTGCTCATTATATTGCACTGTACTGTAGATTGTACTGATATTGTTTAGCATTAACACCTTTTGCTTAGGACATATTTTTGGGGTATAAAGTAATCATTAAAAGGCAGCTCTGTTCTAGATAGTACTGTGTGACAGCTGCCATTACTCTGCACAACTGATAAGAGGGCTTCTTATAGGGCTATTACCATGCCAGTCATTTACTAGATATCCACAGGACATGCTATAAATGTTGAGTTGGCTTGGCTCCATCTCTAAGACTATATAGAGTGAACAGACTTCCTTAACTTGCTACATACTAGTATGTCAGGAGTCCATTAACAGAGTATGGAGAGGGCTCACAAGCTGAGCCCTCTCCATACAAGCTGGGTAGTTGATGCATATTGCAGCAAACACCCATGATCAGTGCAGGCACAGAACGCGGGTTTCAACCCGTAAACTTCTGCTTGTAAAGCCACCAGTGGCAGTGAACAGTCAGCAGCAAAACTATATTAGCTTTGCGTGTGGTGACCAGTGACATCATTGGTGAGCGGTGATCAGTTCCCATGACAGCAGGACCTGTCAATCCTAAAGATCTATAACAGTGGCACACAAATGAAGAATCCAAGAAAGCAACACACCAATGAAGTATGGAGGTTTGCTCATCAACAGGGAGACACATACAATGTTTCAGTTCCTCCATGGAGCTTGAAAATTTCTGCATGCGGGGACTGAAATTTTAAAACATTAAAAAAACCCTACCTTAACCCATTTTCAAATCTGCAACCCTAAAACTATCAGAAACAGCGTTTAGGAAGATTGTTAACCCCTTCGGATCTTCATAGTAAAGTCAAAATGGTGGCGAAATTTAGAAATGGAGGTTTCAAATTTGTTTGTTATACGTTCATTTAGCCCTAAAACTTACACATTTCCAAAAGATAAAAAGAGAAAACTCATCTTACAATTTGTTCTGCAATTTCTCTTGAGTGCAGAGACCCCCCCACATGTGGTCGTTACTGGTTTTATGGGCGCACAGCGAGGCGCAGAAGAGAAGGAGGGACCTGCAGCTGCCAGGATTTTAGTTTCCTCATTTGCTCCTTTTGTAGGCTATACAATTTTAATTTTTCATTATTGGGGCCATGTGATGGCATTTTCTTTTTGTGGGATGAGATGCTTTTTCCATTGTTACCATTTGGGGGTTGGTATCCCCTATTTTTGAAAATTAATGATTTTTTTTAATGGCAGGAGTAGAAAAGCATCAATTCTGCACAGGATTTTTAACTTTTTTTTTGGTGTTCAATAGCCTAATAATCATGTTATCTTTATTCCATGGGTCGATTAGATTACAGGGATACCACACTTGAATATTTTTTCTTAAGCTTTACTAAATTTGCCAAATAAAACCCTAATTTGGGGAAAAAATCTATTGTATATCACAGTCTTCCAAGTGGCATAACATTTTGACTTTTTTGGCTACGGAGCTGGTTAATGGCTTGTTTTTTTTTTTCATGGCGTTCAACGTGCGAGTTCATTAACTATTTAATTTTATGGGTTGTTACGGACACGGTGATACTATTTATGTGGGGTTTGTGTTATGATTTAGATTTTTTTGAGCATTATATGTCTCTTTATATGGTATAGGGCTTATGGGCATTTTTATTGATTTCTAATTGAATACCTTTTTTTTTTAATTATTAGTTCCACCAAGGGACATGAACAAGCAATCATCGGATTGCTTGTTCATGATAATACCCTGCAATACTGATGTATTGCATGGTATAAACTGCGTCAGCCTATGCACGTGGATAGGGTGCGATTGTGGGGCAGAGACCGCCATAAAGTAGTTTAAACCTGCATTAATTCATCACTTTTCAGTTGTGGATTCCATTTAGTTCAACACAAGTATGTACAGCAATATCCAACTTTCAGGATGAACCCATTCCTTACCATCCTTTTCTTTATGCTGATCATTTCTGGTAGAAGAGGAGCATAAACTCTTGTTCTTCATCTTTCCTCAATCTGAAAAAAAAAAAAGTATATTAAAAAAAAAAACAGCACAACAACATAGTGCTGAAGTTATCAGACCTCCTTGAGGTGCTTAAAATAGTAGGAAAAATGTAAAAGTAAAAGCAAGAATAAAATGATCCCACTAGGCTCCCTAAAACACAAAAAAGTCCCACAGCTAAATATAAAAATAACAGCCCCCATATGTTTGTATGCATGAGGCCCAAGGTTACACTTTCTATTCTCAGGACATGTAATGTGTTGATGAAAGCAGGAGGGTGCATTTACGGTTTAGTGTTTGTGGACTTCCGGAATAAGTCTGTTTCTACACACCCCAAATGTACTTTGAATCTTGGCTTCTGCTTTGTACAAAGTTTACATAACCCTGGAATCAGGACAGCTGGAAAAGCTCAAAGATTTGCTGAAAATACTATTTACCATTCAGAAAAGCCATGTTCACGCTAACACAATGTCCTTAGGGAGCCATGTAAAATGTTAAGAACTGGTTACCCCCAATCTCAGGCTCACATACATTTCAATGGCACCTCTGAGCAAAGCCTCTCCTCTTCAGTTAATAAATTAGATATGCATAGCTGAGAACTGAAAAGAGAAACAGGCATGCATATTTATGGCATAGGAATACACCATAAAAGATCTAGACAAATACTCGGCACGCACCTCCAACCAGTGTTACGGGAGTGGTAATGTTGAAGGGGGCGTGAAGGCAACAATGACCACACAGATCCCTCCACTCGCCAGAAGGACATGGGATGCCACAGGAAGTCCTGTTGTTTAATGGTCAAAGTTTTAGGTTTGCCACAAAGTTGCACGATAGTGGTATGGGCTGTCAACTGTTAATCAAGAAAAAGGCAATCTCATGGTTGTCCGTTTTCAAAAATAAATAGATTTATAGGTTTTAGGAGTTCCTGTTTGTTTTATTCTGTTTAATTGCTATATTTTGCAGGTTGTGACAGTCTTAAAATTTCAGCTACCATATTTCAGTTTTGTTGATTTTATGATGATTTATTCATGTGAAGGTATGACTGAAAAATCTGTGAAAATCTACACATGCTTATATCATATTTAGGAGATTTGAAGCCAATTATTTTCGGTTTGGGGCATTTGTTTTGCCAAAGCCCATTTTTAATAATTTGAATCAACATTACATGACGGTGCCTAGGTCTATAAACAGTTTACTGCAATTCTGAAAACGGGGTAAATGTTTGCTTTCAAAAAATATATCGTTTGTTGAGGTTTAATACAATTCTTTATGCTGTAATTCTGGGGTTCTTCCGCCTCATATGCACATTTTTATGAAGTACTTTATTCGGTGTAGCAAACACTGGCTCTTAACACCTAACGTAGCAAGTATTGCTTTGGTGATAAAAATCTGGTTTTCTGGCGATAGATGTCCTTTAACCTCTATTTTTCCTCATCTGCTTTTCTCCCTGAAATATCTAGCAAGATTGATAGATAGAAGCTCAGTAAGGTACAAGATAACAAAGAAGCTCTATGGAGCAGTGTAACTACAGCAGCAAACTCAAGAGACAGAGGAAAGCTAGTGGCAAATTAATATTTTAAAGGAAATCTACCATCAAAATTGACCATGATAAACCAGGGACACTTACTCATCGATCCAGACACTGACTGTGGTAATCTATATTAGTTATCCATGGCCTCCTTCATTCTGAAATCCGCTTTTATATTTATGCTAATGAGTCTGAAAGGATATTAGGGTAGTTGCCAGAGCCACTACTTGCTGCAGATTCACAGGCTGTTAGGCTACATTCACACTGCCGTTGCCCGCACCGTAGCGGGCAACGGCAGTGTACGGGGAGAGGAGGAGGAGGTGAGCGCAGCTCACCCCCGCCCCTCTCCATAGCAACCTATGGCGCATGGCCCCGTATTACGGGAAAAGAAAGGACAGGTCCTATCTTTTTCCCGGGTACGGAACGGTACGGTGCCGCACGTGTGCTGCACCGTACCGCTCCCGTAGGGTGCCGTGCGCCCATAGGAGTGTATGGGGGACGTATATCGGCCGTATATACAAGTAGTATTCAACCCCCTGCAGATTTAGCAGGTTTGATAAGAAGCAAATAAGTTAGAGCCTTCAAACAAGAGCAGGATTTATTAACAGATGCATAAATTTTACAAACCAAAAAGTTATGTTGCTCAGTTAAATTTTAATAAATTTTAAACATAAAAGTGTGGGTCAATTATTATTCAACCCCTCAAACCACCACAATTCTGTTTGGTTCCCCTAAAGTATTAAGAAGTAGTTTAGGCACAAAGATCAATGAGCTTCACATGTTTGGATTAATTATCTGTTTTTCCAGCCTTTTCTGACTATTTAAGATCCTCCCCAAACTTGTGAGCAGCACTCATACATGGTCAACATGGGAAAGACAAAGGAGCATTCCAATGCCATTAGAGACAAGATCGTGGAGGGTCACAAGGCTGGCAAGGGGTACAAAACCCTTTCCAAGGAGTTGGGCCTACCTGTCTCCAGTGTTGGGAGCATCATCCGGAAGTGGAAGGATTATGGAACTACTGTTAGCCTTCCACGGCCTGGACAACCTTTGAATGTTTCCTCCCGTGCCGAGGCCAGGCTTGTCCGAAGAGTCAAGGCTAACCCAAGGACAACGAGGAAGGAGCTCCGGGAAGATCTCATGGCAGTGTGGACATTGGTTTCAGTCAATACCATAAGTAACGTACTCCACCGCAATGGTCTCAGTTCCAGACGAGCACGCAAGGTACCTTTACTTTCAAAGCGTCACGTCAAGGCTCGTTTACAGTTTGCTCATGATCACTTGGAGGACTCTGAGACAGACTGGTTCAAGGTTCTCTGGTCTGACGAGACCAAGATCGAGATCTTTGGTGCCAACCACACACGTGACATTTGGAGACTGAATGGCACTGCATACGACCCCAAGAATACCATCCCTACAGTCAAGCATGGTGGTGGCAGCATCATGCTGTGGGGCTGCTTCTCAGCCAAGGGGCCTGGCCATCTGGTCCACATCCATGGGAAGATGGATAGCACGGCCTACTTGGAGATTTTGGCCAAGAACCTCCGCTCCTCCATCAAGGATCTTAAGATGCGTCGTCATTTCATCTTCCAACAAGACAACGACCCAAAGCACACAGCCAAGAAAACCAAGGCCTGGTTCAAGAAGGAACAAATCAAGGTGTTGCAGTGGCCTAGTCAGTCTCCTGACCTTAACCCAATTGAAAACTTGTGGAAGGAGCTCAAAAGTCCACATGAGACACCCAAAGAACCTAGATAACTTGGAGAAGATCTGCATGGAGGAGTGGGCCAAGATAACTCCAGAGACCTGTGCCGGCCTGATCAGGTCTTATAAAAGACGATTATTAGCTGGTTATTCCACAAAATATTAAACCTAGGGGTTGAATAATAATTGACCCATACTTTTATGTTTAAAATTTATTAAAATTTAACTGAGCAACATAACTTTTTGGTTTGTAAAATTTATGCATCTGTTAATAAATCCTGCTCTTGTTTGAAGGCTCTAACTTATTTGCTGCTTATCAAACCTGCTAAATCTGCAGGGGGTTGAATACTACTTGTAGGCACTGTATAAGAAGATTACCACATTCACAGTGCCTAGATCGACCAGTAAGTGTTCCTGGTTTGCCTGTAGATTTCCTTTAACCCCGTTCTGCCCAGCCCTTAAACTTCCTTTTTTGTGCAATACCAGTAAAATGCTCATTCCTAAATATTTAATTTATATGCAATAAGTCTGTATGAGTTTTAACTTTATAGATCCCCCCCCCGTGAGTTCATAAAAGACCCTTGGGGGACAATTTTTTTTACTTCTACTTTTCCCCTATTTGTAGCACGGGAGTAGAGGAAAGAAGTCACTGCAAACTCCGGACCCGTTGTAGAACTGCAACAGTATAGAGTAGAGATCTCACACAGCAGTGCACTGCAAATCCAGCTACAGTCCTGAAATATAAATGAATTTTCCACAGTCCTTCTGCTACGAACACACTCTAGGGCAGTGGTGGCGACTCTATGGCACGGATGCCAGAGGTGGTACTCTGAGCCCTTTTTGCGGGCACTCAAACACCAAATCTTCCTGCAGTCCCAGGCAACTTGAGAGATGCTGCTCTCAACGTTATTTAAAAGTGACACTTTGGCTGTTTAGAACTTGTGGGAAAAGGGAGAAGCTGTTAGCAGAATTAGAAGAATTGCATTATCTTTGGAGGTCCTCCTGCTAGACCCACTCTTCTTCCTCTACATAGACACCCTGGAGAGAAGCTACAATGAGAGTCTGAATTTGCTCTCCTTTCAACTGTATTGGTGGCCTCAGGCGGCCGATACAATTGAAAGATGTGGAAGAACAGGTAGCCATAAGTTACTGCTTAAAATTCCATGTTGGCACTTCACGGTAAAGGACTGGATTTTGGTTGTAGTTTGGGCACTGTCTCTAAAAGGTTTGCCATCACTGATCTAGGGTATGGTTACAGAGATCAGCTTCTTTATATGGTCAAATCTGCTGACAGATTCCCTTTTAAATGTAACATAATGATCCATGCATACATTTCCTTTTGTATCTATCTGCATGCCTTGCCGAAGTAATTGTAAATTTATCCTATAAACTAAAAAGGCAAAATCAAGTAAAAATATACTTATGAGCGAGCCGGAGATCTTATAATGCTGCTTTTTCCTACACACAGCTGGAGTTTTTTTTTTTTTTACATCCACGTGTATCCTGCTGCAATCAGTGCTGTGGAATTTATATCACAATTCAGAATTGTGCAGGAAAGCTTGACAATTCAGGGCCCTACAAGAACTGTCTACGCCTTTCACTTGGAAAGCGACAAAAACTTGTCTAACTGATCCCAAAGCACATCCGACTCTGTATCAGCTGTGAATAATACTCATATATTTAAGGTCTTTTGCTTCAATGTTTCTGAGAGCACAAGCTCTTGTGGATGTTCAGGATTGGCATGTATAAACATTGCAAACCTTGAAATATTTTTATATCGTCTTTGGTGCAAACCACAGCGTGGATAAGAGTATAAGATGCAAATACAAATCTTTTTCCTTACTTTTGGAAAAAAGTTGAAAAAGCTAGGTGCACTGTAGTTAGTTTTTTACTTTAGTTTTTTTAGTATCAAAACCTTGTGTGATAGCTACACAGAGAAAGTTTAACCTTTAGAGACTTTTTTTTGTATAGTGTCACAGGCCACTTTCCGAAAACCATAAGTTTTTTTTTCATATTTGTTTATACATACTGTACTTGTGGGGCTCGTTTTCTCCAGGACAAAGGAACTTTTTTAGTGGCTTAATTAAATATTTAATGGGGGAATGCAATGAAATGAAACAGTATATAGCCAGCCCATACGCCCCAGTATATAGCTAGCAGAAAGGAGAGTTTGGGACATTCAGCAAATTTTTGTGCCGAAAGCCTTGGCTTCTACTTGAAGATATACAGTAATAAATGTTTCTTTGTAGCACCATTTTCTGTCAACAGTAGCTTTTTGCTACTTCGGTGTACAGAACTGTGCAAGGGGACAATTGTGCTGGCCGAGCCGACCATTTCATTGTACAATTTCCAAAATTGTATCATTCTGTATCACTTATTTTTATGAGAACAAAAAGCAGCATCTGGACATTTGCTCAATCTTTTCCATTACACCATTCATTTTTATATTGTCATAGAGCAAGCATTTTGGGGAACCTAATAAGTTTATTATATTTATTTATGAATTCTAGGGAATCGGTTGATGTGAAATTACACATTTTATGATTCTTTCAGGGTCCCTACAGTGTTGAATCCTAGAGGGTCTGATCAATTACACAATATAGAGCAATTCTACTATATTGTGAATATATTGCTCACCTATTTCATCCTGCCTCAAGAAGACTAATAGATGCAGCTGAATGACAAGCCAGCAAGCCTCCCCCCATAACATCATGTGAGGCTTCAATATGGGAATGCCACCATTTATGTGTCCCAGTTGTGCATCAAATAGGGAGTTGATAAAGCACTTATGGGGGTATTAGAGTACAGCGATTATGAATCTGTCTTTATAATCTCTATTCAGGGCCTCCTTTATGCAAAATTCATTTTTAAAATATGCAAATACAATAGAAGCATTCTCTGGAGGAGTAAAAGAAGGCCCCTCTGGGATTTAGCTTCACAGGGTATTACACGCCCCCCTGGAGCACTTCACTGCCGCCTCCTTCCGACACATCTGCCCAGTAGCTCTGTTTCTCCAACCGCTTTGGTTGTGGCTGCATCACTGAAGCTGTGGGAGCAGAAGTGAGAATTAAGACACGTCGTCAGAAGGTGGCAGGAAGGATGGAGGGTGGTCATGTAGTACGGCTGTGTGAGGTATGCATTAGCCGATGCAGCTACAGACAGAGTGGTCATTTTACTTAATTTTTGATACAGGAGGCCATAAATAAAAAATCTAAACCCTCAAACCCTTTGCCCAGATACCTGCATTAGTAACGCAACTTTATTAGCTCAACATTTGATAAGCTCCTGTTAACCAAACTAGTGTCCATGGGATCCTACATGCATTATTCACCCATCGTACATCAGCCAGTTTCAGCTACTTGCTGCTATCTTTCCAGTCACCGGGGTAAAGAAAAGTGGGGAGAGAGCTGGAAGCTTGGCAAGAACTGCACAACTCTGTGTGGCTTGTAGACTGAAAAATGACAGTATATACCCAAGCAATTATGTTTTGTCAATATTTGGCACAACCCATAACCCCAGAGTAACGTGCAAAAGGATAGGGTAAAAGAGCAGGTATTTTTTCTAATTATGCACATATTTAACCATTTCCTGACCCCATAACATAACTGTACCTTGTAGTGTAGTTAAGGATGTATACAGTGTTGAAAACCTGTGCATTCTCCTTAGTGTATGATACAGCAGACACCTGCCATTAATTACAATTGCCGTTTGTACCAACTGTTAACCATTATACTGGTCAAACACGATAAGAGTGCTTAAACAGAATCCATGCTGCCATATTAAGGGACTGTTTGGTTAATAACAGCCAGGAGCTACACTGGCACCTGCAACTTGTATGGCCTGCTTCCAGCTCTAATAGACAAGGTGTAATGTATTGTTCATAGTATCTAAGGAGAGTCTGAGGAAACAGCACAAAAAAAAAAAAAACCATTATGCTGAAATGTGAAAAAGGTTTGGGCGTCAGAATATAATATGAAAATTGTAAAAACAAAGCCCACAAGAATGCAGAAGGTGACAGGCAAAAAAACCCACGGAAAAGAGTCTGGTCCTGGAGAGGGTTAAAAGGAGTTTTAGGCTCCCTTAATGTCCCATCTATAGAACATTAAATAACCTAGCGACACGAGACACCCGTCGACCAGCTGCTTTACACTATGGTTCCTAGTATATCGTCCTAGCTCTTATTGAGGTGAATGGGAGATGACCCTGCAGTGAGCCTGGACACCCACTACCCACTATATAACAGACGGAGCTGTGGAACAGTCCATAGGGTGAAAAGCTGATTGGTCAGAGGGAAGGGTTACCCATTGATCACCGTTGTGATATCAAATGTCAGTCTTCAGTCTATTTATCCATAAAAATTAATTAGCCTTTAGGATATGGTCCATTTTCATTGTGGGAAATCCCTCAAATATTACAGATACCTCTACTATCTTCTATAGTATCCGCCTTGTGTCATCCATAGGCCCATACAAACACCACAGGGGCAGCAGCCCCTATTAGCATCAAGAATAAAGTACTGTATAGGGATGTCCACAGAGATGACATGTGTCAAGGCTACCGGGGTCCATACAATGCAGGGTGAAAGAGCACGATGCACGATGCCTGCATACCATTACTAGATTACTACATACTTACAGCCGTGCCAGTGTGAACACAGCCGAACAGTCCTGAAGACAATAACAAGCGCGGCGCATGGAGCGCTACGGGAGGCCGCAGCCATGCCCAATGGTAATGTCACATTGCTCAGTGTCACAGCCAGTCACGCAGCACACACGCGGCTACACGCTGGGAGCGGGGAATGGCGGGACACGCGCGGCCCACGCTGTATCCCCACACAGAAGGGGACATCCCCGAGCAGGCCGCGCACAACTCACCAGCTATGACAGCCCGTCCCGGCCGCTGCGCGCTTCTTATCAGGGCCGTTGCCTTCCGTTTGTCAGTGCGCGGCAGACTCGGGCCTCATCTACCTCCGGGTAACACTCGCTCTCTGCCGAACCTCACACAGGCCACATGCCAGTCCTTAGGTCCAGTAGTTTTGGAGTACGACACAACCGCACGGCGGCGCTCGACGGCCTAATGCACAGCACAAAAACAGCCCCCCGCCATCTTGGTTGCCAATGAGGGGACAATTTTTTTGGAGAGAACCAATCAGCATCCACCATCTAGGCGATGTTCAGTGATTGATAGACAGGACTCGCCACAGGGGGAGGGGCGGGACGGGGAAGATCTCTGACGTCGTCTTCCGGAAAGCCTCACTACGGGAGCTGTAGTGGGTCACGCTATCTCCCTGGAAGTTTTGTTTGTTTTCTCCCCTTGCTTTGCATTTCTGCAGGCACCTGGCAGTGTTTGTGTGCACATGGCGCCTCCTACCGGTCACAAATGGAATTACAACTTTTTGGTTTTAATTCAGTTTTCCTTCCCTCCAATAGAGAAACAGAAATGTAGTAGACTTTGCTTTTCACTACAGGTAAACTACGTTAGGAAGCCTGTTCTTGACCGAAAGCAGGCTGAAGGTGCCATTGTGTAACATACACAATAATAACGCAGATGCACTCGCTTGTGTAAACAGAAATGAGATCTAACTTCTTCCTAGTCTATTGACATTTTCACACAATCAGTAGTTGATCAGTATTTCACTTCAGTATTTGAAAGCCAAAAGCAGAAGCAGACAATCAAAAAGAAGGTTATTTCTCCAGATTCCCAGAGTACTTATTAGGAGAAGCGAACACACAAGCCTCTCACTCAAACCAGTTCCCTAGGCTGTACTGAGGTGAAAACAGTGATGTCTACGCATCATGTCATAAGGCTTCTTGTAGGTCAAGCTTGATGTCAAGGGAGCTGCCTTACAAGGTAGCTTAAAGAGGCATATTTTTCCTTTCCCTAACCTGAAAAACTTAGCATTTTTTCCCAGAATCCCTCTAGTGAGGCATGCTTAATTGGCAGTCTCCGTAAGGAGAACTTTCACTTCCCAACCCTATTTGGAGCTGAAGCCTGGGGTTTGTGAGTAGACTATATTGTTGATAAGGAGCTTGCAAGAGAATCATTCCTGAGAGAATGGAGAGCATTAAAGGACACCTGTCATCAGGTCTCTGTCACTAGTCCTATCACCACTACCTGTTGGAGCAGCTCACAAGGATTCATCTTTTCTTTATTATGTAAATGAGGCTGGGTACATGGAGAGAGAAAGTGATGTCCCCTCTGTTACCCCTCCCCTTTCCTCCCTGCTCATGTTTGTGGGTAATGTTTAGTAAAGCATTGCTAGTGTCTGTACTTTATCTGCTTGTCACAATTCTGGAGTAGGAGAGTGTAACTGGCAGAAGGGTTCTGGAGTCGTGGACCATCGTAGGAGATGATGATGGTACTAGCCGACACCCGGGACGGGAGTCTAAGTGGCACCTGGTCTTCGCCAGAGCCCGCCGCGGATGGTCTTGCTGTGCGGGGTGCCATTGGGTTGTTCCACGGGTGTGACTAGGCCCGTGGTGGCAGCCAAGGTAGTAAGGAAAGAGATGCAGGACACAGTCCAAGCCTGGGATGATAGCAGGTGTACAGCTTGGAAGGATGAGCTGGAACTCGTGGCAGGACCACAGGAGCTGGCACACGGTACAGGCAGGCAGGAACTGGTACATGGAGCAGGCAGCCAGGAACGGATGACAGGACACAGAGGAAAACTGGAAACACAGAAACATGGAGGTACACTGGTAACACAGGAACACGGAGGAACACTGGTAGTACAGCAACTCTAGAGGGCTTTCACTTAGCAGGAAATGATGCTGAAGATCCGGCGAGGCAGGAAGGGAGGTGCCGGATTATCAGGAAGACGCTGGCCCTTTAAGTCCAGGAGAGCCGGCGTAAGCGCGCCCTAGGAGCAGGAGCGCGCGGGCTAGTTGGAAAGCAGGAACATTGGAGAGGTAAGTCCGGGCCGGGGAGCGGGACAGCGACAGTGGGGACCGCGGCACCAAGAGCATCCGTGGGAATGCTCTCTCCTCCTATACATGTGTGAGACGCAGACATCATCTACACATGAAACTGAAATGTTCTCTCCTCCTGTACACATGTGAGAGACACAGACATCAGCTACACAAGTACCTGACATGTTCTGTTATACACATGGCTGCATCCTGGAGCAGTTGAATCCACACTCTGGCTGCAGGGGCCGCCAGCACCAGGAAGTATAGAGAGGATCCAGCACCAGGAGTGCAAGCAATCGGGGTGTGGCTGTGCCTCCCACTCAAGAATAAGCTGGACTGCTGAATATGATAATGATTGACTGGACCTCTCTTGTTTCATTTGCATACAGCTTTAGTACCTGATTGTTTAAAGTTTACATGTATGTAGGAGCAATGCTTTCTTATGGCAGTTTATGAAAATACATTTAGTTTAACCCTTTGTTGCGCACAGACTTCAATATTTTAAGGAACCCCTCTGCACTATTATCTTAGCCAGGCCTGAAAACCCACCTGCTAACCTATGTTTGAATTTGAGTTTGAAGTCACAATAAAGCCTTCATGCAGAGGTTGGTCTGAAGGAGTGTTACATAAATATAATAAATATATTTTTTAAAATACTTACCTGATTGAGTGATGTTATACTATGGATCTGCTTTGATTTTAACCATCTTCTGTGTATTTTGCTTTGCATAAGGAGGACAGTTTTGAACCAGGAACATCTGCTCCAACACGGGAAGATAGTACTTCAAGGATCTATATAGCTCTATTATTGACTATTCTCATTATAAAGACTGATGCCTAAAGATTTGTGAGACTGATCTTCATTGCACTGCAGTTTGAAGACACATTTATGGAGTTGAAGCAGGGATTTCTTTGAACTTTTATCTATAAAACCAGAGAAAAAGCATAATGGAAAGATCTGATCAACATTTTGGTAGACATGTTAATCCTGTTGTTAAGGACAAAAGAAGCGAGAGGGAGATAGGAATTCCCTTTCTTCTGAGTATCGGAATCAAAACACCTTAAGAACTACTCTAGCTTTTGATTGAGTCTCTCTGTCTGCCCATTGTCTTTTTCTTCTGCATTACATCCTGAGACCATAGAAATAACCAATTATCCCAAAAAATCTCTCCAGAACTTAGAGATGAACTACAGTTCATAAATGACAGTTTTACCTTGGGAGATGGGTAAATCTGTAATGAAATCCTTAGAAATATGGGCCCAGGGTATTTTTAGGCAGAGGGAGAGGTTAGAGGTGTCCCTCTGGTACCCTTCGGAGCACCTCAGACCTTACACATACTTCACATGCTGCTACAAACTCCTGAACATCACGTGACAATTAGGACCACCAGTACAACCTTTCTACTAGATATTTAGTGCCAGCAACACAAGGATATCCAGATAACAGAGCAATGAACACTGAGGCAGAGATTGGGAGGTACAAATAATTTACTTACAGGAGTATTTATAGGCGTTAGACCCTAAAAGGTAGCAGTAGAGGTGACCAGATCAGGATCAATAATGGAAATCACAATACCTTGATATAAGACATATAAGATAGGACAACCTCTGGGGTGCTGTCATTACCAAAGCTGCGTGACAGGGCACTGCCCTGGCACTAAGAATATTAAGGCGGATATGTGACAACAAAAGAAAAAACAGGTAAAGAACAGTGCCCAGCAAATCTGTCTGGGGGAACTTGCTTAGCATTATCGAAATACAGCAGGTTTTCCCTCAAGAAATATCTCCATTCCTTGAACACCCATTCAGAGCCTTCGAGGAGATCGATCCCTCAGTTGTAAGTACTATGCAGAGGCAGAGGCTTAACACAGTGGCATATGTAACACATCATAGAAAACAGCTATGAAATCAGGCAGTTTTTCCTCTTCTGAATCAGTGTAGGTACAAAAAAAATTAAAACACAAAGCTACTGTAGCTCAATATCTTTATTAAAAACATCAGTATGTGTCAGTTTCAGAAGCATCACACTTAATGTTGACATCAAGTAACAAATACAGAGTCTATCAAATCTGCACCGATGACAATTTATGTTGAAGTGGCGATATCTATAATAGCAAAGGCCGCATGGCCTTTCAATCTATAAGTATATATTATAAATATATAGGTCAAATTTTAACAAAAGAAACAATGGCTCAAACTACAATGCAATAGGAACTGGAAGATGTTTTTACAGCATGAATTCCACATTAAAAATATGTTTCATTTAATTTAATTCCCCTAAAAAAAACCACACCCTTTATCAGTAGACTCAAAAATCGCAACTGTGTGAAATCATAATAAATACTGATTTATATCACATTTTAGATCACAGAAAACATTTCACATCTATGGCGACTCAGTTAATCAGTATTGTCAGAATTAAGATCCATATGTAGTTTTTATAAATTCAATCCTATTGGTACATTACGATCATAAACTGTAGTCCGCTATTTGAGTTAAGATTTTGAGGCTTGACAGGATACTCTTATATGATATACAAAAAAAAAACAAACTATATTTTGCAGATACTGACAGGTAGACAGGTAGCTATTGATGGTAAAGGGTAACATATGGTGTATTGGTCCTCTTCACATCTAGTTTAAGAGCAAATTTTAATATTATTTATTTTACTCTGAAATCTAACCCATTAACTACATCTATGAAAATACTTAAAATATGTTTATTCTAACTTGACAACTAAAAAGAAACCATTGCAAAAATATATAGCATATTATTTATTTACAGCATATGTACATATAAACACATTAATAACTCTGAACAGAGAATGACTGATGGATCAAGTGACAATATTGGGCATGATGGTACTACAATCATGATTCCACCTCTGTGTATCTGTTTCTTTATCCCTAATCCAACATCATGATTTTATTTTGCATTAAATATTCAAAAGATTTGGATCTAAAGTGTGGAGAATGTAAACTGCTACACTTTGGAAGTGGGGCTGGTATTATTTTAAGGCTACCTGCACAAGAACAAGCTGATAATCATGTGGGAAAAACGGATTTTGTTTTACGGACTTGGATGACTTTTACATTTAACATTGTCACCATCAATATTTAATTTATTTAGAAAGATATGTATTGATCTATATAAGATTGTGCGTAGGTTGAACAAATTCATTTACACAATCAATACTAGGCTTGTGTAAAAAACAAAGTTTAACAAACAAATAATAATAAAGTAGAAAACCTTATAATAACTGGAGTTACTATAGGGAAGGAATTTCATATAAGCAACATTCACAAAGCCTTGTAACATGTTGTATTTGCTGCTGCATTGAAATGTTCATTTGCTGTATCAGACTTTGGTTTGTGATTGGGAGATCTTCCAAGAAATATTAGGTAGCTGTTGAATAATCCTGCTTTCCTCCCCTCTCACAGCATGAAATGAAACAGAAACTGCAGCTGCATCCACAGTTACCAAGGACAGAGAATTACAAATTGTCGGAAAGGTAAAGCAGACTCTCTAATATAAATTCTAATGTTTCATTGGTGATTACATTGCTTCTTTAAAATTGATGGCCTATCCTTGGGAACTGTATTGGACCCCATTAATCCAATATATTTAATAGTATATTTAATAATTAAATAGGATAATCTATCCTATTTTTAAATAAACCAATGTTCCATATTCATACACTTGACATTTACACTTATATAGGAGAAGCCAATCTGCTGAAACATATGCCCTGCTGTAACAGTAAAATGATTTGGAAAGTTAGATATTTTGTACTAGACTACTTGCTTACCCACTAAATACTTTAATACACACATTTTTTTACAAACCTGTGCTCTTGTTCAGTTCTTAATAAATACACTTAAACAACATATTGTTCAATAAACAAACACATAAAAAATCTCAACTTCTAAATTCTGTGCTCTGTGGTTGTGCTCAGATAAGGACAATGGTTTTATCAATAAGGACTTAACATTGAAATACTACACAAGATAGCAGCATTGTACAAATAGCAATATCAAAGTCTAAAAATAAAGCATCTGCAGCATATACTCCCATCATCATTAGCATAGAGATCTTGGTTTATGTTTCCATAGTGAAAAAATAAGCGATAGTAATGCAGTGTAAACAAAAACAAAATCTGTTGTGTGCTATATTAAATCTGTGTCGACAGATACAATTCTTTCCTACATATCTGGGTCTTTATTATGGTAGCTGTATTTAGTAAAATTGGGGGCCAACTATGAACAGATTTATAATGATCCATATATTGTGCATATTTCATCTTTAAATTTTGCTTTTGTGAAAAACTAGATCCCATGTAACAGAATCTGGACAATGCATTTTCTTTTAGGTTAGCCAATAAAATATCCATTTCTCTCAGTGTGTCTTTTTGTTTATTCCTAACCAACCTTACTCACCATGGGCTGGAACATTTGGAGCTTGGTGTAACACATGTCACCGAATATCTGCCCATGCTGTTGTGTACTACAAGTAAAGGCTGCATCAGCAGATCTAGTGTGCCACATAAAATGAGGTGCGGGACTGCTTTCAGGTCTGGTGCTTGACATGCGTCTTCTATGTAAAATACGAAATGAAATTTAAAGGAAATTAAAAATTAAGAATCAAACAAAACAAAGCAGACATACCTCCTCTTCATTCCGATCCTGGCACTGGTCTTCATTAATGTTGACATGCTGGGATCACCTTGAAAAGAAATTTATAATTAGCAGCACAGTGCGCAGGGACAAGATGTCCAGCGCTTTAGACTGCTAATTATGCATGAATTCACGCCTCCTCCATGTCATCACTTCCATCTCCCATGCTTTCACGTGATGTCACCTGCCTCTCCCAGCATGGGACAGAAAGGTGGCGAGGGCATGCATGATTAGCACCCCAGAGCGCCGGACATCTTGCCTCCGCTCTGCTAATTATTTGTCTTTTTTTCTAGTTGATCCCGAAGTGTCAACGTTTAAGAAGACCAGTGCCGTTATCGGAATGAAGGAGGAGTACAGGTGAGTGTTTCTGGTTTGTTTTGTTTTATTCTTAATGGTTGTTTTCATTTAAGTATTTTTTTGAGCCCAGCTAATTATTAATATACATATCTTTTATGTGGTGTAGTTTTATGTGGTGTAGTTGATAATTCTAGTTTAACATATTAAACTTTTTATTTTACTTTACTTTTTTGGATGCCATTATTGGATTCTAACATTACAGATCCAATCACCTATTTTTCTTCAATAATGGCAAAAGTATGGTTGATTGTTCTGGAACCGGGCTGATTTACATACTACCTAAATTTCATAAAAAAATAATTGCAGGTGAATTTGTGGTCCCTGGGGATATGTGACCCCTGGAGATGGACCCAGAATTAGAGACAAGTAATTAATGAATATGTTATTGGCAGTATGAGTCAACAATATGTCAGAGGTACATGGCTTATAAATGTTATTTTTTTTTACATGTTATCAACAGGTTTAAATGAAAATGAATAAAAACATTATTGATGTACTTGAGGAAATTTACAGACCTAATCCTAAAAAAACTGATCAGATGATGGTTACAGAAGATGATTACTGAAAACAAAACATACAGGATGAAGGTAGTAAAACTAGGCATACTACAGAGTACAATATTTGCTTGATTGACAAAATTGTGACACTTAAAGACATGGAGTAGGAAAATCCAATGAGGTATAGTAACATCTTTCTGCCCAAACTATTGTCTATATGTGCCCTTTAATGTGGTGGTGGTGGTGGTAAGAAGACACCTTGTAGACAACTCAGCTTCTGTCTTATGGATTTCCTGAATGGACCCAGTCGTATATCACAAGAGGAATGCTCACCATGGCAAAAAGCAACCCAAGTGCAAAGAAAGCACATGCCTGCAATGAGAATAAAACAAGACGTCTTATTAAACAAAGAAGACAGGGAAATCACAATGGACACATTCAACAAATTCTAAACGGCAGTTGTGTGAGAAGCAGCAAAATTGAAAATTAATGTTCATTATATATAACCCACCATAGGTAATCTATAATCTTGTAAATGGATTGGTAAACAGAGAAATGCTATACAAAAGGACGACAACATGTTCTGTAACATGATTGCATGCAGCTTATAATAGACAATGGGGCAGATTTACTTACCCGGTCCATTCGCAATCCATCGAATTCGGGTCTGGCCGGGATTCATTAAGGCAGTTCCTCCGACGTCCACCAGGTGGCGCTGCTGCGCTGCAGAGCATCGGAACGCACTCAAGTTCACCGACCTATTCTTAGTGAAGGTAAGTGCAAGCTCCGCGACACATTTTTTTTAAAAAAAAATGAGGCGGTTTTTCGGAATCCGTCGGGTTTTCGTTCGACCATGCCCCCGATTTCCGCCGTGTGCATGCCAGCGCCGATGCGCCAAAATCAGATCGCGTGTGCCAAAATCCCCGGGAAATTCAGGGGAAATCGGCGCAAATCGGAAATATTCGGGTAACACGTCGGGAAAACGCTAATCGGGCCCTTAGTAAATGACCCCCATTATCTCATTAGCTTCTCACAGTCCATCAATATTTGCCTATAGTAGGCAATTCTAATGGCCACTCTACCCATGATTCTCAGCTTACATAACCAGGATGTTGGGTCACTGTAAGCTATATCCAGTTGAGTCCTAGTAGTGGAAACTGCCTTTATCAGATATTTTATGGTTTATTCTGTACAAAATTTGCTATAAAGTGTGGTGGGAGCAAAAAAAAATAACAGTATATACTACATTTTATATTTATTAGGACCCTAGAACAGAATTAGAATTAGTGAGAATGCTCACTGGTTATACATATCTGCACTTTTGCAACCTGAGTGGTGCAGGGAGTTTAGCAAGATGGGCATGAAAATGAATACCACGAAAGTGGATTAAAGTGACCACTCTTTTTTACAATATGTAATCTGGCTTTAGAATGCATATATTAGAAAAAAAATTCAAATGAACAGCCTTAGTTCCATTTCAAGCTTTTTAAAGGCATTTAGAACATTTGTACCATAGTAAACAGTATGTGTGGAGGAAAACAACTTACCCAAAATCTCTCTTTGGCTAAAGCATCATTTCCATTAGTAATTTTCAAGTATAATATTGAGGGGAGAATAAATATCAGCATATTGGCAGATGTGGCACCTGGGAATTATATTTTAATGGCAGTTAGTGTACCTGTATATAGTTATGTGGTTAAACATCCAAATAAAATGGCTGAGTGACTATATTTTACAGATTGTTTTTTAATACGATATAATTATGACTAGAGTTACTTTTTACTTATAGCACAATTTCATAACAATGAAACACAGCTGTATGCAGTGCTTCAGTGCTTTATAACCCAGCACCAAATACCACCCCACAGGCTGTGCAATTGGTCTAACACTAAGAATAATGTACGGTATGTGCTGCAGACCACCATGTATTAGAAAGTAACAACATGTACTATGCACTGTTTTGTTTTTATATTTATAGTAAAATAAGTAAAATAAAAAAACAAAAATACTTTACCTATGGCACCAAAAATATCTTTCATTGCTGGTATAAAAATAACAAGCAGGTCAATTATAATTAGCAGGATTATCGTCACTAGCAAGTGCTGCCAGAATTTATATTTTGTCTTCCGAGCCAACTCGAACAATGAGGATCGAACCTTTGAATAATAATAAAAAAAAAAAATTAAAGATGGTTATAATCTAAATTCAAAGTCTCTTGTTCAGCATAGCTATGGAAAAGATCATTTTTTTTTGATGGCCTTGCTAGCATAACTTATGCTGTGATGTGCTCCATCTAAGTTCATCTGTTGAAAGCGACAGGATCTAATGAGCTGGCTGTCAAGATTATGTCATAATACATCATTATACATTTGTTCTGCAGTGTATTATGTAAGTGATTAGGGGATTGTTAATTCAATTCCCTGGAGAAGTAAAGAAAAACTTAATGCTTAAAAACAGAATACCCCTTTTCCCATTTACCGTACATATTTGGTATTGCCAAATCTATAAGAACCTAGACTATGAATCTAATGTTAAATATTATTTAATCTTTAATATTACTGAATTAAAAAAGTGGCAGAAATGTTTGAATGTTTAAATTGCACATCCCAAAATGATACAAATTAAAATTATGGCACATTCCTCAAAAAAACAAGCCCTCAAATTAGTCTTGGTTAAACTTAAAATCTAAGTTATTCTTCAGGGTTTTTTGCATCAGTTATTGTGAACTAAAAACAGGAGTGCTTAAACACAAAGAACAAGTGGACATTTTTCTGATAACCCTATCTCTCTATAGTCTGCACCTTTGGTTTTGGCTCAGAACAACAAGTAAAACTCATATTTTCTGCCACAGTCTGAACCCACCCCTTCTGTCCTTGGCCTAAATAAGTTACTGACCAAATTATAAAGACTAAATGAGTGAAGTAAATGTTTTACTTTTACTGGACCCCAAAATTAAAAAAAGTCAAAATTGGTGGCTTCATCTTCCAAGTTATGGGCTCCACAAAAGAACTTAACGAAATTTGTGTAAAAACAAGCCACCTCAACCAACTCAACATTGAATAAAACAGAAAAAATCACTGTGTACCAAGAAAGAATAATTCATAAAATAAAGCTAAATTATTAACTTACTAAAATACTACTATGTTACTTGATATTCAATATTTTGACCTGTATCTATCAGAAGAAATTGCTTTCACAAGGGTCCATATTGTCCTTATATTTTCATCTTATTTCCACAGGCTGCCTTTGTGTAACCTGGTAATCTGCACAATGCATAGCCCTGAACATTTGTTATCAAAATGCCAATATTTTAACTATGACCATGTTATTTATGGTACATTGCATATGGTGCTTCAAAGCTACTTTTAGCTGGGATAACCACTCCGTTGAAAGCTTTGGTTATAAATTTCATGATGCTGTTAGATACTTTTGTGACAATAATCTTATATGAAAAGGTAATGTGTACTCACAGTGAAAAATAACACTGGCACAGTAAGTATAACTGCAATAATAACTGCCAGGCGTACAGTCAGTAGGAGAACATCCTTCTTATCACTATATGTCCCAAGAAGTTCAGATTCCACTTTATCTAAAGAAATAAGATGTTGGATATGATTAGTTAGCTTAACTAATCAAAGAAAAAATACAAATAAAAAATTGATAAATATACAATATATATACATATATTGATAAATTGTGTGCACTTCTGCTGAATTTTGGCCAAATTAAACGAAAAGGCATAGTGACACTTCCCATCTTTGCTTCTTGTTGGCTTCTATAAAGTGTATCTAACCTACCAACAAATTACAGTATTCAGTATTGCATTGTGTATACACTAGGGCCCGGTTGCCTCCTGGATCCTGGAAAGCAAAAAAGATGGTGCGATAACTCAGGTCATTAAAGTGTTACCGACATTTCAAAAAACTTTTGATATGTTGTAGGGCAGGTAATTTTAAGCCCTTTTGCAATTGGATTAGTTACCCAAATCTTGCTCCTTTCTCTTGTATTCTGCAGACTTCCCCTTGATGTCAGTGATCTCTCATATGGCTGTTGCTAGGCATATTCCATCTGCACTGTGGAGCTGACTACGGAGGGAGAGACACACCCACCTGTCCTCTCTGCTCACAGCTGATTTACCTCATGTCTCACTTCTCCAGCACTGTCATGTGCAGAGAGAATCCCTAACTAATATAGAAACATAACACCTACACTCTTATCTCTCCCTCAGCTTTCCCTACACTTGTGTATAAACAAATAATCCACACAGACAGAAACTACAGCCCCCCTCCCCCCATCACCTCACACTCCACAAAAGGATGTGGCAGGAGAGACTCTCCATGTCTTGAAGCTGTCCCCTTATGTGCTGTGCTGGACTTTTACTTAGATAGATTGGATATACACAGATAGATAGTTAATAGATATATAGATGGAATATACATAGATAGATAGGAGATAAAAAAGATATTAGATAGATATATGATAGATATGAGTAGCTAATAGATAGACAGATATGGGATAATTAGATATGATATAGATAGGAAGATATTAGATAGATATGATGTAATTGATCAGCAGCAGGTGACAGGAGGCAGGTCCCGCCCCTCCTTCTTGCTTATTGTAGTTTTTTTGAGAGCTGGAAACCCTGGTTGCTATGGGCCAAAAAAGGGACTAAATGAGGACCGAGAGGCAAAATACTTTGAGGAATGATTCCAAGGGACACCTAGAGCAGAATTATGTTTTTTAGTTTTTACTGCTCAGAATGACAGTTACACTTTAAGTTCCAACAATTAAAATCCATTGCCGAGTGACGAAGGGGAATAGAAGATGGATGTCAAGCTGAGATCCATTATGTATTAAGAATGGCATTTTGTGCACCAGTCTTAATGATCGGCACAACTGAATTATGGAATGGAAATCTACACCAGTAGGTACCAATTGTAAAGGGGAGACATGTAGCCTCTGTTTTATATTATTATTATTTTAAGAAATATCTCTGTGTAGTTCTTGTACCTTATAACATTTTTTATAGTATAAAAACTCTTAATCCCACACAAACAAAATAATTTCTTGTTATTAATATTATTGTAATTAAAGTTACCATTAGAAGAAACAGACAGGATAATATTGCATAGTGTCAATTGTCTAACTGTAATTTGATGCATTTGACTTTAGAACTCACCATAAAAAGTCAGATATCCAAATATGGCAGTAAGAAAATACATTAGAAACATTGAGAAGAATGAAATATGTGATACCAGCTGCATTTTCTTCTGTGTACGACTAGAAAAGAAAGTGATAATAGCAGGACTTAGTAACTTTTTTTTACACCATCAACACCACTGGAAAATATTTTTGCACAATATTTTGTGCAGAAACAATGGGACCTAAGACTGTCCCTGATTAGAAGATGCCTATACTCATTTTTGTCCATCCTTGCCCTAAATGGTAATTTGGATAGCAGGAAAACTCTAGCCAGGGGTTAGCAGCAGCTAGAAAAATTTACTCCCGCTTGCTGATTGTCTGCATTGTCCCATGACATCAATACTTTCGGAGGTTCCAGGAATGCCCAACATACACAACCATGGCATTGCTGAAATCGACAAATAGTAAAATAGAAAAAACGGAAAGCACTAATATAGTGCAGTAATCTATGTATTTCCTTCTAGGTATGAAAATGTGAATGTACACTCACCTTCTTGAGTTGTTTTCAAGCCACAACCACTTATAGCATTTTTAGTATAGCCTTAATTCACAGGGTAGCCTTGGATAACCCAAAATTATGGGTTTTTTGTAGCATCTAAAAGAGGGCTTGGGGCTGAAACTTCGCTCCAAAAAAATCAGATTGGTCACTCCAGTACGTGAAAGAGTTATAGGCTTTTATTCATATAATAAACATCAATAAAAGCCTATAACTCTTCCACGAACTGGAACGCCCAATCGAGCTTCCGTATACAAACAGGTGGGGTCCATCCTGCACCGGAGTGCCAATGTCGGGTCAGTATAAACTTCATGCCCCATAGGAACGAAAACTATTAAAAGCCATATATATTTTATTTTTATTGATTGATAGATAGATAGATAGATAGATAGATAGATAATAGATAGGAGATATATAGGTAGTTAGAAGATATACAGGTAAATAGACAAAAAGCTAGATGTATAAATTGTTAGATAGATATAGAATCGTTAGGCAGATATATAGATAGGAAATTGATAAATTCTAGGAGATAAATAACTAGACAGAATGATATATAGACAGGAGATAGATGATGAGTATTTTCACCTGGGCATTCAGGATCAATGCATCCTGTGCCCACATGGTCCACATGCAGGGGGCCCTGGACAAATGCCCAGTTTGCCACCCCCTAACGCCGGCCATGTTATATTATACATCTGACATATAACCCACACCCTTAGCAGCACAATGATATTTTCTTATTTAATGATGTATTAAAGGGTTAAAGATTTCTAAACTTAATCTGAGTATAGTTATATGCATTATTTTAAACAAAACAGTTGTGTTAATACATCTAATTTTTTCCTTACTCTCTGAGCTCGCTGTATATGGGTAGGACTGATGGATGGCACACAAATGCAAATGCAAGTGTTGGCAGTGCATATGCAGTCTGTGGATGAGAAGAAGAGACACATTTAATTAGGTCACATTTAATCTAGTAAAACCCTCTGTGAACAAACAGCTTTAAACATTTACCATAAAGAGGGAGAATAAATCCAATGATTGTGATGACCCCTGGTAAAAAGCCTTGCTAAGGCTAGGGACACACAAGGTGGAATCGATGCAGGTTGACGGCGGCATATTTGACAACAGCTAACGTGGAGACTTACAGTTTAAACACTGTCGACCAGATTTAACAAATCCCATTAACTTACTTCTTCATACAGTGCTTTGTTGTGGCTAGGAGTATCTATAAAATAATTTGTAAGACTAGAGATAAAGTGGGGATTTATCATTAGGCAGGCTCCTTGCGACAGTTTTTAAAATGTCTAAGGAGCTTTGTTGTCATATGTAACAGTGGCTTGATATGGCTGGTATATGGCAGGTTAATCGTTGAAGTGGATTTGCAACTTTTTAAGTGAAAGGTCGCACAAACAAGTTCAATACGATACAGTATTATTGTCTGCTATGGGGGTCTCCAGTATTTTTTAAACATATTTTTGATTAGAAATTTTCCCAACATAAAATAATAAAATAAACATAAAGCACAAACGGAACTTGTGATCTAGGCAACCATGTCTTGTATTCAGAAAGTAGTGCAGTTACAAAAATGTACCCTCAACTGTATTCAGCACTGAGGGTTATAATAACAGTCTAAACACCAGGAGGAGGGAAGAGGAAAGGAATCATGTATGGAAGGTGGAGAAGGGTAGGGGTTAGGGGGTAAAGAAGGCATTCCAAATAGAAAACTGGGGGTTAACCCAGACTATACGAGTAAAGAAAAGGGCATTAGCAGCCAAACTTAATCTGGAATCTCCAGATTCATATAATCAAACCAATTCCCCCAAGTTTTCTTGTGAGCTTGTATAGAGCCTGTCCTCTGGGCAATTAGGCACTCAAGGATACAGTTATGCTGAAATTCCTGAATAACGGCCTTTTGATTAGGGATAAGAGAGGACCACCATAGTCTTGCAATGCTAATTCTTGCAGTAGTAAGTGGAACTCAATGTAACTGTCCCCCTTCGGAAGATTATCTAGATGGGGGAGAATATCTTAATACTTTTTAAATCAAAGACAGAATAATACTCCAGGAGGGAGTCAAAATGGAGTAGGTCCACCAAACGTGAAGTAATGAGTCAATTTCAGAATGACACCTCCAACACTTATTAGATGCTGTTGGGTATATTTTTGAAAGCCTATATGGTTTATAGGTTTAACATACCTGAGTTATAAACACGTGCAGATGGGACAGAATATAGCGTAAGGATTGCATCAAGAAATGGGCCTTGTATTTCAAAAGTGTCAGCCACAAGTACCCCCAATAAACCCAAATCGAATTCTTTCTCAGCATCCATGATATATAGCAGAGAAGGTGTTCAATGGTCTTTACCAAAGAGATGATATTAATGAATCTTCGTGTGCCATCAGTGGTATGGACAAATCTCACCTGATCTAATGCCACCATGCCACAGCCTGTCTCATAAGTCACATTGTAATTTCGTATATAGCTTCAAATCCAAATTGGGCTGAAATTTGAAGGAGTATCTGAGGCTTTCCCTGGTTTTGGTATGGTAACTAATAATAATGCTTGTAATATTTCAGCTGGGATTCACCCTGTACACATAAAAGTATTAAACATTCTCACCAGATAAGGAGATAATACTGCTTTACAGGATTTGTAATATTTATTAGAAAACCAATCTGGGCCGGGAGACTTGTTAAATTTCAATGTTGAGATGACTTTGGAGACTTCCTGAGGCATGATAGGAAGTGAAAGTTGGACTAATATAGCTAGTTTTATGCTCATGGGGTCTACAGTATTTCTATTTTTATCCTCTGGGTTTTCCAGTATTATTAACTGCTATAGGTTTCCATATTTTGTCTGCTCTGGGGTTCTCTGCTATTGGTAGTTTTGTGCCCTGAGGGTCTCCAGTATTAGTAGTTTTATGGTCTCAGGGTCTCCAGTATTGTTAACTGCTACGGGGTTTCCAGTATTTGTGTGCTGTGGGGGTCTCCAGTATTAGAAGTTTTATGATCTGGGGGGTCTCCATTATTGTTGGTCTACCAGTATTATTATCTGCTATGGGATCTTCAGTATTATTTGTATGCTTTGGGGGTCTCCAGTATTATTATTGTCTACTCTGGGGGTCTATCCATTATTATAGTTGCTTGCTTGGATCCCTAGTACCATTATTATCTGCTCCGGGGTCTTCATTATTATCGTCTGCTCTAAATGCAGTATTTGGTTTCTGGTGTGGTGTTTATTGCTGTACTGTGGTATTTATAATTTCTGGGGTGGCAGTTTGTGCTGTACTGCGTTGTTGGTGCACCTAGAATACTGGTTACTGATGTGACCCCTTAAAGTTGAGCAGTTTGACAAAATGACCCATGGACCAATAAAGTTGTTCCCCCCCTGTGGCATAAATCCTTAGATCAAGAATAGAACAAACTTTTAAAGGAAATTTCATAATTATAATGTAATCTATTTTTGCTAAATCAGTCCATTTCACCAAAATGGTCACTGACTCTGACCCTCCAATTCTGACTTCACAGTTTTAAACTAGTTTCATAAATGTCATGTTTACTACAGTGAAACAAGATTAAACTAAAGACATACACTCCTGTGCATCTGATTGAGTCAGTGGAATTATCCAAATATACAGTGTTGTCACAGTACATGGATAATACACACAGCGATGTGCAACATCCCCCACTGGGGCCTAGCTTTTCTTGTGGGCCTGGAGTCACCTGGGGCCCAGAATACCAAGTGGCTGGCTATTGCGGCCTACGGCACACTGTTGTCACGATGCTTGGTATGGGGACCGGAGGGCTGTCCTACAGCCTAGTCTTCAGCAGGTGGTGTGTGCAAGAAATATGGAGGGAGAGGCTGATGTACTGGTTCTCCCTGGGGCAACCCCTGAGTGTCTGTAAGATGAGTCCCTGGGTAATGAATAGTAGTGGAAGCCCGCGTTGGTAAACAGGGATCAGATGGAGGCAACATTGTGCAAATCAACTCACAGTTCTTTATTGAACCGCAGGCAACGGGCCAAAACGGTCAAACAGCAGATTCGGATTCTGGTTACTGGAGTGGTCCGCATGAATAGTTCACTAGCCTGATAGTAAATGCAGTCTGGGATAGTTGAGGTGGAGCTGTGTCCAAATGGTGGAAGCTGCAGCACGGGGTTAGAGTCTTCTGACTCAGTTCCTGGGATTGGTATCTGTTATAGCACTGAAGTTGTTCTGGACACACTGACTCTCTGTTACCATGTGGTAAGACATGAGAACTAAGATCTAAGACCACCTGCTCCCACTGCACAGGGGTTTTTATACTCCCCCTGGTCAGGTGGTTGCACCTCTCCAATCACACTCCAGTTTACAATACAGTCACATAATTGGATAACTACCTACACCCATTTAACTGTTGCCTTTCCAGGCAGAGGCTATAGCTGCAACTTAGCACAGGGAAACAGGCCGTGCTAAGTTGCGCAGGCGCGCATGTGCCGGAGAGCTTGGTGACGTCACCGGCTCTCCAGCACTTTAGAATCCGGCGCACGCATGGGCGCGCGCATGGTGCGCCGTGCCCAAGTGCGGTGCGCCGAGTTATAAGTTAATATAACTTATAATTCTGCGTTAGGGGCTTTGTTCCCCTAACAAAAATATGCTCTGGCACCAGCTCACCCTGAGCTGGTGCCATGTATATGTGTATAAACCTACCATTTTTAAGTGGTAGGTTTCCTTTATGTCCGAAAATTATATATATTTTGCTGTTTTGTCTACAACATGATGACGTGTCTCTATTAAGCGTGTTTTTAACAGGTAGCACCGGTCTATATATTGATTTTTCATTCATTTACTTACACGTCACTTTACCCTGCTGTTCGATCTAATCTCCGTCCATCTGGGCGGTTATTTTCTGCCCAGCATTAGAGTTGCATGGATCTACTGCTCCGGTTAAGGACTTTACTGTCAGCACGGTATGTTTTATCAGATTGTTTATTGTCACTATGATGATGCGTGTGCGCCTCCTCCCCCTTATATCCGGTGAGGTGCGCGCATGCATCATCACTGCCTTGAGAAAGCACCGGCTGGCGCGAAACGGCCCGTCGGTTAAGCGGCACTGTGTGCCCCCCTGTGTACTTACTGTATGAATGCATGAATAAAGAAGACTGTTTTCACTATCGGTGAGTGCCACTCCGTTTCTTCATGTACATGATGATGTTATAGTACAGGAATAGTCCAAAAAATGATGCACACAGCAGCATAGTAAATTTGGGAGAACGAAGTAGAAATTTGAATTCAAATTTTAATTGACCTCACTACCTACTGCTTTTGAGTTGAAATGGACCCCCTTGGTTGTTGGAATCCATTGTAGCTGCTTTGCCTGCCCTGGGAGGTACGTTCAATAGGTGTTACAGATTTTAGCCACAAGATGTAGGTGGTAATGTACATCACAGTGGGTTAGCTGTTGGTACGTTCATGGTGGTAACCTTCTACAATGATGACCCAGCCATTCTTTGCTTTTTAACTTGACAAGTCCCCTTATTTACTATTAAAGATCACTTTACTGTTTCTAATCTTCTGGAACGTCTGGATTTTCAATAGCTTAATTCAAATGATTCTGTTTACCTTGGAATTAAACGTGAAATACTTTGGTGCACATTGTTCTTCTAGTGTTGCATTGTGATGATCACTGATGGTTCCGTTAATATATGGACATGGAATTTTAAATTTGTTGTAGATTACCTGGAATATTTAAAAAGCAGATTATAAAAAATGATTAGAAAAGCATCATCTAGGATTGTAAAACAATCTAGTAATTAATTCTTGGAACTTACCACAACAAGGAAAAAAAACATACAGGTCAAGGAGAAGCCACTGGTGTATCCAAGGTAGCCTGGGAGGATTAAATACAATGTTTAGGTCTCTAGCTGCCAATAAACTGTTAAAGTTAAGTTATTATTGTAATTACATAATTTTTCTGTTGAGTTCCACAAATGTTGCTTTACCAGTAACCAGCAGTACCACTGTACACCAGCAGGTGGCAATCTAATGAATACTTATTGCATAAAAAAAAACTTGCTAGGGGACTCACATTTTGTCTAATTTATTACTTATTTTATTTTCCTGTTCCATCGTATTTATAAATTATTTTCATATATGTTGATCAAGTTCAATGCATTATCATTTTTAAAACAAAAAAAAAAAAAATTGCTGACAAACCAAGAATTATTAAAAAAAAATTCTAAACACCAGAGAAACCTCTCACCAAGATCTTGTAATGTAATAAATAGGCACATTTATGAGTGTTATGTTTGAAAGTCTAATTTAGAGAAAATTAATGTTTAAAACTACACTACACAATAGAATATTTGCACTAAAATTATATATGCCCCTAAATTTAAATTAAATAACTAAACATGTCAAAGACATCAGAGACTTGAAATAAACTGGTGGACATTTATCATAAACGTGCGGCTGCGGCAGGTATAATTCTGCACCTGATCCAGTGTGGCATAGAATTTAACCAAAGTCTGGAAAATTGCACTTATTAAAAGGGGGTATCACAAGTCCTGGCCACTTGGCAGTAATTGAAATTATTTCAGGGCATATACAACATGCAAACCCTGATATGTCCCCCAATTACTTCAAATAGTCTACTCATGATAAATGTTCCCTATACTGTTCACAGTAGTATATTACTGTACATATATGCCATAATTATGAAATAGTTCTTGGGAAATATGCAAAAACATTTTCCAGGATGGGATAAGGAAAACATTGCCATAGCTACTTTATAAGACTTCCTTAAAAAGCCATGCTTGATCCTAAGGGGGCTGCCTTACAAGGTAGCTAAGAGGCAATGTTTTCCTCATCCCATCCTGGAAAATGTATTTGCACATTTCCCAGAATCTCCAAGTAGAGCCTCGATGTCTGTAAGTCTCCACACACCTGCAGATGCAACCTTTAATGCAAAGTCTCCTTAACCCCTTATCACCGACACTAGTTTTCAGCTCAATGACCAGACTCAATGACATGTCTCACGATAATTGGTTATAACTTCGGAACGCTTTAACATATCCTGATGATTTTGAGAATGTTTTCTCGTGACACATTGTACTTCATGTTAGTTATAAAATTTAAGTGATAAGTTTTGCGTTTCGTTCTGAAAAAAAGTGAAAATTTGGCAAAAGTTTGTAAAAATTCTTCATTTTCCAAGTTTGAAATGTTCTGGTTTCCAGACAGGAAGTAAAACTACCCAAAAAGTTTGATAATTAACATTTACAGAATATCTGCTTTATGTTGGGATGATATTTTATGCTTCCGGTCATTTTTCTAGGATGTTATGAGGCGCAGAACTTTAGGTGCGATTTTTCTTATTTTCATGAAAATTGCCAAAACTCACATTTTGAGGGACAACTCAGCTTTCAAGTGACTTTGAGAGGCCTAAATAATAGTAACACCCCATAAATTACCCCACTATAGAAAGTTCACCCCTCAACATATGTAAAACAACTTCTATTAAGTCCATTAACCCTTTAAGTGTTTCACATGGGTTAAAAAATATGGACCTGCGATTTAGAAACTAGAATTTTTTTGGAAATACATTCATTTAGGCCAAAACTGACATTTTCAGAATAAATTAAATGATGAAACGCACTGCAACGCTTGATGCCCAATTCCTCCCGAGTTTACTGATACCACATATGTGGTGGTAAACTGCTGTACGGGCGCACGGCCGGGCATAGAATGAATGGAGGCGCCATTCACTGCGGATTTGTATTGTCACATTGTACGACCTATACATTTTTATTTTTTTTGGTAATGCGATCATATGAGGGCTTATTTTTTATGGGATGAGATACAATGTATAAATACATTATTTTGGGAGTCTAAAGCTTATTCATGAGATTTTATTAACTATTTCAAGGGGGACACAAACAAAATCATCAATTTTTATTTTGGATTTTTAGCATTTTTTCCCCCCGCTCACCGTAACGTAAAAATAATATTTTATCTTTATTCTCTGGTTCACTACGATTGCGGTGATACCTCATTTATATAGTTTTTCTTATTTTTGCTCAATTTTCCTGAGCAAAACCAATATTGGAGAAAATCGCATTGTTTTTACTATTGACAACTTTTCAGGGCCATAACTTCTGTATTTTTCTGTTGTCAGATCTGGTTGAGGGCTTATTTTTTGCGAAAACAGTTGTTCTTTTCAGTCGTATCATATTAGGTAACGTAACTTATTTTGATCACTTTTTAGAACATTTTTTGTGATGGTGTTTGATGAAAAATTGTATATTATGGGAAGTTTTTCGAGTTTTTTTTTTTACGTAGTTCACCGAGCGGGTTCAATATTGATTTAGATTTATTGTACAGATTAATACGGACGCGGTGATACCAAATATGTACGTGTTTTTGTGTTTTATTTACTTTATTTGCATTTTATGTGTTACTGGGGAGATTATGGGACTTTTATTTTATTTAATTATATTATAAAAAGATTTAATTTTTTTTTTTTTACTTTTTTACATTTTCTACTTCTTGGCTTGAATAAGCGATCATCCGATCGCTTATTCAAGCCTTTACACTGCAATACACTTGTATTGCAGTGTTTAGTGAAAGTAACTGAGCATGCTGAGCATGCTCAGTTACTTACAGCCGGGTCCTCGTCGGAACCCGGGGCAGCGGCAGGAGGGATCGGATCCCCCGGTAAGCACACCGGGGGGGTCCGATCCACGGGGGACACACTTGCACGCCGCGGTCATGCTTGACCGCGGCGTGCAAGGGGTTAAACACCCGCGATCGGAGTTTTTCCGATCCCGGGTGTTAGTGCCGGTCCGGGCTGTGATATCACAGCCCGACACCGGCACCAGCGAGACCCGGTGTCCCGAAAACTTCTTCTGATGCGCCGCCGTAGAAAGGCGTCGCATCAGAAGAAGTACCCTTAATGACCGACGTAAAAACCCGATAGGGCGGTCATTAAGGGGTTAAAGTGTAACTATAAAGTTATTGAAAAATAGTTTTAGCAAAGTCTCCTTAAAGCGTAACTATAAAGTTAATAGAAAATAGTTTTAGCACAGCTGCAGAGATCCTTTGGCACCAATTACAATGATACCTGTATCATGCTTCTGGCTTCTTCATAACCTGAGATATAGGGCTAATAGATATATGAGGCTATCTATAAAACACTCTCAGCTTTTCCTGAAGTGGGCAGAACGTCCTGGTTGTGACATAAGCTATGTGCAATTAGGCCAGTAGCACATGAACGTGCACAAACAGCTCAGACAATCAGGATACAGAATCAGTGCTTGTACGGTGATCTAGAGCAAGAGCAAGGCAGGGAAGACACAGAATACTGGATCTCTGCATCCTACAGTAATCTACTACATCCTATAGAAAAAGAACATATGAAGGGTTCATTAACACGTGGAATTAACACATGTGTTTTCAAACACATCAGAACAGCTGAGAAGGGGAGATTTGCCTTATTACATAGCTGCTAACATTGTGTTTACAATACACAACAGTTTACAAAATGTTAATACATTTATTAACAGTGTGTTAACATATGTCAACATAGTGCTAACATGATGTTACTATAATATTTACATTGTGTTAACATAATGTTAATGCATGTGTTTACTAACATTGTTAATGCAATGTTAACAACTATGTAATCAGGCAAATCTCCTATTCTCAGCTGTTCTGATGTGTTTAAAAATGCATGCGTTACTGCCACATCTTAATGACCTTAAAACATGTAACACTATAAAACAGCTGCATAGGAATAAAAAGATGAAAACTTAGGCTTAGTGCACAGCTAGGCAAAAGTTTTTATACTTTACAGTTACGCTTTAAGGAGAACTCTTACGTCCCTGACCTATACAGTTCTCAAAATTGCAGAACCTATCTAGTTTTGAAGTAGCAGATTCTATCTTACCTAAATTCTTGAGAAGACACAAAGGAAGTATAATTCCAAGAGTTACAACAACCAGAAGTAATCGTCCATCAAGATACCATGGTCTGTAAAGCAAAGTGAAATAAATAGTGATGGTTAGTCTACTAAACAAATTCAAGTGAATCACTTGTCTTTGCTTTTAGGAATTTCCAGAAAATGTTTTTTTTATTCTAAAAATTATCTTGTCTTATAATAAACTTGTTCTTCTAAATAAATTCCTGTATAGACGTTTATGATCAATGACGACAGGGGCGTTACTAGGTCAAATTAATCGAGGCCTGTGCTCTAGATGTTTTGGATGGAGCCCTGGATGTCCCCGGTTCAGCAGGACTCTTGTCTCGCTTTCCGGGCAGCTCTCCCTAGTCTCAACTTTACCCGTGTCCTCAGGACGCAGATAGGGATGAATACTGTAATAGTGCACAGAGCTGTCAGCTCAAAGAGCAGGAGACAGTGACATCATTGCACTGCGTCTCCTGGTCCAAGCAGCCCTCTGGTCGAGAGCAGGAGGCGCGGGGGGATGACGTCACCACACTTCATCTTTGCAGTGTATCTCGAGAAGATAGACGGAAGAGGGAGGTGAGTTTAAGTGTTTTTCAGACTCAGATCAATCTTGATAGACCGAACAGTAGTACCTTTTCTGATTTGCATGATATTGCTTACAAATATGTGATTTTTAATAACCTGGTGAAGGCAAATTGGTGTTCTTATACTGCACGTGATTAATAAATAAATTAAATGAAGTGAAATCTACATTGGTGTGTGCGGTGTTCTCGCCGTTCTACTAGTTCAGGACTGAGAATCCTGATCGTACACCACCCCCTACTCAACGAGTGTGCGGTACCACCATTCTATGTAATAGTACAGCACATCTTTAAAGGGTTAAACCAATATAAAAATATCCCCTGAATTTACCCCATGATGCTTCAAACTACTATTAATACATCTAACACATTAAGATATCTTCCGCTTCTCTGTATAGCTGTAATAATGTGATAAGAATATCGTACATGTGATGGAAAAGATTAAAGTGAAAAGAAGCAATGGAAATCCGCCAACTAAAACCTCTTTTGTCCAACGTTACTAATTCTGCTATTATCATGCTTGTTTGGCTCCACTGAACTCGCATATGAATGACTATTGAGATGGGGAGCCAGTCTTGTTTATCTCTATCTGAAAACAACAAAATTGGGCTGATGAAGAGAGATTGTGTGATTACTTATTACTTTAGATACAGATGCTTCAGGGTGTCTGACAGCTACAAAGACCTGAAGCTATCCATACTCCTAAAATAGCTGCAAACTAAATTATCATATAATTATCATTATTAGCATTCACTACCCCTTAAGCATGCATACTCAGATGTAACTTGTCTTCTGGGAAAAAGAAGCTTTAAAAACAGTTTAAATTCCAGGCTTGTTTTCTTAGTTGGAGCAAGCATTCGGTTTAGGTCCTGGCTGCAGCCTTTGTAAGGCTACACTCACACAAATGTGTGCCCGCTGTGTCGTATAACGGCGGGCACATGTCAGCGCACGGGATAGGAGGAGGGGTTGAGTGCTGGGTGATCTCACAATACTGATTGAATTTAGGATCATGAGAAATGACAGAATAAAGGAAGATATGTGGATAGATTTTCCGTATTTGACCAAGATACATAAAGAAGCAATATAAGTATATGACAAAATTTTTGATTTTTTTAGGTCAAAGGTTTAGTACACTTTAAGCACACAATATTTCTAGACATGTTCATACTATTAAAAGATCAACTAATGCAAAGACTTCACTATACAATACAATAAAAGCCAATGGTCCACTTACGAAGCATCTTCCATTCCAATCAGAAATTTAATAACATTTGGTAATTCATTTTTTACTATGAACAGATAACTTAGCATTGCTGTAAGAAAGGGAGACAGAAAATCTGAAGTTACAATCTGGCATTTGAAACATTTTCAGTTCTTATAATAGGAATTCAGGGTGGGTTCTGATGCACCCAAAATAGAGCTCATCCCTGTGTGTTTATTTTTTGCACAGACCAATGTCAATGAAAAAACATGGACATCTAAATATATAATAATAATAAATAATAATAATAATAATTACTTTATTTATATATCAGCACACAAAAGTAATCCCTTCTCATATACAGTTTTGCAACACCAAAACAGACTGCAAACTTTTTTATGATTACAAAAACCATTATAGCAAATTTTCCTGCAACAGCTAATAGTAAAAAAATGTAAAAGGAGTTGTGTACTTTTTCCACAAAAACAGTCAGGGACTAACCTCCTGTGTTTTGAAGTGTTGTTGATCCAAAGACCAGTAATCTTCCTGGAGTACCAAATACTTGTTCCCCCAACTTCTCATACACCATACAGCCTGTTACATGAAAGAATGTGATTTAATACTAATAGAAACTGTCAACTTAGACCACAAGTATATGTGTGAGATATGATGGCTTAATTTTTGTATTTTGTGCATTTTGTTTGTTAATTTGTTATGGAAGGCAGTAGTATTTGGTTTAAAACAGAAGCTACAGTAATTTTTAGCATATTTTACTATGTTTACATAATGATAGCATCGATAACTATTATGCCATCATTTTACTCCTATTTGCATGATTATTTTTAATACAATGTATTAAAGAATAATAAAAATCTATGTAAAAATCACCTGTTTCCTGGGAACATTTCAGTAGTAGGTTGATAGAGTAGATTGACAAAAGAGTCACCGAAATTAGGAGCAGCCTAGAAAATTGAGAAAAATCACAAATAATATATGTTTTAGTCTAAATGAATGATTAGTATACACAGAATGCTATTACAATTTGTAGCTGACAAACAAAAAAGGTGATAGTTCAAATATTCACTTTGAAAGTGTGTAAATAAAAATAGCTTCTTTTTCTTTATTTACCATTCTAGTCTGATTAATATAATGGTGTAGGGTGCATTTATATGTTTACAGTTCCCCATTTGTTTTTAGAAGGCATATCCACATTACAAGGTACTGTAAAAGGCAACAATTGGCCACAAATAGTACCACACTGCAAAACAATATACCATACAAGACCAGAAAAGTGGGACATGCTATAGGTACTAAAGCAATACATTAATAAATAAAGAATAAATGTATCTTTATTAATAGTTCTTATAACAATATTTGCCAAGCATTTTAAAAACATTTAAAAGCGCAGTCATGTGCATCCGACTCTAAATAGCTACCATAAATTTCATAAATAAGCGCTAGTAGCCGTAGCAGCCAAACGATACTGTACAAAATAAATTTTTTCACAGATCCTCATAAACTCTAGTCTCTGACTGATCTGTTAAAAACACTTCTGACGAGAACTTAAATAACGGCCATGGACATTATAAACGCTGGCAGCTGTGTGGCGTTCTTTTTGAAAATGAAGGCACATAGACAACTTTAATTTGCAGCTGCCAAAAGGATGCATTTGCTGGCTTTTGAATTTAGTTTTTGAAGAAAAAAAATGAGAGAGAAATATATACAATAGGTACTACTACCTCCCTGTTTTTTACTCCATTACTAGCATTAGCAGTAACCAGAATGGGGGAACCTGCCACCAAAATGGGTCCCCTGGTGACAGGTTCCCCTTAAGCCTTTTATATAACAGTAAAAAAATGTCCTTTTTTTAACAGCTCAAGATTGCACTAAATGCAATACTTTTTATGAAGCTATTCACATATCTGTTTTTTTATTTTTATTGATCGTGTGCCCCATCTCAAACATTTTCACTGACCTGTGTGTACAATGAAAGTCAAATGGGACAATGAAAATAAAATGGACAGTACTCAAATGGTATTTTAGTGCCATCTGGGAAAAATGGAAAAATAGATGGTTGCTATTGTTCATATACTCTTGAGAGCCACGAAGTTCACTGCAAAATTCATTGATATTTTTCAGGTACAAAAAAGAAATAGGTGCCACATGGATGCAACTCATCTATTAAAAACGAATACACAGATTGCTGGAAATTGGATGCCAGCAGATGCAAATTAGCCATAAAAAATTGAATGTTCATATCAGCAGACATTTACTGAGAAACTGTTCGGTCATGTGAATGAGGTCTTATCAATGGGGTCTGAAAGTCTGGTTTTGTTTGTTTACATGTAAATGTATCACAAGTAACATCCACATGTGGGGAGTCTCTGTACTCAGGAGACATTGCATAACAAATTCTAAGATGGGTTTTCTCTTTTTAACTTTTGGAAATGTGTAAATTTTAGAACTAAATGAATGTATTACCAACAAAATCAGACCAATCTAAATTATCCAGACATTTCAAAAATTATGGCGTAAATTAAACGTAAAGCAGACATATGGAAAATGTTATTCAGCAACTAATTTAGGTGCTAAAACTATTTCGAATTTTGAAAATGTAAGATTAAAAAAAAAATTAATCAGTTTTTAATTTCTTTCTAAATAAATGCAAAACTTATTAGCCAAAATTTACTACTAAAACGAAGTACAACATATGACGGATAAACAATCTCAAAATGGCTTTGACAAGTAAAAATGTTCAAAAGTTAAAACCATTTAAAGCAACGCATGTCAGAATACAAAAATGCTTTAAAAAGATGAGTTTATCTATTATGAAGTTATGGTTTGACACAAAAAGGTTTATTTACACAGACAATAACATTCAAGGGAATTTTTTATAATACTTAGGGCTCTTTCACATCGGAATTGTTTTTCACAACATAATTCAGTGATTTCCATCAGTTTTTTTCACTGTTGAGGCTGAAAAATCAGGTGTGATGTTTTCTAAGCAATTAACATTGAACCTTCGTTTTTTTTATGCAGGCACTGAGACAAAATGAAAGTGAAAACAGAGACAAAACTGATCCGTTGTCAATGCACATTGCACTAATGTCAATGAGAAATAGCCATAACCCTAATTCATCTAAAATCATTGGTGATTTTTTCATAATACAGTCAGGTACGAACAACAGCAGGTAAACACTAAAAGGACAGCAACCATGTTAAGTCTAAATGATCGAAAGGGAAAGAACATTTAACAGTCCTATGTCTCTGGCAAATATTTATAGAGAAGAGTGTGGTCCTAGGAGGAAGCTGTGTAAAGGAAACAGAAGACTTGTGAAACTAACAGTTTTTCTTGTTGAAATAGTTCCAGGAACTCATGTGGTTTAAGTCAATTATAAAAAACTACTTAGAATACATTTGTACATACATACAAAACCAATCTATTAATAGTCATTTTAGTTAACAGAGCAGAAACATATCTTGAAGCTTTTTACAAATCAGAGGCTATGGGAAACAAACTAACCAACAATCCAACACTAAGAATGAGGGCTCTAAAGAGCTCATGCACCTATGAGGAAATAAGGGTTGATGGTTGACTGAAATATATTTTGATGAATCATTGAGCTAAATATGTGATCAATGTATATGCTCAATTTCCTTAGCTTTTTGTTGGTCTTTTACAATCCTCCATACTTTCTACTTTAAATAATAAGAATAAGAATAAGAATTTTTTTCCAACATTATAAAAAACAGTAGGTGGAGGAACATAAATCATACATAAGTTATAGACGTGTACTTGTTGCGGTTGCATAATGCTTCTACAGTCCTTTTACAACGAGTAATACACAGTCTCTATAGTTCACTTTTGCTACACATACAAGCTCTAGATTCAGCTAGTTATAATTCTTGAGCCAACTGGTGGAAACAAAACATAACAAGGTTTATAACCTTACAAAGTACATCTAACATAGTACAGACTCATAGTATCAAAGTGGGAATATCACTCCTAGGATATCAAGTGTGGCATTCTCCAATGAGAGGAGCAACTCCTAAACTGGAATTTCCTTTCGAAAGGTCTTCTGCCCGAATTCTATTGTGCCTAGTGTGTCTATAGTATTCTACAATAATTCCATCTCAGAAACATATATTTTGAGAGGTAACTGTTACCTACACCCCCGGTTTGCAGCCTGGTTGTGTGCACTTAGCCTAAGAGCGCGGCTAAGAGCTGGGATCCAGCTCCAAGATTCTTTCATGTTGAATGTTTATGGTTACTATTTTTTTATTTAATCCCTTAAAGATTTGCCTGTGAGCATTCAAGCTTTATAGGGTTGTACACATCTTCACAACCTATTTCTGCATACATCATCTTAACAAATCAAGTGTTCCTGGTAACATATGAAATACAAAATCATAGAAGATGGCCGCTATGAGAGCGGAAACAGAAACCCAAAATGGCAAGGTTTTTAATGGGTTAAGTGAAAGTTTCCTTATACTGCAATCTAGTGGGTTAATTATATGTATCAAAAAATACAAATTGGTACTATGCTCACAAGCAATTATAAATATTAAATAAATTTTATTAGTTATGCAAAAAATTATTAATAACAGCAAATTTACATAGCATGGTAGTTGTACATTGGGAATACATGATTAAAAACAGTACAGTGCGAAACACGTGTTGGGGCTACACAGTGCACACCCGGTATCCTGGTATGGTAATGACTTTATAGTATTGTTTTAGAGCCGTCCATGTTAGCAAGCTAAGGCTTGTATATAGCTGTCTTCTACCTCTAGTTACTAGGTCTCCTACTCCATACGGATTCATTTTATTCCCTATGGCGCTTTGCTTGTTCTATATGTGGCTATGCACTGTTTTTAATCATGTATTCCCATTGTACAACTACCATGCTATGTAAATTTGCTGTTATTAATAATTTTTTGCATAACTAATAAAATGTATTTAATATTTATAATTGCTTGTGAGCATAGTACCAATTTGTATTTTTTGATACTTACATTTTGGGGCACAGGATTTTGCAGTGGCATTTGGATTTGGTGCCCATATCCTTAGCTCCCCCATCTGTTGGATTTGGGTTAATTATATGCAAGATAGATAGATGGATATACTTTTATCTTGTAAAACATTTCAAGAAAACATGACTTATTGCTCATACTAACATTACAGCATAGGAAAAGAGAACTATATACACTGCTCAAAATTAATTAATTCAATTATTAAATTACCATATCTTATATCTCAATTGATGAATATTCCAATTTCAATTCTTTAAAAATAAATCATAAAAATGATCAATGAACAAGACTGTGCATGATGAACGAGACATAAGGGGGCACATTTACTAAGATTAGTGCAAACTGCCTTTGTATAATGTTGGGTGCGCTAGATTCATGATTTCTGGTGTCTGTCCTTCATGAATCCGGCACTCCATGCACTTCCCCGACAGAGTTCACCAACTTTTTTGTGGTGCACATTTAACATAGGACATGCAACAGGCTTTGCATGATAAATCTGGCGTATGGTCCGACTGAGCACCGGAACGCCCCTTAATTTGTGTTGCATGATGCCTAATGCAGCAGACACTTCTTAAATACCTGTGCAAGCATTTTGCACCTAAAAGAACGAGCAACATCTGCCAGAAAACTGGCACAAAGTCCTTAGTAAATGTGCCTCATGCAGCTCAATTTGATTCAGGTCTGGGAAACAGGAAGACCAGTCCATAGAGTCAATGGGGGATATTTATCATACGCCGGCGCCCCGCGCCGGCCCACTCCCGTCCGCCCGCACCCCCCGCTCGGCCGGCCGCACCCCCCCTTCACGCCCCTTCACGCCCGACTGGCGTGAAGGTGGCGGATTGGGGAAAATAATCGCAAAAGCTAGCAATAAGCTAGCATTTGCAATTATTTCAGGGCCTCTGCGCCACTGGCGGTGCGCAGAGGTCCTGATAAATATGCCCCAATGTCTTCATCGTGCAGGAACTGCTAACACACTACAATCACATGAAGTCTAGAATTATCATGCATCAGAAGGAGCCCTGAGCTCACTACACCTGCAAATGGTCTCACAGTGGGTCTATGGATTTCATCCCGTTACCTAATGAATGCATCCCCACATCATTACTGACACATTGCCAATTCTGGAGGATGTTGCAGGCAGCAGAACGTTCTCCACATTATGCAGACTCTATCATATCTGTCATAGATGTTCAGTGTGAACCTGCTTTCATCCGCCTCTTACGAACCTCATGGACCCTCATTGATTCTTTCAATTTGAGCAGACACATGGTTATTAGCAGCCTGCAAGAGATTATTTTGCAGGGTTCTGGCACTGCTCCTCATGTTCCTCCTACCACAAAGGAGAAGGTAGCAGTCCTGCCGCTGGGATGTTGCCCTTCAATGGCCACCTCCATGCTACTGGTGTACTGGCCTTGTTACGAAGAAAGATTTCACATTCTTATGTTTAGTTTATATTATAAAACTACACTCAGAATCTAAATATTATTACAGGCAGTCCCCGGGTTACATACAAGATAGGGTCTGTAGGTTTGTTCTTAAGTTGAGTTTGTATGTAAGTCGGAACTGTATATTTTATCATTGTAATCCCAGCCACAACTTTTTTGGTCTCTGTGACAATTGGATTTTAAAAATGTTGGGTTGTCATAAGAATCAATATTAACACTAAAGCTTCATTACAGACGCCGGTGATAACTGTTATAGCTGATCATTGTAGCCTAGGACTAAAGTACAAGAAATTACCAATATCCAGAGGTCCGTTTGTAACTATGGGTCGTATGTAAGTCGAGTGTTCTTAAGTAGGGGACCGCCTGTATACAATTTGGATAATATTTTCAAATTATTTCTTGACTTGTTTTTGTTTTCAGAACCTATATAATATGTACTTTACAGTTTTAGCTATAAGCACTTTTGATATTTTAAAAATATTGAACTCATTTTGTTTGGTCATGTATGGAATATATTTTTTTTGTCTGTAGATATAATTTACAGATTTATTTTAATAACGTCTTGTGATATCCAAGAATTCTATGAGCACGCTAATTAGGTGCACTATCCTTTGTGGGCTACACTTGTGATGCCATTCTAGCAATTGTTCTGTCTATTAACATTTTTTTTCTGGAACCTGTTCTTTAAATTGGTTGTCTTCCATCTTTGTAGAACAAATGAAGAGCCAAATGTTGTAGAAACTGCTGTAGCATTTTAGGTTGCACAAAACCTGATCAGATACTTGTATAGCGCAGATTGGATCCCCAATGAAAATTGGGGGGTGCTGATCCCCCTGCAGGCATTTAAAGGGTTAACAACTGATCTGAGCTTGATCCTACCGCAGGTGTTGCATGGGGATGTCAGCGGTAGATTACCTCTCACATCACGTGTTTCAAAATGCCAGTTCAGCTCCGATAAAGAGCTGAACTCACGACTCATCAATGTACTATTATGGCTTGGAGCTCTATTAGTCGGGCTCTGTCTCCCCCTTCATCCTCATAGACTGTAAGCTCTTGCCACCAGAGCCCTCACTCCTATTGTTTCATCTGATTATGTTATTACTCTGTAATGTCATATTTTATTTGTATATGTCCCCCATGATCTGTACAGCGTACAGCGTTGAATAAGATGGTGTTAGGTTTATAATTATTGTATTATTGTAACATGTGTGTCCTTTTGGTCTTCAGCTCCATCCTCTTCCTGTAAACTATGGCTGAGGTGCTGGTGATTGTGATTTTGTTCTTAGGTTACATTCTGTCCTTATAAATTTGAACACTGCTTTATTCCTTTACTGACTGTCTTACTTGATTTCTACCACACCACCCGTCTTTTCTCGTGTTGATTTTACTGTGGGGTGCAAACAGGTAAGTTAGCCAAGATGTACAGAAATTTTCTCCACTGAAATTTCTCCCCTATTGGTCTGCCTTGTTTGGGTGATCTGGTCCAATCACTTCTGGAGCGGGACTTTGACATCTCATAAGAGGTTTGACAATCATTTCCCATGTGCTTGCTATAAATCTTCATTTTGGTGCTAGCTGGCATTTATCTCAACTGTATTTTGGATATGTTGACCATTTTCCTATTTATTGACCTTCCTTCTACGTCTGACCAAATTTGTCAACTCTTCTTTGTATTTCCCAGTCTTTGTCATGTTTGCACTTTGTCCCAGTAAGAAAATGTCAACTAGTTGTGACCTACCACGTGAGTAGGCTGGGCAATTAGGTAATGACAGCTGGCAAGAGAGTTTAGCCTTAGGGTTCACTGTCACTGTCAGTTCTCTAGGCCATCCAAGCTTACTTACTGCATAACTTACTCCCTTATTGCATAACAAAAAAAATTATGATTATCATATTATGTATCAAAAGAGACAATACAGTTTCTTCACAGCTTTCTATCTACACTTATATAAAATATAACTTATAAAATATGGGCTACCCTATGCCAAAATAGGAAAATTTAGAATACCATTCTTCCTTATTTAGAAAAAAATTACCTATTTGTGATTAATGTTTATCTGTAATTATCTGGTTTTTTTTACTTACCAAGTTAGGATATATATAATCAATATATAAGTTTTTGGATACTCACACAAATAGCACTATCCCTGTGTTTGCCAGAGCAAATGCCAAGCCAAGAATCCCACTTCCCATAATAGCATTGCTCAAGTTAAAGACAGACATGCCAATGGATGTTGTTCCTGGACTCTGTAGAAAATGAAAGGGTTTAGAATGATAACATGATACAGATATTCTAAACGTGAAACAATTATTCCCAATTAAGCCCATATTTACATGGCTATACTATCGTTAGTATTTTGTGTGAGCATTTATTAACATTATACATGAGATGAACACAGAGTAAGGCTATGAACATGTGTAGTTCTGGGGCTGTCAAACAACGGATCCGTGGTTAGTTTTTATGGTCCATGTGTCATCAGTGTATAATCCATTGCTGAGCCATACATCTGCAAAATCAGTCTATGTATCATGTGTATGTCATTCTTTTTTTGTGGATTTGCAAAAATTTAAGGAAAGCAGTCAAATGATGTCACTAGCTTTTTCCAACCGCTTGAAAGGTCACATGATTGTGTTAACTAAGACTGATAAAACATGGACGACACCTGTGTGACATCGATATTTATTACCTTCCCATAGACTTTTATGGGAAGGCCTAGGCCAGTGATGGCAAACCTTTTAGAGACCGAGTGCCCAAACTACAACAAAGACCCACTTATTTATCGCAAAGTGCCAACACAGAAATTTAATTTGTTATTTATACTCCCTTCTCTGTCACAGTTTTCATTAATACCAGCACCTGAGGACCCCAATAAAGCAGAAAATAGTCCCAGGTAGAGCTGTCACTTTAAAATAGCTCTATGCACAGCAAGTCCTGGGCTGTCTGGGACTGCAGGAAGATACCTGGAGTCATCTCTGGTGATGGCCTGAGTGCCCACAGAAAGGGCTCTGAGTGCCACCTCTGGCACCAGTGCCATAGGTTAGCCATCACTGGCCTAGGCTGTGCAGCCAGGAATAGGACCTGTGTTGAGTTTTGTACAGCCCCCAGAAGGTCTGTATAAAGCAATCTGATGTGAAAGGGTCAATTGAAATTTATGGGTCAGTATATATTTTCCATGTATAGAATCTAGTGATTTTCACATGAGGAATTTCAGAGAAAATGCATGCTGCTCTAAAAGTCTGCATCTGTATATATTTTTGTATCAATGCAGCATATCTCTTGTGTAGAATGTTATCCATCTTATTTTACAAGAAGGCATTAATAGTCAGAATGTTCGATCATGAACAGTAGCATTCATTAGATCTCATGAAAGAACATGGATACTTACATAATCATCGCAGGATTTCTTTTTTTCCAGGTGACTGTTAGTAAGACTTCTTCTGCTTTCACGATCCGCAATAAATTTACTGTTGAGAAAATGAAAACCATTAGATATAGATGTCTCTACTTTTATTTTTATTTGCTTTATTGTACACAGATGTATCCCAGGGCTTTTTGAAAATTATATTACAACCATATTCAAAAACATGGATCCAAAACATTTCAAGAAAACACTTCAGCTATATTTGAGATCCAGAATCTGTGTACACTTTAAAGGACAGCTACCACCAGGACCAAAGATTGTAAAACAAGCACACTGACATACTGGTGTGTGCCCCCTCTAGCAGGATCTGCTCGTTAGTTACTTCGGCCCTTGTTTTTACAAGAAAAGGCTTTAAAATTATGTAAATGACCCTGAGGGGCTCCAGACTCCATAGGTGATAATGGAGCCCGGAGCCCATCAGGCTCATTTGCATACTTTCTAAAGCCTGTTTTTCTTAAAAACAAGAGCAGAAGAAGCTTAAAGAAGCGTGGATCCTGCCAGAGGGGGCACACACCAGCATGTAAGTGTGCTTGGTTTACAATCCTTCATCCTGGTGGTAGATGTCCTTTAAATAAAGTGAAATCCCCTTCATTTGATTGGTTCATATGCATGTAAATGCATGTGAATGGATTTTTGTCATTATTTATAGCAAACTGATAAATTGGATAAATGAAGAATTAATCAACATAGGTATAAGACCTACTAGAACAAAAGGCCAGTTTCACACATCAGTAATTGGGTCACAATCTGGTCATATGATGTAGCCATGGGGTCCATAGTCTTAGAAAGGAAGAGTGTTTCCTACGAATCCTACTAGGCAGTTCCTCCAAACTGCAGATTTCATTGACTTTGATTAATTTAGCGTGTGTGGGGATATCTTGGGATCTCCATAATTGTGGAATTAATGACTTCACAGAAGCCAATAGGAGTATTGTCAGGTTTGTCTTGCTAGGGACGAAGGAAGGGCCTGGCTTTGCGAGTATTACCATATCTGCCAACACTTCTGTTGGTTTACTAGTTACTGCCCCAATGGTAGTCTCAATTTGCTTCCAAGTTATTATGTATGTATTTAAGAGGTTGTCCACTGTCAGTCAATATACTTTTTGTATCAATTTCTCACAATTTTCTAGATTTCTGCTTGGCTTTATTGTTTGCTTCCATTGGATAAAAAACAATCCATGGTCATGTGATTTTACACAAGTCCACGGCTTGTTAGTTAGTGATTAGAGCTGTATCCAGCTGTACACGTGTGGATATCACATGACCATGGACAGATTTTAGTTTTACAGGAAGAAAGTGCTGAAGCTTCCTACAGAATGTAAGCAAGCAGAGATCTAGTAATTAATATAGAAAGTACATTGGAAAATTGTATAACTTTTCTTTATGCAAGCAATTTCAATTATTTGCAGAAAGTTATCCCCTTTAAAAGAAATGATTATATTTGTAAAGTGTTTCACAGAAGGTAACAGGGAGAATAGTACTGACTCTACTGAGAGATCCGTAGTATCACCTTATTCCTACCTATTTCATTTGTTTACAGTGCCCTTTATTGTCAAACCTGAAAAAAACTCCACAGACAAATCCTGTGCATCAGGATAACCAGGATCACATGGGGAAATCTTCTTACCAGCATAAGAAGCCAGCCATTGATTAACCTTCTGCTTGAGACTATAGTACATCTGCTCAGGTATCAAAATCAGGGCATAGGTTACTTACAGTATACTTTCTATACACCTCTGTTATCAGCCTCTCACATTCATTTATAATATTCATTTATAATATAGATAGTAATGTAATGCACTAATCACTGATAATAGGCTTAGATCGTTACCTTTACATTAATAAAAAAACAAAACAAATGCATGATATATTACAAATTCCTATGGCAAAAGACCTCAAGTTGGACTGCAACTCTTCCAAGAACACAATTAACTTTCCAAACATTGGACCCTACAACCTAGCTACTATTAGACTGGTTTTAATGGCTCATCTAATGAGGATTGGCTGGGGAGTTCTTTTTGTCTGCTGTGATCTATGGTCAAGTTCTCCAGAGGTAATAATTCACCAAACTTTTAGTCCTAGGTGTCTCCAATGAAGCTTTAATGTCATTCCTTGTTCCTTCAGAGGGACAAATAAAATTTTGCAGAAGATACGATTACACAATACTGTATACCTTTTCCGACTTACATACAAGTTCAAATCTACCATGAAAATCAAGCATGGTAAACCAGTGGCACTCAGGCACTATGACTGTGGTAATATTCTTCCAAAACCTCCTCCCTTCTAAAATCCACTTTTAATGATATTAACAAGACTGACGGGGTCTGGAGAGAGGGATGGGTATTACCAGAGTTCCTCTGTGCTGCAGCTTTACAGCCATAATTTTAAAAGGAAGGAGACCATGGATAGCAAATATAAGAAGATTACTACAGTCACAGTGCCTGGGTCTATGAGTAGGTGTCCCTGGCTTATCATGCTTGATATTGATGGCAGATTTTATATAATGTTATTTTTTTCCTTGGTAGTGATGTGAGACTGTGCTTGCCAAATGACGAGAGAATGATGAGTCACATCTACTTAGAATATCTGATGGCAGCCTACACAAATACAGAGCAGATCACACAACATTCTGTTACATGCATATATTCATGCTATTTTCATTGGGGTTTTACAATGTTTTAGTTTTTTTAACCATTCTGTGGCCAAGAGCTACTTTAAATTCTATAGTAAAATATGTTATCTTTTCAATAGCTAAAACAGACATAAAATCAGCTATAAGCATAAATTCACAATGGGAGCTATTTATCTTTAGTCCCCCTGACCATTCAAAGCTACAGTATGGCTAGTAGCTAGGGGCAATTATTTGCCGGTTTCATGGCCACATTCCAGCAAGATGATGCTATCAAACCCTTGAACATTGTAGCTGAAAAAGTAGCAAATATACGAGAAAAAAAGATAAAAGCCTAAGATAAATTACCCCCTTTGTGTTTTTCATGGTCCAAAATCAACATGTGAATGCCCAGGGCCCACCGGCACTCATACAGACAGCGAAGTACGGAGCGGGGCGTTCCTGAAATTAATAAAGATGTTTCCATCCCCTAAAGCAGGTACTTTTGGACATCTACCATCAGTAAACCTGATAGATGTCCTTTAACACACAATTTAGTTAGTACTGTGTAACCCTTTGAGAAGGGTCTAAAGATGGTGAATTTTTTGAGAAGTTTCAAACTAAATATAATAAAGATGTTAGCCAGGAATTACCACAAGTAGTAATATACATATATGTTTACAGTGGCGCCACACAAAAAGAGCGCCATTCAGTGCAGATTTGCAGTGTCACATTTTACAGGCAATAACATTTTTATTTTTGGACATTTTTAAATTCGGACATATAGTAGATTATTTTTCATGGGATGAGATCCACTTTTCAGGTACACCATTTAGGGGTATTCAATAGCTAATGAGATTTTATAAATTCTTTCTTGGTGGTGATTAAAAAAAATTATTCTCGTTTAGGGTTTTATTATTGGCAGTTCAACATACCATAAAAATAATATGTTATCTATATTCTATGGGTCACCACGATTACAGTGATACTTATTTATATAGCATTTTAATGGGTGACTTGTTCTGCAGAATATAGAACTCATTTTGTGAGAAAATCACTTGTATTAATCGGCATAGCATTTTTATTTTTTTGTTTACAGAGCTGTTTTAGGGCTTTTTGATGTGAAAATATCACTATTTTTTAACAATGTTTACCATACATAGGTTCAGTGGGTTATTACTGCAAGAACCCAGCTTTCACATATTTCTGGGATCACACAGTGATCGCCCGGGACATACAGTTACGTCAGGTTGCGGGAAGGGGCTACAGCTACACAGGTGGGGGGGACCTTATGATATCTGCATGTCTTCATCTGGTTGTGGCCTTATGGTATCTGCATGTCCTCCTGCTCACCCGAGCCCTCCTACCCCCCAAGGCCCCAGAGCAGCCACTATGGCTACTACCCTGGTAGGTATGCCCCTGGTAACATTGTATATGGTAATTGTGTCATTTGTAATCTTTATTTTCCAATAGTGGTGTCAAAGCTGCTTGAAGAAGACTTAGGGCGCTGTCACTGGTCCTTTCTTGGATAGTTCTTGGACCGTTTTACATGCCCTGAAAATACATACAAGTATGTTTACTATGCGTTTGACTGGTTTCAATTAGTTTTTCTTCATTTCTGGAAGTGTAAGCAGCTGTGATTCAAACCAACCAAACGCTTGGTAAACATAAAAAAATGGATGCGTTTAAAAACACATGCATTTTCAGTGTGCTTAAACAGGGTCTAAAAATGGTCCAAGAACGCACCTATTGACAGCACCCTTTGTTCCCACTCCCCCTACATAGAACCTCTATTTAAAATGGCTACCAAGACTTAATTCAGTCCAGTTTCAGAGTGAAAAGTAGATTAGGAGCGAATCTGACAAAATCATTGAAGCTGTAAACTAAGTGTTGAAGAACTTTTCTCTGTTATTTGGAACAGTCATATGTCCCACTATATCGAGTAACCCCCATTTCAAGCTGTAAAATATCAGCCTGAAAGCATACTACTTCCTCCACCAAACTTCACTGTAGACTATTGGTAATGCACAATGTTCACTTTGTACAAAACATAACTTTTTGAATTAAAGGATATCTACCGTCAAAATAGAGCATGGTAAACCAGGGACACTAACGCATATATATATGCAGATAACATGACGTGGTAATATTCTTATACTTGTCCTCCCTTCTTCTAAAATAAAAATAAACTCTTAGAATTATGCTAACAAGCCCAAAAGGCTCCAAGGAGTGCTACTAGAGCCCCTCCATACTGCAGCTTCACAGGCTGTTACATTGTCTCCACTCCCCCTGCTCCTTCAGCAGTTCCCCCTCCCTCTGGCTGATGTAATCTGAGCAGCAGAGGAATTTTCAGCACAAAGTGGGAGGTTTATCATGTTTGATTTTGATGGTTGAGGTCCGTTAAGTTCAAAAAAAATATGCAGCTTTGGTCTCGTCAGACTACAAAACTTTTCCCTCAAGGTTTTAGCAGACTTGATCTAGGTGTTGGAAAAACATAGCCAAGCATGGAAACTGGTCTAGCCACAGGTTTATTGGCTACCTGTTGGGAAAGGGTTAGGTGTAGTTGGGCTTAGCTACAGAGTGACAGAAATACCAGGACATACAAGCCCTATGGCATAATATTTTTTGTTAAAAGTGCCTCAAATACTGCCATATTGGATAGTTTCCTGTGTGTTTATTGGAGTTAGAGTCTCTTCAACACATTGGCTTTATTTCTTTATCACCCATGCATGACTTTCCCTTGACATATGTAAGATGTGTTCAGCAACGAATATGTTGCAGCCAGGATATATTAGTTACTTGTAAAGTCATAAAAATTCTGATCAGTCATCCTTTTATTATAATAGGAATCATTACCCACCTGCTTATACGATTACTGTTTGCTTCAATGAGCTCATTGGAATCATTACTAATGTTGTCATCCTCTGGGGTGTTCATATTCTGCAGTTCAGTCAGTTCCAAGCCATTTCTAAACGGCATTTTGCACCCTTTTTCCAACCGCTAGCTTTTACTTAATATGTAAGGTATTCTCAATGGCAAACCTTTAAGAAAAAAAAAGATTGATTTATAAGGATACAAAAAATATATTTATATGTTTATTTTTTTTCCATTGTTAGCATAGCATGTTTATGTTCTGCACTACTATACCTAATATGACATTCAAACATACTAAATAGTGAAAACTTTCACGCTGTTAGGTTATTCAAGAAGATGTATTTCCCGCTGGCTTTAATAAAGATTTTTCACTTGGTCGGTGAGTAACCTGTTTTACCTCTTTTTCAGGATATTGCAATCAAGAAGATCCCTCAAGTGGTGTCTTTTGAAATGTGTGATGGTAACTGGTTTAAGCAGTGGCATCTGCTATTTACACGTGTATGACCACTAAGTCAAGTGAAGATGAATGAAATGTCATTACCTGTGATAAAATGGACAAATACAACCTGGAGATGTGGAACATTTAACTGGTAAGTATAGATTGTTACTTTTATTTGATTTCATGTTTAAAGGCCCTTTATCAAATATCTTGGACATGCTCTTTAGGAAAAGAAGGCTTAGTATAACCAGAAAAATTACACAAGATAAAAAAATTATGATATTTATTTAATGTAAATAATATACCATAGACATAAGCCAAAATAAAAAGTGTATAGTCAGTTATATTGACAATATTTACATGAATATATACAGAAGGAATGATGCATGTATAAATAAAAACAATCAATATCATATAGTATCACAGGGAACAGATTTAAGGAAACTAGTAGAACCAGCAAGGTGCAATGGGACTGGTGCAAGTGATTGGCCATCTGTCACTCTTGTAACCCTTGCCGGACAGGGCTGGGCTGCAGGGAGCTGGGTGTGACTCAATCAATCCCAACACAGCAGCAATCTTAGCCACAGTTCACACACACATACACACAAAACACAGAAGAGAATCACCACTTTCTAAGCTGTCTTCTGTAGACAGACGATGATGCTGGCATGGATGTTAGAATAAGGATCTCAGTTTGGGGGATTTTACACACAACAATTTTTGAAAAACACACTGCACATTTTGGAGACAAAAGACTGGAAACCAATCATATATTAATATATAATTCTCTACTAATACTCTCTAATTTAAAGTAATATAATTCTCTACTGCTGAAACTTTCTATGTGCATCAGAAGAAGATTGTGGGACATCGGGTCGGGATTGTGGGACAAGCGCCTGTGCCGGGCTGTGTAATCACAGCACAGACCTGGCACTAACACCCGGGATCAGAAAATTTCAGTGTGTAAGGGCTTAAATTAGACGAACGGTTGTTCAAGCCCAAGTATGGAAAAAATGTAAAAATTAAAAAAAAAAAGTGAAAATAATTTTATAATAAAAAAGTAAATAAAAAAATAAAGTCCCTTAGACACCAGTTACATGTAAAAAGCAAATAAAGTACTGTATATACTCGGGTATAACCGACCAAAGTATAAGCTTAACACATTTTAACACAAAAAACTGGGAAAACCTATTGGCTCGAGTATAAACCTAGGGTGGGAAATGCATTATACCCATTATATAGCTAGCCAGCTAACCCCTGCCACCCAGTATATAGCCAGCAGCACCCCAGTTTATAGCCAGCCCCTGCCCCCTGGGTATAAAGCCAGTAGCCATAAGCCCCCTGGTATGTAGCCAGCTCTCTGTCCCCTAGTATATAGCCAGCAGTCCCCTTGTATATAGCCAGTGCCTGCCCCCTTGTATATAGCCAGCAGCCCCCTGGCCACAGTAGATGGCCAGCATCCCCCTTGTATATAGCCAGTGCCTGCCCCGCTCATATATAGACAGGGCCTGCCCCTCATATATAGCCAGTGCCTGCCCCCTTAGTATATAGTCAGGAGCCCCCTGCCCAGCCTAAACCTCCCCCCCAAAAAAAAAAAATTCTGTACTCACCTTTCCAACACCCCCGCAGGTTCTCTTCAGTTTTGGCTCCACCTCATGGTGACGTCATGGCTGACGTCATAGTGTGTGTGATGGGACCACACAGTGAGCTGAAGATGGAGTCAGAGCTGAAGACAGAAAAGGTTTTTTTTTTCATAGACTTGAGTATAAGCCGGGTTTTTCAGCAAAAAAAATGTTTTACATATTTGGTATCACTGTGTACGTATTAAGCTGTACAATAAATCTAAAGGAACATTGAACCCCCGAGATGAACGGCGTAAATAAACACGAAAACATCATGTAATATATATAATATATAATTATTCATCAAATACATTCACAAAATATGTTCTAAAAAGCAATAAAAAAAATTTACTTAACATTATTTAGGCCACTCAAAGTCACTTGAAAGCCGAGTTTTCCCTCAAAATGTGAATCTTCTGTGTTTCCTTTTTCATTTAGCTTGTGTAAATCAGCGTTCTGACCTGTATGCACTTACAGCTAATAGATAAAGTGTGTAATAACTCTTTTTAGTCAGTCCTGGAAAGTCTAATCTCCTGAGGGTGCAGTTACACATACTGCTTTGACACAGGGACATGGCACTGCCCGATCGCATATGCGTTTCTATGGAAAAGAAGGCAATCGGTAACCAGCACTGGTGTCTTGTATTGTTTAAATCGCATGCATTTCCATAAAAAGCCATATCGGGCTTTGGCAAGCCCCCATGTTGTATAAAGTACATGTCACACAAAAAACAAGTCCTCAGCAGCTCTGTAGATGAAAAAATAAAATGTTTGCCACTTGGAAGGCAATACACAAACTACACATTTTTATCTATAGTAGGTTTTATTCTGCAAAATGAATAAAACGTAAGATAAATTATTAACATTTTTTCCATTGTTTTAATTGTACTAACCCATAGAATAAATGTAACATGTTTATTAGGGTATTCAGTGAACACCAAAATTACTAATACTTTTTCTACCTCCCCCAACAAAAACGTCACTACATTTTTATCAATCAAGCATGCCCAAAATAGTATCACTGAAAAATATATCTCATCCTGCAAAACTTAAGTCCTCACACCGGCACAGTAACTGAAAAACAAATATTTATGGCTCCCAAAAGTACACTGTTAAGGAAACTAAAAAACTCTAAATCCTGCCTGGCAAAACTGACTGCTGTATTGGTTTCCTTCCCTTCTGCACGTAGCCATGCGCCAATACAGTTACATCCATATGTGGGATGCCCCTGTACAGATGAGAAATTGCATAACAAATTTTATAACAGTTTTTTCCTTTTATCTTTTATGAATATGTAAATTTTAGAGCCAAATGAACACAATTTCACCTTCATTTTATTTTAATTACTAAGATGCTCTCAAAGGATTAACAATTCTTCCTAAAACTGATTCTAATATGTTTTTTTAATATAATAAAGTTTAATATAAATAAATGCAAAATATAATAACCAAAATTTACTGTACAACTATAATGGTCCACAGACAACAGAACTAGAGTCTCTTTGGGAAGAGTCCGAAGGGAGGAGTCTGTGGACCGGTGGACCCTCTGGACCACGGCCGGAGATGTGGATGGTACTAGCCGACACCCGGGACCAGAGTCTAAGTGGCACCTGGTCTTCACCAGAGCCCACCGAAAAAGCAGGATGGTCTTGCTGCGGCGGGGTGCCACCAGGTCGTTCCACAGGTGTGTGGCAGCCAGGGCAACAGGGGTAGCAGGACACAGTCCGAACCTATGATGACAGCAGGGGTACGGCTTGGAAGGATGAGCTGGAACTCAGGGCAGGCAAGCAGGCAGCTGGCACAGGACCCTGGCAGACAGGAATGGACAGGTCCTTGGAGGAGAGCTGGTGACTTGAAGGCGTCTGGGAACGCCGGGAATATGGGAGCCACCAGGAGCATCTGGAAACGCTGGAGACAGGAAACACGGAGGAGTCTGGAAATGCTTGAAGACACACAGGAAACATGGAGGCGTCTGGAAACGCTGGAGGACAGGAGCGTCTGGAAACGTTGACGGGCTTTCTCTTCAACAGGAAATTTTTTTTTTCTGCAGCACTCTAGTTTTCTAAGAGCACAGTGGCTTCCATAATCCTTAAATGGAAGAACTTTGGGACGGCCACAACTCTTCCTCAACCTGGCCATCCAGTCAAACTAAGAAATTGTGGTAGAAGAGCCTTAGTCCACAGAGTTCCACAGAGTCACTGCAGCCCTCCACCAGTTGGAGCTTTATGGCAGAGTGTGCCGACGACAGCATCTCCTCAGTGCAGGACATTTGAAAGTGGCATATAGTGTGCAAAAAAATCACATGAAAGACCCCCAGACTATGAGACATAAGATTCTCAGGTCTGATAAGAGGAAGATTGAACTTTTTGGTGTTAATTCTAAGTGGAATGTGTGGAGAAAGCCAGGCACTGCTCATCACCTGCCAAATACAATCCCAGCAGTGATACATGGTAGAGGCTATATGCTATATCATGCTATAGGGTTTTTTTTTCAGCTGCTGGGACGGGACGACTGGTTGTAATTGAAGGAAGGATGAAAGCAGGCAAGTACAGAGATATCCTGGATGAAAAACTCTCCCAGAGTGCTCTAAACCTTACTAAACCTTAGACTAGGCCGAAGGTTCACCTTCCGACAAGACAATGACCCTAAGCACTTAACAAAGCAGCCCAGCCAGAGCCCTGACCTAAACCCAATTTAGCATTTCTGGAGAGACTTGGAAATGGCTGTTCACCAATGTTCACCATCCTACCTGAGAGGACTGGAGATGATCTGCAAGGAAGAATGGCAGAGGATCCCCAAATCCAGATGTGAAACACTTATTACATCCATCCCAAGAAGACTCATGGTTGTACTAGCTCAAAAAGCTACTTCTACTCAATAACGAGCACAGGGTCTGAATACTTATGACCATATTATACTTCAGTTTTTCTTGTTTAATAAATTAGCAAAAATATCTACATTTCAGTTTTTTTCCTGTCAAGATGGTGTGCAGAGTGTACATTAATGAACAAAATAAGAACTTTTTTGATCTTGCCACTTGGCTGCAATGAAAGAAAGAAAGAAAAATTGAAAGGGGCCGAATAATTTCAATACCCACTGTATATACTGGCAGTTTCAACTTACAAGCGACCCCCTAGTTATGAACAGGGATCTCACCAGTCGGCAGGTAAAATCCTGGTGTGATCCCCACTTATATAGAATTTCTCCACCCAGCAACTAGTGTTGGCTCCTGCAAACCACTGCTATCACTTATTAAGGGTAACCAAAGACGCTTGTGCAATCTTTCCATGGCTATGAGATAGAAGTAGCTTGCAGGAGGAGTCACCCAGGAAGACAGAGAGGCCGATGTCCTGGTGAGATTGTGCAAGCGTCCTTGGCTACTTGTGACCTCCGATAGCAGCGTCTTTTCTTTCTTTTCCTTTGCTGCCTTAGAATGCAGGAAACCAAGGACACTTGTAGTGAAATTGTAGTGGTGAAATTGGGCAAACTTGCTTAGTTAACAATAATTTCTGATAGGATTTACACTATACAAAATATACCAGTTCCGACTTACATACAAATTGGACTTTAGAACAAAATTAAAGACCATATTCTGTATGTAACATGTGATTGCCTGTACTAGAGTTTTTTTTGATCCGACAGGTAATTTCAAAAAGTCAATATATGATTGGCACAAAGTGAAAAAAAAAAAAAAAATATTCCTCTAGTTATTATGTTGTTGAAACACCCAAAATGTGGCCATTATCTAAGAAAATGTGACAGTCGACCATTCACATATGAAGCCTAATTTGGAAATTTACACTGGATTTGCAAGTAGTTACAGGGGCACTGAAAATGAATAAGATGTAACCCTCATCAAATGACCCATTCTAGAATTAAAACCTCTCAAGGATTTTTTAAGGAGTAGAGTGATCATATAGAACATCCAAATCTGTGCTTTAGAAGCTAAAAAGCACTACATTCCTTCTATGCCCTTTTGCATTGCAAATCTGATGTTTTTTTCAGACTAATATACTGCAATAATGATGTATTGCATTGGGAAAGCCCTATATGTGCTGCTGTCATTTTAGACTCGCGCAATGATTGCACATCAGTGAGAAGAGTCACTTTTAGTCACTTTTAAAGGCTGAAATGAGAGCATAATGTCAGATGCCCATATCTTGAACTCTATAGTACCCAGAGCCAATAATCTCATCTTTTAATTTGCATTAGGGTTGTTATTCTTTGTGGTACAAAATCAGAGATATAGATAGTTAACCCCTAGGCGCACCAGGACGTTATAGTACGTCCCCGGGGCTAGATGCTTAGCGCACGGGGACGTTCTATAACGTCCTGCTTCTGGCACCGGCTCACGAACGGAGCCGGTACCAGAAGCAGCGGCTGTCAGCTGTCTAGTACAGCTGACAGCCTGCGCTAACACCCGCGATCGGAGCCGGCTCCGATCGCGGGTGTTAACCCCTTACACGCCGCGGTCAAACATGACCGCGGCGTGTAAGGGTGTAAGCGCTGTGGATCGGATCCCCCGTGCCGCTTACCGGGGGATCCGATCCTCTGCCGGGCAGCTCCGAGGACTGGCATGTGCCCCGGAGCTGCCCGGTCTCCATGGCAGCCAGACCCCTTCCGGGTCTGGCTGTAAACTGTCTGAGCATGCGCAAGCTTGCTCAGACAGTTTACACTGCTCTACAATAAAATAGTATTGTAGAGCAGTGTATTGAACTTAAACCAGTGATCAGAGCATCACTGGTTTAAGTTCAAGTATGTATAAGTAAAAATATGCAAAAACAGTTAACACTACACATTATAATAAATAAAAAATTAATACATAAAAATATAAGCCCCTAAAATGTCACTTTCCCATAAAAAAACTTAATAAAGTATAAAAAACATAAAAACACAAAAAAAACCCGCATATTTGGTATTGCCGCGTCCGTAACAATCTGCATAATAAAACAGAATTGTTACTGGACCCGCACGGTAAACGCCGGAGGAAAAAAACGCAAAAAACGTTCCGAAAAAAGATAATTTTTAATTAATACCCTATAAAAAATGCTCTAAAAAGTGATTTAAAAAATGTTATGCACTCCAAAATAAGCCCACTAAAAAGAACAACTGTTCCCGCAAAAAATAAGCCCCTAACAAGATTTATCTGCCAAAAAATAAAAAAGTTATGCATATAAAAAGATGGTGATGCTAAAATGAATAAGATTTTCTCCAAATTAGTTTTTATTCAGTACAATTGAATAAAATACACAAAACCCCCACATATTTGGTATCCCTGCGTCCGTAACAATCTGTATAATAAAACAGAATCGTTATTAGATCCGCAAAGTGAACCCCGTAAAAAACAACCTAAAAAAACTCTCTCTGATAAAGATGATTTTTTATTAATGCCCTTTAAAAATGCTCTAAAAAAGTGATTTTAAAAAGTTACGCAATCTAAAATAAGACCACTAAAAAGAGCTATCATTCTTGCAAAAAATAAGCCCTTAAACAGATTTTTGAGGTGAAAAATAAAAAAGTTATGCATATGTAAGTCGGTGATGCTAAAATTAACAACAATTTTGCCAAATTACTTTTTATTCAGTAAAAATGGGAAAAAATAAAAAAATATATATAAATGAAGTATTTTCATAAACGTGGCGACCCAAAGAATAAAAATAATATACTATTTTCATGGTATGGTTAACGGCCAAAAAAAAAAACACATAAAAATTTTCCTAAAAATTGATGATTTTCATTTCCTCCACCAACAAAGAGTTAATTAAATCTCACCAATTAGCTATAGATGCCCCAAAATTATGTATTAGAAAAGTGCATCTCATGTGGCAAAAGAAATAAGCCCCTATAGGTCCTCATTAAAAAAAAGAAAAAAATTATAGCCTGTACAATGTGACAGCAAATCTGCTCCGGATGGCGCCTCCTTCCCTTCTATGCCCGGCCGTGCGCCCATACAGCAGGTTACCACCACATGTAGGGTATCGGTGTACTCGGGAGAAATTGCGTATCAAACTTTGTGGAGCCTTTTTTCATTTTATCCATTACAAATGTTTAATTTTCCACCCAAAATGAGTGTATTGTGAAAAAATATTACAATTTGCAGACTCCACCTCCATTTTGTTTTAACCCCTATAAAACACGTAAAGGGTTAACAAACTTCTTAAAAGTGGTTTTTCATACGTTGAGGGGTGTAGTTTCCACAACGGGGTAATTTACGAGTCTCGCTATTATTTAGGCCTCTCAGTGTCAATTAGAAACTGTGCAGGTCCATCTAAATACAGGTTTTGGCGATTTTACAAAAAATGTGAAAAATGGCTCCCAAATTCTGAGCTTCATAACATTCTAGTAAAATATGTGGAATCTGAAAAAACCATGCCAACATAAAGCAGACATTTGGGAAATGTAAGTTATGAATTTATTTGGGTGCTATGACTTTCTGAATCAAAAGTAGAGAATTTAGAACGTTGAAAATAAAGAATTTTTCAACATTTTTGCCAAATTTTGTTTTTTTTCATAACTAAACGCAAAAGATTTCATCCAAATTTTTAAACTAATTTGAAGTACAATGTGTCACGAGAAAACAATCTCAAAATCCCCTGGATATCTCACAGCGTTCCAAAGCTATAACCACTTATAGTGACACAGGCCAGATTTGAAAAATGGGGCCGCGTCCTTTAGGCCAAAAGATGCTGTGTCCCGTAGGGGTTAAAGACATATGGGGCGATGTATTAATGTGTTGGTCTTTGGACCAGTGCAGAGTAGAATCATGCTGGATGATTAATCTGGTGCAGTGCAAGACTGGAGAGTTGTACTTTGCTCCTACTATTAGTTGGTCATTGGTCTAGTTTACTGCAGCACAATATGGAGTTTTGTGGCGCACAGGCTATTTTCTGCAGTGGTACATCCCCTTTCTAACCCCTTCCCGCTGTGCGTCTGATAAATCAGACGCTGAGTGCAGTGACTTAGCACTCAGCGGCCGATATATATCACCCGCAGAGCTCATGCCGGTTCGGCTCAGATCTTTGGCATTGGGATACACTGGGTGCCGTATGTAACTAATAGCCGACACCCCAGTGTAACACCCCCGGTCGGAATGGGCTCCGATCACGGGTGTTTAACCTGCTAACTGACGTGGTCAGCGCTACCGTGTCATTTAACCTGCTTTGGGGGTCTTTCCCCCACGATCCCCACCCCCCACGCCGTCTTCAGGGGGTGCCGATGGTTGCTATGGCAGCCCTGGGGTCCGATCAGCAATAGATTAGTATTGCAGGATATTATCATGAAAAAGCAATCAGATGATTGCTTGTTCATGTCCCATGGTGGAAACAGTAAAAAAGTTTAAAAAAAATGTCCATAATCCCCACAACATATAAAGAAACATATAACATAAAAAAGTCTAAATCATAACACAAACCCCACATATATACTATTGCCACGTCCGTCACAACCCGTAGAATAAAAGTAAATCATTATTGAACCCACACAATGAACACCGTAAAAAAAAAGCCAAAAATTATGATTTTTACCTATTGAATCCCACAAGAAATGCAATAAAAAGTGATCCAAAAACATATGTACTCCAGAATACTGTTGCAAAGTACAACATGTCCCTCAAAAATCAAGCCATAAACCAGCTCCACATTAGGGTTTTATTTGGCAAATTTAGTAAAACATAAGAAAAAATATTCAAATCTGGTATCCCCAAAATAGTATCGACCAATAGAATAAAGATAACATGATTTTTAGGCTCAACGGTGAACACAAAAAAAAGAGAGTAAAAATCCAGTACAGAATTGATGCTTTTCTACTCCTGGCCTCAAAAAAAAATGTTCCTAATTTTTCAGCAATAGGAGATACCAACTCCAAAATGGTAACACTGGAAATAGCTTCTCATCCTGCAAAAAATTGCCATTACACGGCCCTAGTAACAAAAAGCTAAAATCCTGGCAGCTGCAGGGTGCTCCTTCCCTTCTGTGGCTCGCTGTGCGCCCCTAAAACAAGTCACAGCCACATGTGGGGGGTCGCTGTACTCGGCAGAAATTACATAAAAAAATTGTAAGGTGGGTTTTCTCTTTTTATCTTTTGGAAATGTGTTAATTTTAGGCCTAAATGAACGTATAACTGACAAAATTTGACCATTCTAAATTTCACCTCAATTTTGACTCAATTACTATGAAGATCTCATTGGGTTAACAATCTTCCTAAAATATGTTTCTGACAGTTTGAGGGGTGCAGATTTGAAAATTGATTATATAGGGTTTTTTTTTAATTGTTAAATATGTAAAATTTCATTCAAAACTGTATTTATCCCAAAAATAGTCAATTCTGAAAATACAGAAAATCGCTATTCAATTTGTAAGCCGCGTGACATCAAAATAAATTATCCAGACATTTCAAAAATTCTGAAAATGTAAAGTAGACAAATGGGAAATGTTATTCAGCAAGTTATTTAGGTGGTAAATCTATCTGCCTGAAAACCCGATGATTTCCAATTTTGACATTTTTCCCAAAAAATTCATAATTTTTCTTTTTTTTTGTAAATAAACGCAAAACTTATCAGCCACAATCTACCACTAAAATGAAGTACAACATGTGAGGAACAATCTCAGAATTGTTTTGATAAGTAACAGTGTTCAAAAATTATAACCATATAAAGTGACACATGTCAGAATCCAAAAAATGGGACTGAGCCTTAAGCTATAAAATGGTTGCGTCCTTAAAGGGTTAACATATTATATTTACCTATTATTGAACCTTTTAAGGAACAGATATGTTTTATCCTAAATTTAAAGAGATTTCTTTTCCCAATGTGTGTTTAGCTGCAAAAATGTAAATAACATAATGAAATTCAATAAAAAAGCTCTAGTACAAATTGAAATGCTACACTAAACTGACAGTGCATCAGGTAGGTTGTGATACATCATTTTAATAATTCCCTCTTTTATTTTTAAAATTGGACATTAAACGAAATGAAATCAAATATGCAAATTAGCTAAAAATGTTACTTTGGGAAGGAGTCATGTTGAGGCTGAGAGGCTAGAAGAGGATGCTGCTAACTTTGGATATATGGCACCTAGAACTGTACCCCTGGGGTTATTTAAGATCTCAACATTACAATTTTGGTTATGCATGTTGAAAATATATCAGTGGCGTACATCTGAACCTGCGGCCCCATTGGTATCCACAACCAAAGGAACAGACCTGCATCAAAGCAGTATATGGTGTATGCGAATTAATTAGGGGGACACTTTATATAAATCCATTAAAGGGGTTATCCAGCTTCAGAAAACGGTTAGTATATGCCAGTAGGAGGTATGAATAGAGGAATAGCTCATACTCACTAGTTCTCCCATGCTGTTGCGGCACCTCCTATTATTGTCGGCCTCGATTTACACATAGAAGTTGGTGGTAACGTCAACTGTGTGCCAGCCTATAAACGCAACTACTAGGAACAGAGGCCGGTGGTAACAGGTTGTTCTGTGGCTGAGCAGGACCATAGGAGAAGGTAAGAATCTGAGGTTTATTGTAAAGCAAAAGCTTTATTTATAAAGCAAAATTACATATATATTTATTAAAGGAGGGATTCACTAAGGGGGAACTGTAAATATTTCTTTTAGGCAGGTGGACCAAACCTAAGTTTTGCGATGGGGTTTTATTGCATTGCAATCCTAATATGTTTATGGAACTGAGATTCTCATCTTTAAAATTACATCAGAAAGATGGTTGTATGGTGCTATGGAGCCCAAGATAATGAAGTGGACCTCCAGCTGTAGCCTCTCAGCTTGATTTATGTCTCAGATAACTGACACAATATGACAACTCTCATTTGCATATTTATTTAAAGGACACCTGTCATCAGGTCTGTGTCACTTGCCCTGTCACTACTACCTGTTGGAGCAGCTCACAAGGATCCCATCCCAGCCTTTATCTAGTTATTTCATACATTAATCATTGTAAAATCATCTATTTTTTATTATGTAAATGAGGCTGGTCACATGGTCAGAGGCAGTGATGTCACCCCTGTTCCCCCTCCCCTCTCCTCCCCCTGCTCATGTCTGTGTGTAATGTATAGTAAAGCATAGTTAGTGCATCTGCTGACATGCTGCATCCTCCTAATACAAATGTGTGATACACAGACATCAGCTACACATGAATCTGTGGTAACATGGCTGCCTGGATCTGCTGTATCTCTCCTAAACACACACATGCACACACAGGCTGCAGGGGGCGTGGCCACCAGCACCAGGAAGCACATCATTATACAGCCTCACATCATTACACAGGCTGTCAGTCAAGCACTGGGGGTGTGGCTGTACCTCCCACTCATGAATAGAGTGGACAGCTTGAATATGTTAATGCTTCATTGGACATTTCACAGGTCATTTGCATACAGCTTTAGGACCTCATTGCTTAGGTTTACAGGCATATAGAGGGACAATGAAGGGATAGAGGCAATGCTTTCTAATGGCAGTTTATGAAAATATATTTAGTTTAGGGGGGTTATTTTGCATGACGGGTTCTCTTTAAAGGAAATTTTATAGAAATTTATAGCGTAAAAGAAAACAAAGCTGAAATGGAATATTTAATATCCTACTGAGGGTCATGTGGGTTCTTTTCGTGAAAATGCTGGTGACCAGTTATGGCTAGATTAATAAACACTGAATATCTGATAGAATATCAGACAGTAAGATAATTTGTTTGCAATTAAAACATTTAATAATATCAAATAAAGGCCTGTATTGTAGCCGATCTGTGTACTGTATATAAATATGAACATACACATATACACAGACACACAAAGATATATGTTGCTTTCTCATATGGGAATACAGCTCAACATACAAATCACTGAAGTCATTATGTACAGTATATACTGCTTTGCCTCACAGATCTGTACCATGGATTATTATGTGTGATCTAGGGGGATTATGGTGGATAGAAACTTGGCTTCCTGAAACGTCACTTCCTAACAGTGAAAGAGAATCTAGAAATGACTACTAAAGGCTATTGCTGGTTTCATATATAATACAACCAAGGGACCAAAAGCTTTATAAAATATACCCAAAGTCACATATATATAGTACACCACAACTGCTCCTCTATGCATGCGTAGTGTCCAGACTGGAGGTGGAAATCGCCTGGGGACATGTGCATATTCATAGCATTGTGCCTGTGACGTCAGTCTCACCTTCAGTCGTGATGAATACATTGTGACTGCACAGTATCATGTGATAGCAGCACATTGTTAAAGGGCACCTTCCATTATCACCACATAAAGCCTTATTATCTGACGCAAATGAATGAAACATCACCATCTCAAATAACCCCCCCTGAAAAACAATCATAACCTGTATCAATTAATGTGCCTGTGTATATGTATTGTATGTTTCAGGATGAGGGCACTTCCCTCCATGACATGTGTTGTCATCATCATCATCATTACAAATAGAACGTGAGACGTCGTCACAACATATAAGTCTGTATTCTGGGTCAATGGATATAATCCCATTATGTAAGCAGTACCTTTATACGAAATAATAGCTATAACATTGAAGGAAATGCAATAAATCGAGATCAGCTACAGATCATAAAATCTGCAATGTATAAAGGATTTGTCTTGGTACACTAAAATGGATCACTGAAGGACGGATCAGTCCAGCATCCGTGCAATGAAGATATCATGGGATGTAAACGTGCTGCTGTTTACATAGAGCTGACAGCAAGGCTAAGGCACCTCACATGAACATTTGCCGCCTTATTGTCTTAGTAGAGGAAATATAACTCTAAAGCAACCTGTAACAAAAATATAAAATAATACACACACAGAAAAAAAGGCATCAACGTCTCATCTCTACTCATCAGGTTAATAAACCAGTCAAACACCAAATGGTACATGCTAGTAATCTCTATTTCTTATACAGCACAAGATAGAGACCTTAGGATGTTAGATGCTTAGGATGAGATAGGGTGTTACCTGGATCCTGGAGCAGTGTAGCTAGTCCAACAGAGATGACCGGGCAGTACATCCAAAGGTAGATTCCTGTATCACAATCTGATGTGGATGAGGAGAAGAGTCAGAGCCAGCTGGCCAAGTGGATGTGTGTACTCTACTGAACAGACAAAGGATTGCATCAGACTTAAAGCATGTGTGCAGGGGAGTGAGTAGAAGGATGAAGCATTCTGGCAGCTAGCACGTTAGAGCTCCCCATACTGGTAGCTATAATGAACAGAATTGGAAGCCCTTTAATGATTTGCCAATTTGTCTCGTATGAAAAGTCTTATGTATTTACTTTCTCAAAATCGTTCATCTGAATCGTACAATATACAGCATATTTTATGCCTAATTCAAAGTGTTTTCAGGATGAAAAATGAACTAAAACAGTAAAGTAAAAGTAGCCTTTCTACCCTGTTAAATTGTGTCCCATTAGTTTTTTTAAGGGTTGACATACAGTTGAACTAAAAGCAAAACTTTTCAATGGATCATTGCCCACTGCTGTAATTTTAACGTACTGTGTAACCGATTTGTTAAATACAGCATGTCCTAGTCAGAACCATTTTTTTCAAAGATCACTCATAGGTGTAGTAAGGTGTAGTAAGCTTTACTCATCCACTTTATGTATGTGTAAGTAAGATGGAAAAATATCAAAACTGGCAGTACATAGTTTACTCTTGGTTTTCAAAAAATTACCATGCGTTCAATAAGGTATTTTACATGTTGACATATCAAAATTTTACAAAGACATATTATGTCATAGTATGCTGTCATTTTCAGCAGAGTGAGTATTACTAAATAAAGAACAAATGGAAAAAACAGAATAGAAAAGGTGCTTGAGATGTCGTTGGGTTTTTGGGTCCAAGATTCCCTATGCCTTGTATACCTACTGGAATGTTTGGTATTCCTACCCGGGAAGGCGGTGGTTGGATGTTTTTCTGTATTTTGTTAATTAATTGCCATGACAGGTTAGGTGCTAAAACCATTGTTCATAATATTAATACATGTGTCTCCCACTACACAGCATATTAGTATGAGAATAGAAAATGTGAGAAGGACTCCTTTTTATTATTATTGATTGGAATATTTATCCATAATTATAACTTTGCAGCTGATGAAGCATTGCGTACACAGAAAATTAAGGAATAATACAATAATAAATAATACAATAAAACTGTATGTTAAAGGAAATCTAACATCAAAATCAAGCATAATAAACCAGTGACACTTTTTCATAGATCCAGGAACTGTGTTTTCCATGGCCTCATTCCTTCTAAAATTCAACTTTTAAAATTATGCTTATGAGCCTGATGGGCTCTGGAGGGTGTTACAATACAGAATGCAATATATACAAAATATTTACAAATCACTTGCTCATCCCCCCGCATAGCCCCATTTAATTAGAAGTAATGTACAGCAGTGCCTGCCACCCAGGCTTCTGAATGCCTCAAAGGCCCACTCCAATTTGGAGAGGCCGGCGAACCAGGCCAATGGATGGAAGCACCCACCACCCACTCTGTTGTATACCTCTGTATTAAAAGTACAATAAAGCAGGCAGTAATGCATGCTTTCCAGCAGCCCACTGCACTCCTGCTGGGGACAACTCCTTTCCTCAAAGCTTCTACACTTCAGATTGTCCATCACAGTTGGTCCTAATCGCCCATATTCCCAGACCCCAGTGGCAAATCACATTTAGGACCGGTGTAGCTTTACTTTCCGTTCTATCACTAACTGCTGGAAGAAAGGCTGAAACCATCCCCAACAGGAGTATACCCAAAGAGGAGCCTATTCTTTCCAGAGTTTTTAAATATTCATCTTAAGAAAGAAATCTTGGATCTTAATAAGGAATACCACAGGGTTGACCATACACAACCTGTATTGTCTCCTTGTGCGGTAAATATACTTCCTCTTGATCAGATTCAGCCTATTCCCCCATAACACTGTCACAGCCTGTAGCAGAAAGGGGCTCTGTTAATGCCCCCAGAGTGCTTCTGGCTCCTTAGCATAGTTATAAAAGTTGATTGTAGAATAAAAAAGGCCATGGATAACAAATATAAGAAGATTACTAGAGTTATATTTTTTGATCTATGAGTATGCCCTTGGTTAATCATGCTTGATTTTCTTTAAGTGTACTGTGAAAGGTAACTATTTAAACTTTTAAACTTTGCTTTTTAACTTAATTACCTATGTACAGAAGGGCTGTTGTTATCCTCGACAGTTTAGCCTGGCTATGCACTAGCTGTATCTCTGTGCTGTGCTGATTTCTCCTGTGATTCTGTAGAGTTGTTGAGAGTTATGGCTTCACAAAGAGGAGGGGCTGCTTCTCCCTGCTCACACAGGAGGGAGGAGGGGGAGGTCATGTGACAATGCACTCTGAGTCTACTCAGTGCTGTAGATGCAGAAGTCTCCTACACAGAATAGGGAAGTAAAAGATTACCCCTCTTACTCCCTCCATTCAGGTTTGTGATTCTGTAGAACTTTTGCTGTCTCTCTCTCTGCACCTCATGCTGTGTTATGCACTCCTCTGCAGCCTCTTCCTCTACTTCTGCTTTCCAGCACTTTTTGCACAGCGGAGCTATTAACCCTTAGTGCTCACACAGCACAGGCAATACACTTCATGTAAGAGTTTTACTGCTGGTTTCTACTGCTTATTGTATGCTGTATATGCCTCCATGTGATGAAAGCTGCCAGTTTAGAATAGATTATAGTACTGAACACTAAGCAGTGTTTATTGCACTGAATAGCAAGAATTTATTTGTGCTAAATTACTTAAAGGGAACCTACCACCACAAATCTACCTATAAAGGTAGATTGGGTGGTAGGTGGATCAATGGGACGTGAGGATAGCCCTTTTAAGGGCTAATCCTCAATTCCCTGCACTTTTTTGATAACTTTTATTTGATATTTATTCAAATTTACTTATGCGGCTACCGGGGCGTGGAGTAGCCGCATATGAGATTACACGAGGCGGCTACTCCACGCCCCGGTAGCCACTTTACCCCTCCTACTCACCCATCTTCGGCGCGCAGCTCCGCGTAGCTGCGCGCCCTCGTCCGGCGATCCTGCTGTCTGCACATGCGCAGAAGAGCAGGCCCGCGCCTGTTTCAGAGTTGTGACCGCGCAGGCGCGGGCCTGCTCTTCTGCGCATGCGCAGACGGCAGGATCGCCGGACGAGGGCGTGCAGCTACGCGGAGCTGCGCGCCGAAGATGGGTGAGTAGGAGGGGTAAAGTGGCTACCGGGGAGTGGAGTAGCCACCTCGTGTAATCTCATATGCGGCTACTCCACGCCCCGGTAGCCGCATAAGTAAATTTGAATAAATATCAAGTTTAAGTTATCAAAAAAGTGCAGGGACGTGTGGATTAGCCCTTAAAAGGGCTATCCTCACGTCCCATTGATCCACCTACCACCCAATCTACCTTTATAGGTAGATTTGTGGTGGTAGGTGCCCTTTAATGAGAGAACACAATGCATCATGTTGATAACCTAAATTTGACTTTGGGGAAGATACAGGAAGAGTTTAGTCTCCACCCACTTAACTGCTGCTAAACTCTGGAAAGAAAAGGGCGAGCAGCACTTTATGGGCATATTTCTGTTTGTTTGAAAAAGGAGAATCACATATGACAATTTGGTAAAAATCATTATAACATCCGAGGTTTGCTGTAAAATAATTCTAACTATGAACATTATAAATTGGAGTGTCATTTTGCATCATGGTTTTGCAGCTGACTAACTTTCTTGGGTACTACATTTCCTTATACATGCGAAGAAAACTAGGTTGAAATTGATCCCTATGGGTCTACACAGATAATGAGAAATAATACAAATACAGATATAAATATAATAAAAATAAAATGATTATAATTACACCGCCAGGATATTGCTCTCTTTCTCTAGTACATTTAACAATGTTTAATATTTAAAGAATAAAATGTTCTCAGAACTTCCAAAGAGAGATAAAAGAAGATGAGACCCTGTAATAAAATACATAGTGAATTCATCACAGCCATATCATATTGTTTTGCTGTGTGTATATTTATGTGCATGTATGAAATGTACCTAATATAAATTCAATGCGTGTGTTTTCACTGTATTAGATTTTTCCTGTGAAGTCAATGAGGCAAGAAACTTGGCTACAAATACGATATAGGTTTTCTAATTTCCAATCCAGAACATCAAGAATAACACTGTCAATATGTATTGCTGTTATAAAAACCTTTGACTTAGGTTTGTAAATGTTTCTGGAGGATTCTCTACCTTTATTTGCAATAAAATGTGTGCATACCAGTCAGTGAAAATAATTGGGCATAGACATGCTTTTAAATAGGGGAATGTTTACTATTACAATTTTAAGGAGACATAGATATAAATATATATATATATATATATATATATTATATTATAGTTAAATATTATATTGTAGATAAAAATCTCTCTGACAAAACTATATCTAAGAAATCTTAAATATTATGTAGATTTAACGTTCCTGATTTTTACAGCAGATCAGGAGCAGTTAGATAACCCATGGAGAGGATAGTGGTATAACATTTTCTCAACTATTTAAAGCAATACCCCAGATGTCCACAGGCAGTCTATTTTATGACAACTTAGCCCCATTTGCTGTAATCCAATAACAAACCCCATCCAGAGACAGAGAATGTGCTAAGGCAATCCATTTGAGTAGTTTTATCAGATTTGCAACTTCTGATGAATTGTCCCTCCTCCTATAAAAATCAATGAATCATGTCTATTTACAAAAATGTCTGCTTTCTATCTTAGAATTCATCTTTCTTTCTGTGGCTGCAAGGCTGTTTGTTATAGACAATGGCACCAAAGTAAAAAAAAATATTTCATTGCCAGTTTAAGACCTTTATTGTTTCATTTGAGAGCTACCAGTGGTATGATTCATATGTTCCATTACAATATAGTTCTCAAGAAGCTGTTAACCATTCTGTAAGAACCCTTTTGTAGTTATACTAGAAGCAGCTAGAATCAGTCTTTCATTTTCCACAAAGAAAAGACATTTTTTCTGTCCTAATAGAGACAAAGTTTTGAAACATGTACAAAGTAATGTAACTGTATTAAAATAAAGGTGCTCTTTATTTACACTGAAAAACATTCTGCAGAATTAAGATTACACTTACATTTCTTCCTTATGAATTTAGTCTTAGAACTAATGAGCCATTAAGGGCAATAGAAAAGCACTATTGTAGGAAAAATCTTTAAAAAAAACCTGAATAGGGAAAGCAAAAGTCTAAGTTTGCACTAAAAAGAACGTCTTTTGAGCTTGCACATGTATATATTGTTTGCGCCACAATTGTGTCGCAGTTGTACTTTGTCTGCCACTTTAAAAACTGTTCACCTAAAGGGGCATGGTAGTGTGTGTTCCTAGTTTGCGGCACATTTATTACTGTGTCTCAACACAATTGCGCTGTATAATGAAAGATTATCAAAAAGAAAAAGGTGCAACTGTGTCCACAATTTCCATAGTAGCACCGACTGCGCTAGATAATGGAACACTGTGTGCCACTGCAGGCACAACCTGCACATGAGTGATGTGAAATACAAAGAGGCAGTTCGCTGATAAATTTGGGCAATTGACTGTTCGTGGGTCATTTTTTTTCTAAATAAGTTATTTTTTATTATCCAGTCTTGCATGCAATTTCATACATTTTATTCTGTTGGTAAGGTTTTACTGCTTGGTCAACATCTGCAAAGAGTTTGTATGTTCTCTCCGTGTTTGCATGGGTTTTCTCTGTGTCCTCCGGTTTCCTCCCACCTTCCATAAACATGCTGGTAGGTTAATTAGATTGTGAGCCCCATTTGGGACAGGGACTGATCTGGCAAGCTCTGTGTATCGCTGTGTAATCAGTGTGCGCTATATAAATAAAGGAATTATTATTATTATATTTTGACCAGCCTGTTATTGTTCGACAGATTGCACTTTTGCTGCATTTCATAAATTTGGAGGCCCAGTTACTTCTCCCATTACCAAACCCTTGTGCTTCTCTTAACCAGTTACATGTTGCCCAGAGAATATAAACACTCAGGTGATCTGCATCTATCTCTGCAAGGACATTTCAAAACTTCCTAAAGATGTGGATTTTCCATTCTCCCCACACTCCCTAAGTTCGGTTAGCGGGTTTGTTCTCAGAAGAACTCTCAGTGTGTTAGTGGGATTTCCCAGACTTTATGTCACTGGACTGAACTGAGATGCTGAACTCACTTGCTGATAGATCTCAGGTCTAAGCGTGTATTAACCCTTCATGTTAAGTTTTTATCATATCATTTTTGGGATGTGTGATTCTGTTTTGATTCTGTGCTTTTTATTCAAAATTTCACACACTCATAAAGAAATGTAGTAATTTGTGGTAAAACTAAATATTACATTGAATTTCACCTGCATCATCACAAATACTCAAAGCATATTTTTGTAATTCCATATTTTTCAAAATTATTTATTTATTTACACACTTTTAGAGTCTCAGAAAACCAACAAATATTTAAGTGGGCAGATGAAAAAAACAATAGCTTGCTCTGCTAAGGAAGTGGTTGAAAGGATATTTCCAATCTTTTATCAGCGAGCAGATCTTTTAGTAGAAATATCATGTTACATACTAATTTACTGTATGTTGCTGACACACCTCTGTATGTCAGTCTTATATTCAGTCACATATACAAGTGGTTGTCCATTTTTACTCTTTAAAGGTTCTTTCAGCTTTAATTTGCTTTATAAACTGTAATAAACCCCCCCTTTCATCCACTCTGCAGTACTCCTGCATATGGCCAGAAATGGCTCACAAATCTATGCTCTGGGTTTGGCTTCAGTGAGAAGCATGACAAGCCCTCTATCTCACTGTGAATGACAGCTGTTGCTGTCAAGTAGGCCACTACTGTCCCTCGCAGGGCCGGATTATAGGCGGGGCTCCCGGGGCTCGAGCCCCGGGGCCCCCACCATTTTGCCCCCCCAGGGGGCCTCCACCGGATCGCGTTCCCCGGTCCCTGACTCCTCAGCCGCCTGCCCTCGGCACACGTCACCACCTCCACGGATATCCCCTTGCATGTCTTGCCCGCCCACCTGTCCGCCCCCCGGCACAAGTTACCGCCTCCCCGCCCTTCAGCTCCATGGCCGAGCCATCCGCCCCCTGCCCGCCCATCCCGCAGCCTTACCCTGCATCCCCCCGCCGCCACCCTCCTCCTGCCCGAACAGGCAGTCATCCTCCGCATCTCCCACTCCTTCCCGCCTGAACATCTGAACATTCAGCCGTCCTCCGCTCCCCGCGCCCCCCCCCCGCCGGAACATTCAGCCGCCCTCCGCTCCCCGCGCCCCCCACCCCCGCCGGAACATTCAGCCGTCCTCCGCTCCCCGCGCTCCCCCCCCCCCGCCGGAACATTCAGCCGTCCTCCGCTCAACCCCCCCCCACCGCCGGAACATTCAGCCGTCCTCCGCTACCCGCCCCCCCCCCACCGCCGGAACATACAGCCGTCCTCCGCTCACCGCGCCCCCCCCGGGAACATTCAGCCGTCCTCCGCTAACCGCGCCCCCCCCCCGCACGGGAACATTCAGCAGTCCTCCAGTCCCCAGCGGCCCCCGATGCCAGCTGGAACAAGCAGCCATCGTTAACTCCCCCCGCCCGAACACCCTCCTGATGGGACAGCCGAACAACCTAAAAGGGTAAGTATACATTACATATTTATTTATCTGTGTGTATATATGATGTATATACTGTGTATCTGTGTATATATGTATATACTGTGTATATGTGTATATATGCATCTACTGTGTATCTAAAGTGTTTATATGTATATACTGTGTATCTGTGTATATATGTATATACTGTGTATATGTTTATATATGCATCTACTGTGTATATGTGTATATATGCATCTACTGTGTACATGTGTATATACTGTGTATCTGTGTATATATGTATATACTGTGTATCTGTGTATATATGTATATACTGTGTATATATGTATATACTGTGTATATGTGTATATATGCATCTACTGTGTATATAAAGTGTATATATGTATCTACTGTCTATATAAAGTGTATATATGTATATACTGTGTATATATGATTCTACTGTTTATATATAGTGTATATTTGTATATACTGTGTATATGTGTATATATTGTGTATATATGCATCTACTATCTATATGTGTATATACTGTGTATAGATGAATATACTGTATTTATACATGAATATATTTGTATAAGCATATATATGTGCACATTTAAATATACCGTATTTTCCGGACTATAAGGCGCACATAAAAGCCTTGGATTTCCTTGGAAATCCAAAGTGCGCCTTATAGTCCGGTGCGCCCTATAGGTCCTACTTACATAGGTCCCCTCTACCGGAGACAGCAGATCTCCAGCGGGAACTGCAGACCACGCGGCACGAACAACTTCTGCCGCGTCGGTCTGCAGTTCCCGCTGGAGATCTGCTGTCTCCGGTAGCGGGGATCTATGTAAGTATGCCATTCTCCACCTCCCGCTCACCTTCCCCGCTCACCTTCCCCGCGTTCCGCGTCTTGTCTCGGCGTCACGTCTTGTCCCGTCGGGTCTCCGCTCCGCCCCCGGACCTCCGCCACACCCCCGGACCCTGCGCCTTATAGTCCGATGCGCCTTATATATGGAATTATTACATATTTAAGGCGCATCGGTCTGATGCGCCTTATATTCCGGTGCGCCTAATGGCCCGGAAAATACGGTATGCATATATATATGTATATATGATGTATGTTTATATGCTGTGTGTGTGGTATGTATGTATATGTTCTGTATACTGAATGTGTGTGTGTGTATTTCCCATATGTGTGTGAAAATGATGTATCTACTGAATGTGTCTGTATTTGCTGTATGTATATGCAGCATGTGTGTATATGGTGTTTTTATACTGCATGTATATGTATATATGGTCAGTGTATACTGTATGTATGTATATATATATATATATATGTGTGTGTATGCCGTATGTGTGATGTATATATACTGTATGTGTTTGTGTATACTCTGTATTAGTGTATAAATGTATATGGGTACATAAATGTGTGTGTATACTTGTATATATATGGGTGCAAGCATATGAGTGTAGAAATTTATGTGTGTATATAAAGGTGTGAATATATCAGTGTATAAATGTGTGTAATTGTATAAACTGCGGGCTGCATGTCTGGTACGGGCTGAGGTGTATGTTAAATGGGACTGCATATGGTAGGGGTGAAGGTAGATACAACGATGTGTTACTGGGGGTGAGGCGGCTGTCTATAGATGTGTTACTGGGGGTGAGGCGGCTGTGTGTAGCTGTGTTACTGGAGGTGAGGCGGCTGTATGTAGCTGTTTTACTGGGGGTGAGGCGGCTGTATGTAGCTGTGTTACTGGAGGTGAGGTGGCTGTATGTAGCTGTGTTACTGGGGGTGAGGCGGCTGTGTGTAGCTGTGTTACTGGAGGTGAGGTGGCTGTATGTAGCTGTGTTACTGGGGGTGAGGCGGCTGTGTGTAGCTGTGTTACTGGGGATGAGGCGGCTGTGTGTAGTTGTGTTACTGGACGTGAGGCGGCTGTATGTAGCTGTGTTACTGGGGGTGAGGCGGCTGTGTGTAGCTGTGTTACGGGAGGTGAGGCGGCTGTATGTAGCTGTGTTACTGGGGGGTGAGGCGGCTGTATGTAGCTGTGTTACTGGGGATGAGGCGGCTGTATGTAGCAGTGTTACTGGGGGCAAGGCGGCTGTATGTAGCTGTGTTACTGGGAGCGAGGCGGCTGTATGTAGCAGTGTTACTGGGAGCGAGGCGGCTGTATGTAGCTGTGTTACTGGGGATGAAGCGGCTGTATGTAGCTGTGTTACTGGGAGCGAGGCGGCTGTATGTAGCTGTGTTACTGGGGGTGAGGCGGCTGTATGTAGTGGTGTTACTGGGGATGAGGCGGCTGTATGTAGCTGTGTTACTGGAGGTGAGGCGGCTGTATGTAGCTGTGTTACTGGGGGTGAGGCGGCTGTATGTAGCTGTGTTACTGGGGATGAGACGGCTGTATGTAGCTGTTTTACTGGGGATGAGGCGGCTGTATGTAGCTGTGTTACTGGGGATGAGACGGCTGTATGTAGCTGTGTTACTGGGGGTGAGGCGGCTGTATGTAGCTGTGTTACTGGGGATGAGACGGCTGTATGTAGCTGTTTTACTGGGGATGAGGCGGCTGTATGTAGCTGTGTTACTGGAGGTGAGGTGGCTGTATGTAGCTGTGTTACTGGGGGTGAGGCGGCTGTGTGTAGCTGTGTTACTGGAGGTGAGGTGGCTGTGTGTAGCTGTGTTACTGGGGGTGAGGCGGCTGTGTGTAGTTGTGTTACTGGAGGTGAGGCGGCTGTATGTAGCTGTGTTACTGGGGGGTGAGGCGGCTGTATGTAGCTGTGTTACTGGGGATGAGGCGGCTGTATGTAGCTTTGTTACTGGGGGCCAGGCGGCTGTATGTAGCTGTGTTACTGGGGGCCAGGCGGCTGTATGTAGCTGTGTTACTGGGAGCGAGGCGGCTGTATGTAGCAGTGTTACTAGGAGCGAGGCGGCTGTATGTAGCTGTGTTACTGGGGATGAAGCGGCTGTATGTAGCTGTGTTACTGGGAGCGAGGCGGCTGTATGTAGCTGTGTTACTGGAGGTGAGGCGGCTGTATGTAGTGGTGTTACTGGGGATGGGGCGGCTGTATGTAGCTGTGTTAATGGGGGTGAGGTGGCTGTATGTAGCTGTGTTACTGGGGGTGAGGCGGCTGTATGTAGCTGTGTTACTGGGGGTGAGGCGGCTGTATGTAGCTGTGTTACTGGGGGTGAGGCGGCTGTATGTAGCTGTGTTACTGGGGATGAGGCGGCTGTATGTAGCTGTGTTACTGGAGGTGAGGCGGCTGTATGTAGCTGTGTTACTGGGGGTGAGGCGGCTGTATGTAGCTGTGTTACTGGGGATGAGACGGCTGTATGTAGCTGTGTTACTGGGGATGAGGCGGCTGTATGGAGATGTGTTACTGGGGGCGAGGCGGCTGTATGTAGCAATGTTACTGGGGATGAGGCGGCTGTATGTAGCTGTGTTACTGGGGGCGAGGCGGCTGTATGTAGCTGTGTTACTGGGGTGAGGTGGCTGTATGTAGCTGTGTTACTGGGGGTGAGGCGGCTGTATGTAGCTGTGTTACTGGGGTGAGGCGGCTGTATGTAGCTGTGTTACTGGGGTGAGGCGGCTGTATGTAGCTGTGTTACTGGGGATGAGGTGGCTGTATGTAGCTGTGTTACTGGGGATGAGGCGGCTGTATGTAGCTGTGTTACTGGGGACGAGGCGGCTGTATGTAGCTGTGTTACTGTGGGGATAGTGGATAGTGAGCAGGAGGACGTGTATGCACGCTGCACTCAGTGGGGGCCTCCACCAGATTTTGCGCCCAGGGGCCCCCACCACCCTTAATCCGGCCCTGGTCCCTCGGATCAATTGGTTTCAGTGCCAGCTTTTTATTTTGTGGAATTTTTTTATCATAACAATTCTTTATTTATATAGTGCACACAGTTTACACAGAGCTTGCCAAATAAGTCCCTGTTCCCAATGGGGCTCACAATCTAATCAAACTACCAGTATGTTTTGGAGTGTTGGAGGAAACCAGAGGCAAACAGGAAAACCCACGGAAACAGGGAGAGAACATACAAACTCTTTGCAGATGTTGATCCTGGGACTAGAACCCAGGTCCCCAGACCCCTTCCCGGCGCATCCCTTTTTTTGTTTTTGCGTTTTCATTTTTCACTCCCCACATTCAAAAATCTGTAACTTTTTAATTTTTCAATGTACAGAGCTGTGTGATGGCTTATTTTTTGCGTAACAAATTACACTTCAAAATGGTGGTATTTAATATTCCATGCCGTGTACTGGGAAGCAGGAAAAAAATTCCAAATGCAGTGAAATTGGTAAAAAAACGCATTTGTGCCGTATTCTTGTGGGCTTGGATTTTGCGGATTTCATTGTAAGCCCCAAATGACAGGTCTACTTTATTCTTTGGGTCGCTACAATTACGGGGATAACAAATTTATGTAGGTTTTATAATGTTGTCATACATTTAAAAAAATTAAAACCTCCTGTACAAAATTTTTTGGGGGGATTTTGCCATCTTCTGGTGCTAATAACTTTTTCATACTTGGATCTGTGAGTGGTGCCGTTTTTTGCGGATTTTGATAACATTTACAATGTTATAATTTCTAGGACTGTGCGTCCTTTTGATCACTTTTATAGAATTTTTTTTTTTAAATGGCAAAAAAGAGCCATTTTCGACTTTGGGCGCGATTTTCTGTTACGGAGTTAAACGCAATGAAAAACAGTTATAATATTTTGATAGATCAGGCATTTTCGGACGCGGCGATACCTAATGTGTTTATGATTTTTACTGTTTATTTATATTTATATCAATTCTAGGGAAAGGGGGTGATTAGAATTTTTAGGTTTTTTTAATTATAATTTTATTTTTATACCTTTTTTTTTATTTTTACTATTTTTCAGACTCCCTAGGGTACTTTAACCCTGGGGTGTCTCTACGATCCTATCTAATACTGCCATACTACAGTATGGCAGTATATGTGGATTTTACTACTCATACATTACAATGTGTTGAAAGCACATTGTAATGAATGGGTTAACGCGAAGTAGCTTCGGAGTCTACCATGGCGATGGATCGCCACTCCCCGATGACTTCACAGGGAGCGACGATCCTCGGAAAGCTTTGCCGGCAGCGGTCAGCAGGAAAACACCCGCAATCGGTGCCGGCACCGATCGCGGGTGTTACCGGTAAGCCTTTGCTGCAATATGCAGCAAAGACTTACCGGCTACGGAGAGGGCTCGGCCCGCGAGCCCTCTCCATGCTCCGGGACCCGGCATGTGACGTACTATTACGTCACATGTCGGTAAGGGGTTAATAACAGTAACAATAGCACCCAAATAAACTATTCTTACACACAGTATTTTGACCATGCAGAAGCTACATTTTAGTAATATGATGAGGGTGACCGATACACTGCATAACTTCCTCTTCCTTTGCAAAACAGAATATAACACTCTGTTTCTATAAATTAAGTATGCCCTTTTTTTCACATTGAAAAAACAGCACAAAACAAAAAACAGCAAGGGGATTTATTTTAAAAGCCAGTCTTAATCCACCCCCTCCGGCATTCCATGGGATACGGGATCTACTAAGAATCTAGTAGATCCATAAAGAGATTTTAGATACAGTCTCCTCCAGTTTAATGATGGAGACTATAATGAATACAGCGGAAAAGCTCCAAAACATGTAGAGATTGGGACTTTTACAAGCCTTCTTCGCCAGAAAAATGGAGGGGAAGGCATTGAAAATATACCCCAGTATGTTTCAAAAACTGTATTGCAAGTGCACATCTGTAATTTTTTTTGACAAGTCAGTAAAATGTTATTACTAAGAAAAGGTTTTCGGTTGTCATTGGTCTGACAGGCCATAAGATCCGATCAGAAGATGCATATGGTAGAGATAGTTAGTATACACATTACAATAGATTTTTGTTTTCTCTTTTTTGGGGTCGGTGAAGGAGTCACTTTTGTTTTTTACAACCCATTTTAAGAATGTGATTACATGCATTTTACTTATATATATTTATTTTCTTTGATTTAAAACCTCAGGCTAGTAAAATGTTAAAGGGATTAGATGTAAACAAAATATGTATACAAAAACCACAGTTAAAAGGTTCCATCTTTCCTATGTAAAAGCAAAATGCGGCTTATTTCCTTTGAACATCTTAATAGAATTATGAACACGCAGTACAATAATTAAAGTCTTATGTTACAATTTGGCAAAAAACATGTTGACATCCATCCATTTTCTAATTACCTTTTTAACTTTTCAGTTTTCTGTCTTGTCTTAACTGTGCCGAAGTCTTAATGTAATGAAAGTGACCTTCAAGATAGAATCACAGTAATATTTTTTATTACATAACTTAGTTTTGTAAAAATAAACATAAAATAAATTACATTATGGTTAAACGTCAGAGAATAGGGTTGCAAAAACGGACAGTTGTTAAGGATAAAAGGGCTATAGATCTCCCCGATATGAGATGTTATGACTTGGACTGCTTTTTGCCACATAGTTAAGTGGCTTATAGTTACTAGTTGTCTCTCACATTTGGATACGAAGTACTATGAAATCTAGATACCATCCTGCTTGATCCACTCAGCAACTATCACAGCAGAAAAGGACTTGTGTGTTCTGAAAGACACAATTGCATTCGGAAGACAATCCAAGCATCCAGGGTTCCCACAGGGCTGAGACAACTTCCGGACTCTAGTCACAAGTCTCTCTCTCTTCCAAACTAGTTCCCTATGCTGTACTGAAGAGATCAAACCAGGTCAAAACAATACTGTCTACAGTTGGGAGTCTGTTCCTTCTGGAATAGATATACTGATTTGGTTTTAATCCCGCATCATTTCATAAGGCCTCTTGTAGGTCATGCTTGTCAAGGGAGCTTCCTTAAGAGGTAGCTAAAAGAGGCGTGGATTTCCTTATCCCATCCTGTAAAACTTAATTGAATTTTTCCCAGAATCCACTAGTGGAGCGTCTGTGGCTATAATTTTCCACAAATCTACACGGCGACCTTAATTAGAGAAGTCTTACTGTGCGATGAGAGTAGTATCAGAGTTGTTATGGTCTCAGAACTGCTTTAGGCTGTAAGGAGATTTTGTTGTTAGACTGGGCATCCCAATTGGGTGACACATTCATCAGGGAAAAACAGCTATTGAAGGGGGTGGGGGCAGTTCCTTCGTAAAGCAGGAATGATTGAAGTTTGGATGGATGGACACACAATTCAAGATAATTCATAGAACTATATAAGTCTCCCAATTCTCCAAGATATATCTGTATATCCAGAGAGGCTGATGCCTTTCTCCAAAATGTCCACTAAGCACTGATTTGTATCATGGCCTATGGGAAACCCTATCCGCCATATTTAACTGGCAGCTTGACATTTCAGTTTTCACCGAAAATGGTGTGCCGTACCAAAGTGACTGTAACCCTCCGACATCAGATTGTCCAGACAAAGAGGTTATCTTAAGCCATGGCAAGAGAAGTTGGTTGTTCCAAGTCTGTGATTTCTAGAAAGTTGCATCTTTACAGTTAAGTTTATTCAAGTCCTGGAAGAAGGCTAGACGCTCTAAAAAAATTCAAGAGATGACAGTATAATGTTATTTGGACATACTTATATTAGTCCTTACCTCCAGGCTCCTCATGTCACTGATGAGTTATTTACATATTTAGTGGCTCATCAGAGAAGTAGTGCCTAAAGGTAGCAGTGGGTGTGTGTTGTCAATGTGATGTCATCCCGCAACTGCTGAATACCCACCGATGCCAATGGTGACAATTTGGGGAAAGCACTCCACTTACAATTTGGTCCAAAAATTGATACTGGTTAAAATGGTATCTAAAGCCTATGGATATTTTATTTACAGTACAGGCTTCAGGGGCTGCCCAATTGATCAGCCAAATATTGGTTCCACAGCCATGAGCGGGGGCTGGTAAAGACAAAAGCTTTCTTCTGTTTTGCCTCATACACAGTGCTAAATTTGTGTTGTGTAGAGAATAGATGCAGTCACTGGTCGACTGTCTGTATTGGTTATAGTGATAATTGAATCACCAGTACAACCCAAATATTGACGACTGTCACAAAAAAAAATGTGAAAATTATGCAAAAAAAAAAACATTTAAAATATTCCACCTAAAAACTGTAACACTGTCCCCACCAGCACTCACCTGGCGATGATCAGGTGATGACCTTCCGGTATCAAAATGCATTACAAAAAATTTTACAGAATTTTATCACTCACTACAGATTTTTGTATGCTTGAAGTTAGAGCTCAATATCCATACAATTCTCATTAGCGCCAGCAGCGATTATAAATCTATCAAAATACAACCAGCGCCACCAGGTCCACTACCCATATACCACCAGAAAGTTTCCTTGTCCGTTGGGATATTACTAGCCTTTATACATCCATACCACACGAAGATGGCATCAGATCGGTCATCTCCTTATTCCAAGATAATCAGGTCCCAGAAACACATATCAACTTAATTACCGACATACTCACACTAGTTCTTCAAGAGAACTATTTTCTATTTGAAGACCAGTTCTTCCTTCAGAAACAAGGTACAGTCATGGGGTCCAATGTGGCCCCACCCTATGCGAATTGTTTCATGAACAATTTCAAGAACTGTTTTATCTACAATAACAACACCATTCACCCAACACATACTGACTTGGAAACGCTTTCTCGATGATATATTCTGCATTTGGGGGGGGGGGGCATTGGACACAATACTATCCTTTCACAACCATATCAGCTCACTACTACCAACACTATGGTTCACATTACATTACAGTACTGAATAAGTCAGCTTTCTTAACACCACAATACACAAATCTACCTCAGGCATATTGACCACGGCCCTCTACTGCAAACCTACAGACCGTCACAGCATCCTACACTATGACAGCTGCCATCCCCCTCACACAAAAAACTCCATCCCTCGATCATAATATTCTAACGTCAGAAGACTGGATTCTGACCCCGCGATCCAAACCACACGGTTACAAGAAATGACACAATGCTTCAGGGACATGGATACCCAGAGAAAATCATCAACACGGCACGCCAACTACCACCCACCACATCACGGAGACCACAGGACAAACGCATACCCTTTGTACATACTTTCCATCCCACAGCTAACAAAGTTCTACACATTCCTAGGAATCATTGGTCCATTTTGACGAAATAGTTCCCCATGATTCCACAATTTCAAAACACAATACTCCCATCTAGACGCAGATCTAAAAACTTACGCGACACACTGGTAAAGGCTGACATTGGTTCCAAACATACTATTACAAGACAACAATTCGGGGCCACACCACGACAAGGTACTTTCCCCTGCCTACATTGTTCCCAATGTACAAACGTCCTATGGGGCTATCACTTTACTAATCCACATACAGGCAGGCGCTACCCCATTAAAGAGCACTTTACATGTGACGTTACCTACACAGTCTATCTGATTAAATGTCCCTGTGGATTACTCTACATAGGAGAAACTACCCGAAGGGTGAAAGATCGTACAGGCCAACATAAATCCACCATGAGAACCAATAACTTACTACTACCCCTACCAGCCCATTTCCACCACATGCGACATAGCCTAGCACAGTTGAAATATCAAGTCATAGAACACACACCCCAACCCAGAAGAGATGGTAACAGGGTGCAACACCTTTAGAAGAGGGAAGCGTACTGGATTAAAACATTGCAATGTTTGTAACCAAAAGGACTTAATTGTGATTACAATATACAAAGTCTTCTGTGACTTTGATACACTGTACCCAGGTGCCTAGGAGATGTATCAATGCTGCTAAATGTGACTATGCATGTGTTTGCTATTTATTTCTTACCTATCCTCTAACTTTATATATTTACCTTACAAATCTGATAGCCATCATCCTAGTGATCCAGTTGGTAAGACAAAAACACATACATAAATAAAGCCCTTTCCATCAGGCATACATTTCTTTTTTTTTTTAAAACAATTTTTATTTGGTTTTGCATTTTTCACACAAACAAAATTGACCATACAACAAAAGTGAGGGTATATCGCCCTCTTCAAAGACATAACAGAATAAAACAGGTTGACATTATAACATGGTGCTGTGTTTTACATGGTAAGGGTACCCGAAGTTCACATGACAGAGTGGAACATCAAGAGCGGGATACCTCTTTTAGGACATTCAAGTACATATCAAATTTTATGGTACCCTTAATGGACCCAAGGTGCCCTTCAGATTTTCCAAGAGGTACCACTGAGTGAGGGTGAAAGGTTGCATTAGCATTGTGATTTCCCTTTCATTCAAATAAGCAACAACCCATTTCCTCCATTTACCAAGTGTTTAGTCTTCGTTTTTTTCCCCCTCTCCGTCTCCAACCTTTCTATATACAATTGGTGCTTCATTTGTTCTATAATCTGTCGTATGGACGGAAGTTCAGGTTCCAGCCACATTCTCAATATACTTCGAACGGTCATAAGAGTGATGACATGAAAGAGCTGGGGGATAAATAAGGGCTGCAGCGGGGAGTTATCCTCCGATTCCTCAAAATAATGAAAAAGGTACAATATTGGCTCTAATGGTATCATCCACCCCCACACCTTATGACACATCTCCTGGATTTGTTTCCATAGCTGTTGCACATGTGTACATGACCATAGCCCATGAAACAGGTCAGTGGCATCTTCTTGACACTTAGGACAGGCCGTTTTCCTGTCTGGTTTTGCTGGAGAGGGAGGGAGATTAAAGGCATATATTGCCCTATGTAGTATACGAAAATGTGTATCCCTCCATGTTTCACTCAGTACTACTTTCCTAACTGTTTGCCAGCCTTTCACTAATTTCTCCCCTATATCTGCTGTCGTAATATGGCTCGACCATGAATTAAAGGCTGTTGCTTCCACCTTTTCGGTCATCCTATTTCTTAACCTTGCATAGTAAGATGATATACTTGGACATATTGTACCCCCTAGTATCTGAAAGTCAAATGGGTTGCTGGATATTTCTTTACTTACATCACTCAATTTTGTCATAATTACATCCCTCACTTGCGCATATTGTATAAATTGGTCAGTGCCTAGATCAAATTGTTGTGTAAGTTCTTCTATTGTCAGCCAACGAGGTTCAGAACCGTGTAGTAGCTGCCCCACCTTTATTATTCCTTTTTCTTTCCATTTATGGAATAGCCTATTACTCCTACCCTGTGGGAAAGCAGGGTTGGCCCAAAGCGGCAAATGCTTTGAAATTGCATAAGATAAACCATACCTTTTCCTCAGGACTCTCCAGGATGCTATAGTGTCTTTACATATAATTGAACTCTTAAGATTATACGGTATTTTCGGTAGTTGCGCATGTAGTAGTGCTGCTGGGTTATAAGGGGAGCAGAATGCCTCTTCCAGTTCGTAATCGGAATAAAAGCTCGTCCTGTGCGTCCAAAAATGTGTCTAGCCATACAGGCCAAGTTGTATGTTCTTATACATGGTAAACCCATACCCCCCCATTTCCTTTGTCATAATCAATTTTTCCCTTTTAATTCTGGGTCGTTTCCCGTGCCATAAAAAGCGGGAGAATGCAGCATTTATTTTTGTCACATCCACATGTCTCAGTAGTATTGGCACAGTCTGTAACGGGTATAGTAGTTTTGACACGCTCATCATCTTAATGAGATGGTTTCGTCCCAGTAGGGATAATGGCAAATCATGCCACTTGGTTAATTCAGCAAATATTTTCGTAAAAAGTGGAGGGTAGTTTAATCTGTACACGGATTCCTGTGTTCTACCTATTTTGATACCCAAATAAGTAAGTTCCGTACGTGCTATTGGTATTCCCTGATACGTGTTTCGGAGGGTTTGTGGGAAGGGTCCCTTCCCCAGGAACAATATAGCACATTTTGAAATGTTAAGGCGAAAGCCTGAAAAAGATCCAAAGCTTTCTAACGTCTCTATGGTTCTAGTCAGGTCCTCTTCTAAATCAGACATGAAAAGAATTATGTCGTCAGCAAATAGACCTGTGTGTAGGTGTCGCGATCCCATCTCTATTCCTTGAAAGACGTCTCCTTTCTCCAGGAGTCGAGACAAGGGCTCCAGAGCCAGATCAAAAAGAAGCGGCGAGAGTGGACACCCCTGTCTCGTTCCCTTCTGAAGAGGAAAAGGGGCCGAGAGGAAGCCCGGCGTGTTGATCCTAGCCCTAGGGTCTAGATATAGCATTTCCAGGTAAGTTCTAAAGGCACCCCTAAACCCCATTCTATCCTAGACCTGTCCTAGCCACCCCCAGCGCAGGTTGTCAAATGCCTTTTCCGCGTCGAGGGTAACCAGGGCAGGCACCTTTCCTTCCGTTTTCCTTCCCTCCGTCAATCCCAAGGTCATGAGGACCCTTTTCACATTTGTTACCGCTGCTCTTCCTTTAATAAAACCAACCTGATTACCCAGGATCAGTGATGGCAAAAAGGCTGCCAATCGGTTTGCTATGATTTTGGATAGGAGCTTCTGGTCTTGATTGAGTAGGGAGATAGGTCGGTATGATCCCGGGTCGGTTGGATCTCGATTATCTTTGGGTATTAATGTTATATGTGCTACATTAGTTCCTGGGTATAATGGACGGCCTTGCAAAATATCATTAAACAAATTGGACAATTGAGGTGCTATCTGTTGGGTCATGGCTTTGTAAAATTCTCCTGGGAACCCATCAGGACCAGGAGTTTTTCCCTGTGGGAGCGTCTTAATGGTGGTCTGTATTTCTTCTGCTGATATTGGGGCATTCAGGGATGCTAACTGGTCTGGTGTTATTGTGGGTAAAGTCACCTTGTTTAGAAATGCGTTGCCCTGTGCCGGGTCGTATGTTATATCTGTATAAAGAGTTTTGTAGAAATCCCCCAACGTCTGATTGATTTGTAAGGGGTCTATGGTCAAGGAACCGTCAGGTTTTTTCAGGGCACCTATATGACGTTTGGGTGTTTTTCCTTTGGCTAGGTTTGCCAACAGACGTCCAGATTTGTTTCCAAATCTGCGGAGCTCCACTTCTTGCTGTGATCTGATAAATTGTTCCTTCCTATCTGCCCACATGTCAAACTCAGTTTTGGCCTGTATCCATGCCTTCTTAGCATTTGGTGTTGGTGAGGACAAATAGGTCAAATATGTCTGTCGCACCAGGTCACTCGCTTTTTCAAATTGTCGTTTTGCATTTTTCTTTAGGATCCCAACATGTGCCATTAGTTTATCCCTTATTGTTACTTTAGCCGCTTCCCAAAATAGGTGGGGTTCCGTCATATGAGCCCCGTTTGTCACTAGTATCTCTGTCCACCATCCTCTCATTAATTCTACAAATGTGTCATCTTTTACTAAAAAGGTCGGGAAACGCCATAGCCAATCTGAACCCTTGGGGTGTCTATCCAGGAGATTAAGGCTCACCGGTGCATGGTCAGATATTACTAGTTCTTCTATACACGTGTCTTGTACTCTCGTTCCCAATGAGTCTGAAGTACATAGGTAGTCTATCCTGGACCACGAGTCATGTGGGTGTGAAAAGTGTGTGAATTCTCTCTCCTGAGGGTGCAAGAGCCTCCACATATCCTTGATACCAACATGTACAAAAAAGTCATATAGCCTTGTGTCCCTCCTGTCGTTTCCCCTATAAGTTCTGTCTTCCGATGAGACATGGACTGAGTTCATATCCCCACCTAATACTTTGTCTACTATAGCATCCTGGAGAATTCTTGTGGTCAGTGCCGCAAAAAAGGGCTGCTGACCGGTGTTAGGCGCATAAACATTATAAATACTGAGATCTTTTCCCTTGCTGTGTATTACCACATGAGAAAGTCTACCCTCCACGTCACTGTGGTTCTCTATCAACCTATAACACACATTTTTATGTATCAAAGTTAATACTCCTGCCTTACCTTCCACAGCGGCGGAGCCGTAGACTGCCCCTACCCAAGATTTGTGCATTCGGAAAAAATCTGCCGTTGTCAGGTGGGTTTCCTGCAGCATGACTATGTCAGCCTTAAGTCTTTTTAGATGACGTAAGACCATGTTTCTTTTATGGGGTGATTTTAACCCCTTGACATTCCAAGTCACAAGACGCATATTAAAGTATGTTTGACATTATTGATGTGTCTACGGCTCCCTCGTTGGGTTTGTTCCCACTTCTCTTATTCCACCCCTCACCTTCCCTCCCCTCCCCCCCCCATGTTGACAGCAGCACCTATAAACAAGAATAATTGAACAACAAATGTAGATCAACTGAAATCTCCAACACAGGGGAGCAATAAACCAGGGCTCAACCATGTGTCCCATTAACTCGGTATCAGGGACTTCCTTTTTTCTGGTAATAGAGGTTCGCGCCTCCTCTCCGGGACTTAGACTGTGTTTCCATCCCCCCCCCCCCATTTGTTTCACCGCATATCATAACATTCAGCATTAAATTCAACGCTACCACTGGCATATTTCTCTTAAGGCCATATCATCAAGGTGGGGTTACAGTGCCATGTGCATCTTACCCCATACCGTCTCTAGTCGTTCTCTTCCATCGGCATTTGATCTGTTACCACCTGCCTTCTGGATTCCCGTTGTGGCTGGGGACTAGAGATGGCCCATTCTGATCTCTTATGTGGGGATGATCTCCAGTTGTCCCGGTCAGTTGATAGCGGTGGTGTGGAGTGTCGTGGTGTTCGTCGAGGCGATCGGTGTCGGTTGTAGATTTCCTCCAATAGTGCAGAAGCTGCTCGCGGTGAGTTTGCCGTTGTCAAAGTGCCATCCGGGTTGCGGATCCTAAGTATCGCTGGGTAGGCCAGTTGGAACCTCACGTTGGCTTTCACTAGCGCCGTGCATACTGTGCTATATTCTTTTCGTTTTCGCGCCACCTCAGCAGAATAGTCGCCAAAAAGTAGTATTTTACGTCCCTGCATCAGCAGTGGATCCCTACGATTGCGATATCTCCTCAGGATGGCTTCTTTATCATTAAAGTCCAGATATTTTAGTATTACTTGTCGTGGTCTGGAATGCTGTGATGCTGTGGGGTTTTCTGTGGCCGCAGGTGCCGGACCGATTCTGTGGGCCCTTTCCACTCTCCTTGGAAAGGCCAGCCCCAGTGTCTTGGGGAGCTCTACCTCACACAGGTGCTGCAGGTCCACTGATGGAATGGACTCAGGAAGTCCTACCAGGCGCAAATTGTTTCTCCTGGCTCTATTTTCAAGGTCGTCAACCTTATCTTGAAGAGCTGTGAGTAATCGCTCAGTTTCACTCGTTTTATCATGTGATTCTGCATATTGATCTTCTAGTGCCGACACTCGTGTTTCCACTTCGTTCAGTCTACCTCCATGCCTGCTAACTTGATCTTGCAGGGCCTGCAGGGTGCTTTGCACTGCGGTTTGCAATGTCGCAGTGAGTTCGGGTACAATATATTTGGCCACTTCCGTGGCTAGCTTGGTGTAGTCCACCTGGTGTGTTTCAGTACCTGGTGAGTGAGCTGCCTGGTCTGTAAGTTCCTCCATCGGTGTCAGTGACAGGGCCTGTGGGGCTGGCTCAGCTTGTGTGTTGCCTGGCGGCGCCATCTTGGGAACGTGTGAGCCTCGTGGTTTGCCGACTCCTGTGGAGATTTTCGTGCCGCTTCGTAGGAGGTATCTTTCCACATGCCGCTCCACCGTTATCGGGTGTCTTTTTCGTTTCCCCTGGGGTTACGGGGGGCTTATTGTCTGGTTCTCTTGTCAGTATGCGTCCCAGGCTGCGAGGAGCGGAGCTGCGCACGTCCTCACATACCAGCGCCGGAACCGGAAGTCAGGCATACATTTCTTACAGCACCTCACTCATCATTTCCAGTCTAGCCCTAGACTACCAATGTCCTCTCCTAATATCCGGTTTTGCGCACACGCACTATACTCCCGTGCGTCACATTAGATACTACTCCGTGCGCCACATAATGCGCTACAATCAAGCGCTTACTCCCCACAGCGCTTGCATGAGCTGTGTCATCGCCCAGCAGCTTCCTGATTGGTTCCACATCACTCAGCCCATCCCAGGGGTTGGTTCTTATACTCCTGCTAGCACACATGCTCCCTATGCATTCACAGCATGCAGGTGCACCATTCAGATCGCATCTTCCCTTACACTTTAAGTGGTGAGTCATGTCATATGCTCTATTTGTTTTCCAATGTGCTTTTCTTCTTTGCAGGCATGTTCCTTTTATCCTGGATGCATTTGTCCTCTGATCGCACTGCTTGCCATTGTGTACCACCTATGATATAATTGTATTTATAGCTGTACTCGTGTATACACACGATGTTGGCAATCTATTTACTATACACTATTGTATATGTATACAACCACACTTATTCTGGATACCGACCCTTCCTGTTGCCTCTATTGGTATCTATGTAATGCATTGTTACATTTCTATATGATTGGTTACCCATCTATACGTTCCAAATGTATATATGTAGATATGCATATAGTCTCCTGCATAAACTTATATTTTGTTTCGTATATATCTCTTTATAGTGTCTGACAAAGGCCCAGGGGGCCGAAATGTCACTGTACACTACTGTACTTACAATAAATCCTAACTGCATTTGATACTACGTTGTGCACAGCCTTTATTGTCCACTACTTCTACACAAAATACAACTAGCACCTACTTTCCTTACATTGCCCTTTCTATCCTCCATATTAATTAGGGAGAATTATATGTATTTTTATTCATAAAGTGAACATGCCATATAATTTTATTGTATATAGGGGCAAAAAATACAGGTTTTTTTTCCTACGTATGATATTCAATTTTAAGGACATCTACCACCAGGATGAAGGATTGTAAACCAAGCACACTTACATGCTCTGGGGGGGCCCTTCTATCAGGACCTGCTCATTGTTTTCGCTTCTTAGGACCTTTTTTTTTACAAAAAAAATTAATATATAGTATTAATTGTATTATATTTATAAAAGTGCTCATGGGATTCATTATTACTTTGTAGGAGACATTACTAAAAATATCCAATAACACTGTGTGGTGGTACAAACCAGATAATCATATTAAATGAGGGCCACTTTATTTGGATTGGACCCTCACAGGAGCAATATCACTGTGTTGGTAATAAAGAGGGCTTAATTCCAGCTTATAAAGCAAATTTTACTGTTTCAGAATACAATTGGTAAATCTCAATAGTGGGTAGGGCCGCGTTGAAGGAATAAATTAAGGGTTTAAGATCTGTGCATTTAGTTTAGCAAACATGCTTAGAAGAGGTCATAATTATGTTCTGAGCTCTATAGAAAAGGGACACCAATTGTAAATGATGTCATTTGTAAGTCAGAGAATAAACTGGAGTGTATCATACAGTCTACAGAGCATACATGTTCCACTGAAAGCAGCCACATTTGGGATAATTTATCAATATTGGCCCAGAGTCTGTGTTTTTTTGTGTGCATGTTTTGCACATGCATTAATCATGCGTTAATTAACACAGGGATGTTAGATTTTGGTGCAAGGGATGAATAAATTGTCACACGACTGAAAATGGTCTAAAATAAGTCCACATTCATGAAGGTAAAATAAAGCTCTTTGAGCTTTTTTCAGCTCAAAGTGTGCGCCAAGATTTGCGTAAAAAATGTTTTAAGGAAACTAGATACACAGGAAAAGTGTTGGGATCTCAAAGCCGTGGCCAAATTGTGCGCCCAAAGAAATAAAAGGCGCCACTACTTCATAAAAAACAGGTGCTATTAAAGAAAACAAAAAGCAGCCAAAAAACTGGTGGAAACTCAATGAAAAATGCCCCCGCAGTTACCAATTTTTCAGTGTTGCGCTTGATATATCTTTAACCCCTTAATGGGGTGTGGTGTCATTTAGTGCGACTTTTAATGACCTTTTCAATGCTTCTATTTTTAGGACTGAAATACCTTTTGATCACTTGTTATTGAATTTTTTTTCAAAGATTATACAAAAAAGGCAAAAAAGTGACATTTTGGGCGCTATTTCTCGTTACGGGGTTAAACGCAGTGAAAAACCGTTATTATATTCTGATAGATCTGTAATTTTTGGATGCGGAAATACCTAATGTGTTTATGATTTAAACTGTTTATTTATATTTATATCAGTTTTATGGAAAGGGGGGTGATTTGAATTTTTATGTTTTTTTTATTATATTTTTTTTCCCTTTTTTTTAATTTAAATTTTTACTATTTTTCAGACTCTCTAGGTACTTTCAGCCCTCTCCATGTACCCACACCCGACGCGCGCCGTAATAGTAATCGGTATTCATGGTTAAAAAGTTGCAAATAAACTCCAGTTCTGAACAGGTAGAGGAAAAGTTTAAAAGGGGTTGCAGAAGAGTTTATGTCTTCTTTGAGACTTTTTAATAAACCTCTTTATAAAGCTCTAAGATAAATGAAACAAGTCCAAAACCTGAAATAACCAAAAATGACATGCACAAGTGTCCTCACTAAAGATAAAAGATACCCTTTAGGGCAGCACAGTGGTTTAGTGGTTAGCATTGGTTAGCATTACACCCTTGCAGCACTGGGGACCTGGGTTCATGTCAAAGGGTCAACATCTGCAAAGAGTTTGTATGTTCTCTCCGTGTTTGTGTAGGTTTTATCCGGGTCTTCCGGGCTCCTCCCACACTCCAAAACATACATAAAGGTTGATTAGATTGTGAGCCCCATTGGGAACAGGGGTCGATTTGGCAAGCTCTGTGCAGCACTGCATAATCTGTATGCGCTATATAAATAAAGAATTATTGTTATTATTATCACCTTTGTGTTTCAATTGTGGTTTCAAATATCCTATCCTTATCTTTTCAAAACACTGTTAGTGCAAGGACAATGATAGTTACTGTGTCATATTGTATAAAATATATTAACCTGGATTTTCATCTGTTTAGCTGAGACTTCTTGAAAAGTGAGAGAGTGAGACAAAGGAGAAATGTATAATTGCAGTTATGTCAGTTTTATGTCATTAAAATGTCTTAAAATTGTTGCTGATTTCCACAGAATTTTCACAGTTTTCAAGTCAGACATTATACTTAAGATACAGTATATTGGGGCAGATTTACTTACCCGGTCCATTCGCGATCCAGCGGCGCGTTCTCTGTGGTGGATTTGGGTCTTCCGGCGATTCACTAAGGCAGTTCCTCCGACATCCACCATTGCCGGGTGAAGGTAAGCGCGTGTCCAGCGACACCTTTTTTTTTAAAAAAAATGTGGCGGTTTCTTAGAATCCGTCAGGTTTTCGTTCGGCCATGCCCCCGATTTCCGTCACGTGCACGCGTGCCGATGCGGCCCCTTAGTAAATGACCCCCATTATGTAAATCCAAATGTGGTAGACAGATTTATAAATGTGACTTTTTAAAAGTGAGCAAATTTTAGTGCAAGTCCACTCCTCTCCCCAGTGCTACAGGAAAAACTCAGGAACTGTTTCTGATTTCTATGTGACTTTTTAGTGAACAAGTTACAAACACATTCCATACATTTACACCTCATATTCCAAAATGAAACCATATTTATAAAGATGTCCATATCACTATAATAAAATTGTTCATGCAAATTGTTCATGTAAACATCTTATTTGAAAATTGCAGAGCTTTTTCATAATTTAATTCATGGAATAAAAAGATGAAAATGGAAATGAAATCTTTTTTTAAAATTCTGTAAATAAGGTTTTAGTCAAAGTCTATAGACATTTATAGGTTTTACTCAAAGTCTGTAAACTAGTCTTAACAAAAGAAGACTTTGAAAATTATGCAAATTATGCCTAATTGCTAATTAAGCCCAGAGCCCTTCAGCCTCATTTGAATAATTTTTAAAGCATTTTTTTGTAACACCAAGAACATAAGGAGCTAAAATAAGAGCCGATCATGCCAGAGGGGGTACACACCAGAATGTTAGTCTGCTTGGTTTATAATTCTTGATCCAGGTGGTAGATTTCCTTCAATTGCTTTTTGAAAGGGGTGAGTTGCTCCTGAACACAGATATATTTCTAAACACATCTGTTTCAAACGGAAAGCATGTGTTGCTAGTTCCTGTATGCAAGCTGTCTAAATTCATTTGTACCTCCTCCCTAAATCAAAATAGTATTCAAGTGCACATGTGGCCTCAGTAAATTAGAATATGGTTCATCAAAAAACAGTAAACTTGTAAATAACTAGTCCTGCTCTCAGCTGAGAAATGGATACAATTGTATATACTCTAGGCAATGCTTTGTGAGATTAAATGGAACCTATCACCAGGGGCTGGACTTTGGTTTGGATGCATTTCAAAAAACAACATGTGGCTTGTCTGTGTTACTCCCTCCTCAGAGCTTGGCCCCAACCTTTGTGCTACTGTCTAGATCCTCCTCCTGCTTCTCAGAGGTCACAGCCTGGTCAGCCTGACATCAGTGGGGGAGAGACAAGCTGTACAGGAGCACAAACATGGAGACAGCCTGCAGCTCAAACAGGTCACATGTTGTATTTTGAAATGCATCCAAACCAAAGAGCAGCCCCAGTGACTACCCCAGGATTTTGTCAGGATGCAAGAGTAAGTTATGACACACAATTATATTGTAATACAAATGCTTAGAAAAGGCAGAAAGGCAGATTTGCACTGTTGGTGTCATGGGCTTTTACAATCTGTCTTTAGTGAAAAATGAGGTCCCCGGTGACAGGTTCCCTTTAATACAGTATTAGCATTTGGAAATTCTTTAGAAAATTGATAGTAGATAACTCAGCTTTAATAATTTTATTTGGAAACATATGGCTTATACAACCGTTTTCTGGTGTATAAGCCATGAAAAAGTCACAATTTCTGGTGCACAGCCTGGAATTGACACTTTTCCACCCCCTATGCCACCTTCCCCTTATGCCCGAGCCAGGTAACTGGCTAACATGTGCGGTTGCGGTGGGGGTACTGAAAAACCCGGAGGAGGTTGCGCCACCTCTTGGTAAATTTCCCCATGTTGTTATGCTGTATATTACAATATATTGCTCTGTACACCTGGATTGTAATGCATGTGGTTTACCATCACTTTTTTTTAATAAACAGGACACTAAAGAATACCACTCTTTGATTTGCTCTTATACCTTTAGCATGTAGTAGCATGGACATTTACTTTAGCAAAGACAATGTTCTAACAGCACCCTAAGACATGGGATTGCTCACAAATGACTTTTTAAGTCTGTAAAGTGGTAGCCGTTCCAGATAAAGTCTTTGATGACTCACTCCAGCTTAGTGAAATCAGAGCATGCTAATGAGATTGGGCAGGCATGAAAGGGTGGTATTCAGAGGTCATCTACATCAACAAAGCACACTTAAGACCAGCATTACAGGTTCCACTTCACTGGTTCATTTTTGGCCTTGGCCATACAATTCAGAATAAAGTTGATGAATAGGTTGGGTTCAACCAAAGCGAACATTTGTTGAGAGCAATTTAACAACTAATGATTTTAGCTCATCAATGATACACTATAAAAATCTTGGAAAAGGTGATTTTGTTTGAAAATGACACAAAAGAAAAATCTTTCCTATGGAATGTCTTTTGTCCACAACAAATCTTTTGAGAAAAAAACTCTCTTAAACTATTTATTATTCGCAAAGTGCCATTGAACCTAAAATGAAAGGTTCAGCGATTGTCCAGTGAGCTTTGGCTTAAACCTGCTTAAAGGGGTTTTCCCATGAAAGAAAATTCTCAAATTGCAATCTCCTAGTGATGTTAACACAATAAGATCATTTTTAACCCCTTACTTCGCAATTTTACTCAGTTTTATTGCTGGTTTAGCTCCTATCAGTGTAAGATTCCAGAGTGTGGGTGGGGACTCTCTGAGCAGACACTTCATGATCCATTTAGTTCTGCGGCGTGACCATGTGGTTTATATACACTTTCATTTAGCTTCTGAACATTGTACTAGTATCTGACACATAATAAGATAGATGAGACAGATCAGAGATGATGAGATCGATTAGATGTCTATTTCACATAATCACAAATTGCACATCTCTGCTATTCCACAACACGCCAGATCTGCTGTGCCTTCCAGATCATCTCCCCAGACAAACAACTTATCTGTGTATAGTTTGTAGTTGTCCACATGCTGCTGCTGCCTCAGGAACTCAGATTCTGTGTCTCAGTGTGCATCAGCGAGTGAGCTCTGTCCTGACTGCAGGGGACGGAGCTACAGTGCAGAGACAGTAGAAACTCCACAGCATTGTCTCACACAGGAATCCATTATGGCGTTCCCAGGGCTGCATCTGCCATGAGGCGGGATGAAAATTTCGCCTCAGACGGCAGATGCGGAGCCCTGAGGCAGGCGGTAAAACAGCTGTGGGTGATTTGGGCACTCGCCCGAATCACCCACAAGTAGTACGGACCTGTCGCTGCTCTATGGCTCTGGAGGACTCAGGCAGCGTGACATCATCAAACGCCGCCTGCTTCCTCCAGAGCCATAGAGCAGTGCTGCCCGGTAGGAAAAGGGAGGGGCAGACTGGCCTGATGTTCTGTTTGGGGAAGGCTGGCTCCCGATGGGTTTCTCCTTGTTGGCTGAAGGGCCGGGCGGGAAGCCTGTGCGGAGGCTTCACTGCCTGATGGAGCAGCAGTCAGCTGGAGTGTGATCACTTTGCTGCTGCTCCACCACAGCCCCAGACAGCCAGAAAGGATCCTCAGGTGAGCTGAGCTCCCTGCTCCTGCTGCAGAAGCTCAGATAAGCAAGCTCCACCCACCAGCTCGGAGCTTCTGAAGATCATCAACAGCTATGTATGCTGCTGTCTGCTGTGCATGTTGCTGTGGTAATCTACAGGTATGCTACATGTATATGGTGTGTGTATGCTGTATTTATATGCTGTGTGTATGCTGTATTTATATGCTGTGTGTATGCTGTATTTATATGCTGTGTGTATGCTGCATGTATATGCTGTGCATAATGCTGCATGTATATGCTGTGTATAATGCTGCATGTATATGCTGTGTATAATGCTGTGTGTATGCTGCATGTATATGCTGTGTATAATGCTGTGTGTATGCAGCATGTATATGCTGTATTATATGATGCTGTGTGTATACTGTTGCCTGCTGTGTGTGTTGCTGTGTGTGATGCTGTGTGTATACTGCTGCCTGCTGTATATGATGCTGTGTATGCTGCTGTCTGCTGTATATGATGCTGTGTGTATGCTGCTGCCTGCTATACATATGTTGCATGCATATTCAGTGTGTGTGTGTGATGCTGTGTATGTATGGTGCCGCTCTGCCAGTGCTAATTGCTTTTCTTCTAGAGCTACAGGCTCCCCTCCCCCTCCTGCGCTGATCTGCTAGGGTTGCTGTGTTGTCGGCAGTGAAAGGAGGGGATGAGAGAGAAGCAGAGATGGTGCAGGAAGAAGAACATGGCTGTCCAGCCCCACTAATGGCTCTCCTGACCCTTTCTCCACACTCCAGGTGCTCAGCTCTGAGGTTTTCACTTTCCCACAAACTGCCCACCCATGGGCTTTGGCCCTCCTTCAGCTTCTCTCACCTCACACCTCCCTTAGCTGCTATTTTCCTCCTCCTGCTTACTTATTTTGGTCAGCATTTGACCCTCTCAGTTACTCTTTTGCCCCCTCCATCTACCACCCGCTGATGTACCAGCAAGATCCTCTGAAGAAGAATGGTAAGTCATGGTTCATTATAGGAGTAGTGGTTTATTTCATATATATGGCTGATGTATGTATAGATTTGAAATGTGTATTAATGTGTAATGTTAATGTAGTAAGATGTATGTATGTATATATGTATATGTATATGTAGTAAGTTGTATGTATATATATATATATATATATATACGGATAGAATGTGCGTATTTATGTGCTTTTAGTGTAAATACTATTTCATTTATGGGCGACAATTCTCACTGGTTCTATGCCAGTTTCTGGGGTAGAAGCACTGAAATCATCACAATTTTTGCAGCGATAAGCAATCAGGACCCGGTGTCTTGTATGGTTTTATTGCAAGACACCGGGTTCTGGTTATCGATCACATGCGTTTCCATAGAAACGTATATGCGATCGGGCCAAGGCCTGCCCCTGTACACTAGTGCTGTGTTTGTAAACACAGCGCTAGTGTTAAGTTGCGTATGTAAATTCAGTGGGCTGAATATAGAAGGAGATCAGGGCTAGGATTTTTTTTGGGGGGGGGGCAGCATTTCACTTCTCGCCTCAGGCAGCAAAAAAGCTAGAATCGGCCCTGGGCGTCCCCCACCCTAAGTCAGAAGTTACAGGGTCGTGCCTAGGGGCAACTGAAATTATGTACACCAGGACTGATTGAGACAGGTTGGATTTATATCTGTGAAATGCTGTATTTTTGTTAATAACAGTGAATTAGAGAAGGTGTTATTTTGTTATCCTGAGTACATGTATGAAATTTGTCATACCCCGGCCTTTAACTTATCCTACGAAATGCTGAAAATTCTGAAAGTTTCTGTGCTACAAATGGTTGTGGCATTTACCATTCATTTAGAGAAACTACAGAATCTATTTGGAATAAGCCATCTGTCATTTTGTCATTGCGTTTTATGAATCAGAAATTCACAATTATACCTCTGCAAATTTGGAGAAAAATAGTAATACATATATCTGTAAAAAGATAAAAATACCAATGAAAGATTATAGACTTATATTTTACAGAACAGACAATCCCAGGACTTAAGACCACCTGAGCTACAGGCGGACTTCTCTAACCTCTGGTGAAGCTCTCTGAATGCAGGACATTAACTGTACTTTAACCAGAGGACCCACATTGCAACATTAACAGAAAAACAAATATGTTTTAGCTCACAAAAGTGTGCCAAAGAACCAACTAAAAACCATTACATCCTGTACGGCTGATGCATAGTCCTTCTTTCCTTTTGTGTCTCACTGTGCGCCTTTACAACATGTAACATCCACATGTGTGGCGTCTCCATACTCTGATTTTCTTCTTTATCTTTTGTAAATTTGTAAATTCAGAGCTAAATGAATGTAATACTGACAAAATTAGACCATTCTAAATTTCACCTCTATTTTGCTTTAATCGCTATGAATATGCTATTCTTTCTTGCAGATCCTCTCCAGTTCCCTCAGGTTGGATGCTGAATGTTGTAGAAGCCATTTTGAAGTCTCAAGAGAGGTGGGCAATTGGGTTTTGGTCAGGCCTCTGGCTGGTCCAGTCAAGAATGGTCACAGAGTTGTATTGAGGTCACTGCTTTGTTATTTTAGCTGTTTGCTTAGGTTCATTGTCTTGTTGGAAGATGAACCTTTGGCCCAGTCTGAGGTCCAGACAACTCTGGATAAGGTTTTCATCCAGGATATCTCTGTACTTGCTTGCATTAATCATTCCTACAATTGCAAGTCTTCATGTACACCATGTTTCACTGTTGGGATTGTATTTGACAGATGATGAGTACCTGGTGTTCTCCACACATACCGCTTAGAATTAACACCAAAAATTTAAATTGTCGTCTCATCAGACCAGAGAATCACATTTCTGATAGTCTGAGAGTCCTTCATATGTTTTTTGCAAACTGTATTCTGGCTTTCATATGTCTGACACTGAGGAGAGCCTTTTGATGGCCATAAAGCCCGGAATATTGAAGGGCTGCAGTGATAGCTGACTTTTTGGGACTTTCTCCCATCTCCCTACTGCATCTCTTGAGCTCAGCGACAGTGATCTTGGGGTTCTTCTTCACCACTCTCACGAATGCTCTTCTCTCATAAAGAGTTGTGGTTGTCTCAAAATTCTTCCTTTTAAGGATTATAAAGGCCATTGTTAGAAAGTGCTGCAGAAATTCTGTTGTAACCTTGGCAAGCTGTGTGGCTTGCCGCAATCATGTCTCTGAATCCTTAGCCCTCATGATTCTTATGTGCTCTGACATGTACTTTGAGCTAGAGTTCAACTTAACATTAACCCTTTCCCTCAGGCAGATGGTTAGAACATCTCCAACACCAGAAATGAACAGTAGATGGTGGCAAATACTTAGGAATAAATAGGTTTACCATAAAATACATCACACAACCTCACCTAGAATAGTACAACAGAGCTGGCCACACTCTACTAACTGGCTATGGGACAGATGAAGTATCTAGGTTTGTAATTATATAACATTATTGGTATTCTCCTTCAAAGCCTTTCCCAACACATACTTATAAACTGTGTAACTGCGGCCAGTATACACTCACTGGCCACTTTATTAGGTACACCATGCTAGTAACGGGTTGGACCCCCTTTTGCCTTCAGAACTGCCTCAACTCTTCGTGGCATAGATTCAACAAGGTTCTGGAAGCATTCCTCTGAGATTTTGGTCCATATTGACATGATGGCATCACACAGTTGCCGCAGATTTGTCGGCTGCACATCCATAATGCGAATCTCCTGTTCCACTACATCCCAAAGATGCTCTATTGGATTGAGATCTGGTGACTGTGGAGGCCATTTGAGTACAGTGAACTCATTGTCATGTTCAAAAAACCAGCCTGAGATGATTCCAGCTTTATGACATGGCGCATTATCCTGCTGAAAGTAGCCATCAGATGTTGGGTACATTGTGGTCATAAAGGGATGGACATGGTCAGCAATAATACTCAGGTAGGCTGTGGCGTTGCAACGATGCTCAATTGGTACCATGGGGCCCAAAGAGTGCCAAGAAAATATTCCCCACACCATGACACCACCACCACCAGCCTGAACTGTTGATACAAGGCAGGATGGATCCATGCTTTCATGTTGTTGACGCCAAATTCTGACCCTACCATCCGAATGTCGCAGCAGAAATCGAGACTCAACAGACCAGGCGACGTTTTTCCAATCTTCTACTGTCCAATTTCGATGAGCTTGTGCAAATTGTAGCGTCAGTTTCCTGTTCTTAGCTGAAAGGAGTGGCACCCGGTGTGGTCTTCTGCTGCTGTAGCCCATCTGCCTCAAAGTACAACGTACTGTGCATTCAGAGATGCTCTTCTGCCTACCTTGGTTGTAACGGGTGGCGATTTGAGTCACTGTTGCCTTTCTATCAGCTGCAACCAGTCTGCCCATTCTCCTCTGACTTCTGGCATCAACAAGGAATTCCTGCCCACAGAACTGCCGCTCACTGGATGTTTTTTCTTTTTCGGACCATTCTCTGTAAACCCTAGAGATGGTTGTGCGTGAAAATCCCAGTAGATTAGCAGTTTCTGAAATACTCAGACCAGCCCTTCTGGCACCAACAACCATGCCACGTTCAAAGGCACTCAAATCACCTCTCTTCCCCATACTGATGCTCGGTTTGAACTGCAGGAGATTGTCTTGACCATGTCTGCATGCCTAAATGCACTGAGTTGCCGCCATGTGATTGGCTGATTAAAATTAAGTGTTAACGAGCAGTTGGACAGGTGTACCTAATAAAGTGGCCGGTGAGTGTATGTGTTTTAGCAGTGTTTTATTTTGGTCCATCAAATAATGTGCATTATTTTTTTTCTTTTCTTGGCAAATGAAAAATATTAATTACTCTGAGGGACTTAATCTGTCATGCAAAAGATTAGCCTGGATGTGCAGATATAAAAATATCCCAGCACCCTAAGCAGCTTTTGATCCAGACAGCTAAGGAAGACACACACACACCACTGCTTTGAATTGTCAAACAGAAAAAAAAATAGTACTTCAACATAATATAGATTAAATAGTATAGATAAGATATTTTATAAAAAGTACATAAGAGCTAAAAGCTTACTTTGTAATATAAGCCTTTATGTGCATTGTTTGATAGTTCTTTGAAAAGAAGCCAGCAATAAATAATAGATGTTTTCATACTGGCTACAATTGTTGTCTACTAGGGCTTTGGACTTTTAATAATTGTTCTTATGCTCTAATTGCTGTCTAGGATTTTGTTTTAAAAAAATCTCATAGAAAAGGTATTAGAACTGACTTCGGGCATGAGTCTTTGATGAAGAATAATGGAGATTTGATTTTGCTAATGAATATTTGTGTTTCTAAGACATTTTATAGACATTTTTATGCCATAACATAGATTAAACATTAAAAATGTAACACGATTATAGAGAGATTTTAACATCTTTGCCAGTTCGGGATTTGAAACCTTCGTCAGGTCCAATGTGGTGCAGATAAAACCAATAGATTTTAGTAGATTATAGTAAGGTTATATCAAAGCTGTAAACATTACCCAGTGAATGTTCACAGGTTTTTAGAAAGAGGGCAGGAATGGAGCAGGAACACCCTGTGCCAGCCCACTCCTCTGGTAGCCACGTCCTTTCACACCACCTGTTGTGTGTAAGAATTTGCGACTTATACAGGAAAAGTAGAAAGCGTACAAGCACTAACAAATCTCCATCATACAATCCTTACTCCTTACTGTAAGAATGGACCTATGCATTAGGGGCCCCTAGAAATACCAAATCTGCCCGTGTAAAAAAAGTATAACAATGAACATTAAAATGGATTCAATATTTTTTACTTTCAACATTCATATTAAAGTCTTAAGATATGATAGTTGTCAGTAGCACTGATGGCCACAGGGGTTGCTTCTCCTGTCTGAGTCTTTGGAGATGTCTCAAAAATTATTGGTCTGCTGCCAAGGGATGAAGTCTAGAACGGAAGGGAGGAGGTGAGTAGGTTTGAATGGAAATTGTGAGAACATTTTTTTAATTATTTTTTTTTGTAGGAAATTTTTAGGGTGGTACTGTAGTAGCGACATTGTTTCCTTGCTGTTTTACATTGGTACTGTCAAAACTCGCAAATTGTTGTGATGGGATCAGGTTTCAGGCTTCTTGCTGGAAAACCAGACCCAGAGCTGTCTGTGATTGACAGCTCCATTTCTGATCCTGGGAAAGCTGGGTGTGTCTCTGTATTGTTTTGCCTGCAGCTGCGGTTTCAGTGATGGACTGATGAGCCAGTCAGTGCTGGAGGTAGTGTCCATTATTGCCTTATATTCTCCCCAGCCTTTCATTGGGTGCTGGTTATTGCGGTCTGTGTATCTAGTGCTCTTGCCATTGCGTTTCTTGCTATTCTGTGTATTGACTTCTGCTTTGCCTACTGACCATTCTATTGCTATACGATTCTGTACCTTTGCCGCCATCTTGGTTTTGACCCGGTTTGTTTGACTTCGCTTGTCTGTCGGTATCTGTTGTTTGTCCCTCAGTATCGTTTATCTCCTAGTGTGACCCCACCTTCCTATCTGTCTTGTGTTGGTTTCTGTTACCAGTGTGAACACTGACCTATATCTGTATTCTGGTTACCTGTCTGGTCCACCAACTAGCAGCTGCCAGACGAAGTAAGTTTTTCCCGTCATCTTGTAGGGTCACTCAGGGACCGTCAGTTAGGTTCCTGATAGTGGGTTCGCGGTTTATTTGCTTTAGGCAGGGCCTTAGCCCGCAGGGACGTCACAGGGTGAGTTCGCCACCACATACCTAGTCTGATAGCTAGGGCCAAGCCTGGTTGTGGTTGCGCGGTTGCTGGACAGGTACTGACAGGTACACTAGGTATCCTGCATACTCTCTTACTAATAAAATATGGGTTAGTAACATCTTGTTGATTTATAAATAAACTCCAGAGCAAAATCTCTTATTTGACATTTTATTCTTTATGTGAATATATAATTAATTTCTTAGTCTACTCAATTTTGTTCTGTTTACCATTACAGGTGGGTTTTCTTGGGTATGAGGCAGCCACAGCTATTAAAATGTTAGCAAAAAAATCTTGTACATTGGACAAAAAAATCTTGGATTAAGAATTGTTATTTCTTTTTTTTACCTTTGTATTTTTATGTGGTGATATAATTCCCCTGAAATATAAAACCAATAATAAAATCTGTAAAAACAAAACACGCAAACACAAGATTGCATCCAAAAGCTTCTGAGATAAGTACTCGTACAAATATATCAAAGGGAATTTTTGGTGGATTTGCAGTAAGTAGATTCTAGATGATGCAGACATACGTATGAATATGGAATTGCCATAAAAATGATTGGTAATTGTAAAGATGGACTAGGACCTTTCATTGGTGGATCAGGAAGATAGAGATAGAGAAATGCACCTCATTATTGGTTTAAGTTCCTGATTACTCTAACCTCTGTAGATTTCTAACCTCAGATTCGCTTCTATGTATAAACAATTCAGTACAATCTCAGCAGAATGCCAGTGCTTGGAGATATGACTTCTGATCTAAAAGGCATTTGTTAAGATAGATCTGAGGTAGAGAATCAGTAAGGTTCACCAAAGGTAAACTCAGAAGTCTAGATAAAAACCTACTAATTAGAATATGGCTGCCATCTAGTGTTGCTAAATAGAAATCGCAGACAGTTAATATAGTATAGGTGCATTGAAAGGAAAACACTGGGAACATTTTCCTGGAGTTTTTCCTTTACTTGCATCTACTTCTTACCACTAGATGCAGATAGTGCTTCTCCATAAACTCCATGTGAGTACAGGTGAACCTCCAATCAGTATCTCACTTGCCTATCCTTGTCATTTTTAATCCTTCACCTTAAAGGGGTTTGCCCCTGAAAGAAATAATACAGTTTTATTGCTGTTTTAGCTCCTATCGCTCAGTGATGGTCAATGTAAGATTCTGGGGTGTGGGTAGGGACTGGCTAAGCTGACACATTATGATCCCTGTAGTTCTGTGTGCTGTCAATGTGGCTAGATTATCAGGGTCCAGGTTTATATACACTTTCATTTAAATTCTGAACATTGTACTAGTATCTGACACATATAAAGAGAGATGAGACAGATCACAGATGATGAGATCCATGAGATGTATATTACATGCTCAGCTCTGCTACATCTCTGCTGTGCCTCCCTCCCCCTACCCCCAGATAAAGAACTTATCTGCCTGCAGCTTGTAGCTCTCCTCTCGCTGCTGTTTGCCAGCAGGAAGTCAGTGTGTGTCAGTGTTAGCTCAGTCCTGAAAGCCATGGGGGGGGGGCGCTGCAGGAGGCCGAGAACAGCAAACAGCTCTCCACAGCATTAGGCAAGATGGTTGCCAACCCTAAAGTCAGAAAATACATGGTGGAAACCCAGGGGCAACCTGGGAGATGCCTTCTTAATAACAGTGAATTAGAAAATGTGTTATTTTGTTATCCAGAGTACATTTAAGAAACGTGTCTTTGTGGGAATACCCCTTTAATTTGAGCTTTTCTTCTGTCCCCCTGGCTCTCTGCCTCTGAGCGGCAGTGCACGCTATTGCAGGTTCCACCACATCTATCTTCATTTTTAAGATAATTTCAGACAGCAAACAGTATTAAATATAACACAAGTTGGAGAGTTCTCAAAAGAGTCCTAAAACACTTAATTTATGAGATGATAGAAATGTTATTAATTGATGTTAATGTAATACAGTACCAAAGATGGACTGATAATATTGGTACATTTTAGTTTCCTCTTACTATACCTTGCGTCTGGCATATTTTGCAGCATCAATGGGCCAATTATACAGTTGGCATATTTTACGTTTCAAACTGGGCCTCTTTTACTTGTTATGTGAGCATAGCTACAATAACAAATAATCTGGAAGCTTTTGTGATCTTTTGTGAGTGTGAGCTGCCAGGGATCCAGGTAAAGTTTAAAAATGCAGAATATTAAAACTAAGTACTGTACAAAATAAACACATGTATGCTATGTACTGATGAGTCTCTATTGGAACCTGTCACCAGTGAAAAAGAGCCCTCCGGTGACATGCTCCCTTTAAAGGAAATCTACCACTGGTTTATAGCTAGTATTTATATCACCCAGCACGTGAATACAACTACCGTATTTTCCGGACTATAAGGCGCACTTAAAAGCATTGGATTTCCGTGGAAATCCAAAGTGCGCCTTATAGTCCGGTGCGCCCTATGTATGGCGCTGGGCAGCGGACCATACTTACATAGGTCCCCGCTACCGGAGACCGGAGACAGCAGATCTCCAGCGGGAACTGCAGACCACGCGGCACGAACAACTTCTGCCGCGTGGTCTGCAGTTCCCGCTGGAGATCTGCTGTCTCCGGTAGCGGGGACCTATGTAAGTATGGTCCGCTGCCCTCCTCCACCTCCCCCTCACCTTCCCCGCTCACCTTCCTCGCGTTCCCCATCGCGTCTCGGCGTCGCGTCCCGTCGCCGCGTCCCGTCGCGTCCCGCCGCGTCTCCGCCACGCCCCCGGACCTCCGCCACGCCCCCGGACCCCGCGCCTTATAGTCCGATGCGCCTTATGTATGTAATTATTACATATATAAGGCGCATCGGACTAATGCGCCTTATAGTCCGGTGCGCCCTATAGGGCAAAAAATACGGTATATACTACAAAAATACACTTGGACCATATTTGCAACATCCCCCACCGGGGCCTAGCCCTTTGAGGTGAGGCCTGGTGACAGCCGGGGCCCGCGGTACCGGAGTGGCTGGCACGCTATTGTCACGGTGCTTGGTACGGGGGAACCGGAGGGCTGTCCTACAGCCTGGCAGGTCTCCAGCAGGGTGGTGTTGGCAAGAAATGATGAGGGAGAGGCTGCTATAGCGGATCTCCCTGGGGCAACCCCTTAATGTCCCGAGTGTGAGTCTCTGGGTGATGGACAGGGTGCCGGTGATGAAGGCAGCCGTATTAGCAGGGACCAGACGGAGACAGAAGTTGAAGAAAACAACTTACAGTTCTTTATTTGAACCGGCAGGAACCACAGCAAACGTGCCTTTAACAGGTAGATGGAGTGCTGAGATGCAAGTTGGAGGGAGCCTCAGGAGATAGTTCACCAGCCTGGATGTAGAGGGTAGGCTGGGAAGGCAGCTCTGTCCTGGTAGGAAGCTTCAGCTTGTCCTGTAGGGCTTCAGGTATCACCTTTAAAGGTAAGATGATACCCCTTTTCCTCACTACACTAACTCTAGTCTTAGACTCCACTCTTCAGAGGCAGGGGCTAGGCTCTTCCTGCTCTGGTATGGGCTAGACAGAGATACTCACTCACTCACTGATCTCTAGGATTCTCCTACACTGGAATCTCTCTGAGTGTTCTGAGACCCAGAACATTCCTGGCCAGGGGGTTTTATTACCTCCCTTTTGTCAGGTGGTGGCTGCTCCTCCAATCACATCTCAGCTTACAAAGGACAGGATGTAACACAAATCATTGGACAATAGCATCTTGCATCATACAAAATACTTAACCTCTGCCTTGCCAGGCAGGATTCACCACTGCAATATCCCCTATGTCCTATCAGGACCATGTAGTGTGATGTGGGTACATGCAGGTGGGACGTATTCGCAAACACTCCCTCGCCATTGCATCGGCGAGGGTGTTGCATACCCCGGGGGCAATTGAAAGAGCCGCCCTCGGCTCGACTATAGATGTTTTGGGGCACAGAGGGGGCTAAGGGCACTTCTGGGAAGTGCAGGCTATGTGAGGTGTAGGGACAAACCGCCCATGGTCCTGGAGACAGGCACCTGGGTTGGTGTCGGACTAAGACAAAACATGTAGCTGTATGACAGTTGGTCGCTGACGCCATTAAACCGAACTGTACAGTAGGAAAGGTGTGGTGTCATGTCCTGTAATCCACTCCTTGCACCAAGGCCTGTATATTTGTTATATCAACGCTTCTTCCCTGGCGGCAATTATATAGTGTGTATATCTGCATTGCGTTAGCATATGCGACACGAGTACCTCCTGACTGGCATCCTTACCCATGTATGGGTGGCATCCAGGTGCTATCTGTGTAACACCCCCGGTCCCCTAAAGACCCGCAGTTTACGGACTACCCCCATGTGCAAACCTCAGTTTGAGGGATCAGGTAGCGGTCAGTGTTTTACAAAAAAGACGGTCCGACACAGCCACACTACAACCTGAAAAGCCTATGAAAGGGTTAATGCAGACTACTGGCATATATGACAGTGTGCAAACATTTGGTAAAATCGCATTGGCTTAGGAGCCCAATGGGTACACATCTTAAAACGTTACAACGTTACAGATAGGTAGGCTACTCAGGGTAGCAAGATAGCAAATGTCTCTTTTCCTGCAAAGAAAAGGCATAAAGAGTGCAAGCAGAATGTCCATACCTAAAAAGGAAGGCATTAAGTGCAAAATGATAATAAATAGCAATGGCAACTTTTCCTTGGAGCATCTGGCAAAAGTCTCACAGAAGGTCTTTAATGGCAAAGTCCATCTTCTGGGTACAGCCCTTGATGTGGGGAAAAGTGCACTAAAGAAACAAAGGGTCTCCTCTTTGTGTAGAGGGACAGAGTCCTTTGAAGAAAGAATCTCTGCTGTGGCAGAGGAAGGGGTGCTATCATAGCACAGGACAATATATAATCTCTTGACTGAGATAAATAAGGGTAAGAGTCTCAGGACAGTTTCTGGCTCTTTAGGGAAAGGACAGAAATATACAATATGTACAATGGACATAGTACCTGGAGAGGGCTACAGCCCTTCAGGGGTTAGTCGGATGCACCTTCGCTGGGTTCAGCAGGGACAGGATCCAAAGTCAGTAGGGAATCCTGTGCATCCTCAGCGGGAGTAGGTGCCGGCTGGGGACACCCGGTGGCAGTAGCGGGTACTGCAGGTGTAGCAACATCCTCCGGACCTTCAGGGGGAGGAGCACTGTCGCCCGGGACCACGGAGGGGTCCAGGAAGAAATAAACAGGGACCTGCGGCAGCGCGGCAGCTCCTTCCAGCTCCGGTTCTTCTGGGGCCGGGACATCACCCCACTGGTAATCGGCAAGTGGAGAAGTAGGCCTCGTTGGAACCTCTGGACAAGGTTCGCTAGCCGGGATGTCTTCTCCCACAGAAGAGCTGCGGGATCTGGCAATACTCCCGGCAGGGGAGACGGTGGGGGTGGCGCCCTGGATCATGCCCGGCCCATGGATGGCAATGGGACCCGTACTCACAATCACCGTGGATGGAGCATTCACGTGGGTCACCGCCCGGGGACTCGCAGCCGAGGAAGAAGAGGTGTTCGGGGATTCCGGCCACTCGTCGTCCTCATACCAGTCATCATACGGTGGGTAGCGGTCCTCATCGGAGTCGGGGATCCGGATCACACCAGCCGCCCAAGGTCCTCGGGGCCCCTCCTGCAGGGAGAATTCAATGCACTCGCCTGGCTTCAGGTTGTGCTGGCTCTCCGGCAGATCAGGCCTCTTGACAGACCGGCGGGGAATAAATACCTCCCGTCCGGTGTAGTCTTGAGTGGCGAAGCCATAGCCACGCTGCTTGTCGAAGAACCGGACCATGCCGGTGGTGCGGTTCTTTTCCACCCAGGCTCCAGCTGTAGACCGGCCGGCCATGTAGCGTTGGGCCTCCTTCTCGCGGCGTCGCTGCTCCGAGACAGCGTCTCGGAGTCTCTGGCGGGCGGCCTCACCTCGGCCTCGAGGCTGCGGAGGTGCCAGTGCTGGGGCTCGTGGCTCCGGTGCAGGCTCGGATCTCCGTGATGGTCGGGCAGGTGCCGGAACAGGAGCGGGAGCAGCCGGAGGATCAGGAACCGTCACAGCAGGGACAGTCGGCCTCGGAGCAGGTGGCACGGCAGCAGTAGGCCCAGGCGCTGGCTCAACAGGAGTCGGGGCCTCCCCACGTGGCGCCTCCACGTGGGCCTGCGGTACCGGTATGGTAACCGGGATAGGCACGAGGAACCGCCCGGGTGGTACTTGATACTCCGTCACCGTCTGGACATACCTCCGGGTGACGAATGCTCGGGTCAGTCCTCGATGCAGCCGGTGCCCAGCAAAGGGCCTCCGGACCGGCTGCGCAGAGACCACCACCATGGTCTCCAACACTTCAAAGAACTCAGGACGCTCCACAGGAGGGAAGGGCGGGGGACCCCACATGATGCTGTCCTCCACTCGAGTTCTGGCGCTTCTCTGAGGCGGGGCAGGAAGTCCGCCTCGAGCCAGTGGGAGGAGTCCAAGTCCTTCCCGCCAAGAGCTGTGGCGGGCTCTAATTTTTCCTGCGCCACAGGAGGCGGGGTTCACGCCATTCGCGCGTGGGCGGAGTTTGGTGAGTCATCTGGGTTTCCCGCCACTGAAGATTTTGGCGGGCTTGAATTATTTGCTGCGCCACAGTTTCTGAGGTAAATTCTTCAGGCGCGGCAGCGCCGGATGTAGCAGAGCTGGTACAGTTCTTGCAGGGATTAACCTCTTGAGTGCTGGAGCGATGCTCGACAGCACGTGGCAGCATTAACACAGTTCAATCCAGAAGCACACAAATGCTTGGGCCTAAACCCGGATGGCAGCAGGGTTAAGCAGCACAGTCTTTTTAATAAAGGAAAGTCTTTAATGCCGTGATAAGGCACAGAAGTATCAATCCTGTTCGTGACGCCACTTGCAACATCCCCCACCGGGGCCTAGCCCTTTGAGGTGAGGCCTGGTGACAGCCGGGGCCCGCGGTACCGGAGTGGCTGGCGGTTGCGGCCTAAGCACGCTATTGTCACGGTGCTTGGTACGGGGGAACCGGAGGGCTGTCCTACAGCCTGGCAGGTCTCCAGCAGGGTGGTGTTGGCAAGAAATGATGAGGGAGAGGCTGCTATAGCGGATCTCCCTGGGGCAACCCCTTAATGTCCCGAGTGTGAGTCTCTGGGTGATGGACAGGGTGCCGGTGATGAAGGCAGCCGTATTAGCAGGGACCAGACGGAGACAGAAGTTGAAGAAAACAACTTACAGTTCTTTATTTGAACCGGCAGGAACCACAGCAAACGTGCCTTTAACAGGTAGATGGAGTGCTGAGATGCAAGTTGGAGGGAGCCTCAGGAGATAGTTCACCAGCCTGGATGTAGAGGGCAGGCTGGGAAGGCAGCTCTGTCCTGGTAGGAAGCTTCAGCTTGTCCTGTAGGGCTTCAGGTATCACCTTTAAAGGTAAGATGATACCCCTTTTCCTCACTACACTAACTCTAGTCTTAGACTCCACTCTTCAGAGGCAGGGGCTAGGCTCTTCCTGCTCTGGTATGGGCTAGACAGAGATACTCACTCACTCACTGATCTCTAGGATTCTCCTACACTGGAATCTCTCTGAGTGTTCTGAGACCCAGAACATTCCTGGCCAGGGGGTTTTATTACCTCCCTTTTGTCAGGTGGTGGCTGCTCCTCCAATCACATCTCAGCTTACAAAGGACACAAATCATTGGACAATAGCATCTTGCATCATACAAAATACTTAACCTCTGCCTTGCCAGGCAGGATTCACCACTGCAATATCCCCTATGTCCTATCAGGACCATGTAGTGTGATGTGGGTACATGCAGGTGGGACATATTCGCAAACACTCCCTCGCCATTGCATCGGCGAGGGTGTTGCATATTCCTACGCACTTTGTTTTAAAATCTTTTTCGGTATGGTCCAAATAACACCTCCCCTTTATTCATTCGGTTGGTACTATCAAATAACAGAGATACAAAATTCATAAAGGTTTTATTATTTTTTAATTCTAAAAAAAATGTTTAATCTTTTGCACCAAAAAAAAAAAATCTTAGCTTTGCCATATTCTGAAACCAATAACTTTCTCATAGTTTAGTGTGCAGAGCTGTGTCATATTTTGCAGGACAAGCTGACAATTTCATAAATACAGTTGTAAGATTACACAACCTTTTGATCACATTTTATTTACATTTTACGTGTTGCGAAATGGCAAAAAAAGGTCAATTCAGACATTTGGGTGCTATTTTCCATTCACCGCCAGGAATAATCATCTTTATATTTTAAAAGACCAGACACAGGAATATCTAACATGTTTAGGATTTGGGTAATTGAAAATAGGCAGCACTCCAAGGTATTCAGTGAAAAAGTGGTGTTCTTTATTCCATGTTAGAGTACATTAAAGTACATAAGCAGCGACGTTTCGGCTCCAGGGAGCCTTTTTCAAGCGGCTTGAAAAAGGCTCCCTGGAGCCGAAACGTCGCTGCTTATGTACTTTAATGTACTCTAACATGGAATAAAGAACACCACTTTTTCACTGAATACCTTGGAGTGCTGCCTATATTCAATTACCTACCTCTGGAGGACCTAAAGCCTGGTTCTGAGTGCCTGCACCCACCACTGCTATTTCTTTGATGTGCTGTTTTGGACTTTCCCTACGTATGTTTAGGATTTGTGTATTTATTATTATAGGTGGTTTCAAGTTTTTTTTAACTATTATTTCAGCACCCTCATACAATTTACTGCAATACAACTGTTATTGCAGGCTCCCAGCAATCAGTGCCCGAGCAGTGCCCTCCAATGACAGCTGGCAGCAACTAGCATTTAAAGATGGTATTGCCCAGGTAAAGCACTGTTAGGTGCTGCTGTCAACAGTCGTTACAACCAGGTATACAGCTAAAACATGCCGCATATGGAGAGGGCTCAGTCCATAAACCCTATTTTACTGTTCCCTCAGAATTCTACTCCTCCCTCTGCCTGCTTTAATCTAACACAGAAAGCACAGGCAGTAGCAAGATTAAGTCAGGCAGAGGGAGAGTGCAGAGGGAGCAGGGAGGAGAGTCTGGAGGTTCTCCTTGTCTCCCACAGCCTTTCCACTTCATTTACATAAAGAACAAACAGCCGCGCATGTCATTTCTGCTCCCTTCATCTCTTAACCAGTTCTTTCAGTCTCCTGACACTTGTTGTCCATGATCTTTGCTATTGCTATTCTATGTACATATGAATTATTTGTACTCCTGCTACGTTTACACAACCATCACTTGCCTCTTGAATTTGAACTTTGCCATCATCTAGCTTTTGACCTGGTTATGCCTGACTTCACTTGTCTATTGTTTCTCCCTCTTTGTCTTTTCTACGCACTCATGCAGTGTAGGGATTGTAGGCCAGAAGAGGCTTGTTAGGTAAGTAGCGTGTTGTGGGTGAGCTCATTGCCTGCACCCCTTTATCTACTGTGACAATGCACAATTTAGCAGGCTCCAGTATCTCAGTTGTCAGTGGTGTTTGGTGAGAGAAATATGATTTACACAAGCTGTTTAAATAAGTAGACAGGCATGGGGAAAAGTAGGGCACATGGACATATTTCTTTAATTAATTATATTACAAAGTTGACTATTATCATCTGCATTATTAATTTATATACTTTTGTTGAAAGTTTAGTTGTGCTTAAACACAATACAGGCGGTCCCCTACTTAAGAACACTTATTGTACTTTAGTCCTAGGCTACAATAATCAGCTATAACAGTTATCACAGGTGTCTGTAATTAAGCTTTAGTGTTAATATTGATTCTTATGACAACCCAACAATTTTAAAATCCAATTGTCACAGAGACCAAAAAAGTTCTGGTTGGGATTACAATGATAAAATATACAGTTCCGACTTACATACAAATTCAACTTAAGAACAAACCTACAGACCCTATCTTGTAACCCGGGGACTGCCTGTACTGGTACGCAGAGTTCCAGCAGCATACATTCCCATTTAAATTCTAAACGGGGCCATTTCTTAAGGGCTTAAGGAGTGCAGTCCATAGGATAATTTTGACTGGTGGGCCCAAGGATGCCCAGCCCTGCAAATAGATTGATATCTGATCTCTGAGATCATGCAATGTTTGAATAATAACAAACAGTATTGCTGTTCATAGGTTATTATTGTCAGGCTCCAGGGGTAGTGGACCAACTTGACCACTGTGGACGATGTAAGCTGACACCTGGGACCAAAATCTAAGTGGTACCCAGTTATCACCAAAGCCTGTCGCAAAGTGGCTTGGACTCACTGCTGCATGGTACCACCAGGTCGTTCCACAGGTGAGACTTTGTTTGGTGTGGAGGCCAAGGCAAAGTACAGAGATGTTAAGCAGAATCGAAGTCCGGGACAGACTGGAGGTCAGGATGGGCAACACGGGATCAGAGCTGGGAACGTAGTAATAGGTCAAGGCAGGCAGCAGAGGAGTGTAGTCAGGAATGGAACCGGGGTCACAACAGGAAATCACAAAAACAGCCCAGGACATAGGAACAAAGCTTTCTCTAAGGTACAAGGCACGAAGATTCGGCAGGGTGTACAGGGAGAGGCAGGGTTATATAGAATTCTTGGGAGAGGTAAGCAGTGCAAGCACAGTGCTGGCGTGTACAGAGGGGCACGGGAGAGCCCGCAACACAAGATTGGGGTCTCAGGAGCACCCCTGACAATTTTGAATTAATATTGAGCAACACTAAGGAATAACCTGTATTTGTAAGTACATAAGTAAAAGTAAATATTTTGATTGGTTATTTATGAAAGTGTGCTTTGGCAGAACATCTGTTTTTAATATAATTGTCCTTGTCCATGTTTTGGCATTTATTTTCATCATACATGGCACACCTACAGTATAATTTTCTTATATAATAGATATATAATAAATGAAAACTGGTTTAACCAAGTGACGAGAATGTTCACGTGTATTTTTATGAGGACATATAATTCACTTTTTAATAACATAAATTATCCTAAACAGGGCAGTTTCTAGGTAATTTACTCTACAGGCAAATCAGCAAAAAGCGTCCCCCCCAGATATATATACACATATATATATTTTTTGTTATCATAGTACATGGTAAACCTGCAGTATAATATTCTTATATAATATATATATAATAATAGAAAACAGGTTTAACCAAGAGAAGAGAATGTTCACGTGTATTTTATGAGAACATCTAATTCGCTTTTTAATGCCATAAAATATATATATACATATTGTTTTTTGTTATTATAGTACATGGCACAACTACAGTATAATATTCTTATATATTAACCAAGAGATGTGAATGTTCACATGTATTTTTACGAGGACATCTAATTCACTGTTTATCCTAAACAGCGCAGTTTCTTGGTAATTTTTTCTACAGCCGAATCTCCAAAAAGCATCCTCAATAGATATATACTGTGCCAATTACATACATATACAGATATATACTGTGCCCCTCACACATATATAGATATACCGTGCTCCTTACAGATATATATTGTGCCCTTTACAGACATATACAAATATATACTGTGCCCATTACAGACATATACAGATATATTCTGTACCCCTTACATATACACAGATACAGACTGTGCCTGTTACTGATATTTACAGATATATACTGTGCCCATTACAGATAGATATATACAGATATATATATATTGTGCCAAAACTGGTGGTTTAGATTAGGATTATTTATGGAGAATGTGACACATATGAAATGTTACAGTTAACTTACACTTACATACACAGTGTGCAAATGAGATACATGTCATACACACACAATATACTTTTTACTCACATGCACATGTATATAAATGCATACAATATTAAAAACACATATTGCACACATATGAACAAGCAAACATACAGTACTTTGGATCGCTTTTGAACTATATACATATATTTATAATACACAGGAAATAACACATAGGGGCACATTTAATTACCCGTCCCGTTGACGCCGTCAATCCGGAATGTCCGACGAGGATTCGGAGCTTCCGCGATTCACTAAGATCGTGCATCCAATTTCCTGCATGTGCCGCTTCCCCGCTCAGGTCTGCTGGAGTTCACTTTCTTCTTCCCGGTTTATGTGAGTGCTGATCTTGCAACACAATTTGATTTTTAAATTCTGGTGTTTGTCTGAATCAGTCGGGTTGTCCGCCGGCCACGCCCCCTGATTTGTGTCGCATGTAAGTCGGTGCCGATGCACCACAATCCGATCACGTGCGCAAAAAATCCTGGGCAATTCAGCGCAAAACGAAAAATTTGTGCCCCACATGAATATGCAGATATATAATAATAATTCCTTGATTCTGCAGCGCTGCACAGAGCTTGCCAAATCAATCCCTGTCCCCAATGGGGCTTACAATTTAATCAACCTACCAGTATGTTTTGGAGTGTAGGAGGAAACCCACACAAATATGGAGAAAACATACAATCTCTTTGCAGATGTTGACCTGGATGGGACTTCACCGCTGCAAGGCTGAAGGCGTAACCATTGAGCCACGGTGCTGCACCTAAGACTAAATTCAGTTACCTTTATTTGGAGATTAGATGGATCTGAATAAATTGGGAAGCTTCAGAATAAATCACCAGCAAGATGGCTGAGCAGGGCATAATTAAGGTAGGTGGAGGCCCCTGGGTGTAAAATCTGGTGGAACCCCCACTGAATGTAGCCCAGACAGTGATACAAATTACTATACTAAATTACCATACAATTTATACTGTGTAAACAGCGTATATAGTGTGTAAACAGCGTATATAGTGTGTAAACAGCGTATATAGTGTGTAAACTGTGTATATACATATATGTATATTCTGTGTATATTGCGTATATATGCATATACTGTGTATATATGAATATACTGTGTATGTGTGTATATATGAATATACTGTGTATATATGCATAGATGCAAATGCTGTATTTATTGTGTATATATTGTGGGAGATTTGGCCCAGTAGAGACCGTGGTAGCGGGTTGCTGTGATGCAGTTCAAGACAGTGACACCAAGGTACAGTCCAAAACAGGTCTCGCCTGCGTTTATTGCAGTAGGAACAAAATAAAACAGCCTTCACATTCGGGCATCAAAACAAATAATATCCTACCCGTCAGGGTGCTAACTATACAGTGATTCTCTAACTCACCACTAACAAAATCACTTGACTGCTCCAGGCACAGAGGTCAGGGCTGCGTGCTCTCCAGCCTCCTTACAGAGAGACAACACTTCCAGCTCTGCTGAGCGGTTTTAATAAAAGACTGATTGGGCTGCTCCCATCACCTGTGTCCAAGGTGCTGGACACCCAACCTCAGCACTAAGGCCTTGCATAATAGCAAAACCTAGGGGAAACATACCGCCCATCCACAGTTAACCCCTTCAGTGTCTCACAATATATATATATATATATATATATATATATATATATATATATTATGTATGTGTGTTTTTGTATATGCTGTGCATATAGTACCGTATGTATATATATGCTCTATATACTGAATGTGTGTGTGTATTCCCTGTATGTGTGTTTATATACTGAATGTGTGTGTATTTGCTGTATTTGTGTATATTCTGTATGTATATGCAGTATGTGTGTATTTGGTCTTTTTATACTGTATGTATGTGTATATATTATGGTGAGTGTATATACTGTGTGAGTTTGTATACACTCTGTATTAGTGTATAAATGTATATGAGTGCATAAATGTGTGTGTATAAGTGTATACTTGTATGTATATGGATGCAACTATATACGTGTAGAACTTTATGTATATATAAGTATATAAAGGTATGTATGTATCGGTGTATGAATTTGTGTACTTGTAGAAATATGTCCTTGTAGGGGTACACTCACAAGAACATATGGGGGATGTATATCTGGCTGCAAATTTGCTGACCGATATACATCCCTCATAGGCGTCTATAGCGCCGCGGCTCGGTACGGTGAGCACAATGAGTACTCACTGTTTCGAGCTGTGGCCGCAACAGAGATAGAGCGTGCTCTATCTATGGCCATAAGAATGACCATGCGGCTCTATTCTCTATGGAGAGGGGAGGGGTGAGCCACGATCACCTCTCCTCCACTCTAGCGCGCCGATGTGTGCCTGCCAGGCTATAGCCGGGCGGGCACACGTTTATGTATATTTTTTAAGGAGAAGGGGGGCCCCTTGCAGAAATCTGCTATGGGGCCCAGCCTCTCCTAGTAACGCCACTGGATCCAACCCTTATCCCTACACCACCCAACTTGCTGGTGACTTTATATTTCACAGTTCTAGATGGTCTAGTATTATGCAAGTTGGCTGATATTCCTGTAACCACCTAAAGTTATAAAGGGGCTCAATACTTCTTTGAAAAATAACTCAGCTCCTCCTCCTATTGAGACATTCACATAACAGGAATTAAGCAATTGCTGGACTCATAAGACCCGCTAAACATATCATGGATGGGCAGAAAGAATGCCTTTAAAGCCTATGTCCACTCCAAAGTCCTGTAACCATTGGTAATTTCTCTATTTACATCCCCACAAATTCTTTACAGAACTGTGAAAATAGTTTTTTCGATACTTTAGATGTCATTGAGAACTGTAGGCAGTACAAATTCTCTATTAGTCAAGGAAGCAGAGCCGTGGGGCAACTTAATCAGAAGTGGTGATTGGATTCCCCCTCCCTGGGACAAGTCTCTAGATGGCTAAGCTATCTCCATACCCTTCCCCCTGGCTGGCCAATTATTTGCCATTCGAGCCACTCTGGCGGGTGGCACTAGAGGATATGACAATTAGCAAACTCCTGAAGAAAATCTGAAACCCATTGGATCCAACACCAATTACTAATTTGCAAGGTTGTGGCCAGTTACAGTTCATCACATTACAATTACAATCTACATCTCGTGCATATGTGAAGACATTTGGAGCATGTCGAAATGCAAACCTTTTTAATATTGTCGTTATGGTAGGAGAGGCCAATGCATGTCCCCAAGAGGTCAGTGCTTGGAAGCGGCAAACAAAAGATAAGTCAGCTCACCTGGATGGATAAGGCATATGCAGACGTGACGTCCCGTGAGCACGGATACTGTGGCTCCAAGTACAAGAAGGGTAATGGTAAAGAAATTCCAGCTGCAAACGGTGTCCACGTGCGAATAAAACACTGTTTTCTTTATTCAAAACATATTAAAAGCAGAAACATGATGAGGGCAAACAGCCTATATACATGGCAAAAACTGATACAGGGTATTGTGGAGACGGATAGCAGCCTACGCGTTTCAGAGAAACATCTCCTTAGTCATGGCTAACCTGTCAGAGCTAGCCGGGAGCTTATATGGGTACGACTGGTATCACATGATACCAAAAGTGGGCGGTGTCGTAGCTCACGTGAAGCTCTACGGCGAGGTAGACAGGCTGATTTTTTAACACAGGTATGCATAATAACATTAAGAATACTGACGTATACAAAATAAAAGAAGGAAAGTATGTTAGTTATGAGAGGAACATGTTGACACGGAACATAGAAACAGAATGCTATCAATATTGATATATTATGTCCTGTTTTTTATTAAGACCTTCCGGAACATGAGTTTGTAACGAGAAGATCCAGAAGGTTTCTCTATTGAGAAGTTTCCTTCTGTGATTCCCCCCCTCTAGAAGGGCGCTTAACTTTTTCAATTGCTATAACTGTGAGTCCTGTACAATCTCCCTGGTGAACGTTTTGGAAATGTTTGGAAACCATAGAGGCATTGATTGTTTCTGATTTGCTAGCATCTGTGACGACGGATTCTTGTCTTTAGAGAACAGGTGGTACAGCCCACATATTGTATGTTACATCTGGTGCATGTAATGAGATAAATTACATATGTTGTATTGCAGTTGATAAAGCTGCATATTTTGTTTGTTTGTTGAGTGCGTGCAGAGGTAAAATATTTGTTGGGAGCAGCAAAATTACAACAGATACACCTTTTGTGGCCGCATTTAAAAAAACCTTGTAAGTCTAACCAAGTGTTGGACACATGATTATTAGATGTAAATAGGCTGGGAGATAGTTGCATGCCTAGTGTGGGAGCTCTTCTAGCCACACATTTAATTTTATCTGGAAGAATGGGAGCCAAGTCATTGTCTGTGTAAAGTATGGGAAGATGTTTGTTGACAATATGAGTAATCTGTTCATATTGTAAACTAAAGGTGGTGGAGAATGTAACCTGTTGTTTATGTTGTTTCTGTTTGATATTTTCTGTTAGTAACTTATTTCTAGGAATCTTCTCCACTATATTTTGTGCCCTATTTAACATCCATCTCGGATATTCCCTGTGTGACAAATCTTCCTTCTTTTTGTGAATTTTTTGGGTTAAGGTTGCAATGTCTGTACAGTTGCGTTTGGTACGTATCATCTCCCCAACAGGAATATTTTTAATGACATGTTTGGAGTGACATGAACCAGCATTAAGTGTAGAATTAAGAGCTGTTGGTTTGGAGTAGGGTTCAATGCTGACATGTGGGGTACCCATGAGTGTGATATCCAAGTAATGTATTAAGTCCTTGGATAATTCATGTGTGAACCGGAGATGCATGTCATTGGAGTTTATGTACTGTAAGAACTCTACAACCTCGGGTTCCGTCCCCTCCCACACCAGGAGGAGGTCGTCAATGTAGCGACCATACCACCTGATGCGGGAGAGGAAGGGATTGTCCAAGGTGAAGAGGAACCGTTCTTCCCATGCGGCCATGTATATGTTGGCTAGTGATGGGGAGCATTTGCCCCCCATTGCTGCTCCACATCTCTGCACAAAAAATTCCTTATCAAATGCAAAATAATTATTTTCCAACAGGAATTGTACCGCTAAGATCGTAAATTCTTGCATGACATTAGGGTAATCACTAAACCTTCTCAAGAAGGAGTGGAGACTTGTGACGGCAATTTCATGGTTAAGTGATGGGTATAGCCCAATGACATCACAAGTGAGCCAATAATAATGGTTTTTCCACTCAAAACCGTCAAATAATCCAACTACATGTTTAGAGTCCCTAATGTATCCTGGCAGGGATGTAACCAAGGGTTGAAGGAGGTGATCCACCCATTCACTAAGTTTCTCCCCGAGTGAGCCAATGCCGGCCACGATCGGTCTGAGTGGAGGGGAGAATACCTGTTTATGTATTTTGGGAGAAGAGTGGAATATCGGTGTAACGGGGTATTCTACATAGAGATACTCAGCAATTTTTTTTGCGTTATAGCCCCCATGTTGACACCACATTCCAACGATTTCTTCAAACAATGTTGTATATTGACAGTGGGGTCAGATGTTAACTTTTTGTAAACTTTTGTTTCAGAAATAATTTTTTCATTTAATTTTTTGTAAAGTCCCGCATTAATGAGGATAATGGCTCCACCCTTGTCCGCTTGGCGTACTAGTAAATCCTTATTTTCCTTCAACTCGCGTACGGCTTTTCTCTGTTTCGGACTTAGATTGTCAACTGCAATACAACATATGTAATTTATCTCATTACATGCACCAGATGTAACATACAATATGTGGGCTGTACCACCTGTTCTCTAAAGACAAGAATCCGTCGTCACATATCAGATGCTAGCAAATCAGAAACAATCAATGCCTCTATGGTTTCCAAACATTTCCAAAACGTTCACCAGGGAGATTGTACAGGACTCACAGTTATAGCAATTGAAAAAGTTAAGTGTCCTTCCAGAGGGGGGGATCACAGAAGGAAACTTCTCAATAGAGAAACCTTCTGGATCTTCTCGTTACAAACTCGTGTTCCAGAAGGTCTTAATAAAAAACAGGACATAATATATCAATATTGATAGCATTCTGTTGCTATGTTCCGTGTCAACATGTTCCTCTCATAACTAACATACTTTCCTTCTTTTATTTTGTATACGTCAGTATTCTTAATGTTATTATGCATACCTGTGTTAAAAAATCAGCCTGTCTACCTCGCCGTAGAGCTTCACGTGACCTACGACACCGCCCACTTTTGGTATCATGTGATACCAGTCGTACCCATATAAGCTCCCGGCTAGCTCTGACAGGTTAGCCATGACTAAGGAGATGTTTCTCTGAAACGCAAAAAATTGCTGAGTATCTCTATGTAGAATACCCCGTTACACCGATATTCCACTCTTTTCCCAAAATACATAAACAGGTATTCTCCCCTCCACTCAGACCGATCGTGGCCGGCATTGGCTCACTCGGGGAGAAACTCAGTGAATGGGTGGATCACCTCCTTCAACCCTTGGTTACATCCCTGCCAGGATACATTAGGGACTCTAAACATGTAGTTGCATTATTTGACGGTTTTGAGTGGAAAAACCATTATTATTGGCTCACTTGTGATGTCATTGGGCTATATCCATCACTTAACCATGAAATTGCCGTCACAAGTCTCCACTCCTTCTTGAGAAGGTTTAGTGATTACCCTAATGTCATGCAAGAATTTACGATCTTAGCGGTACAATTCCTGTTGGAAAATAATTATTTTGCATTTGATAAGGAATTTTTTGTGCAGAGATGTGGAGCAGCAATGGGGGGCAAATGCTCCCCATCACTAGCCAACATATACATGGCCGCATGGGAAGAACGGTTCCTCTTCACCTTGGACAATCCCTTCCTCTCCCGCATCAGGTGGTATGGTCGCTACATTGACGACCTCCTCCTGGTGTGGGAGGGGACGGAACCCGAGGTTGTAGAGTTCTTACAGTACATAAACTCCAATGACATGCATCTCCGGTTCACACATGAATTATCCAAGGACTTAATACATTACTTGGATATCACACTCATGGGTACCCCACATGTCAGCATTGAACCCTACTCCAAACCAACAGCTCTTAATTCTACACTTAATGCTGGTTCATGTCACTCCAAACATGTCATTAAGAATATTCCTGTTGGGGAGATGATACGTACCAAACGCAACTGTACAGACATTGCAACCTTAACCCAAAAAATTCACAAAAAGAAGGAAGATTTGTCACACAGGGAATATCCGAGATGGATGTTAAATAGGGCACAAAATATAGTGGAGAAGATTCCTAGAAATAAGTTACTAACAGAAAACATCAAACAGAAACAACATAAACAACAGGTTACATTCTCCACCACCTTTAGTTTACAATATGAACAGATTACTCATATTGTCAACAAACATCTTCCCATACTTTACACAGACAATGACTTGGCTCCCATTCTTCCAGATAAAATTAAATGTGTGGCTAGAAGAGCTCCCACACTAGGCATGCAACTATCTCCCAGCCTATTTACATCTAATAATCATGTGTCCAACACTTGGTTAGACTTACAAGGTTTTTTTTAAATGCGGCCACAAAAGGTGTATCTGTTGTAATTTTGCTGCTCCCAACAAATATTTTACCTCTGCACGCACTCAACAAACAAACAAAATATGCAGCTTTATCAACTGCAATACAACATATGTAATTTATCTCATTACATGCACCAGATGTAACATACAATATGTGGGCTGTACCACCTGTTCTCTAAAGACAAGAATCCGTCGTCACATATCAGATGCTAGCAAATCAGAAACAATCAATGCCTCTATGGTTTCCAAACATTTCCAAAACGTTCACCAGGGAGATTGTACAGGACTCACAGTTATAGCAATTGAAAAAGTTAAGCGCCCTTCCAGAGGGGGGGATCACAGAAGGAAACTTCTCAATAGAGAAACCTTCTGGATCTTCTCGTTACAAACTCGTGTTCCGGAAGGTCTTAATAAAAAACAGGACATAATATATCAATATTGATAGCATTCTGTTGCTATGTTTTGTGTCAACATGTTCCTCTCATAACTAACATACTTTCCTTCTTTTATTTTGTATACGTCAGTATTCTTAATGTTATTATGCATACCTGTGTTAAAAAATCAGCCTGTCTACCTCGCCGTAGAGCTTCACGTGACCTACGACACCGCCCACTTTTGGTATCATGTGATACCAGTACCCATATAAGCTCCCGGCTAGCTCTGACAGGTTAGCCATGACTAAGGAGATGTTTCTCTGAAACACGTAGGCTGCTATCCGTCTCCACACTACCCTGTATCAGTTTTTGCCATGTATATAGGCTGTTTGCCCTCATCATGTTTCTGCTTTTAATATGTTTTGAATAAAGAAAACAGTGTTTTATTCGCACGTGGACACCGTTTGCAGCTGGAATTTCTTTATCATTACCCTAGTGCTTGGAAGCCTCCAACCTAGCCACACACTTGAGAGTGGTAGAAAAAGCACTAGTACCCTTGTTCTGGATGCAAAGTGTAACAGCTGATTTCTGTGTGGTCTGAGAAAGTGACGCAGATTTATACATTATATAATGTATACCTTTATACAAGGTATGGACAGCCCACATAACAAGCTTGTCGGGAGGTTACTCTCACACCAATCCATAAGCTAGGGGACTCAGCAATAGCTTGTCTAGCCAATTGACAAAGTGTCCACACGACTCTATTGTTATTTATATACCTACTGTGCCAACCAAGTACACCCCACCCACACCGCTATTTCATCAAGACTTTTGTTCCTTTTCCATCTTCTTATTTGTTTATGTGGGGTTGAAATTGTATTTTGTTTGTTTCTTTATATTACCAATATTTAGTTCATTTTTTGTCCATTGCAACCATATTTTTCAGCTCTGTAAAAACCTACAGGCTGAATCAAGTACATAAAATAAGTGAAAATGTGAAGGTTTATTCAATAACAAGCAAACTTTTGGTATTATAATTTTTGCTACTATAAAATAGTGTAATGCTGAAAGGTCCCACCTCATCATCTCAGCACATTATCACTCCTCTCTCTCTCCGGTCTGCACTGTTGGCTGCACTGTGTTAGTGCTTAGTAGTTTGGTACACATTAAATACAGCAACTGAACAGAATTGTATTGCAAGCTATAGGTTAAAGGCGCACCTAAAAATCAATGGTGCACATTTCCCGAGTAGGGCAGGGTACGCTGGGTAATTGGCGCACCCTGCACATTCCTGAAGCAAAGTGCACTTAATGCAGATTGCACCAATTTTGATAAATCTGGGCCAAAATACATGTTAACAAGGTAACCCCTATACAATTTCTCCTTGTCCACTGCTCACTTTGCAATCATAGTTGTTGCAGAAGTTAACCCTGTAAAGTGTGGAGTTATACAATAAAGGATTGGTCTAATATAAAATGAGTCGTTCCAAACTCCCTACATTTTTTAAATTTGTTTGGGCACCCCTGTAAATCAAATTATGGAAAGGGAGAATGGAATTAACTAATTTCATCCACATCAATAGGGTAGGTGGATGCAGAACCATTTACCTAAAGGGCTATAGCTTTCCAAGCTAGAAAGAGGGCTTCCCTGAGGAACATGTGTGTATGGAGCTCCCACGATTCCTCACCAAGACTTTTAGTAGGCAGACCTCAGGAGCTAGTGGGATAAGTATACCTATAATGGTGGACAATAGGGATATGTGATCATTTTTATATGCATGTCCACTTCTATGGCCTTGGCATAAGTGTGAAAGCATGAAAAATAAAAAAAATTGGAACAAATATTTACAAATATATTATATTGTTCGCATATATCTTTTTTAAAAATATAATTTTCTTCCTTCCTGAGTTGCTAAGTAATTGGTTCATAGCTACAATAGTTGCTTTAAAGGGTTTTCCAGGAAACTTGGTGAACCCCAAGGGGGCAGATATAGGTGAAACAAAAAAAGCCAACTTGCCGTTTTCAAGTGTTATAGTAGGCTTTGGATTTTGCTGGCTTATCTGGAAGTGTTGGGGCCGTTTAAGGCCACTGATTTGCAAAGCAGGTCTCATGACTCTCCATACTTCCGGTGTTAGTAGTTGGAGCAGGGTAAGCAGACTTTTTTTTTTTGCTTTAATGTCAAGATAGGGAAGAAGTGTGAGCCCTGCACTTTCCACAACCTTTATCCCTGCCTACTTGCAGTTCCTGTGCTAAGCCGCTGTCGACAACTGGATGGTGGTCCCTAACGTTGGATACCTGCACAGAACAGTAAGACATACAAGACAAGAAAGACTAGAGAAATAACAAGCGAAGAAACGGAAACCCATGTCAAAAACCAAGATGGCACCGAGGTAGAAAATCTTAGGCAAAGAACCATCACAGGTACAAAAGCCAGAATCACAGCAAAAACAGTAGGTATTAAGGAATTAGAGATACACAAGCCAAGACCTTTGCAGAGAATACACTTAGGTGTGGTACTCAAATAGGAAAACTCAAACTGGTGACCTAGAACCTGCAGAAGTTCTAATATTTAACCTCCCCCTGTCCAGTAAAGAATTTATATAAATTCATTAAAAATAAACCCTCTTCTCTTTTTTAAACGTAAATGATTCCATGTTTTAGATATGTTTTACTCAATACACTTAACAGTATTACATTTTTGATGGGAAATGAGAGGCAATGGTGATTATAGGACAAAGTGTTCAGTGTCGGTCATCACAACATTCTTTGTTATCTGTTTTTTAACACTGTAACAAGGGAAATGATGTGCTTCCTGTGTTTTGCAATGTGTCATTGTAAAGTTATTTTTTCTTCCTTACCATTAGGTGGTACCACTGTACTGTCACATGTGTAGATTCATACTTAAAGTAAATGTAGCACTTGCATGGTAGTCATTTAAACTAAATATACTTACCTGACTGCATTTTTATGTAGATCCAGGCACATAACTTCATTAGGCTTGACAAACCGGGATTCCAGCAAAAAAAAAAAAAACCTTAAAAAAGTTAATTAGCCCTGGGTGCTTTGTGTACGACAAACAGGTGCTGTCAAGTAATAGTGATGCACACCTCCTGTGTGACGTCACCAGGCTCTTCTGAAGTGGTAGGAGGTAACTATCACTACTGAAGAAGTACATAATTATTAAGAATATTATGGGTTAACATAGTGTTAACTTTTTTTTTTTTTTGCAGGAATCCCGGTGTGTCAAGCCCAATGAAGATATTTGCCGGAATCTACATGAAGGAAAAGTATATTTAGTTGAAATTACTTCCACGCGAGTGCTAGATTTTCTTTTAACCATAAATTATAAGTTAAAGAGTGAGTAAAGAATAGATGCAGTGAAAACAAAGATGAGAAGTTTCCTTCATACAATTGTGATTTTTATATACATGAAGGTATATAAAAAGACACAATCGCTTCTTCAGCATTGATAATCTTTCATAATATGTGATATAGTCCAGAGATGTGTTGTTTCTACCTTATATCTGCATAATTTTCATAACTATGAATGTTCTTTCTTACAATGCGCTTAGTGGGTGGATTATTCCTGGTGCCTGGTCCAAGCTCCCTTCACCCTCTCCTAATAGGAATCTCAACCACAGACTATAATGTGAACCGCCTCAGTTACTGTATTAGCAAAGGCATGATTTTAATGACTGTACCGATTTCTGAAAAACATGCAGACACAGACGGAAATCTACAGACTGTTGAAAGTTAAGCATAAAATTATAAATGTATTGTACTGCTCTATAATTATATGGCATTTTATTCTCAGTAGGTTCCTATTACCAGAGAGCAGTGTATTGTACAATAGGCCTGGATAATAATTTTGGAATTGGAGCCAAGCTTTTAACCCCTTTAAGACACAGCAAATTGAAGTCCAAGGGTAAAGCTTTAAAGGAAACCTACCACCACAGATCTACCTATTAAGGTAGATCGGGTGGTAGGTACCTCTATTGTACGTGAGGATAGCCCTTTAAAGGGATAATCCTCTCATCCCCTGTATCTTTTTATAACTTCTTTGATCCTCCTTCCCCCCATATCTCCCTATTATGCTAATTTTCTAAAGAGGCTACTGGGGCGTGGAGTAGCCAGAGCTGAGGCTACACGGCGTGGCTACTCCACGCCCCAGTAGCCTCTTTGATCCTCCTGCCCCCATATCTTTGGCGTGCAGCTATGCAGAACTCCAGCTTCGTGTACGCACGCAGCTACCGGGAGATATGGGGGGAAGGAGGATCAAAGAGGTTACTGGGGCGTGTAGTAGCCCCAGAGTAGCCTCAGCTCCAGCTACTCCATGCCCCAGTAGCCTCTTTAGAAATTTAGCATATTAGGGAAATAAAAGTTCTAAAAACATACAGGGGACGTGAGGATTATCCTTTAAAAGGGCTATCCTCATGTACAATAGAGGCAACTACCACTCGATCTACCTTAATAGGTAGTGGTGGTTTCCTTTAAAAATAAGAATTGGTTCAGGATCATTTCAGATGCTGTTGAGCAGTGGAACAGAAGATACTGCTCCACAAGGCAGATTTCATTATGCCACAAGTATAAATCACATGTCAAGTCCAGGATATTCCTTGAAGAGTTTTTGGTCTAATGTATTTGGTACTACTATTTAGCATTGCTGAACCATTAATTTTTTGTTGTGTTTTTATTTTGATGTTCAGGTAGTTGTGACCATTATTTTTCAAACACAATTTTGAGAAACATGTTAGCTGATAGCTACTTTAGTATGGCAGTATAAAGTAAGATCAAACAGACAGTCTAGGTTTAATTTACCCTAGAGGGTCTGAAAAATAGTAAAAAAGGTATCCTCTTATCCCAAAATGTCTGATCTATTAAAATATAGTAAAGGTTATTCCCTACGTTGAACCCGGTAACGGAAAATTGCACCCATTTTGCAACATATAAAAAATGTTTTTAAAAATGATCAAGAGGTTGTACAGTCTCAAAAATGGTAGCAAAGAAAACTTCATCTCATCTTGCAGTAATTGATACTTCACACAGCTCCTTACACTGAAGTATGAAAAAGTTATAAGCGTCAGAAACGGCGAAACAAAGAATTAACTTTTTGTACAGAAGGTTTACATTTTTAAATGTATTAAAACACACTAAAACCTATATAAAATTAGTAGATGTGTTAGGAAACTTATCAATACAATTTCAAATGGCGCAAAAAAAAACCAGAGTAGACAATTTAGAGTGTGGTTGGACTTTGGTGGTGGAGGAAGGGGTAGCCCACACCATTCCTTCAAATAAGTAAAGGTGATTAAAAATATAGAATACACCTGCGCTGTCCTAGTAATATAAATGCTAGCTAATGTGGTACCTGTGATGGAGCATGAAAACTTTCAAATGGTTATTGTATCCAGTCCGAATTCCTGTTATTCACCTGAATGGTCCAAAGAGGTTTCTGCATCCAAGAAATTGGTATATAGATGAGGTTCTACAAGTGGTGCACTTTGAATAAGTCAGCAATAATGTGGAGCAGCCCCTCTAAACAGTTCCGTTGGACTGACGTGACTCAATCTACGGGTGTTTCAAAGGAACACTTCTCCCCGGACCTTTCTTTGTCAGGAATGAGAGGTATGTGTGCCACACCATGACAATCCTCTTTATATAGGATTTGGTAACTGCAAACATTGATGGCTGTTAGGAAACTTGTTATTTGGGGCACACAGTGAAAGTCGTAAAAACCAAGCCCACAAGAATTGTGCGAACGCTTTTTTTCCACTGCATTTGTAATTTTTTTCCCCACTTCCCAGTACATAGAATGGAATAATAAATACTGTCATTACGACATGCAATTTGTTGCGCACAAGTCCACAGACAGCTCTTCACAATAAAAAAAATGTATTAAAATTAAAAAGTTACAGATTCTTGAATGTGGGGAGTGAAAAATGGAAAAGCTAAAACGAAAAAGGGCCTGGTCGATAAAGGGGTTTGCCCATGAAAGAAAGTTCTCAAAATTGAATCCCCAATCAATGAAGATCATTTTTAACCCCTCACTGAGCTGTTATAATCAGTTTTATATACAGGTTTGTACCTGTATGTATTGAGTATGTACTGTGTTTGTACAGTGTGTGTACAGTGTGTGTCCAGGGTGTGTACCATGTGTGTATGGGGTGTTTACGGGGTGTGTTCAGGGTGTGTACGGGGTGTGCAGGGTATGTACGGTGTATCTCATGAACAGGCAGTCAAGGCAGGAGAAATCACTGGAAAGGGCTAGCAATTCCTTCAGGTCTCTGACCCTGAAAGCAGAAGAAGGGAATTGTGAAATAGACTTTAATAGGGATATGAGGGGCAGAGCAGACAGATGTGGTAGGGACACTCATGGGCACATTTATTTAGAAAGTCAGAAACTGCACTAAAAGTGCTATTTCTGTGTATAATGCTGCGTGCGGTGATTTACTAATATCGTGTGCACAGGTATTTAAGAAGCGTCTCCACCGCTATAGCGTCACATACAATCCTGTTGTGGCACAGATGCGCTGGCTTCCATGCCACACAAATTAGGAGACATGCTGTCGGACAGTCCGACTGATTCGGACCGAGCGCTGTATTTAACTTCCAAATATTGACGCATGCCTTATGTTAAAGGTGCACCACAAAAAAGATGGTGAACTCTGTCGGGCCAGTGCGGGGACGCGACAGATTCATGATGTGTTCATGACGCGACATCATCCCGGACGGGATTTAACTTTCAAATTGTGTTGCAAGACAATGCACTTACATGCACCAGGAAGAAGAAGGTGAATTTTTTAAGCGGGAAGGGGGTTCCGTTTAGAAGTCTGCAATGGAGCCGTGTCTCTCGTAGTGCTTCTATGCCAGAAACTGATGAATGCACACTAATGTTTTTGATCAGTTCAACAAAATAGAAGCACTAAAATAGAAGTGAGTGGAAAAATACCAGATAGACAGTTACTACTACTTTATTACTTCCTCTTTTTATATATACACAATTCAGCTGAATCGAAACCACAGATATGTCTTTGCTGTGTGTTCTACTGGATCCTACAGAAAGGAGGCACATTTATCAAAAAACATGCAACATGCAACATCTGCAGCTTTCCTGTGAAGTGTGCAGGGTTTGCTAGATTCAGGAATTGTGGTACCTGTTCTGCATGAAACTGGTGCTCCCTGCACTGCTCCGACAGAGTACACCAAATTTTTTTTGGAGCTCCTTTAACATAAGGTGTGTGACGCAATTCTGACTCCTCATGTTAAATATTATGCATGTTCTGACTGGAATGCCCCTTTCTTCATGAATCTGCATGCCCCTTTATGTGCAGAAATTTGTGTTGCATTGGGAATAGTGCAGCTGTGACACAAGAGGTGCATGTAATACATATGTGCACTGACGCTTCTTAAATACTTGTGCAAGTAGTTTGTACATAAAAGAATGTGCAAAGTCAACCAGAAAACTGGTGCAGGGGCTTCAGTTAATGTTCCCCCTAGTGTGTGAAAATTTATTTCATTACTTTAGCTAAAGCTTGAAATTGTCTAGTTTTCCTGAAAATCTCACAAATGTAAAAAATGTCTTCCATTTACAATTCAATTTTGTTCATATAGCTGACATGTGTGCAGAAGGTTGTAAGGAGGCAGCTCAGGTTGTAAGGCTGCTCATATGGTATGCATCCACTGTGTATACACATGCAGTATAAAAACACCATATACCCACATACTGAATCTATTTACAGCATATACACATACATATATACAGTATAGACACACATAATGCATATACATATACATACAGTACATACACACAGTACATACAGTATATACAGCATATACATAAACGGGCACGGTAGACGGGCACAATTCACCAGCACACAAGTAAATTCATAGTCCACACTGTGCGACTTGGGTATAACTGACGGCAGCAAGTTTTATTTGGCAGTAAAACAAAATAAACAAAACAGCAAAAATAAAGCCTAAGCGTCTCCGGCACTAACTACACATTGAGGTTCCCATTAATACAGCATATACATGTAGCATATACACACACATACATATGGTATATACAGCATATGCACACACATACAGCAAATATACACATACACAGCATATAGACATATACATACAGTATATACTGTACAGCATATACACACACATACAGCAAATACACACATACAAATAGCATATACTGTACAGCATATACACACATACATACAGCATATACTGTACAGCATATACACACATACAGCATACATACATTAACTATACTTTCAAAAATAGAGACTTACTTGCATATACTAGGGTAGGCAGGTAGTTGGTTGTGGCGGCAGCGGGGGTGGCCGGATGCGGCACCCGATTGGGCTGCAAACGAGGCACGTAGGTCGGCTTGGTTGCTCTGCATCAGCACCCGCCTAGGGAGGACACATATGGAGTAGCAGATGATGTACTGGCCATACAGGAGCCAGGTCATAGAGAGACCCGGCGCAGGCAGAAGTGTCATAGACAGACTCGGAGCACGCGGATGTGTCATTACACGCGCCTGTGTCGGCCAGCATGGTGAAGACAGTCAGGAGTTCTGCTTTTGAATAGTGACAGTCGAGGGTCCCCCTGATCCATTGTTCAGACCAGATGCAGAACAGTCACGGAGTTAGGGCACATTCACATGGCTGTCTGCGGGGACGTACATGTGGCCGCAAATTTGCGGCCGCATGTACGTCCCCATAGAGGGCAATAGCGGTGCGGCGCAGATACGGTGCCACACATATGTGGCACCGATCCGGGCCGCACACCGCAAAAAGATAGAGCATGCTCTATCTTTTGGCGTGTGTGTAGCCGTGCACCGCTATTCTCTATGGAGGGAGGAGGGGCCGCCTTCTCCTCCTCTCCAGCACACGGCGGGATGCCCGCACGGCGGGCATACCGCTGTGTGAATGTATCCTTATGCCCCTGATTACACGTCAAATCCATTTAGCTTCTCCACATGTAGTGTTTTAACCCTATCACCACCACATTTATTTATAGAAGCTTAATCAATGGTAGTTGCTGCAAATTTGGACAGACCTGTTAAATTGCGTGTGCTGGAGATAGTGTTTGGATTAGCTCTAGTAATGTGTGTTCTTTATTCTCTATATGTGCAGCCGACATATTGAACAAGAAAAGCATTCTGCAAGGTAAACCACAAAAGTGGTTTCACAATTCATGTTTCTATATATTTTAAAGTTCTTGTGATTATCAATAGAAGTGAAAGAAGTTGACGTTGCATCAGGTGCCACCAAAGCAGTAACTATCTTTGTCATGAGAAAATTGCTGTTAGTATTAGCAAAGATGTTAGGAGATTAATGTAAATTGGTCATTTCAGCATTAGAGTCCGAATCATGGTCTGTAGAGAAAAAGGTTTCTTTGCTGGAAGACCATGCTTTATTAGATCTATTACGCAGGATTGATCAAGGTCTCCTGCATTCTTTTGTGTAAACTCGATCTTGGGCGTAATCCAGACTGTCAATATTAAATTTAGATTTTTTTTTGTGTTGGTGATTTGTGTTTCCTGGTTGTTTAAATTAACTTAAATTTTTTTTCAAAGTTTCTTCAAAGCAAGAAAGGAAGAAAAGTAGTTTCTTCCTTAAGCTGATTACATCATTATCAATATTTGTTTGTGTTTCAATCAATATATTTTGTTCTTGCTGTATGATCAATGCCATCAGCTTGAAGGAACAATCCGTGACAGCTTAATTCCATTTTAACATGAAGTCCTGATTGTAAGGGGTGTTGGGAAATTTACGAATTCTCAATCCAGGAGGAATCATTTTTTTGTCCATGTAGTTTTGTAATGTTGTGGAATCCCACCATAACCTTGATCAATTTGTCATAGCTTTTTCCAGATCTTTGGTCACTTTTTTGGTGGAATTATCCAAAATAGCCATAGTTTCTGGTTGTGAGAAACTAGACAACACCTTATTTACACGTGATGAATCATTTAGAAAGGCATCAGATGTGGCAATCATTGTTTTACTTGAATCCATGATTGATAAATAAAAATTATATCTTAATCCAGAAAAAAATACATCAAAAGTCTTGTAAACTACAATATGACGGCTGCACATATAGAAAATTAAAGGACAGACTAACACATTACTAGAGCTAATCCAAGGGCCAGGAAGGGCAGATGGCCAGCGCCAATTATGGGCACGCTGGTCCTTTTAATTTCAGACCCTCGGCGCGTACGCGCTCTAGGAGGTCGGGGCGCAAGCCGGAATGAGGAGTTCGTTGGTGGATCGCGAGAAGGTGAGTGAGCTAGCGGAGGTCCTGGGAAAAGGAAAGGGGCACGGGTGCATCTGCGACCTGGGGCAAGGAGCACCTATGACAATATGACTTGATTTTCTAGTGAAGCTATTCAAGAGTTAATCTTTAAACGACCATGTGGAATCGACACGTCTTCCATGACCTTAAAGAAGCACATCTTGTACTTTTTTGACTGCACACCATGAAAAGTAGATGTGTATGTATCTCATGTCACATGTTATTTTATGCCTATACTGTAATATATATTGCCACTGCGAGGCTTTGAAAATATGACCAAATTAAGATAAGTCATTAAATCTATGTGTAGTACCTAGGGGTAGGGGGTACTCCTCCCTGAGCAAGATAAATAGTTTTGTAGTTCAATTATAAATTAGAACATCTTACTTGGGACCATGGGTGTCTGTGTGATTCTTTCCATGTATGCATATATCATTTTTTGATTTGGAACAGTTGATAAATACACTGTGGCACACGGGTTTGAGTGTACAATCCAAAATAGTTTCATTTTATGAAATAATGCCTGTTAATGGCATAGTACTTTAGTGATGTTAAAAACTGTTTCAAGTTGTTCCCTGTCACTGAATTACCACAGCTGAGGTCTGTGAGAGACAGTCTCATTACCAGGAACATACAAAATATAATGCCTTCATTGTGTGCTAATTACAAAGGCATATCCAATTTTACAACATGACGTCAGTGTTTATCTAAAGTGGAAACAAGCTTTTAAGAACAAATGGGCCGACTGGGATAAAAGAAAAGCTTACAAATAAACTAAGAGCACTGAGTTTACTTGTTTCATATTTAGGTTTAAAAGACTTGTTTTGCATTATTTCATAAATTGATAATTGCTCCTAGGATTGTGGAACTGTATTTCACATCCGTTTTTTAACCTGTTAAAAAATTTTCATCCAAAATTTATCTCATTAACTCTTGCATAATACTAGATTACAAATTTATGTGCAAATTGATGGTGCAATTTTGGTGCAAATAAACTCCAGTCCTGAGCAGACTTAGGCAAAAGTTTAAGAGGGGGTTGCAAAAAGGGTGCAAAAACAAAAGGCACACATGCACACATTTATCACCCTCTAAGATAAATGAAACAAGTACCAAGTAAAACCCAGAAAAAACTAAAGGCGACACTTACAGCTGTCTGATTAAATAGAAATGGCCCTCAATATGTCTGGCAAGCACCTCTGCAGCCACATGCATGGGAGCAGAGCTGCAGAACCCCAGAACTGCCACTATAAAGTATAAACCTCTGCCTTTAAATCCTATCATATTGATGTGGGTTTTCAGGGTTAACTATGTCTACTTGACATTATACTACAGAGAAACATGCACTAATTCACTATACAGACTGTAGGTTGAATATATTAAGACTTACTGCAATATTCCATCCACGGTGTACAGAGTGCCGGATATAATAAGAGACTCCGGCCTCTTAGTGGATCTGGAGGGGATCTCTGCCAGGTCGGATCTGTTTAGACCAGATCTAAATTGGCAGAGATTTTAGCTACATACTGGCAAAGAGTCTAGTGAAAAGGGTGTTCCCATCTCAGTGTGGCTCTAAAAGCCTATAAAATAACGGAGATAGTGGTTGTTAGTGGATAACAAAATAAAACATTGTCTAATTTACTATTATTGACAAAAATACAGCATTTCAAAAATATAATTCTAACCTGTCTAACCGATTCAAATCCTGACAGGTATACAATTTTGGTTGCCCCTAGATGCAACCGTAAATATTCTGACTATGGTCTGATTTTTTTCATGAATAGCTTCTCTTGTCTGCACTGTTCCAATGCTCTCCACCTCTGCATTACAAGACAGACATAGAGGAATCATAAGGTATCTGCTTAGAGAGTCCCCACCCACACTCTGGAATTTTACACTGACCATCACTGAGTTATAAGAGCTAAAACAGCAATAAAACTGAGTAAAATTGTAAACTTAGGGTGTTAAAATGATCTTTATTGTGTAAACATCACTAAGGGATTACAATTTGAGAACTATATTTCATGGGCAAACCCCTTCAATTATGTTTTAGTGACCCCATTGGCTGCTTAATGGGAACCTGTCAGCAGAAATTGACTAAATAAACCACTACTAGCATGTTGTCAAGCCGATTAACACCTTTTAGATCATGTTGTTTTCATAACCCAATTTGGGGGTATCTTTCAGAACATCAACTTAAAAGCGAGATAAGAATTAGTTCTATAAAGTCAAGGATCAGTTAAGCACTGATGTCAAGCTCTCCCTGCCTCACAATGCCCCTTCTGCTGTCCTCCATCCAGGGACATCACTAACCGACCCTCCTAGTCCAGAATGTTGCAGCAAAGGGCTTGTTCAGAGGTGGGAAGAGGTTGACTTCAATGCTAAACTCTCAACCGCTCTGTGACTTCATACAAATGATTTACATCTGACTTCAAGCTCGGTTTCCTGGGTAATGTCTTCATGCTGAACCATGAAAGAAACTCTATATGGAAGGTGTTAAGCTGCTTCCCAAAATACTGGTATTAGTTCAGGTTCTTACTAGAGAACACAAGTCTTTTACTGCACCAGTTTATCAATGTGTTGATGAATTCTGGTGCAGTATAAGACAGCTCCTATAACCTGTGCGACAGCACTCTAGGCACAAAGATATTTTTTTGATAGACATACCCCTTTCTGGTGAGGCACCAACCCCTTAATAATCTTAAAGCCTTGATAAATGTGGTGTTTTTGATGCAGAACCACCTGAATTCTGGCACAAGTGCATTAATAAATTCCCCCCATTATCCATAAGCATGTCCATGTTTTGGGTTACAGAGTATGGGATCTGTATGTGACATCATAGTTACCCCCACTTCGTTTAATTGTCTACTATTTATGAATTTAATCCACACATATCAAACATAAGGTACTAAGAATTTATTCCATAACTGTTAACACTTAGGTATTACGCTAGAGGCAGTGGGTTTTAGCAGTTCAAACCCTCTCTAATTAATAACCAGCAAAGTGTGCAGAATACATAATGTTATGTACACTTAGAGCTCAACTTTGCACATAACCTTTTTTTGTTAGTTGATGTTAAAAGTCTTTGTTATTCATTGAGAAGCTCCAGTGACTTCCTATTTCCATGGAAAATGTAAACACAAGGCGTGGACTTCTGACACTCTTCAGACGTCACAGATGTGTGCAGAACCAGGTACTGTACATGTAGCCTGGAAAAATTCAATATTTGCGAAAGCAGGCATACGTAATTACTGCATGCAAATAAACACAAGTGCTTTTGTCTGGGAATATTTGTAACATTAACTTAGTAAAATGAAATATGTGGTTCATCCTTGATTAAATGAATAAAAAAAGAGATATTTAATGCATTTGTGAAAATGTTATGATTTGCTCTATATAAAAATATTTTTTGTAATGTATAGTCTATGAAATACTGGTCACTCTCTATAGATTTAAATTGAAGTTAAGAGATCAATTTTCTTTTTCTTCCAGTAACAGTGACAAACCTGTCCACACATAGTGGAAGGAATTTCATTTCCGCTACTTTCACCATAATGGAGCTAAGCTACGCCACACGTAATCCAATGAACGGGGTTGTGCTGTTTGTAGAAGTAAGCAGTTATGTTTTGATAGACCTGCTGTAATGGTGCCACATTGAGGCACCATATTCTTCAGTAGGATCACAGCTTTATACTAGTGCATGCATTGAAACAGTCCCTCATGGGCTCTTTGCAGCCAATTAATGACTGCAGTGGGTCATTGTCATAGTCGGTAACTGACTGCATCAATGACAAGCTGCTGTGTCACAATATCATTGCTGGAGCAGGAAAGGAAGAGTGGTAGGTAGTGTGAAGTATAGAATAGTTGAGGTCAATGAATTAACCTATAATTAACGTTATAGAACGTCCTTTTAAGTATCAGCACAAATATGCATCGACGTGACTGTGACAAATAGAAAATAATAAAAGCATTTGTCAGTCTCCACTGTGGCCCACACACATTTCCCTTAAAAAGGATGAATAGATCAATATGAATACATTTCTTCTCTTGTCAGGCTCGCTTCTAACTGTAGTTTAGCATCCCTGCCTAATACCATACTGCATCAATGATATATCTTTATCTTATACTAAAAAACTGCAAACACTAACATGTATAACATATATTTATCTATCTATTGTCTATCCTGTTTGGACTTTTTCAGATCTGAGCATAGCTTTTGTTTCTTATCTGGGAGAATAATATGTAGAAAGTAAAATGTCAACAAGAACTGGGAAACTAAAAATAATAACTTTCATTTTAAGAATACATATAATGCAGAACAATCACTTCTCACTTTCAGGCGTTCCTTATAACACACTAGTACACTGTAGAATAACTAGCATTCCAGTAAATGTCTACATATGCCACATAACCACATGTTCTGGAAACAGCTATTTATACTATGAATTTCCGGTGTTGTGTAATTTAAGCCATACATCTGAGCTTTTGTTATCGCCGCCTGCTTTAGAAACTTGAAGCAGCCATGTAAAATATTCATTATCTTTGCAAGCTAGTGTCAGAAGCAGCTTCTGTCTGCGGAAGATTCACCTGCATGCCTTTATTAGGTGCCAAGGATTATTTTCTAGATTGCCTCTGAGATGATTTACTACCAGTGGTCACTCATACTCCTGATCATTTCCCTCTTGGGGACAAAGTAAGTTATTTTTGAAGGACTAAGCCCCAGGACATATTGACTTTTATTTGAGACCATGGGGGGCATTTATTATAGACTTTCAATTGAAAACCGGTGGAAATATTTATGAAATTTTTAATTGCAGCTTTTCCGACGCTCACGTCTTGTTCTGTTTTTGGCCACAAAATTGTGAATCCGACACTTTTTTAGCACTTCTATTTTTCGACAAGCTTTGTGGCGCAATTTGTGGCGCAAAAATAGAGCAGCTAAAATCAAATCTAGGGATTTCTATTTCCCCTTCATGAATGTGGAGACATTTCTCAATCTTTTGGTTTGTGTGCCAAATCACTAATCCCTCGCGCCCCAAACTTAAAATAATAGCACAAATTTATAAATGCCACCCCATGTAATTTATTTCTTCTACTAACACCCTTTGTGAGAAGCCCACAAAATACATACAATTCGGTGGGTTGAAGCAAACTAGAGTTCAGGGGCTCTGAGAATGTGAATAAAGGTGGCGCCTGCTTTATAAATGTCATGTTTTTGAAAGAAAAGAAAAAAACTTGAAAGTATGTAAATTTTACATCATATTTTTCCCTCAAAATGAACACATTGTGATTGACAGGTCCATAGCTCTAAATTGAGAATCTGTGAATCCTTCCTGGCAGATATGTAGAGCCTTAGCTTAACATTTCCTTCTGGCATCATTGAGTCATGAGAGACCTTTCTTCCTTTCTAAGTTTAATGCCTGGAGGAAAGAACTGGCAGGGCATCCCGGGATTGGTCAATTGAAAATGTTCTGCAACTAATAAAAGTCCCTTGACCTATTGCTCAGTTTCTGGCTTTGCTCTATAAACTTTAGTACTGGCCTCAGGTTTTCATAATTGTTTGCTTTATGCAATTCCTTTTTTTCATGGTTTAAACATTCGTAATTATTTTTCGCTTGCTTGTGAATTTTAGTTAATGCAACTACAGAGCCACTATTGGGTAAGTAAAGCATAAAAAAGAACCAGTGTCAGAATTTTGACTCTTGGTCTGTGGAAGAGCAGCTGAAACTATCCTCATTTGGTTTGGACAATTCATGTTTTATATTTGTTCCAATTTTTTCAGATACAGTCATACAATCATCACATTTATTCCCAGGCAGACATTATGTTAAAGCAGGAGGAGCTGAATAGAATGATTTGTAGATTTGTAAGAAAAGATTTAGTGAAATGGAGAATTTATTCTATGATTTGCAACTATAAGTTAGGGGGAGTCAATTGATACATATCCAGAAACAAGATGTATTGTATTATAGGCTGATTTGATTCTACAGATGTAAACAGATTGGTATAGAGGTTCTCAAACCACATATAGAGAATAGCATTAAATGGGTTGACCACGTTTCAATAAATCTCTTCCAATGGACATGTCTTTGCATGTACAGTATATGTCATTACCTTACTTGGTAGTTTCTGCTGTTCTCTGTTCTCAACATGCTGCCCCCTGCATACATACACATCTTCATCGCTCTTACTGCTCTATGCTCTAGGCCGTGCTCGTGGTGTCACCCAAAGTGTCTCTTTTTTCATTGTCCATCCTCACTGACAGAGACCAGATGAGTCATAAATCTCCCTCTACGGCTCTTCCGATTCAACTGAACTCAGACATTTAATCAAAGAAGCAAGGATAATCTGCTCACAGCACAAAAAGTAAGTAGCAGGACTTCTAAATCACTTGATGAACATTCAGGAATTAATATTAAGGCAGGGCGTAACTAGGAGAGGTAGGGCCCCATAGCATTCATAACCTCTGAATGGGACCTCCTAACCCCTTATTTGTATACTCACACATTTATAGACTTATGCACACATATTTATGCACTGATATGTACATTTACATACTTACACAGATCTGCCCTAGTAGCTTTATACTGAGGAAGATGTGCACTGTTCACATCCTCCATTCTTCAGTGTCAGGTTGGTAGCTGCTATGGCTGCTACTGCTGTTGTTGGGCCCCTGAATAAACAGACATAGGCAACTTATGACACAGAGTGGCCAACTTCCTTAAGGCTGGGTTCACATCTCATTTATAAAGAAGTTTTAAGTATAAGTTGGGAGAATTTCTGATTTTACTTACAAAGGTTGCAAGTATCCCACTGATTAATCTTATACATAGGGATTGGTCTTTTAGTTCAGTCCCTCCCTTCTGTCAGCAGGAGAAGCGGACATCGGTAATAGGGAGTCGTTTGCTGCTGCCGATATTCAGGGTGTTTCCCTTCTGACTTATCTGTCTATGTATAGATAGTTACATTAATGAGCAAACAATCCAATTCAATACACTGACTCCTGTCTTTCATGGACCACTATGGCCTCCAATAAATTGATCAATTTTGTTACATTAGGATAAATAGTACAGCCTTCTATGTTATTCCATATATTCTGACACCGGATGGTACCTCCAGTCGGTATTATACTATAGTCTAGATTGTACTTTTTACTCCTACTGGGTATAACTGGATCCTTTGGGCTTTCTGGAGGATTTAGTGTGTGTGTGTGGGGGCCTAATTCCATGCAGGGCCACTTGTTTCTTCCCCCTTTCTATTGATTATTTTTTTCTGATACATATTTGTATATATGTTGTGCATTGGCAAATAAAGTATACTTTTATTGATAGCTTTGCAGCTCTCTATTTTCTTTGGATTTCTATGCTATTCCATCCTGTTGTGGAAAGCACTGGATATAGGGATATCAGGGCTATATCAACTCCTGACTCATCCTCCAAGCAAACTGGAACTTTACTGCCCAAACCTTTTATCCTCATTAGGTGTGGCAGTGCCTTTCTCATATCATTATACTTACACTTTGGGGTAAGCAAGTCATGCATGTGTATGCAGGAGTTGAAAGCGAGCACTGTTGGTTACATTCTCTATGGAAGCCCATAGAAGGCATATATTTGGAAACTAAACTGCTTGAATATTTGAGGGATTACAATGCCCGCTCCCCATTACTAACACACATACCTATTTCTTCTAAGAACAGTTAGAATGATAAAGACAAGGCAGTTTGTATTATTGATTTATTAAAGGTAAATTAAAAGCATACAATGCTTCATTGAAACTCAGGCCTCACCAACAGCTCTACCCGAATTGTTGGCTTTAACAATAGTAATATTTTACATTTATACAGATTATGCTAAAATATATATTGCATGGATCCCTATGTTATACAGCACAACAAGATAAACAAAAGCAGACATTTTCTCTAACTTCCTGAAATAAAAAAGGTTAATGCAAATGATATCATTACTTTATTTACATCAATGGACCCTTTCACAGTCTATTGTTTGCCATTTGACCTGCCTGTACAGCAAACAGGCAATTACAGTGTGAATAATTTATCTATCGATTTGTATTTTGCTTTGTAAGTTTAAGGGCATAATTTCATCAAAATATTAATGACATAACTAGAAAGTAGTACTTATTGTAAATTATACTTCCCCAAGTTTAATATGAAGCTCGATAGAATATTTTATATACAGTAACATGGAGGTGGTATAACATTTTACATCCATTAATCACCCTTTCAGTGTCTAAGAAAGAAAATGTTTAGTTGGAAACCACAGAAAAAGTTGGTGTACATGGGTGTTATTTTTGAAAGATATCTGGCGAAATGTAAATTCTTTGAAGATTTTATTATATCAGGTTTTATGAATTGACAAATTATTACACACTATGGGGAATACATGTAATTTTATGGAAGTTAAGATTTAAGACTAGCCACATAAATACTCTTTTGGGCTTTTGTTTCCTATATAGACATAGATACTTAGTTTGGCTGATTGTATATGTGTTCTGAATGGGAATAGAACAGATTGATTTTAAAACTGAAACCCCATCGTCTGGCCCTTATCAGGGGAGTCAGGAAATCCAATAATACATCTAATGGACAACTGGGCTCAGCCAATATCTAACTAATGTCTATGGCTAATATAACTTGACTTTGGTTGAACTACGAAGAACTTTAATATCCTGCATTAAAGGGATACAATTCTACAATATTTACCTTGTCTGTGAGATTATAAAATGGGAGCATTGCCTATGAAATATGTTTTGGAAGACAAGGAACACCGATATCTGATAAAAATAAATCAACCCATTGTAAAAAGAATATAGCAGCCTGTAGCTTTATTGGTGTTAGTAGCTCTATTGATGTTATAAGAGCCTGCTACCTATTTTAGGGTTAGATTTCCCTTGAATACTCTTGAGAGTGTCTTGCAGAGACAATAATTATAATACAAACATACATGACAAATAAAAAGGGTCTACAAATATCTACAAAGATATTTTACAGAATATTTATATATGTACATTTTTTTCCACTATACAAACATCATACATATTGAAAAATAGGTTGCCTTTTGATGAGTTCATGTTGTATAAATAGGACATATGAGTTTATATTGATCTATGGAAGACAATGAGGTTAAAATAAAATGTGAAATGCCTGCTTTGGGGATTGTTTTTTTTTTTTACACAATGAGGTCATATACTTGTAGTAAATAAACAATATTAAAGATGTAGTGAACTTCTTTATCCATTTAAAATTGTACAAAGCATGAAATGCATGTAAGAGGTATGTATTCAAATAAATTGATGACCTGTATACCGTAATAGTGACCTAGGTGACCTAACTATCTCAGTGTTTTGTAACATTTTTGATAAGGATACATGGCATACTTTGAAGCAAACCCTTGGAGTACAGTGGTGGCTTGCCAGTGTTGTAGTGACTGCAGTGGGAAGACCACCCACTGATTCCAGCAAATAGATGAATCTTTGTCTTCATAAGCAGTATAACTGATGTAGCGGTCAAAGTCTGCCATGTAACCTGCCAGGTAGGGTGACATGGCATAGATAAACACTACCATTAGTGTATGCCCTCTTTGCAAACCCACTGCCTAAATAGTTATTTTCAAGACAGGCTTTATATTCAGCATTTTCATTCGCAAAGTAGTAGTTGCATTAAGATTTAAAGTAGATTTTGTAATCTTAGCATTGCTTTAAAATATGTGTTCGCAATATTGACATTTAATAGGAACACTTTTGATGGTAATACTACCACATTCCTCACATAGGCTTTAATATTGAATTGGCTGTAAATAACTATAGGTTTTCTGATAACCTGGCAGTAGAAATTAGGGTAATCTACTGAAACTTAACAAAGACTTTGTAAAATGTACATGGTAAACATTTGTAAGTAAATGAAGGTAGGCCTTGTGGTCTGTAATTAAAAAAATGAGAAAACTGTTCCTCAAGTAATTCAGTATTTTATAAATAAAGATTTAAATACTTGACATAATATATATGATGTAAACAGTCACGGGCTTCAATAACTTAGCCATTTAAATATGTCACTTTTGTACCATGCTAGGACTATACCCGCAGTATTTTAATACAGCCTTGGAGGAGACTGAGCTTATGAGTTGGATTATGATATCAATTACTATAATTCCCATTTTGCCTAACTTAATAGTTCTTATACAAGGCTTTTTTGTCAGTGCTTAATGTAGTATTTTATACTTGATCGCAAAATCTAATAGGGAATTGTCAGTAACCTGCAGTTTCAAAAAAAAGCTTGCAAGTGACTGCCTAGTACAAAACGTAGTAGTTTTCTTCAGTCACGCTTTGCGTATTACCATTTTGTGCCATCTGACAAAATAAATATTTAGTAAAATACTGATGATGTTGAAATATATAGAAGGGAACCAACAAGGATTTCTTAACATAAATACAGTTTTTGCAACCTTCCCCTTAGAAGTGCTTGACTTTGTTGAGCATTTTTGGTACATAAAAAGGGGGTTACGTCCGTTAACCGCGTTGACACCATAGCAGTGTAACATTTACTCACATCATATGGTTCCTGTAGGCACATTCAAGTATTAACAAACAAGTACAAGTAACAGTAACAGTAAATGACAACAGCCATCCATGTGGCTTCAGTAAAGTCTAGATAATTTGACCATTCTCCAGAATGGAATAAAATTACTTCCTTGTGTTTGACCCTTAGGATTAAAGATGGTATTGTCCTTTTTGAGGTGTAGAACTAGTCTCTTAACAGTTCTGTAGTTCTACAAATAATATTATCTTGAAGAAAGTGAAACTGCAAGGAAATGGTTTTCGTTCTCAGTAGAAAGCTTGGGAGTGAATAGTTCCACTTTAATCTAGATTCCTCACCAAGTCCTTTAGTGCCCATCAGAAGATTTACTGTGAACCCAGTCAATGATAATGAGCGTCATGCTGCCAATCATCACTATAAATCCACTGATAAGAAACAGGATTGCCTAAAAAACAAAGTAAATCAACAGTTATTTTATAATAAAGTATAGTACAAGAATTCCAAAGTTACATTTTCAGGACCTATGAGGGCCATGGAAGCACAATGAACAGGCTACTAGTGTACATAACAGAAGACCATTGCTATTGACCTAATCAGCTTCATCAGACCTAAAGCCTATGAATTCATTGCTGCAAGTCCTTTAAAAATGTCTATGGTCAAGCACATCATACAACTACATATTGGCATATGTGAAAGAACTCCATATCCATGGCATATACCTCTTTGGTTTAGTATTAGCTGTATATATAATGAAGTAAAAAAAACACTTACCCCAATTTTTTGAACTGAATTCATTGGTTCCTTCTTTACAAGCTTAATGTAAAAAGCAGACGGCAGGATAAAAACCAGCATAGCAGCAGCAGAAGCACCTGTATTACAAACAATAATAGTATATGATGAAATTTTTTCATAGAGACTTGTTTCATACGTAAATGATATAACAGCATTTAAACCCTGTTAGAACCACAGGTAGTATTGTTGTCATAATATGGATATTAAACTGTAGTTGTGTGAAGCCAGACTTATGAAAAAAAAAAAATTAATAAATTATCTTACCAATGAATCCAAAGATGTCTCTTATGGTGGGAACAAAAATGACAAGAATGTTGGTGAATGTTAGAATTAAAAGTGTGATCAGAATGTGCCGCCACCATGCAAAATCCTTTCCTGCAAACAACAGCTGTGTGATAGAGCTGCGGATCTGAAAGGAAACAAGAAACACAAATAATGATGACATGGGAAAAGACAATGCACACTGAATGTAAATGTGATAACAATAACATAATTTGCCTAACCAGCATGTACTAATAAATTGAAATATGTCACTCTTCATTATAGACAATTTATCTTATATATGCAAAGGACAAACAATGTCCTTGAATTGCAAAGCCAAAAAAAATGATGAAGACTTTGCTAAGGAGTAATACGTTTTATTTTTGAAACTCTTGAGACACTTTTAACTGTTGACATTTGTAACCCATCTGGAACAGCCACTTAAACATGTGAAAGCAAAGTTATATACAAATATTATTTTAACACTTACTGGGAAAATAACAATGGGGACAGTCAAGGTGACAGCCATAAGAACTGCTAGACGCACAACTACGAAAATGACTCCTCCTGCAATTTTTGAGTATGTGTGGAGCAGCTCAGGTTCAACATTTCCTAAAGAAAACCAATAAAGCATATTAAAAAGATGGAACACATACACAAACTATAATTAGCCATATGAATACTGTTACATGGTAAAACCATAAAAAAAGCAGTATTGAAAATGAATGAGCTTTTTGGTAAATTTTTATTTATGATTCTATCATACATTTTAGTGAATGTACTGAATGAACCCACTATTTCTTTTCCAGCCTTGTAGGCGCACTCTCTACTGTGCTATGATCAGGTCCCATTATGGAAGGGTTCATTACGTACATATACCCCTAGGGTGAATGGAATGTGTTTGGAAGACCTTCTGTTCATCTTGCATATTAGTTGCAGAAGAACATAACTGAAATAATAGTGGTATTGTGAAGAGGGTCTAAGCTCATGTTTGTTGAAATAGTTTGTTTTATGCATTTATTTACAATTGAGGGGATAAAAAAAATTGTAGAATACTAGGCCAGTACCTACCATAAAAAGTCAAGTATCCAAAGAGAGCTGCCAACAGATACATGAGAAACATGGCAAAGAATGATACATTTGAAACATTCATCATCCTTCTGCGACTGCGTCTGTGAAAAAAAAAAGAACAGCGTTTAGCACACATTCACTGGCAGGAGTCAGGTTATTTTCCTGGCTTAAAATAGAAAAGAACATACCCTTTAAGCTCTTGGTAGATGGGAAGGACAGCTGGATGACAGACAAATGAGAAAGTCAGGATGGGAACAGCATACACCGTCTAGAGATAAAAAAAAAATGCATCTTTATATTACTGGCAACACTTGTCAACATTTGCTTAAACAATGAACCGATTGAAAGTAGCAGTTTCTGGCTGAGGGGCAGAAGTGCAGTTACCTGAGAGTTAAATACAAAGTATTTTGGAGTGCATAGGTCGTCATCATGTGTCTGGTTGAGCTCTCCACTATGCATGTGGTCATGTGTGCTCAGATGGGAAACTGTGCTGTTTAAAGTCCCATTCATCACATAATTTTCAATCCAGGAACCACAAGTAATTTGGAACTTTTTGTAGATCACCTAAAATGAAAAACATAACCGTTAATTTGATTCTAACAAAAATTTAATACATATAATTTCCAGAATATGTGCACAGTGTCTATAAAAAATTCGTTAGAGAAGTTCAGTAAACTTACAACAATTAAGAAAAAGACCATACACATCAAGGAAAAGCCGCTGGTGTAGCCCAGGTATCCTGAAACAAATAGACAAGATGATCAAAAATAGATATGGATGCCCTTGCATTGATTATAGTTGTGATGTGTAGTCATGCGTGGTCTCTGAATTGAGCACTGGGTCCCAATGGACTAAGGAAGGGCCATAGATCTCAATAATGTGAACCTAAGGTATGTGTGAATATAAAATACTATAAATATGGTCACGGGATCTGATAGGTACTTCCTCTATCTGAAAAGGTGTGAGTATATTAATGTCAACATAATTTATTAAGACAATAAAATACTACAGTAACTTACCTAAGTTTCTTAATAGTGACAAAGGAAGAATGAGGAACACAGAGACCATCACAACCAGATAATCTCCATTTAGGTACCATGCACTAGAAAAAAAAAAAGACAGTTTCAATGAATTATGATTCAATGTATTTCTTACATTTATATAACATTGGGTTAACGCTATAGAAAGATTCCGTAATGTCCTACTGAAAAGAGCACTGTACTCCCCCGCAGGCATAGCTGTGGAATGCTTTTGGCAGGATTTGCAGGGCATGAAGTCACCAAACAAACATGCTTTTACCATCAAGAATCGTTATGAAATGTTCTGAGACGACATGGCCTACAGTTTATTTCAGAACATATTCTACAGAGGTGGAACTGTTACAGGAATAAATGTCTGCAGATAGAACAAATCTCACCTAGAGCAGACGAACATGAATGACGCAAGTAAAACCCTTCACCAAGGTCACAATATGACAACAGCGTATTTATAAATGGAGTCAACACAATTTACACATAAAGAAACCCTTTCTAAACTTGAAATATTTACTTATAAGCCAGCAGGAGGTACTTTTAAAACTGGTGCACTTGCAGATTATTATTTTTTATATGTATGTGTCATTGCATTATGCTGCCCTATGTAAGAGCATTAGATCCAAGGTTAAGGGCCAATGTATTTAGTAAGGGCCTCTCCCCCCACCATTCCCCTCTCAGAAGTGATTGATGGCAGACTGTCAGTCATTGTGAACATGGTAGGAGAGAGCAGAGAGAGAACTCCCATCATGTATGGTGTGAAAAATTTGTATTTTGTGTAATCAGTATTATTTGTCTTTTTGTTCCTAAAAACAGACTATAGTCTGCACTAACAAATCGATCAATGTAAAAAGGGAGTGGCTAAACATGTATTACTGCCTCACAAAAAAATTACGTATTTTGTATAGTTGGCACTGGCACAAAATACAGCATTCACATAAGGTGGCATTGGGTTATCATAAAGCAACAAAAAACTAAACTAGACAGACATAGAGAATATATATTAACTAATATACACACCTAGAATCAGCAGTCGGGCCAATTAGTTCTTTGATTACAATAGGCAGTTCATATTTCACTATGTAGAGGTAGCTTGACATAGCTGCAAAAATTTAAAAAAATAACGTAAGAACAGATCTCTGATAAAAAATTGTATTACAAATTCATTGCAGTAAATTGTAAAGACGAACTTACCGCCAATATTCTGCATGGTGATAGATCCAGAAGCTGCAAGCTTTCCACAAATGCCAAATGCTTTAAATCCCAATTGCTCATATAATAAAGAACCTGTATAAGAGAATTCATCAACAAAATGTAACACATATAAATCTGTAAATAGTTTTTCTTTTTTTTTTTTTGGTAAACATAATCCATAATTACCTCCTTCATTCGCGGTCTTCAGTAATAAGTGAATGGAATATAGAGAGAAAATGGACACAAATGACAATAGGATCCTGTGAATTAAAAGGAAAGATATAGTTGTAAAATAAGATGCATCCACCTTTCATATGGCTTTGACTTTTAGTGAAGTTCTGCAATGTCATGCTGTAACTTTGTACAGGAACAATAAATAATGGACATGATTTAATTGCTGTCATTTATCACAAGTGTCAGGTTAGAGCATAGAACTCTTCTGATTATACAAGAATACGGGGCACAGCTCAAATGCATAGTCTAATGTCACTTAATGACATATACTGTATGTCAATGTAGACATGCAGAACCTATGGGTAATTTTCCACTCCGGAAATGTTGAACGTATGAGTTATCTTATGTGTGATTTGATACCACAACCACAGGAAATATCTTAGAACTAATTTTTTTTACTAAAATACTACTATCATAATACAATATGATACTTACATAAAAAGAGCAATTCCAGTGTTAGCCATGGCATATGAAAGACCTAGGATTCCACTTCCAACAATGGCATTACTGAGGTTAAATACTGACATGCCAAATGATGTTGTACCTGGGAGCTAAAAGTACATCATACATTAAACAGGTTCCATAGCATAAGATAAGTCACATCAGCTTAGTACAAATGTGCTAAATTTGTTATTCAACTTACATATTCGGTCTCACATTTCTTCTTTGCCATTGTAGGTTCAAGCAAAAAATTCTGGTTTTCTGTATCCATATCATAACGACTGCAATAAAAATAGCACATCATCAATGCCTTAATCATTATAATGCTAAAATCCCTAATTGAATTGCAAAGGCGTTCCTCCTCTGCGATGACTAAGTCCCTTGTTGGGTTCCGATCACAAGGTTAAAATTACGGCATATAAATCATTATGTGGAGATTCTCATTAAGAAAGGTATTATATTCAGGAGTATAACAATAAACACATAGAAAAATACAAAGAAATAAGCTAACCTTTTAATGGAGAGCTTTTTTGCTGGATATTCTGGATAATTGAAATCGTCATTGCTATTGGAGCTCATACTGTCTTCATCCGGAGAAATGTTTAATCTTCCCATTTCTTGTTTGCTCATGTTGGCTATTTGATTCAATAAAAAGGAATTAAACCAGTTGTTCAAATAGCGTGTCCACGAGTTTCGCTGATGTAGATGGTGTGGCTGATCCTGCTGCTGCGCTTGGCTCTTTGCCTGCAAGGATGGTAAACGTCAATACTGCAGTGTGCACCCGAACCACGTGATGCATCATGATCATGGGTTAGCTAGAATAGGAGGGAGGGGGGAGGAAGAAGAGGAGAGAGTGGAAAAGTACTAGCTATTCTCATCCAGCACACTGCAAATTCCAAGCACCGCCTCATCCCCCCCCTTCTCCCTCTCCACCCTCACTTGTCAATCAAATACATTCCAAGGCCATGAGCAGATATTTTATCCCACAAATTATTTGTTTTCAGGATTTCCAATTAAATAAATGTAATAATATTATATATTCTATGTACTTACATTAAAAAAGGGTCTTTGTATTATTTTATCTTAATATTCAGGAAAAGAAACACTAATGGGTGCAGTATAAATTATAATTACACAATCATACCACATTGAGCAAGCAACATCTCAAGATCACATATACCTTATGGCAAAACCTAAATTACAGCTCAAACGGAACAGACAACTGGAATAATGTAGCTCAGGGTGAGGAGAAAATCATCAATCCATCACGCAATTGGGAAACAAAGGGATTTCAGATAAAATTCTAGTCATCATCTAATAATAAAATTGACCCTTACATTTAGATGCTGGATTATGTTATAAAAGGGGTCTTTTTATCCTGAGCCTTAGCTTAGGGTTCTAATAAAATGGCCACCTACTAGCTAGTAATGCATCCAAAGCAGAAAAAATCAGACAGGATTTTCTGAGAGAAAACGCCGGTGTCTAGAAAATTCTTTGCAGGGGCTGAGTTACCAGTAAGAAGAAAAAAAAAATGACAATCTGAACGCAGCCAGTGAGGCAGTGAATAGGCACAGGAAAGGTACATTGCCACTCCTTCCACCAACGCCTCCTTCCTCATCATAACCTCTGCTCTAGAGGAAGGCAGAATCTGATGCAACAGCCACATGCGATTAAAGCAGATCCCAATGTGAACCCATCTAATTGTCTCTATAACACACAACCACTACAAATCCTCATTTCGAAGACTGGAATAGCCCATATTATATACCGTGATCTCCTTGCACCTCCACAAATGATACTGTATTGTAATATAGATGTTATAATCTAAGGCTCCTAATCAATGCCCTTCCCCTATAATGGTGATTAGATGTGTCTGAATTTCGTGCTACTCCTTTATGATTAGTAAATATTGACACATTATTATTATCATCTGTGCTATAGAATCTGCCTTCCCTCCATATAATACAATGTAGCAGCTGCCTCATCTCCAGCCTTGAGAGATGTCACCCACACACACAGACAAGACATACAGCCGCTCATATCTCTGCCACTTACCACTGGGCTCCTCACAGGGTGCTACACAGCAACAGTCCAGAGAAATAAATAACACTATAAATAATATAATAATAGTATAGGAAAGGTTGCAGATGCTGATGAAGCAGCAGTAATGGAGACAGTCCTCTCCGGGCGGCAGCAGCTCTGTGACTGAGGATCACCCGGGATACTCTCACTTATTATGGAATGTTACTGAGGAGGAGGCAGGGGTGGGGCGGCTCTGCGTCATATCACGTATATATACACACAACATCATGCACTTCTTTGTGTATCAACAGTGCTGGCCCCTCCCTCTCCGACAGCTCCCGCCTTCCCTCTGCTCAGGGCGCCCGGGTCATGGCTGCATTATGTGCTGCTGCTACTGCTACTGCTGTGTTTGTTGTGCGCTGCCAGGGCCACTTCATGTCTCTTGTAGCCGGCATGTGACCCTTGTAGTTCATGGACAAGCATTGTCCTTACATGGAGCTCAGTGAATGTGCTCAGGGCAACTAGTAACAAAAGTCACTTTTACGTCAGAGTCCATGTGTGGTCACCTCATGATGAAAGAGAATAATGTGCCAGCAAAGGGATGACTAGAAACTATTTATATAGCAGTAATTTAATACCTCTCTTACCTTATATCAGCTATTTAATACCTTATCCATACCTTTGACCTAGCTCAGTTCCCTCTTATAAAAGTGTGAATGAATTATTAAAGGCAGTTTTCTGCCTTCAAAATCCCTCCACATTGTGAGTTTTGCCAAATATGTGACTTTTTGGCTACACACTGCGTTTTTCACTTCGGACAACTAACTCCACATTTATCACGTGGCAAATTTATGAAGTGTGACTTTTCAATAAGTTACACATTTAGGCTTAAATTGACTCCAGTCCCTTCGTCGTGTAGGGAAAGCATAGAAACTAGTGTTAAACTTGTGACTTTTATGTCACAAAGATGCAGATCCTCTCCAGAAATCTCCACAGGATACAAAAGCATTTGGCTAAGATCAGATGTGTCATATAATTTCCAATCCAGGTTTTACTGCAGATTAGTAGGAGAATGTGCCAGTAACTATTTCTGATACATGTATTCCCTAATATCCAGATTATTTACTAAATGTATCCTTAACCATACATTTACATCCAACCATGTGATTCGTTTGTAACAATTCTTTCCATACATATCCCTGGTACTGTGGAACTACAGCTCCCACCCAGCATGCCCCTGCTTTTAGATGTTCATCTTAGTTTTTTGGGAGCCACCACCCATCTTTGCTGAGTAACTTGTGCTGCTGAAGAATAACAGCCTCCTCCATGCCTTATAACAGCCTCTGGAATAGGATATGATGTAAGCTGCTGTGGTAGTGTCATGGGAGTCCCAGTTCTATGGAATAACCTCTCAGCTTTCCAAAGTAACCATTCCCTGCTGGTGTGAAACAATAACTGACATAGGGCTCCACGGGACATGATTGGAGGGATGTTTTTACACTTAGGAATAATAATTTAGCTTTCCTTAGAGTTCATACAGCATTACATCCCCTATGGCTGTGGAACAACAGCTCCCAGGATGCAATGTCCACAACAATGCTAGAGCAAATCGTGTGAGTGGCACTATAGTGGCACTATTTCCCTGGCACTATGGAACAGTGACATACATGCTGTATGCATATAGCATGTGCGCTGGGAGAACCAAACCTTATCTAGGACAACCTGACAGGTTAGGAGTTACTCTAGAAAGCTTTTACCTAACTTCAGCCATGAAACCAGCACTCCCAGCATCTCCACCAGCAGGCTATAGAGACCCAGACCGGGAGCTGTAACACAACAGCAAGGCAAATAGAGTTATGCGGTTATTTGAAAAAGTTAAGTAGTAACTGAGATCAAACTGTAAAACCACCAGGCAGCATGACATGCAGAGGCTTCTGAAGGGCATGCTGAGAGCATACAAAGACTGAATAAACAACTAATTACAGTAAACCAATTAATATTTATGCTAATATTATCACTCCAGACTATACAGTGACAGAATTTGTTGCTTCTAGTATATGGGGCTTACTGTACATCCAGTTCCATCCGTCAGTTCTTTAATCTTTCCCTCCCCCATTTTAGCTTCCAGCGCATAGGATTGTTCAGCCCTACCCTCAGGTGGCTGCAGACTCGTGTGCTCTGTTTGGGGACAGTGTCTTCCATCTCTTATCAGATGGCTACAGACCAGATTTTTTTCTTAAAACCAAACAACTTCTTGTGAAGAATGACTATTCAAGGATCCAGAAAGAGAGGAGTCCCTTGAAAGCAAAGCATGTATACATGTATAATAATGTATTCAATATAAAAATATCATATTATTGAATTATAAAATGTTTCCTTTTTTCTTGAATACTGAAAATCAATAAAAACATAATACATTCCCTGTAATACTAACCATTGGGGTATTTATTTTATAAATGGCTGATGAATTTCTGCAATAGTTTAGTAGATTAGGATGATAATTAATAATAATAATAATAATAATAATAATAATTCCTTTATTTATATAGGACACACAGATAATGTAGCGCTGCACAGAGCTTGCCAGATCAGTATTTGTAAAAATGTAAGTACATTCAGAAACAAACATACTTCAGATTTTAGTAATTTTGTGCAACAAATATATGATGAGTAACAAATATACATCTTGGATAGCTTAAACAGGTTGTACAGAATTTTCAAGTTATGCCGAAGATAGCCAAGTGATTTGTTTATCAATTTCCAACTCTGCCATATCATTGAATAGATGCTCAGCCTGTCGCTCCTCCCATTATTGAGAAGGGGACTGTCTGGGGGATCCCCTGTCTGCCCCCCGCACACTCCCTGATCTCCACCATGCGCGTGGCCACTTCCTATTCAGGTGCACGCATGGTCATGCGCATGGTGCGCCGAGCGCGTACCACGGTGCGGTAAAGCTACTTCCTATATAAAGATTAATAAAGCGTTTAAACGCTTTACATCTGTTTCAGAACGTAAGGAAGATAAATGCCGGCACCAGCTCACCCTGAGCTGGTGCACGGTATTTGCGGCTTAGAAGCATGATTCCAAGTGGTAGGTTTCCTTTAATCAAAACAAAAAAACACACTTTTCTTTATTTCTTAATTTTTTTTTGATTTTGCATAAAACTTCAGAACCTGCATAATTTTGAAAGAAGTTTAATTAAAAATACACCTAAGTATTCCCGGCTCCTGTCAGGAATGTGGATGTGACATCATCACAAATGGGCTATGGGGAGCAGAAGAGCTGGGGACAGGGTTACTGGGACACTATCTACAAGGGTTAATTTATTTTTACATTCAATTTGCCCCCAAATGCTTTCTACACTTGGGTTATCTTAAAATGGAAAACATACACAAAAAATAGGAAATATACACATATTTGGTATAATTTCAACTGTTCAATAAATATATAGCAACATTTATTGTAAACAATGCATAAAGAAGCAGATATTTCTGCTAAAACAATACATAATGAAAACAAAATACTATTGTATATCTACAAAATTGCACCTGCGTTTTTGAACTATGTTAAACAGAAAATAAAAAATGATGACAGCTGGAATGCAAAAACAGAAGAAAAAATTGTGCTGACCTAAAGGACAAAATTGGCCTCAAGGCGTTGAAGGAAACCTGTCACCAGGAACCTCATTTTCACTAAAGACAGGTTGCAGAAGCCAATTACAGATGCAGTGCAAATATGCCTTTCTGCCTTTTTAAAGCATTTGCATTACAATATAATTGTGTGTTATAACTTACTCTTGCACCCTGGGGTAGTCACAGGGGCTGGACTCTGGATTTGGATGCATTTCAACATGTGCCTTGTCTGTGTTACTCACTCCTCAGATCTTAGCCCCCTATCTTTGTGCTCCTGTGCAGCTCCACCTCCTGCTCCTTCTCAGAGGTCACAGCCTTGTGAGCCTGACATCAGTGCGGGAGGGACAAGCTGTACAGGAGCACAAAGGTGGAGGCAGTCTGTAGCTCAGACAAGTCACATGTTGTTTTTTGAAATGCATCCAAACCAAAGCCCAGCCCCTGTGACTACCCCAGGATTTTGTCAGGGTGCAAGAGTAAGTTATAATACACAATTATATGCTATTGCAAATTCTTAGAAATTGCAGAGAGGCATTTTTGCACTGTAGGTGTCATGGGCTTTTACAATCTGTCTTTAGTGAAAATTAGGTCCCTGGTGACAGGTTCCTTTTAAAGGGCGGGTCAAATAGCTTTTTTGGTGGATATAACAATTTTTAACAAAGTGTTATATAAAAAATTGGCGCATAAGTCAAAATAGTTAAAGCTGAGATTTCCACCAGTAGAGGATTATAATATAGGCGTGGCCCACGGCCACCCAAATCACCTACCAAATTTTATACTCAGAAGAACTTTCAACCATAAAATCCAATAAAATGTACTCGAGATCCATTAGAGGCCTGAAAGCAGGCAGAAGGGACACATCCTCCATTTCCCAAGGAGCTTTATTCTAGTACCATATGTAGGGAGTGAATTCTGAGTTGTACGGGGCTATAATATTCATACAGCCCACGGCCCATGGCAGTTTAAATCCGCCCTTCCTGCTTCCCGCACCCTGACATAACTATACATCAGAAGGTGCTGGTAGTTACATCACCATGACGTACAGTTAAGTCATGATGATCGCCTGGGCTCAGATCACCACTGGAACTCTGCAGTATGTGAAAGACAGGTTCCCGCAGTAACAGCTGGAATCACGTCAAAAATGTTTAAAAAAATAAAGTGCAAATAAAAAAGTGATTAAAAAATAATAAAAGTACCCTGATGCACCATCCCATATAAAATTGAAATACAACATAAAAAAGTAAAAATCACCAAAAAAAAATGTACTTTGAAGTACAATGTGTGACGAGAAAACAATCTCCAATTACCCCCGATATGTTAAAGCATTATAACCTTTTATAATGATATAATGGGCACATTTAAAAAATCGGGCTTGGTCCTAATACCCTAAAATGGCTTAGTCTCAAAGGGGTAAAACAAAGAAAATGATATATTATATTTTTTTCAATGATCAATTAAAGAGGTTCTTCATTATAATGGGAAAAATGATGAAAACTTCTAAATCAATGATGGCGAAACTTTTAGAGACTGAGTGTCCTAATGACAAAACCTACTTATTTATTGCAATGTGCCAACATGTCAATTTAACAACTAACTTATTGATCCCTTCTCAGTCATATCAGCATCCTGATGACACCAATACAGTAAAAAGAAAGTGGAGGAACTTGGTATTTCGTTGTCGCTTCTCTCTAGGGTCAGGACAAATTGTTGGGTCTGGAGCCAAAGCTCCCAAGGTAATCCAGCTCTGTCACTTCTCCAGTAGTCTCAGGAAGTCCTAGATGTGTGTTTGAAAATAGAACTGAGCACGGCATGTCCTGAGTTTCCCTGGACTGCAGGAGGATGCCTTGAGTACTTTCTGACAAACTCTGTGCTAGGGTGACATCTCTGGCACCCATGCCATAGGTTCACCACCACTGTTTTTAATGAAAAAAATTATACATCTTTATGGGTACAGTTAAGTTAGTACCTGCAATCATCAATTTCCATTCATTATTTATAGCAGAAAAAATAGTGCAGCATCATGTCTTTATGCGATAAATAATAAGTGTCACAGAAGGTAATCTTCCATCCTTTCCTTCACTCATTTCTATTGGGTATGGAAGGTGAACGGAAGACCTTCCATGCACCTTGCATTTTTTGTTTCCATTATACTCTCCTAAAATGGAGAGTTAAACTCTAAACACAGGTGTGACGTTTGGTAGAAGAAATAAAACTGGAACCTTCTGCTGTGGAATAATTAGGGTGTGGGCACTTAAATGTGGGTATATTTGGGGGGGGGTCTTCTACACAGACTGCTGAAAAGTTTTGCATTAATATCTCTATGTTAGTATCATACTTTTCATTACCAGGCAGTGTAAAGGTACTTGTTTTTTCTATAGTAACTTCTTCCACAAAAGTCCGTAAAACATGTGACTGAATGGTTAATGCTTCCTGTTTCAACATTTTCTGAACTTTTTCAGACAAAGCGGGAACTGAAGCTTCAGCTACACATTGAATAAATTATGGCTAAGTGTTAAAGCACGCTAAACTGTCAGTTTTATGCTGCTTTCACATGAATTTGGTGAAAATGGCAATTTTGCTATCTGTACCGTACAGTTGAGATACCAGTAGCATACAGCCCCATGCATTGCAATGGGCAATACATACAAGCATTTTGATGCAACCTTGCAGATAGATAGAGCTATCTCTCCCCGTAAGTACCGCTGTGCTGCACTTCTCCTCATGGAGAGGGAAGGGGTGAGCAGTGCTCATCCCTCCTGTCTTTAGCATGCGGCTATGGCCTGTGCTTCAATACGTTTGTGTGAAACCGGCCTTAGTAAGACCAGCCATGGTATACTTGAGAATCTCAGTTAAATTGAGATTACAATTGGGTAAGTGGAATTTCAACCAGTTCAGTCTTTTATCCGATAAATTATAAGTGATAACCACTTCTTTATCCCCCTGATCACTATTATGTCAAATCCAATTGTTGAAGTTTTTGTGGAATTAGGCAAAATATCTGTTTACTTATGGAATATTGTGTTGTGTGTAGAGTAGTCTCTTCATCTTAGATTATTACATCCAATCTTTTCAATCTGGTAGACAGAATGTTAAAGAGATAAAACATTGTTTAATGGCATATGTTATCTTTCCAAAGACTTACCTAATCTCAGTAACTATTGTTTATATATAAAGTTAAACCTGTTGGTTTTTTTAGTCTTCTGTGTAATTTACAGAAGGTAAAATGTCTATCTCTTTACCTGTGATTAGCATTCAATTCAATCAATCCAACATCAGTCTTAAAGTTAATCTAAAGTTATGTGTGTTAATGGATAATCAGCTTGAGTCGTCTCTTAGCTACTATAAAGTACCAGACAAGGAGTTTTCTCATTTAGAAGCTCACTTTTAATACTAGAGAATATTATATACTTATGAACTAACAGATAGGTGGAGCTGGGGTCATTCAAAGTGGAAAAAAGCTGCTTAGAACGATCCAGCATGTATGTGCACTCTTTGACTTGAATTAAATGTGTAATATTTAATTTTTCCTGTGGTTACACTGTACTTAAGCAGGCCATAAATATTGAATTGATGTTGGACAGATGCCATCTATTTCTATGACCTCCCTCATATACATACACATGTTCTTAACAGGTTAAGTTCTGACAACAGCTTAACTCATATGCGAACAAAGGATTGGGCATTTGACACCCAACATTCCCAGGTCTTCTTTACCAAGGTGTATATTCATATACCCGTATATATATCACTATACACATGAGACGGTCATCTTCAGGTTTTGTTGACATTCATCTAATGTGTATGCCCACCCTTCCTGCTTGTTCTGCCGCAAATCATGGCTATTTCTGAAGGACCTAGAACTATAACATTGTGTGATCTGCATCAATAATCCTTTCTACTAAAAATAGATTGTCCAAAAAAAGCCATGTATTGGGGGGAATTTATCCTATGTCGCAGTTTATGCACCAGCGTATGATATAGGCCACAATCCCCCTGTCCTGGCGGATACATCAAGAGACAAAGGCTTTTTAATGTATTCTTCAGGTGGCTGCACCGCTGAGCAGAATGATGCCAGATTCGACCTGGCGTAGTTTTGTGTAAAAACCTGCGATCAAAGATTCTCAAGCTTTTAGAATGCCCATTCCTGCCCAGCTCGCTCGCCCTCCACACCCCATCCGCTCGACCACACGACATGGAGGTGCAAAAAGAATCGCAAGTCAGTGCAGGGTGTAAGAAATTGTGATTATTTTAGTGCTTCTATGCCATAAAAGTGGCATGTTGATTTACAGCAGTAGCATTGTTCCAGCCAGTGACGTAATGTTATGGCATCTGACAACTCAGATTAAACTAAGCTATGTTCCCGTAGCAAGCATGTGACACCTGAAGTCATATGTTGCTCTCTTTAGCATGTGATCACCCACCACAAATATAGTCTTGGACATTCTTAACTTGGTATGAGCGTAATTTATTTATTTATCTTTATTTACTGCTTTCTTTATTTGTCAAATGACTTTAACAGAGCAATCAAAATGTATTTATCTTGTAAAATGCAAAGTATAAGTATTTAAATTTAAGAATATAAAAGTCATTTGCATGAGCAGATTTGAAAGGGAAAATTAACTCTGCAAAATAAATTTATGGTAGCAACATGGTAGGCCACAGTGTGGCACAATGACAAAGTGTGGAGGTGGCAGCAGCAGCAGAAGGAGGTCAGAGAATGACACAATCACAGTGTGTGTAGGTGGGCGGCAGCAGTAGCAGCATCATGTGGCCAGAGAGTGGCACAATGACAAATTCTGGTGGTGGTAGTAACATGATAGGCCACAGTGCGGCACAATGAGTATGAAGGTGCCGGCAGCAGCAGATGCAGCAGCAGCAGGAGGTCAGAAAGTGGCACAATGACAGAGTGTGAGGTGGGTGACAATTCCAGTCCCTGGTAAAGATGGTGGGAGGCAGATGGAGCAACTGGCAGCAGATGTGTTGCATCAGGCAGGTGGCAGCATCAGAATAGTGGCTGAGGCAGGTAGTTAGAATCCAGACTCATTTCTCAACGTTTGGGGGAGGCGTCATGGCTGATCTAATCTGATGCGTAAGGCATTGGTGTGTTGAAATCCTGGCCGATCCACACCTGATTTATCTTGACAAAGGTCAGTCTCTCCACATTACGGGTGGAGGAGCGGGTTCTCTTTGGGGTAACGATGGCCCCCACCGCACTGAACACCCGCTATGATGCCACACTACTGGCCGGGCAGGACAGCTTCTCTACTGCAAACTCCAACACACTGGAGCTAGATGACACCGGCAGTTCTGGCCTCACAGAGTCACCCCTGCTGCGACGTCCCCTTCCTGTGCTGCGACCTGTGCCTGCTCCACCTGCCAACTCTCTGTCTGACATATTGGTTAATCAACTATGTTGATTTTACACAGATTTCTTTAAATCAATTTTAGCAACAAAAATAATTGAAATTTGGGGGATACAGAACACCAAAAACTGACACCCAAGACTTTGAGAAAAATTGCTCCAGCAACTATGTGGATTTGACACAGATTTGGGGAATATAGATCCACCAAAACGGACACCCTGGACAAAGATCACTCCATCATCTACTGAGAACAAGCAGCTAGACGCTAGAGACAGCACATGCAGTGTCAGATGACGGGATTGCAAATGGTTGTCTGTTTTTATAGGGATGTGACATCACATAAGCCTGTCACCCTCGATTGCCTTACATGTCTGCACATGTGACTGAGGGTGTTCCTTTCTTCTTTCCAGAGTTCTCTGCCCCATGTAACATGTTGTGCTTGCGCCCATTTTGCTAATAAAGGGGAAAAAAAAATTGTTCCCATGAATCACCGTATACTTCAGATTCATTTCAAACCGAAGTTTTCCTGAAATTCTAAACGAATTCCACTTAGAATTGATTTGCGCATCTCTAGTCATAATTCATGAATCTGGCGCACCCTGCACATAGTTCAGTTTGGACTGTTTTTGATAAATGTCGGCCATTGTGTGTGAATTCTTCCTCCTCAGTTAAGCCAAAACAAATTAACATAACAAGAGAGCTACTTAATTTATTAAATTTACTAGATTCAGTTACTTGCCATTTAATTAAAAAAAAAAACTTTGGTGGTGTTAAAGGGAACCTACCACCACAAATCTACCTATAAAGGTAGATTGGGTGGTAGGTGGATCATTGGGACGTGAGGATAGCCCTTTTAAGGGCTAATCCTCACGTCCCTGCACTTTTTTGAGAACTTTAATTTGATATTTATTCAAATGTACTTATGTGGCTACCGGGGCGTGGAGTAGCCGCTTATGAGATTACACGAGGCGGCTACTCCACGCCCCGGTAGCCACTTTACTCCTCCTACTCACCCATCTTCGGCGCGCAGCTCCGCGTAGCTGCGCGCCCTCGTCCGGCGAGCCTGCCGTCTGCGCATGCGCAGAAGAGCAGGCCCGCGCCTGCGCGGTCACAACTCCGAAACAGGCGCGGGCCTGCTCTTCTGCGCATGCGCAGACGGCAGGCTCGCCGGACGAGGGCGCGCAGCTACGCGGAGCTGCGCGCCGAAGATGGGTGAGTAGGAGGAGTAAAGTGGCTACCGGGGCGTGGAGTAGCCGCCTCGTGTAATCTCATAAGCGGCTACTCCACGCCCCGGTAGCCACATAAGTACATTTGAATAAATATCAAATTAAAGTTCTCAAAAAAGTGCAGGGACGTGAGGATTAGCCCTTAAAAGGGCTATCCTCACGTCCCAATGATCCACCTACCACCCAATCTACCTTTATAGGTAGATTTGTGGTGGTAGGTGCCCTTTAAATCCCCATTCATATGTAGACACATATTGTGTGTTAAATCAAAGATCTTTGATATGGATTTACTTACCATGCTGTTCATACACTGACCTACTGTCAATGTGCCTTGGATTCCTATCACATGACCACTTGTAAATTGCAGTTTAATTTAATTTTATTAAATTACAGGCAATATGAAATATAAATCCCTTACAATAATTGTGATGATTCCTATATGTCTAAAACCAATCATATATATTTGATAATTCTCAGTCAAATGCATCTGTCATCTATCCTTCCTAAGTCCTCTAAAAATATATGCACAATTACCTTGGCTGAGTATGTATGACATGGGGTTCCATACCATATATGGACAGGTGATGGGGTTCCATCTCTAGTTAGGAAATCCCCAGAAACTAACATCTAGCTAGATGAATTCCGTTTAAACAATGAGCCTGAGGTTGGGACATAGATTCCCGAGCTAAGTAATTGGGGGACCCTAGCAGCCCCAATTTAGAATGCAGATTCCCTAGAACATGGAGATGTATGAAGTGTGATCTCAGTTGTCTGGAGACAACAAATTCACATTGCAGCTCTCCTTTGTTGAATGTGTGTGCCGCTCTTATTGAGCTGCAGTATATTTATGGTCGCTTACAGTTAACTGCCTACCGCTGTGGTGTATTAAGTTGTACTGTGGTAGGCAACAAGGTATGGCATTGAGTCAATACCCTCACAGTAGCTGTATTATCTCAGTTATCCACTACCACTACATTATGTTGCCATGTTCACAGGCAGCATAATGAAGAACATTATCACTTTCTGCCATTATGTTCTACCTGTCTGGTCACATCTAGGCTAAGCAAGAAATGGCTGAGGTGGCTCACTCACCTGACTAGCATTTTCCTGTATGGGAATTTGTTACTCAGCCAAGGTGATGTTAAAGCATAAAGTAAAAAAACTGTAGGGTCCCACTAGGGTACCTGTCATCAGGATTTCACATTTTTACCTAATGACAGTGCACAAGGCGGCAGGCTGTGTGTTATCATCATTATCTCCTCTCCTAACTCTTCTTCCCTCCCATTCCCTAATGCAGCTGTCAGCTGACCCTGTTTTACAAACTGATTTCTGTCATCTCACGTCTATAGGAGGGAGAGGGGAAGAGGGTGAAGTGTTTTGAGTACAAAGAGGAGATACTAACCTAGAGAAACAACAGCCTTTCACAATGCACCCATGACTACATGCACCCATGACTAGGGAGTCAGTAACTTTTTAAAAGTGAGTGGAACCAGTAATGTTAATTGAAAAACATTCAAAAAAGTATAGTTGGGAAATTGCATTAAAGAATCTACGGGAACCTATCATTCTGTACAATCCTGATGACAGGATCCCTTTAAGAGATTACATAGGATCACAGTTGCAAACAGTGTATGGGTGGATGTAGCAGGTGTTTTGGGCCCTCACCATCCTGTTATTTATTGCTTATCAACAGAAAAGATGATAAAAGAAAAGGCCTGGAATTCTTTTTTTACTGCTCTATTTACTCAACTATTCCATAGTATTCGTCTGTGTAATGAAATACTTCTGGTAGTATAATACTGTCATAATTTAGTTTTTAAAATGTTAATACATATAAATTGGCTGCACACTAATAACAGATTAGCATACCTCCAAACTTTAACCGGTTAATGCTCAGCGTCTGATATATCGGACGCTGAGCTCAGTGACTTAGCGCTCAGCGTCCGATATAAGAACTGCATCTTACTGGCAGAATGTATGTAGAAAAGTAGAAGTCAGCTCACCTGAAGGCACAGCAGTATATGACCAGGAGTCCAAGCACGGGTTCTCTTTGTTTCAAGTCCAAGAAATATATAAAATGCAAATAATCCAGCTCCACGGACACTCCGGTTGTAGATAAAAACGTGATATTTTCTTTATTGAAGTACAAAAAGGAGATACAGCCAAGCAGAGGGAAACACACACAGAGCCACGGCTATGATCTACGCGTTTCGGAAAACTCCTTAATCATGACCTGATTGGGCATGTGAGCAGGTATGAATAAATCCTAGCTACCTGCAATCACATGACCTGTTAAATTTACATAGGAAACATATACATATAAAATCTAATGCAAATAGCGTTACACATAAAAATGGGATAACAACGACTATGGAATAGCAAAGGAAAAAGATGTTGATAACAGAGAGTTGGAGGATAATAAATGAGCTTTTAGATTTGATATATCATGTCTTGCCTTTTATTTAGTCCTTGTGGCACTCTTGTTGCTAGAGAAAAAATCCAAAAACTCTCTCTGTTTAACAGTTTACGCCTATGATCACCACCTCTGATAGGTTTAAATACTTTTTCTATGGCAGTGACAGAAAAATTTGTACAATCACCCGCATGAGCTGTTTGGAAGTGTTTGGACGCCATAGATATACAGGCGGTCCCCTACTTAAGAACACCCGACTTACATACGACCCCTAGTTACAAACGGACCTCTGAATGTTGGTAATTTACTGTACTTTAGTCCTAGGCTACAATAATCAGATGTAACAGTTATCACAGGTGTCTGTAAAGAACCCCTTAGTGTGTAACCAGTGTTGCGTTTTTTTTGATGATGGTGAAAAAAATAAACTAGGTGAAAGTATTTGTCCTAATGTGTGTGCTTTTTTGGAAACAAAATTAAAGCCTTCAGATATTATGCCAGAGAGATTATCATCGCAAAAAATGCAAAAATGACACTGCTAATACCCTGCAATACATGATTATTGCAGGATATTATCATAAACAAGCAATCAGAGGATTGCTTGTTCATGTCCCATGGTGGAAAAAGTAAAAAATTGTAAAAAAAAAGGTTATTTAATAAAAAATAAAGTAAAAAATCAATAAGAAGCCCATAAGTCCCATAACATATAAAGAGACATATAACCCCCAAAAAAGTCTAAATCATAACAAAACCCCCACATATATAGTATCACCGCATCAGTAACAACCTGTAGAATAAAAGTAAATAATTATTGAACCCACATGATGAATGCCGTTAAAAAAACTGTTATAAACCCTCCAAAAATTATGATTTTTACCTATTCAATCCCACAAAAATGCTATAAAAAGTTATCATAAAAACATATGTACTTCAGAATGATAATGCTGCAAAGTACCACATGTCCCGCAAAAAACAAGCCATCAACCAGCTCCCTAGCCAAAAATGTAACAATGTTATGCTACTTGAAAGACGGCAATGCAAAAATGATAGATTTTTCCCCACATTAGGGTTTTATTTGACAAATTTAGTAAAACATAAGAAAAAATATTCATGTCTGGTATCCCCGTAATTGTATCGACCCATAAAATGAAGATAACAAAAAATCCAGTACAGAATTAATGCTTTTCTACTCCTGCCCTCAAAAAAAAGTTCCTAAATTTTCAACAATTTTCAACAAAATGGTAACACTGGAAAAAGCATCTCATCCCGCAAAAAAAAATATGCAATCACATGGCCCCAATAACGCATAGGCGAAAATTTTATAGCCTACAAAAGGGGCCAATGAGGAAACTAAAATCCTGGCAGCTACAGGGCTCTCCTTCCCTTCTGCCCCTCGCAGTGCCCCCATAAAACAAGTAACGGCCACATCTGGGGGGTCTCTGTACTCAGGAGAAATTGCAGAACAAATTGTATGTTGGGTTTTCTCTTTTTATCTTTTGGAAATGTGTAAATTTTAGGGCTAAATGAACGTATAACCGGCACAATTTGACCTTTCTAAATTTCACCTCCATTTTGATTCAATTACTATGAAGATCTCAAAGGGTTAACAATCTTCGTAAAAGCTGTTTCTGATAGTTTGAGGGGTGCAGATGTGAAATTTAATATGTAAAATTTCATTCAAAACTGTATTTATCCCCAAAATAGTCAATTCTGAAAATCCGGAAAATTGCTATTCAATTTGTAAGCCGCGTGACATCAAAATAAATTATCCAGACATTTCAAATATTATGAAAATGTAAAGTAGACAAATGGGATATGTTATTCAGCAATTTAATTAGGTGGTTAATCTATCTGCCTGAAAACGCAATGATTTTGTATTCCGAAAATGGCAAATTTTTCAAAAAAATCATTTTACAATTTTACATTTTTTTGTAAATAAACGCAAAACTTATCAGCCAAAATTTACCACTAAAATGAAGTACAACATGTGGGAAAAAAAAAAATCTCAGAATCGTTTAGATAAGTAATAGTGTTCAAAAGTTATATATAAAGCGACGCAGGTCAAAATCCAAAAAATCGGGCTGAATCTTAAGCTACAGAATGGCTGCTTCCTTAAGGGGTTAAGGCTAGAGAAGAGGGACACAAAGCCCATCCTTTTTTTCATAAATCACGCTCATTTTCTTGCCCCTTTCCCCACCTCCAAACATAGTATAATATCGACCCCCACACAGTATAATGCCCCTTCCTGTGGTCAACTCCCCACCCCCTGGAGGACCCATTTAATATCCCTTAATGCAACTCAGCAACATACAATATAACACCAATCTTTAAATTTATCCTCCCTGTACTTATGTGGCCTCCTGTCCTCCTCCATCTCCCTTCATATTGTGGCTCCCTGTCCTCCTCAATCTCCCCTCAAATTGTGACCTACTTGCCTCCTCCATCTACCCTCATATAGTGGCCTCCTGTCCTTCTCCATCTCCCCTCATATTGTTGCCTTTTTTCCTCCTCCATCTCCCCTCATAAAATGGCCTTCTGTCATCCTCCATCTCCTCTCATATAGTGGCCTCCTGTTCTAATACCCCTAATGCAACTTAGAAACATACAATGTAATACCACTCTTTAATTTTATCCTACATTTACTTTGTGGCCTCCTGTCCTCCTCCATCTACCCTCATATTGTGACCTCCTGTTCTCCATCATATTGTGGACTTCTTTGCTCCCCCATCTCCCCTTACATAGTGGCCTCCTATCCTCCTTCTCCCCTCATCTAGTGGCCCCCTGTCCTCCTCCATCTCCCCTCTTATAGTGGCCTCATCCATCTCCCCTCATCCAGTGGCCTCTTGTCCTCCTCCCCCTATCCCCTGTTATAGTGGCCTCCTCCATCTCCCCTCATATAGTGGCCTCCTGTCCTCTTCCATCTCCCTTAATATTGTGTCCTCCTGTCCCACTCCATGTCCCCCATATTTTGGCCTCCTGTCCTCCCCCATTTCCCCTCATTTAGTGGCCTCTTGTTCTCCATTTACCCTCATATAGTGGCCTCCTATACTCCTCCATCTCCCCTCATATAGTGGCCTCCTGTCCTCCTCCATCTCCCCTCATATTGTAGCCTCCTGTCCTCCTCCATCTCCCCTCATATAGTAGCCTCCTGTCCTCCTCCATCTCCCCTCATATAGTGGCCTCTTGTTCTCCTCCAATACCCCTTATATAGTGGCTTCCTGTCCTCTTTAATCTCCCCTCATATAGGGATCTCTTGTCCTCCTACATCTCCCTTCATATAGTGGCCTCCTATACTCCTCCATCTCCCCTCATATAGTGGCCTCCTGTCCTCCTCCATCTCCCCTCATATTGTAGCCTCCTGTCCTCCTCCATCTCCCCTCATATAGTAGCCTCCTGTCCTCCTCCATCTCCCCTCATATAGTGGCCTCTTGTTCTCCTCCAATACCCCTTATATAGTGGCTTCCTGTCCTCTTTAATCTCCCCTCATATAGGGATCTCTTGTCCTCCTACATCTCCCTTCATATAGTGGCCTCCTTTCCTCTTTCATCTCCCCTCACATTATAGCCTCCTTTCCTCCTGTGTTTGTGGGTATTAAACACAAAAGAGGGGGGGGGGGCAGCCGGGGGAGGAGCTACCTCCACACATCGCTGCTGTAGAGCAGAGCAGAGACATGTGGAGGCAGCAGGAGCAGCTCTAGTGAGTTTGGGTTGGGGACCAGGAGTCGAGACAAGCCAGGACAAGCCGTCATGAGGGGACAGCTATGGATTAGCAACTTCTGAGAAGAAGAGATGAGAAAGAAAAGTCCATGTCAAATTTGATTAATTTACATTTTGGAATTTCTATAGTAATGACTACACCAAATCAAATCATGGCTGCTTCTCGGGTTCCACAAATTCTCTTGAAGAAACTACTATGAATATGCCCTATTAGGCATACTTTAACATACCGTACTTGTTATTTATTGTATAAAAAACACTACATTTTACTAAAAATAACTTAGGCTACTCTATAGTCACATGTGTCACCCCAATGATAAAAACGTGGCATGTGTCTTAGCTTTTCATTAATAGGAAAACCTATAGAGAGCATAATCTAGTTTTTGTTTGCATTAGTTTACAAACAGTAAAAAAAAAACAACCGTGCATGCACTTGTTAGTAAAGAATGAGTGAACGAGTCTACCATGTGGCATATGTGTAACATCCAAGCTGGTTGCATCATATAAGTTCACATATTCTGTACACTATCTTCTGTGACACAGTGCCGGAAATAGCCATCATCAGTCAAGAATGTAAGGACATTTGCAGATAAGACTTAGGATTTCAGAAATCATTCTATTATCTGGATGTATTTTGAAATGCTGAAATTTTATTACATCAGGTGTTTCCAGTTTATCCACTATCCAAGGTTTGCAACTTCATTTAGGAAAATAAATAAGAAATAGTAATGATAAGAGCTAATGAAACATGAAAATTCTGCAGGGTTAACATATAAGCTATTTTAATGAGTCACTTTCCTTGCGGTACAGCTTGGATGTTCCTCTTTAGCCCTTCTACTAGCTCTATGATATGACTCACTGTAATGGAAATTCATGGGGGTGTTTTTAGGGAACAAACTGAAGAATTACTTCTTAAGTTAAAACTTGTAGAGTGAATGATTTAAGTTACATTTTATTAGTGTTAAGTTCATGGGAAATGCATGAACTTGAGTGCAAACGGTCAAAATAACATTCCCAGTTGTGATAGGATATAAATAACAAAGCAGAAGCCTGCACTCAAATTTAGTTATAGAGGATGAAAAGTGTTGTGGAAAAACACAGCTACTTGCCTCAATTATTAATAGATCATAAAAGCTTGAATGCATTTTATTATGTATTTTTTTCTACTTCTGTATTTGTTTCAATGAATACAGAGTGTAGAATGAGCCGACAAGCCTATACATGAGAGTGAAAAGGATTCTGGCAGTAAGATGCATTTTTTTTTTCTATATCATTTTATACGAGACTGAGGATGTTGAATATGTGAACCTCCTACAGGAAACCAGGCAATATTTTGCATCAGTATATATAAAACAAAATTAAAAATAGGTACATAACACAGAAAATATAGAAATGTCTTTTTTCATTTTTTATACTGCTACCAGTTTTGGCGGTAGAATCTAATATATAAAGCTGAGTGTATGTACTGTATGTCCGCTAAAGGAATCCGGTTTACAAGCACCAAATTTTGCAAAGTCGCTCTCTGTGACTCAGGGTCACAGACTATGGGGCTTATTTACTAAGAGTCCGCGGATTGCACTTTCGTTGGATTTTCGAAGGTTTCGGGAATTATGCCACTGCGACAGGTATTTAAATCAGGATTGTGTCACACATGACCGGATTGTGGTGTAACTGTGTTGGCTTTCATGCAACAGAAATCGTGGGCAGGCCATTGGATGATCCTACTGATTTGAACTGAGCACGGGATTTAAGATTCAAATTGTGTCGCAAGACAATGCACTCACATACACCAGGAAGAAGATGGTGAACTCCGGCTGATATGAGCGAAGAAGCAACAGATGCAGGATATCTGGCGCACAATCTTAGTGAATCCACTTTCTGGGGGAACTCCGTGGATGTAAATGTGCCCAGTCAAAATTTTCACCCTGCGCTTTCCAAAATACAGTTATTAACCACTATATACAGGAGCCATTGTCTACTACTGCTGCTGTGGCAGTTAGAAGCTGAGCCGTGATTGGTTGCTATTCTGCTACAGGTCATTAATATGAGCTCCGAGCTTTGATTGATCACTATAGGCAATGACTATGAGACAGCTTATGTGTCAGGTAATATGGATAGAGACAGAAAGACACACACACAGGGAGAGTTAGTGACAGAGACACAGGCAAGGAGATTGAGTGACAGACAGGGAGAGTGAGTGACAGAGAGACATACAGGGAGAGTGTGTGACAGTGAGTCAGACAGGATGGGAGAGTGTAACAGGGGAACATTATTCCTAACTTGACACTCTGCTCCATAATTATATATATTATATATAGCGTAAATGGATACAGTCACTGACCACTGTTACTGATATTCTGTGGTGAGATGTGTGTGTACTGAAGAAATTTGGTCATTCATATGTCAAAAGGCTTTGAACAGTAAAAGGCCACCATGAACCATGTGTGAGATTCCCTGCACCCACACGTGTCTATCCTGAGGGGGTCTTAGGGTGAAGTTATAGGGGGGTGGGCAGGGACTACACACAGGGATATTTAAGCAGGAAAAACCAGGAATCTGTCTCTTGCTTCCTGACCCCCCAGACAAGCAGGACTTAACTTAAGGAACCAGGTCATATATTGTGTGTGCTTTCTGTGTATGTATATAACTTTATAAGAGTAATTATAACATAGTACTTATTATAATATAGTAGACTTTATACATGTAGCTACAGATATTCCAGGTGTTTTGTGTTTTACCATATATACATAACTAAGTGTCTGCAGTGAGTGTGCAAATACTTGTATATTTACCCCATTCACATGTGGATCTGTGCCCTGCACATGTATTGGAGGAGTAGATATGTAGACACTATTGTGCATGAGTCTCTATATGTACATGTGTATTGTCAGGTAATGGATGGTGACTCCTACTTCAGGATATATCCAGGAGCTTCTGTAGTAATAGAATATATTGTATATACATACACATTACTGGGTGTCCTTGAGGAGGCAGGAAATGAGTTTTCTATGTAGTTGTGTTCTCTATGTATTTTGTATTGTATTTTATGTAGTTACTTTGTCACATGTATGTTCTTAGTAAAGTCTTTTTATGTAAAAGTATCTGCGAGGGTTGTACGTTACTCTTGTGATGTCTGAAGGACTGGAGTAGGTGCTTATGGTAAATACCACACACTAAGGGGCTGGACAGAACCACTGAAACCTATAGGAACTGAGGAAAAACCCAACCCCCAAATCCCCTTTATCAGAGAGTGAGTGACAGAGAGACAGACAGGGAGGGTGAGTGACAGAGAGACAAACAGGGAGCGTGAGTGACAGAGAGACAGACAGGGAGAGTGAGTGACAGAGAGACAGAAAGGGAGTGTGATTGCCAGAGAGACAGACAGGGAGAGTGAGTGACAGAGAGACAGAAACGGAGAATGAGTGGCAGAGAGACAGGCATGGAGAGTGAGTGACAGAGAGACAGACAGGGAGAGTGAGTGACAGAGAGACAGAAAGGCAGTGTGATTGACAGAGAGACAGGCAGGGAGAGTGAGTGACAGAGAGACAGAAAGGGAGAGCGAGTGGCAAAGAGACAGGCAGGGAGAGTGAGTGACAGAGAGACAAATAAGGAGATTGAGAAACAGAGAGGCAGGCAGGGAAAGTGAGTGAGTGACAGACAGGGAGAAGTAAATGCGTATCTATCTATCTATCTATCTATCTATCTATCTATCTATCTATCTATCTATCTATCTATCATTTTTTTGTTAACCAATTCTATTTTGTTATAGCTAAGAGCAGTTATTTACTATCCTGGGCAATGCCGGAATCTACAGCTAGTACTGTATAAAGACACTTCTGTACTTAGACAGTCTTTGACTGATGACTTCTCCTGAACTCATATGAGATACAGGGCCACATTTCTCACATCTTGTATGCCTAAAAACAGATGCACAAGCCATGATTTAGTTACAATTCCTAGTGTGACTGATTGGGTAGGAAGGTATCAGGCTGTGCAGTGCGCCGGCATAGAGCATTGCTGCCCTGTGCCTGCGCTCTGTTAGCTAGAGCGCAATTCAATGCCAGGTCCGACTATCATCATGGGAACACACAGGGCAATCTGTTACAAAGACTGTGCATACCCAACAGTGTGCTGTTTGCCGGGTTCTTGGGTTTGGCATGTTGCGGATTGGGTTGACCAATTTCTGGGATGGGCTGGTGAGAATCCAGCAGTCATGGTTCACATTGGCACCAATGACAAAGTAAGAGGTTGGATGGAAGTTCCTTAACAATGATTTCAGGGACTTAGGCCATAAACTCAGGGCAAGGATCTTAAAGGTCTGAAATACTACCTGTATCATGTGCCACACCAGAAAGGAAGCAGGAGATTATAGAGGTAAATAAGGGGCTCTAAGGTTGGTGTAGGAAGGAGGGGTTTGGGTTCATGGAGAACTGGGCTTACTTTGCTGTCAGCTACAGGCTCTACAGTAGGGATGGGCTGCATCTCAATGGGGAGGGTGCAGCTGTTTTGGGGAAAAAAATGTCTAGATGGTTGGAGGAGTGTCTAAACTAGATACTTAGTGGGAGGGCAACTACACTTGTACAGGGCAAGAAGACAGTGTAGATAGAGAAGTGGGAGGAGTCATGGTACATGGCGGAGGAAGGGGGGCTGGGATAAGATCAGGGAATAAAGAACCAAAAGAATAGGAATAGGGAAATAGGCTATAGTGGGTATCACATGACTGCACAATACGTAGAAAACAAAAAGAAATCCAAGGCAGCACAACCCCAATGTTCTGGGTGCAAAATCTGGACATCCGTGGCACGGACCAATTTAGTATATTCAAGGAAAACAGCAGCACTCCAGTTGGTAGATTCAATCAGGGTGATGTTTATTTCAGATGCGACGTTTCGGTGTGTCCACCTTTATCAAGCATACAGCAAAGTGACCAGCATTTCTATATATGGACCAACCTGTTTCCTGATTGGTCAGACATTTGTTTGTGCACAAATTTAATACAGATAAATTTTCAATATACAATAATGTGATGTCCAATTAATCAGTATATACAAATAAAGTGCGAGTGCTACAGTGAAAAAAAGTGCAGTGCTTATTAAAAACAATTAATAGTTCGCTATTTAGTATCGGACCGCACTAAATAGCGAACTATTAATTGTTTTTAATAAGCACTGCACTTTTTTTCACTGTAGCACTCGCACTTTATTTGTATATACTGATTAATTGGACATCACATTATTGTATATTGAAAATTTATCTGTATTAAATTTGTGCACAAACAAATGTCTGACCAATCAGGAAACAGGTTGGTCCATATATAGAAATGCTGGTCACTTTGCTGTATGCTTGATAAAGGTGGACACACCGAAACGTCGCATCTGAAATAAACATCACCCTGATTGAATCTACCAACTGGAGTGCTGCTGTTTTCCTTGAATATGACTGCACAATAGCTATGACTGGGCTGTTAATATAGATGGTTAAAAATCAAGGAACAGACCCAGCACTTCTCACAGGGGATGCAGATAAAATCAGTATTTCTTTATTTTCAAGCTTTAAAATCCATAATACAGCAATGTAGGAATGGCACACATCGGACCTATGCGTTTCGTCAACCTGAACATGATAAAGTCAGCATGACAAAACGTGTAGGTCTGATGTGTGCCATTCCTACATTGCTGTATTATGGATTTTAAAGCTTGAAAATAAAGAAATACTGATTTTATCTGCATCCCCGTGAGAAGTGCTGGATCTGTTCCTTGATGTTTAACCTGTTGTTCCGTGGAGGGCTTACACGTTAATCTGTGCATCGGGAGGAATGCTGAAACCCAGAAAACCTCAAGGGCGAGCTGGCGTTTTCTGTTTTTGATTGTTAATATAGATGGTTATAGTCTTTTTAGAAATGATCACATAAATGACTGCAAAATGACATCGGTGACAAAAATTATAATGCGGAGTCCCTATAGGTAGAGATGAGGGGAGGGAAAAATATTGATAAAATATTATTAGGGGTTGGGTATAAGGCTCCAAATATAATGGAAGCAGCAGAGGAACTGCTAATAAGTCAATAGAGACAGAGAAATATTGCCAAGGAGAGCAAATATAATCCCAAATTATATAAATGATAAGAAACTAAAAAAGTGTGGGCGCTCTGAGGAACAACCTGGGGGTCATGGTGGATAGAGATGAAAAAAAGGACAATCTATTGAATGTTACTTTTTCAACTGTCTTTACCCAGGAAAATCCTATGGTGGAAAACATGATGAGGAATGGTGTAAATTCCCTTTTGAATGTCAACAGTTTAACCCAGGAAGAGGTACAGCCCACCTCACAACCACTAAAATAGGCAAATCACCCAGATGGCATACACCCCAGGGTACTGCATATACTATGTACTGTGATAGACCATTATTTTTAATTCTTCACTGTAAGAGCAGTGAGACTATGGAACACTCTGCTACAAGAAGTTGTTATGGCAGACTCTTTGTACATGTTCAAGAGAGACCTGGATACCTTTCTGGAGAGCACAAATATCATGGGGATATTGTGGGGAAAAACATTTATTTAATTCTTAAAGGATGGACTTGATGGACTTGTGTCTTTTTCCAGCCTTATATACAGTGATACTATGATAGAAGTACCCTGGCCAGAGCCTCCTGATAGATCCAGCATGTGCCAGGATGCGGTTGAAACTTCATACATTGGCGTATTTAGAGCCTCCACATGCAAATGTGTTGCACAGAACTAAATATTTCTTCGCTATCAGACAGTATGCTGCTCACCACCTGCTTCAGAGGCCACGAACAGAGATAGCCTAAGAAAGCTTTTATTTAAATATCTCGTTTTAACTTAATAATGTAAATGTTGTACCACATTCTTTTAGCATATTGTTTCTTTTTACATGTATTTGGAAAGGGACACATTGACCGTAAAGGGATTATGACAGAATATTCATAGTGATGAGATACTGTACTTCAATAAGAATATTGTGCACAAATCACCCTTGTTCAAGTGAAATGTGATTATAGTGCACTGGCTAACAGAATAAAAACAATATGTGTAAGGTAATCTTAGATAATCTGTGCTTCATTACGGAATTACATTTCTGAAGTAACAGCAAATTGCTTCTATCCGATTTTCAGAACATGGTCTTTTGATAATCCAAAGCTTTTAATCAGTTCAACAAGTTGCTATGTCATGCTTAACACACAGTAAGGTACACTGAACCTTGCCAGCACAAGTATGACTTTGCAATTCTTTGTTTCAGTAAAGCATGGAGAAGCAAAGTTTCACATGCACCTAATGACAATTATTTATCAATAATTTATCAAGGGATTATTTGTCTCTGTGTTTCATGCATTTGAAGTTAATTATAACAGTGAAATAAAAAAACTAGAATTTGTTAGTAAATTGTTTAAAGTAGCTTTTGAATACAACTGTCTTGTTCGACTGATCCTGTAGGCATACATAACATTCACAATTGGGTTTTACAATTTAAACCCACTGAATCCAACAGGACTGGCAGGTGCCGACTGACCAGTCCTCAAGGTCAGATGTCAGGGGATATAGGAAACTGGCAATTGCAATCCAGCTGTCCAACTCTTTTGTTCTTGTTCTTTGTTCTTGAGTTACTTTTTCTAACTCCTATTCACTATACCTGCTGAGGCTGAGCTGAGCCTGAGCCTGTCTTCCAAAGACCCGAGGCTGTCTTGTTTTAACCCTTTCATTACAATGTGCTATCAGCGCATTGTAATGAATGAGGAGGAAAATCAATTGGACAACCTAGGGTTAAAGTACCCTAGGGAGTCTGAAAAATAGTAAAAATCAAAAAAAGTTAAAAAAAATATAGTAAAAAACCTAAAAATTAGAATCACCCCCCTTTCCCTAGAACTGATAGATATATAAATAAACAGTAAAAATCACAAACACATTAGGTATCGCCGCATCCAAAAATGCCCATTATATAAAAATATAATAACCGTTTTTCACTGCATTAAACCCCGTAACGGCAAATAGCGCCAAAAGTCGAGAATAGCACTTTTTTGCCATTTTGAAAAATATAAAATAAAATCAAGTAAAAAATGATCAAAAGATTGTACAGTCCTAAAAATGCCAGCATTGAAAACTTCATCAAAAGTCGCAAAAAAGATACCACTCACAGCTCTGTACACCAAAGTATAAAAAAGTTATTAGCACCAGAACATGGCAAAATTAGAAAAACAGTTTCTACAGTTTTTAATTTTTGTAAATGTATGAAAACATTATAAAACCTATACAAATTTGGTATCCCCGTGATCACACCGACCCAAAGAATAAAGTAGATATGTCATTGGTGACGCACAGTGAAAGCCGTGAATTCTAAGCCCACAAAAAAACTCAGCAAATGCATTTTTTCACCAATTTCACAGCATTTTGAATTTTTTCCCACTTCCCATTACACAGTATGAAAGAATAAATACCATCACTATGAAGTGCAATTTGTTACGCAGAAAACAAGTCATCACAGAGCTCTTTACGTGTAAAAAAAGGTTATAGATTCTTGATTGTGGGGAGTGCAAAATAAAAATGAAAAAGCAAAAATGGGCAAGGTCCTTAAAGGGTTAAGAATGGCAGTACCAATTTGACAGTGTCTCATAACATAGAAATACATCCTATTGGACAATGGGAAGATTCAGTTATCAATTTATTCATTCATTTTCAGGTACCTAGAGATTTGAAAAACAAAGGTCTAGATCTGTGGTTTACTATACCTAGCTTCTTTACACCACACTGGGGAAATGTGTGCATTTTCTTTCATTACTTTTATGCACTTCATAATACAATACATAATACTGGCTCTTATAATTTTTGCTTGCTATGTTGTACAAAGATGCAAATTTAACATTTCTTTATATTTGTAAGAAATGTATCACTTATTATTAACATGGTAAAATCTAAATATCGAAAAAATAGTAAGCATAGGAATAATATGCCTTTTACCCAAACTCTTTAGTGATGATTAGTGATGAGTGGACACGTAAAAATTCGGGTATGGTTGAGTTTGGTCCGAATCTCAATTTCAAAATCCTCTTCGGGTCCAGGTAACAGATGTTACCTATATAAATGCCTCCAGTAAGTCGCTGCAGCCATCACTAACATCCTGGATTTCGGGGGGGTGCGGCTCCTGATGATGCCATCAGGGAGTAACGAACCTCCCCAAAATGGAGGCATCCAGTACCACTGGTAGGTTAATGCCCTGGGCCTTGCATTTAAATGACACTGGTGACTTTGCCAGGGCCACAGAAAGAGTTAACGCTACCAATGATATCTGATCAATGTAGATATACACTCACCGGTCACTTTATTAGGTACACCATGCTAGTAACGGGTTGGACCCCCTTTTGCCTTCAGAACTGCCTCAATTCTTCGTGGCATAGATTCAACAAGGTGCTGGAAGCATTCCTCAGAGATTTTGGTCCATATTGACATGATGGCATCACACAGTTGCCGCAGATTTGTCGGCTGCACATCCATGATGCGAATCTCCCGTTCCACCACATCCCAAAGATGCTCTATTGGATTGAGATCTGGTGACTGTGGAGGCCATTTGAGTACAGTGAACTCATTGTCATGTTCAAGAAACCAGTCTGAGATGATTCCAGCTTTATGACATGGCGCATTATCCTGCTGAAAGTAGCCATCAGATGTTGGGTACATTGTGGTCATAAAGCGATGGACATGGTCAGAAACAATACTTAGGTAGGCTGTGGCGTTGCAACGATGCTCAATTGGTACCAAGGGGCCCAAAGAGTGCCAAGAAAATATTCCCCACACCATGAACCACCACCACCAGCCTGAACCGTTGATACAAGGCAGGATGGATCCATGCTTTCATGTTGTTGACGCCAAATTCTGACCCTACCATCCGAATGTCGCAGCAGAAATCGAGACTCATCAGACCAGGCAACGTTTTCTTCTACTGTCCAATTTCGATGAGCTTGTGTACCCTCAGTTTCCTGTTCTTAGTTGAAAGGTGTGGCACCCGGTGTGGTCTTCTGCTGCTGTAGCCCATCTGCCTCAAAGTTCAACATACTGTGCGTTCAGAGATGCCTACCTTGGTTGTAACGGGTGGCGATTTGAGTCACTGTTGCCTTTCTATCAGCTCGAAACAGTCTGCCCATTCTCCTCTGACCTCTGGCATCAACAAGGCATTTCCGCCCACAGAACTGCCACTCACTGGATGTTTTTTCTTTTTCAGACCATTCTCTGTAAACCCTAGAGATGGTTGTGCGTGAAAATCCCAGTAGATCAGCAGTTTCTGAAATACTCAGACCAGCCCTTCTGGCACCAACAACCATGCCACGTTCAAAGGCAATCAAATAACCTTTCTTCCCCATACTGATGCTCGGTTTGAACTGCAGGAGATTGTCTTGACTATGTCTACATGCCTAAATGCACTGAGTTGCCGCCATGTGATTGGCTGATTAGAAATTAAGTGTTAACGAGCAGTTGGACAGGTGTACCTAATAAAGTGGCCGGTGAGTGTATATTTAATTATAGATTTAATATGTGTACAGTACTACTAAATCTTTTTTATTAAAAGATACATTTTTATTGTTTATTGTACTTCTTCTCATGTTCATGTAGCTCAACCAACAGTGTTGTTTCATTTAATCTATTTTTACTTTAAAGAAAATTCTAGTTTGAAGTGAAGTTGTTAGTTCAATTAGCATGTGCAAGTCCAAAGGCTAAATTTAACGCAGAACACGCAGTTCATATGCCAATCTGGAAATCTGATGATGTGTCTTAGCATTCAGTACATAATTGTTTCCTTTGTAAAACCTTAAGGGTATTACATTAAGAAATAAGATAAGATGTTAAGATATTGCAAAGGACCTTACACTTTTTTAAATTAATGTATATTTAAATAAAGCAGAGCGAACCATAACTATCATAAATGTAAGCATTTTTTATTTTCAGTATGAAATGACCCATTCACCATTCCCCCTTTTAGTTGGTGACACATAATTGGGCCAATTGAAAGTATAAGGAATTGATTGAAATGTTTCTATAATATGTAATTGCACATTGCTGTATGTTGCATCACTTACTGATCTGTTGTTTAGTATGTGTATGCCATACTCCCATCACAACAATGCCCACTTGAAAGAGGTTATGACATACCCTGATTTGGTTAGATCCTGAGAGTTTGCTTTGGTAGATAAGTAACATTTCATCTGCCACATAGAAGAGAGGTTAAGGGCAAAGAATCATCTGATCTCAGCAAACAGCTCTCCAACCCATAAAGGGGTCATGTAGGGATGCCAGAGCCACTATAAAATGCAACATACAACACAACCAGATAGTACCTATCCTGTTTTCCAATTTAGTGTGCAATAATTGTTTAGCAAAAAATATTGGGGCTGTTGTCCACCAGTCTTAATCATCACACCCTATGTGACATGGCTAATTATTAAGAGGTCATAGGGGCATATGTTTCATAGTTTTTTGGCTGCCGATTTTTCAAGTTTTCTTAAGTTGACTTACTTAATCATTACAATATATCTTAAGTTTTTCCCTTTGTGATACATGTGATTAGTTGCCTTTTTAGTCTCACTTTTGTGACTTTTTGTTTTGGTGTGCGACCTTTTAATACCAAATAGTAGCTGCAAAAGTAAGCCTGGGTCTAGGATACTCTCAATATCAGAGCCCAAAAGTTGCACAAGTTGAACAAACATCTGGGCTACAAAGATAAATACTGCCACTGGATTACATCCTTGAGGCAGCTAATTTTGGTATGCTTCTTGATTCTGCACCTAAAAAGTTGCAAAACTGTAAAAAGTCAAACAAAAAAAGAATGAAATAGGAGTGATACATGTCCCCCGTAGAGTAGATTTCAGCTATGACCTTTTTTGGTGCTGGTTATAGTAAATTTGCCTTGCCTCAGTTACTTTCTTTTTAGAAAGTTGAGTTTGTTTGGAAAAAGGGCAAAAGTCTCTATTTTTGTGGGGTTCATTAGGTACGTTGTCCATTTGTTTTTCACACTGATAAGACAGTGTTAGACAAGTTTCAAATTGTCACACGTTTTTACAAGTTTTAGGGCTTTTGATAACTAGTGAGTTAAGTTGGAACTAATATGCACTGAATCATAATTTTGGCCTAAATTCATTGAAGTGTCCAAACCACACTGAACTTCCCAAAGGTTTGGTTTTGTAATATTATGATTTATGATAGTCTGTTACAGTAATAATTTCAGGAAAAGGATAATTTACTATAGAGTATTCAGTGATTTGAACATGATTTCCATTTACAAATTTGTAATATAATGCTTAATAGTCAATATGGAATAGTTATGAAAATATCATTTTCATAGTGCACAAATCACAAATCATATTACACATCTTCCTTGTTCCATCAGGGTTATTGAGAACAAAAAAACATTTACATCAACTAAATAATAAAAAAAATCATAGCATGATAGCATTTACTGTCTAAAGTCCAAAGTTATAGCGTACCATGTGCCAAACATTTTGAATGCTTAGAACACATGGCCAAAAATCAGACCTACACTCTGTATTAAATCTCTTGTGTTTGAGTGCACTGAGGGATGGCAGGGGAATAAAGCCTTGTTTTCCTAAAGCTGGACATTTGTGGATGGCCAATCTGTGTATATGTAGTAAAAAGAAACAAAGTCTGAAAGTTAATGCCCTTGGCGCCAAACTCCATTCTGTGAAAAAAGGAATGGAAAAACCAGACATTTACACGTGCACTACATTAATTCCTACTAGTCTCATCCTCTTATATCAAGGGTAACAACGGTTTTATAAAACCAAACTCGGTCAGCTATGAAACAATGCTTGGTCCACTGGATTTCAAATAATACTGAATCATTTTGTTTTAGCAAACTTTACATATTTTTTCCTGATGAGATGTGTGGCTTATTATAAACCATTATTGATTTTGACTGAATCAATAAACCCTTGAAAGTCCCAATAGTATTTTAACTTATTCTTTAATTGTTTACAGTAATTATTTTATTACACATGAAAAATCAATAACTTTCATTCTATACTAGCATGTCTAGCAGAAGCCCAAAGTAAATACATTCCAATGTAGTACAGTCAGCCCCTTGGTTACATACAGGATAGGTTCTTAAGGTTTGTTTTTAAGTTGAATTTGTATGCAAGTTGGAACTGGTATATTTTATGATTGTAACTACAGACAACAAAATGTTTTGTCTCTGTGACAAATGATAATTTCTATCAAATCAACATAATTATGAACATTAATGATGAGTGAACACGAACGGCCAAATTAGAGTTGGGTCTGTACTGGATTTGTTGGGTTCTGCACCGAGGACGCCTGAAGCCAAACAATTGCCGCTGTTCATGCTTCGGGATTGTGTTAGGGGAAAAGCGTCAAACTGCTTGATTGAATGCTGATTGGCCAGATGGAACATGTAAATATGCTGTATAAGAGCAGGGTCACATATCCATATGCCATCATAGACAGGAGACTGAGCTAGGGAGAGGTTACTGCTATTCATGGGGTCAGTCAGATGGCTAGGGCCTTTTCAATTGCCAATGATTGCCCTTTTCAGAGCACATAAGTGGGTACAGGAGACTGCTGTGATTAGGAACAAGTGGAAATCTGAAATGATTGATAAGGGCACTCTGAAGAAATTCATTAAACTACATAGGCGGCTATATTGCAGGAGTACTGCAGACAATACTATCGGCATTTTCAGCTTCACCCAGCAATATCTTAAAGGCATAATCTTAGTATAGTTTGCAGTCCCATCAAAATCTTAAAGGTGCTGTCGCTGTATAGTTTCCAGTTCTATCAAAGTCTTAAAGTCTTAAATGTATTCAATTAAATTAAATCATTAGTGTTAATGTAAACTACATGTCTAACAAATATGCTGCTGCAGGTGGTGGGGATGGAGTTGGTGCTGAAGGGAAAAGATGTGTTTCGTCTCTGCCTGCTCCAAGTTCCACTGGTGCAAGCGGATACAGGGTGTGCGGTGTTTACTGGTGGTCTTCAATAGGTCACACTAAGTTGAGGCATTGATTACATGGCAGACAGAGCTTCTACTTCCATGAGAGTATCTTGAATGTATTCCAATGCATTACATACAAAACTGAGCTGTTTTAAGAAAGAGTAATCTTTATCAAATCACCAAAATTGATAAGCAAACCTGAATGTCCAAATTAGAGTACTAAACTTAGGTTACTGATCTTGGTGGGTATAGCATCCATGACTTCTGAAGCTGAACAGTTGCAGCTGTTCATGCTTTGGCATCATGATTGAATGCTGAGCAGCCAATTAACCACCTTGCAGCCCCATAGTAGCTATAGCAAATACTGGTGGGCTCCAATAGGTCACATTAAGTTAAGGCATTGGTCAATTACATGGCAGGCAGTGCCTTAACTTCCATGATAACGGGGCAGAATTACTTACCCGGTCCCGTCGCGATCCCGCGCTGCGTTGTCCAATGTGGATTTGGGTCTGCCGCAATTCACTAAGCCCGTGTGCCCGAGTTCCTGCATCCGTTGCTTCTGCGCCGAGGTCCGCCAGAGTTCACCTGCTTCTTCCCGGTGCATGTGAGTGCTTTATCTTGCGTCACAATTATTTTTTAAATACTGCAGTGTCTGTATCCGTTGGGTTGTCCGACTGCCACACCCCCGATTCACCCACCATGAAATTAAGAACACTGACGCCTGTTTAGCTGCTCCACTCTATTGCTCTGACGCCTGATGATGTTATGCTGTCTGTGTCCCGGAACAGAGCATTCGGCGGGATAAGTGATAGGGATGCCAGTGGCTGTGTGGGAGCGTAACTTGAGGTAAGTATTAATATTATTTTTATTTCTACAAGTATACTGGGGGCCTGTCCTTACTTGGGGGGATTGTGCATACTGAGGGGGCCCTGCATACTGGGGGGCTGTGCATACCGGGGGGGGGGGTGGCTGTGCATACCGGTGGGTGGCTGTGCTTACTGGGGGTGTGGCTGTGCATACTGGGGAGGTGTGCATACTAGGGGGAAGTGTGCATACTGGGTAGGGGGCTGTGCATACTGAGGCGTGGGTGGCTGTGCATATGGGGAGGGGCTGAGCATACTGGGGATCTGTGCATCCGGGGGAGGCAATGTATGTGTGGCGGAGGCTGTGTATGCATGGGGGAGTCTGTGTTATTTGTATATACTGTATATAATTTAATTTGGGAGTATGTATGTGGGGGCTGTTTTAAATAAATTAGGGAAACTGTTTATAAATAAAATTGGGTGGGGTGTGTGCATATAAATTAGCCGGGTGCTGTAGTTCAGGGCGTGAGGTATATATAATTCTGAGTGCTGTACGTACTATAATTTATTTGGGGGACTATAAAAAGGGAGCCCATCACTCAGTCCTTAGCCATGTTGTTGCCCGCTACTGCCCATTTTTACAGACCCACGGTGTCTTTGACATGGCATTTTCTCTCCCAGGGTGCAGAAGACAGAACACATGTTGTTTGAATGCTGGGCCAACAGTCCATAAGGCACAGCCAAACCCTTAACAATTTGAGCATCTGTATGACCAGCCACCTGCAAAGTAAGGATGAACTGCAGTGGATGACACACCAAAAAGTCTGCAGGCACCTTCTGCTGCTTTGGTTGGCTCAGTTTGTACCACCAACTCCAGAGTGACAAGGTTACCTGTTTACCAGAAAAGGGAGGTTGTGAAAAGACCACAAACATCAGCAGCACCACCATCACTATCCGCTCAACGTTTCGGTGGGGTTAATGGTTCCAGGATTCCATACCCTGTAAATGTATGTAAACTAGCATATTAAGGAATCTCCTAACCTTCTTAATGTTCTCATTGTAGTGGTCAGATTGAGCTGCAGTGACTTGTTTCAGCCCCTACACAGAGCACAGAGCTATATTTTTCTTAAAATCTGTGTTTCATAGATGCTGGATACAGCTGATCTATGTGGTTGCTAGTTATTAGACCACCACCAATCTGATATTGTAAAACTTTCCTCTGGATAGATCATCAATATTTTTAGCTAGGAATACCTATTCTCATTTTATGGCCCAAATGTGGATCTAAGCAGATTAGTATGATAGAAAACAGAGAAGCATACGGATACCTTTGGGTTAATTCCGTTGCCTGAGATTCATTGTTGTAATAGACTATTTACAAGACTGATACAGGTAGAAACAGCCTCAACAAAGCTACTAGGAGACACATTTTGTCAATTGTGCCCTTTGCAGTTGCTGTTAATCATGATTCTTTAATTAAAGGGGTATTCTCGTCTTGGCATTCACATTCAGTTTGATAAATCTTCCATATATAAACATTTCTTCAATTAGATGTTATTAAAAATAATGTTCCTGTGTGAAGATAATTTCTCATAAATGTAGTCACGTTGTCCCTTAGAAACGAGATGGCTTCCTCGGATACGGCCACGTCTGCTGGAGGGATTGCAGAAATAAACAAAAAGGTTTTGTATATGAAATGTCCGGGAGTTACTGCATATCCCACAGCCGTCCTGTGGTAATGATCGTTGAATCCAGGAGGCCAGGCAGGGCTCAACAGCGCAAGTCTGGCCACCACTGCTAGAGTGTGACGTGGTCGTATCCTAGGAAGCTATCTGGTTTCTAAGGGACAACATGACTACATTTATGAGAAATTATCTTCACACAGGAACATTTTTTTTAATAACATCTAATTGAAGAAATGTTTATACATGGAAGATTAGTGAAACTGAATGTGAGTGCCCAGACGAGAATACCCCTTTAAATATTCTATATATATTTGCAATGGATCTAATTAATAACAACAATGGGTATAATAGTAAAATATCTGAATCAGAAGGAATGAGTCTTTTTTACAGTAGGTAAGGAAAGTATTGAGATCCATATTTTCTTTTTTGTTTCATTGCAGCCAATTGATAAGGTGAACAAAGTTCTTTTTTTGCTTTTTAATGTACAGAGCCTATCCCATTTTGACAGAAAAAACATTGAGGTAGACAATTTTACTAATTTATTAAACAAGAAAAATTGAAATTTCACATGGTCATAAGTATTCCGACCCTTTGTCGTGACACTCATATATAACTCACATGCTGTCCATTTCCTTCTGATCCTCATTGATATGGTTAATTAAACTGATTGGACTTTGGAGAAGAAAAGGCCCACACCAGTCCATATAAGACCTCACAGTGCATGTCAGACCACCTGAGCATTATGAGGTCTAAGAAACTGCCCAGTGACCTCAGAGATAGAATTGAAGCAAGGCACAGGTCTGATCAAGGTTATAAAAGAATTTCTGCAGTACTCAAAACTCCTAAAAACACAGTGCCCTCCATAGTCCTACAATGGAAAAACTGTAGGACGACCACAACTCTTCCTTGGCCGTCCAGCCAAACTAAGCAATCATGGGTGAAGAGACTTGGTGAGAGACGTAAAGAAGAACCACAAGATCACTGTGGTTGAGTTCCAGAGATGCAGTAGATGTTAAAATATATTAAAATATGTCCGACGGACATTTGGTTTTTGTGATCTGTGGGGGTCTCAGCACTGAAACCCTCACTGTTCAGCAAGTTAGGCCCTATCACATGGATAAGGCCTAACTTTTCTTTGTGGGAAAACCCCTTTAAGTGTTTCTGAAATGCCGTAATAAAGCTATCAGCTAAGCTGCCCTGCTCATTAGTTCTAAAATGTTTTAAAATGTGCTAGCTCATATGTAGAAATAAGGTGGAAAATTCCACAGGTAGTAGCCTTGTCAGCTGTGGCTTAAGGAATGTATGAAATATTTGGAATGTCTCTTTTGATTGTTGAAATGTCTGCACTAAATAAGTTGCATTGTCTCAGAAAGAATTTAATCAGTAATTTTTTACTCAGACACAAGATCAATTACATATCTTACCTCTCCTTAGCTCACTGGCCTTTATCGTGGTAGAACAACCTTTGGATACATTTAGCAATGTGTAATCCCAAAATAATTGTTAAAGTTTTCCATAAAATAGCACATACCTGTTGAAGTATATGTCACTGCCACTTATGAACCTTAGGGTCACTTACTTAATCACACAGCTTATGAGCTTAATTGTGAGCTGTTTTTCTCTATCCCCTTTTGTATAACCCATACCCAAAAAAGCATTATATTGCCTTGTTGCATAACTGTACAGCATATAAACCCAGCATATGTTACACAGTTACAAGTTAATTTGTGTGCTCTATCGCTCTATCGCTGACATGCATGGCACCTTTTGTTTTTTTTGTACTTAGCAATATACTGGCTATATAATGGGGGAGGGGCTGGCTGGCTGTATACTGGGGGCTGGCAAGCTGTATACTGAAGGCTGGCTGTGTACTGGGGGCTTGCTGGCTGTATGCTTGGGGCTGGATGTCTATATACTGGAGACTGGCTGGCTGGCTATATACTGTGGGTGAGCAGGCTGTATACTGGGGGCTGGCTATATACTGGGGCTGGCATGCTCTATACTGGGGGAAGGCTGGCTTTATACTGAGGGCTGGCTGGCTGTATACTGGGGGCTGGCAGGCTGTATACTGAAGGCTGACTGTGTACTGGAGGCTTGCTGGCTGTATGCTGGGGGCAGGATGTCTATATACTGGAGACTGGCTGGCTATATATTAGGAGCTGGCTGGCTATATACTGTGGGTGGGCATGCTGTATACTGGGGGATGGCTGGCTTTATACTGGGGGCTGGCAGGCTGTATACTGGGGGATTGCTGGATGTATACTGGGGACTGGATGGCTACATAGAGGGGACTGACTGGCTATATAGAGGGGTCTGGCTGGCTATATATTGGGGCTGGCTATATACTGTGGGTAGGCAGGCTGTATATTGGGGGCTAGCTGGCTATATATTGGGCCTGGGAGGCTGTATACTGAGGGTTGGCTCCCTATAAACAGGGGGCTGGCTATATACTGGGGCTGGCTGGCTATATATGGAGTCTGGCTGGCTGTATACTGTTAGCTGGCTGGCTATATAGAGGGGACTGGCTGTCTATATATTGGGGGCTGTTGGCTATATACTGTGGGTGGGCAAGCTGTATACTGGGGGCTGGCTAAATACTGCGGACTGACTTGCTATGTACAGTGGACCCACTGGCAGTGTTATTAGGCATAGTAGTAATAGTAGTTATTTTCCTGTACATAGGGGGAAATATTAGTTATATTCTTGTATATAGGGGGCAGTATTATAGTAGTTCTATTCTTGGACATAGAGGGCAGTGTTATAGTAGTTATATTCTTGTACATAGGTGGAGGATTATAGGAGTTATATTCTAGTCCACCTCTCAGCATCACTTGCTACATGCATCACCGAAACGCATCATCAATAAAGCAACATTTAAACCAATACTTATGAAGTATGGGAACCTTTCCTCAATTAAAACGATCCAGCTAGTGCCATTACAGTCAACCATCCATGGTGTCTCTTTTACCCCGTTTCCTGCTTCAGAAAATTTAAAGGGCCAGCGCTGGCCATTTCCCAGAATTCTATATAAACCTGCCTCACCCTGCACACCCTGCTGGATCTTAGTGCCTTGTGCGCTAGAGAAAGCGGTGTTCCATACTCTGTGCTGTTATTGTGATTTCCTGTTGTGAACCTGGTTCCTTTCCTGACTATGCACCTCCGCTGCCTGCTCTGACCTATTGCTACTTCCCTGACTCTGATCCCATGCTGCCCGTCCTGACCTCCTGCCTGTTCCTGACTACAATTCTGCTTAACGTCTTTGTATAAATAACGTCTTTGTGCGTCTTTGGATAAAGACGCACCTGTTGAACAACCTGGTGGTACCACGCCACAGCAAGTCCAATCCACTTTGTGGCGGGCTCTAGTGAAAACCGGGTGCCAGGTGTTGGCTTAGGTCATTGTCCGCAGTGGCCCGATGGGTCCACTACCCCAGAAACCTGACAGTAAGATCCAGCCGTGGTTCAGCTACCTGTTCTGGCTGATCTTACCACCCTCGTGGTCCAGCAATCCCGGCAGATTGGTATGCACGGTGAAAAGATTAGTCAAGTCACCCCCATGTTGCAGCAACTGATAGCAACTCAGCAACAGCGTCAAGCTCCTGTGGCTCCTTCCGTTACTCCAGTTAGCCTACCAACCGCTGAACCTAGGCTGAGATTATCCATGTTGTCTAAATATGATGGGGACCCCAAGTTGTGCAGGGGCTTCATCACCCAGTGCTCATGCATATTGAGCTCATGACGACACAGTTCATCACGGAACAGTCTGAACAGTTCATCAACAGCCTTCTCTCCAGGAAAGCCCTGGCATGGGCTTTGCCCCTCTGGGCCCGAAAAGACCTGGTTACAGCTGACATCACCTCCTTCTTCGCTGATTTCCGGTCTATTTTTGAGGAACTTGCACAAGGGTCTTCAGCTGAGACTGCACTGCTGAACCTGCATCAAGGAGACTCATCTGTTGGTGACTATGCCAACTGGTTCTGTAGTTTGGCCTCTGAGCTATCCAGGAGCAATGCAGCCCTGACTGCGACCTTTAAAAAAGGGACTTTCAGGACAAGGACATGTCAGCCTATATAGCAGCTTTATACGCAAGTCTTTGTTCCCTGCCAGTGTGGGATCCTTCTTTGTGCCAAGAAGGATGGTTCTCTCCATCCGTGCATCGATTACTGCAGTCTCAATAAGGTTACGGTGAAAAACCACTACCCACTACCCTTGATCACGGTACTGTTTGATTGTCTACGTGGTGCCAAGGTTTTCACCAAGTTGGACCTGCGGGAGGCATATAACCTCATCCACATACGTGAAGGTGATGAATAGAAAACCGCCTTCAATACTCAAGATGGGCACTTCGAATACTTTGTTATGACCTTTGGACGCACCGGCAGTGTTCCAGGACTTTGTCAACAACATATTCTAAGACTTACTTTATTCCCGTCGTGGTCTACCTAGACGATATCCTGGTGTTCTCTGCGGACATTGAGTCCCATTGGGCCCATGTTACAAGTTCTCAGGCGCCTAAGGGCCAATCGCCTATATGCCAAGTTCGAGAAGTGCCAATTCCATCAGAAGAGTCTCCCATTCCTTGGATAAATTATCTCACACAAGGGACTACAGATGGATCCTGCAAAGTTGTCTGCAGTACTTCAATGGCCGCCTCCAATGGAACTTTGAGCTATCCAGAATTTCTGGGCTTTGCCAATTACTGCTGGCAGTTTATTCCACATTTCTCCTTCCTGGTATCTCCCATTGTGGCGCTGACCAAGAAGAAAGCTAGCCCTAAGCTCTGGGCTCCGGTGGCTGAAGAAGCTTTCACTAAGCTAAAGTCTGCCTTTTGATCAGCTCCCTTTCTCACCGGGCCTGATACTGAGAAACCATTCTTGCTAGAGGTTGACGCCTCATTCGTTGGTGCTAGAGCCGTTCTCACCCAGAAGGGGCCCACCCAGAACTCGCCCATTCTCACCCAGAACTCTCACCTGTGTGATCAGGAGCTTCTGGCTATTAAACTTGCTTTGAAAGAATGGTGTTATCTCTTAGCGGGTGCTTGTCATCCAGTCACTATCTATACTGATCAAAAAATCCTCCTGTACCTTTAGACTGCCCAACGTTTCTATCCAAGACAGGCTCGTTGGTCTCTCTTCCTCTCCCGTTTCAACTTTCTGATACATTTCTGCCTGCAGAGAAGAATGTTAAGGCTGATGCTCTCTCTCATGCCTCGGATGTTGTTAGCCAGATCCTGCTCCCAGGCATATCATTCCTGCGGAATGGATGGTTCTTGCTCTTCCAGTGGACTTTTGGCAATTTCCTCCAGGCAAGATGTATGTCGAACTGCCCTTCGTAAAAGGATACTGACTTGGTGACATTGCTCTCATGTGGCTGGGCACCCCGGGGTTTTGTGGGCTCCTGCACTTCAAGTCATCTCGTCTTAAACCTGCTGGTCTTCTTCTTCCGTTTACCGATACCCAGCTGCCCGTGCCAATGAACTTTATCACCAATCTTCCATCTTCCTTGGGTAATACCGTCATGTGGGTGGTAACAGACCGGTTCTCCAAGATATCCGACTTTGTTCCTCTGCCAGGTCTACCATCGGCTCTACGACTTGGCAGCCTTCCTGCACATCTTCCGGCTTTATGGACTTCCCTTGCACAGCGTGGGATCCAGTTTGTTTCCTGTTTATGGTGATCCCTGTGTGGTCAACTACAAGTAAAACTGTACTTCCCATCTGCATACCATCCTCAGTCCAATGGACAAGTTGAGAGGGTTGAGAGGCTGCTATTTTGTCTTCACCCGACAGGATAACTGGTCTATCCTGCTACCATGGGGCAGAATTCTGCTACCACTCTCTGGACTCTGAATCTGCCAGCTCTGCTCCATTTTTATTGTATATGGACAACATCCTTATCCACCTCTCCCTCTTGCTGAGAGCTCTGATGTTCCTGCCGTGGAGGACTTGGTCTGAGTTCTCAGATCCATCTGGGAGAAAACACTTCAGTCTTTACTCCGGGCATCCACACCAAAATCCAGGCAGACAAGAAGCACAGGACTTATCCAGTCTTCTCCCCAGGTGACAAAGTAAGGCTGTCTTCAAGGTACGTCCGCTTGAAGATTCCTAGCTATAAGCTTGCTCCTCGATTCCTGGGTCCATTTGAAGTACTAAAGCGCATCAATCCTGTGGCGTATAAGCTTTGCCTTCCTCCCACCATGCGCATCCCGAACTCCTTCCATGTCTCCCTTCTGAAGCCAGTCATCTTGAACCACTTCTCCCAACAGGTACCTCCTCCTGAGGCTGATGCAACTGATGTCTATGTGGTAAAGGAGGTCCTGGATATGAAGTTGGTCAGAGGAAATCGGTTCTTTCTCATTGACTGGAAGGGGTTCAGTTCGGAGGAGAGGACCTGGGAGCCTGAGGACAATATCCTGCACCAGGATCTCCTGCAGAGATTTCTCCAGCCTAAGAAGAGGGGGAGGCCAGAGGGGGGAGTACTGTCAAGGGTGCTCTCATGACCCATATCTCGGGTTGTGGGCTCACCCGTGCCCCTCTGTATACCCCAGCGAAACACTCGTGCTGCTTACCTCTCCCTACTCCTGATACCGACCCTCCGCCCATGCTGGTCACCGCCTCCTAGGGCGCGCCCGCTGGCTTAAAACAATGTAAAGGGCCAACACACTGTTAATTGGTGCTGGCCATTTCCCATAATTCTATATAAACCTGCCTCTCCCTGCACACCCTGCCGGATCTTCGTGCCTTGTGCCCTAGAGAGAGCTGTGTTCCATGCTCTGCGCTGTTATTGTGATTTCCCGTTGTGACCTCAGTTTTGTTCCTGACTAGGCTCCTCCGCTGCCTGCCTTGACCTATTGCTTCGTTGTCGCCAAATTCATCAGCTGCCATACTGGGACTTATTTAGAGTTTATGGGGTCAATATTCATTTAGAGGCTTCGGGTTTGTCCTGTTTTGCTTCAGTGGATCAGTATGTATTTAGAAATCTGTAGAAATGTTTGGATGTATTATGTGGTACTGCCATCTCTATAATTTAGCAGGTTTGGAATTGGGCTATAATTATTTCTGAGGTTTTCAAGTTGATTTTATGGGTTGTGGGCAGTGGATGCAGGGATTTAACCTTTTAACACTGCATCTATTTATTCATTGTATCTCTTTTTCACTTCACACCTTCCAAAAGCTATAACTTGTTATTTTTCCATTTACAGACACATTAGAGGTTTTGTTTTCTGTAAAACAAATTGCTCTATCTAGTGGCATCATTTCATGTTCAGTACTTTGGACTGATGCTAGAAATAATTTCAAAATGTGGTGAAATAGTAAAAAAAAATGCAGTTGTGCCATTTTCTTACCACCATGGTTCTTACAGCTTTCAACCTGCAGTCCAAATAATGCCTCCCCTTTATTCCTTGGGTTGGAGGTACTCAATCAAATCTAAGTGCAAGTAGCTGTTTAAGGTGCCATTCTAACATTTTGACTGATGGAACTGAATGATATTAGTCAAATTTGGAACAATATACCCTCTCAGAGGTTTCCAGCTGTCATAGTAACCACTAACTGCGTTCCCTGATGACATTACAGGGGCAAAGTGTCAGAAATCATAAACTCTTGACGGCACACATGCATCACTCCCATTTAAATGGTCATGCTGTGGTTAAACCAAGGAACTTATATGGTTACTACCTGCAATCGGTGCTGGCACTAATCACGGGAGCTTACAAAGGCACATTTCGTACAAAGTTGCAATTTTCCTTTTGTGCTTAGACCACAATATGGGTCTGGAAATAAAATATTAAATATATTTTACAGTTCCCACAAACAAATGTTAATGTAATATTTCCCTATATACAAGGAGAATTAGCTGCTTGATATAAACACAATAGAATAGAATTTCAAATATTACAGAGCTGTACACACACATAGAAAGTGTGTATGTCCATCTTTAAAGCTTTATACAAACCTCTCATCTTATTCTGCATTATTTTTATTATTCTTATTGTTAGGATGAAGAATTTATTTGAACTCTTGTTAAAATACAGTTTGTTGTTTGGAAGTTTATTTTGAGAGAAGTGCTACTGACAATGATGATTTCTTGGCATGCTGTAATATAATTACTGTATTTGCTTCTCCTTTTAGTAATTTTTCCAATTACTTTTTTACACTTTGCAGCACCATGACGTTCCCCAACGTCTTGGTGCGGCAGCAAGTGTATGAAGAGGGCTCAGCCCATTATGCAGAAACACATGGGGCGTTCGTGTCGCCATCTTGGGTCGGATAATGGGCTGTTGGCACACTGATATAGATCATTGAGAAAATCCCCATACAGTTGAATACAAAAGTATTTTAGAATATGTTAGGATCATTAGATCACCCAGGATTCAAAGACCCTAAGGGGTCTAAAAATACAGTAGTAAAATGTAAAAAAGATAAAAACCTAAAATCATAGAACTGATATAAAATAATTAAATGAAATGTGTTAGGTATTGCTGCTTCACAACATTTTTGCCATTTTTCAACACCTAAAACTTTATAAAAAGTGATTAAAAGGTTGTACAGACCCCACAATGGTAGCAATGAAAATGTCATCTCAAACCCCACAAAATGACATCTTATACAGTTCCGTACACATTTTCTGATGTCTGTAGCAGTCAATTCTTAAACTTGAGGGAAAAAAGGTTCTTCAAACTATATAAGTTATAACATGTTGTACAATTTGACCCTTTTCTGAAAACATTAGGTGGAGAAATAATTTCAAGTTTTGATGACATCACTTTATACGTGACTGATGATTAATTGTTATGAGTAAGTTCTTTTTTATTTATTGAACTACTGTTGCAATATAAAATATCATACAATTAACTTCTGTGAACCTCTTTATTCTACCGTATATACTTGAGTATAAGCCGATCCAAGAAGAAGCCAAGGCAGCTAATTTTACCACAAAAAAATGGGAAAACTTATTGACTCAAGTATAACCCTTGTGTGGGAAATGCAGCCGCTACTCTTTAATAAAATTGAAATTAAAATCTTCAGCAGTAGCCTCCCCTCACTAATGAAATCTCCAGCAGCAGCCTCCCCCCACTCCACTAGTAAAAAATAATACGGACCTGGACAATCACTTTAATCATGAAGGCCATATATATACATATATATATACTGTATATATATATATATATATTCTTTTTTTATATTATATATAGATATGTATATACACACACAGACTTGTATAAATACATAAAAACAGAACCAAAATCAGGCTCAGTGTTGTTTATTGAGTGGATATTTGTAAAATAATGTATAATAGAAGTACTTACTGTAACTTCAACAGCTCACACATGGCGTCTTTGGTTGGAGGATTTCTCTTTCCTCTTCTATCAGATAAGAACTCGGCTCTTAAGGTTTAGACACACACCATGCACCCCACATTACAACCTGCACCCTCAAATAACATCCATGTCACCCTGCACTCCCACATAACATTCATGTCATGCTGTGCCCCACATAAAATCCATATCATGCTCCAACCACACATAACATCCATGACACGCTGCAACCCTACATAACATCCATTTCATGCTGCAACCCACTCTAAATCCAGGTCACCCTGCAGCCATGCCACATTACATCCATGTCATGCTTCACCCCTAAATAACATCCATGTCATACTGCACCCCCACATTACATCCATGTCACCCTGCACCCACACATTACATCCATTTCACCTGCACACCACTTTAAATCCATGTCACCATGCACCCCATTACATCCAAGTCATTCTGCACCCTACATTAGATCCATGTCATGCTGTACCCCACATTATATCTATGTCAGACTGCACCCCATATTCTCCCCTCTGCACCCCCACATTACATTCATGCCAAACTAAACCCCACATCGCCCCCTTCCTCAGGCTGTTTTTGCATTACTTCCCATACCTAGTTGTAGTATCACATGCATCAGACTATACCCGGGAACCTTCCTGTGCTGCTCCTTCCACACAAAAGTCACATGATCATGACCTCATCTTAGGTCCTTCAGACCATATCTACTGCAGATAATACAGTTAGTTCTGCTCCACCAGTGCCAATCTTCTATAACCAACTATCTTCCCCCTCCCCAGCCCGGCCACCCTAGCCACCGTGTCCCAGGTGACTAAGCATAAATATGGCCCTAGCCATGCCCCCTCACTAATGAATTGCCCAGCCATGTCCCCTCACTTATTAAATGTCCAGCCCCCTCAAAAAAATAACTTATATGCTTACCCACAGGTGCTCACCCCCTCTTCTCCCTGGATCTGCTCTGCGGATTCCTGGCAGTGCAGGCAGAGGCACGTCTTTGCGTTTTGCCCGCACATACACTAGGAAATCAACAGGCGGTGACACTGCTACCTCATTGTGTATGCGCAGACAGAGCGCATAGATGTACCTCCGCCTGCATGGCCAGGAACCTGAAGAGCAGAAGAGGAGATTCAGCGAGAAGAGACATGAGCACTGGAGAGTAAGTATATACATTTATTATTTTTATATACTCAAGCATAAGCCGAGGGGTACCGTGGACAGATAAGAAAGTTGTTTGTGTCCTATGGTTTTACATAATAGTACAGATTTTAGAAGATCTTAAAATGAGGAAGTACAACCTCATATAAACAACACATAAATTATAGTGTGTATTTTTTCTTCTTCACCATTTAATTCCTTAAAGTACAACTGTAAAAAAAACTTTTGCCTAGCTCTGCACTAAACCAATATAAGCATTTTTCGAATTTACACTCATTAGCTATCTGCAGCCCTTTGTCAGCTAGTAGGCTAGAATTTAGTAGTTACCTTGTGTCTCTGACTGTCTTAGTTTGGTTGGTTGCCTTGGGAATCCGTAGCCAGATGGAAGAGAGGAAAGGAGGGAGGGTGTTTGTTGTTGGGAAGGGTTACTAGCACATGCACTATCATGATCAGTAGCAGGATAATATCAGTCCCGGCAGCATGTGAAAAAGCTCTAGGACCTCCAGTGTCATAAGCATGTAACCTATCACATGCTTCAGGTCATCCAATTACATACCAGGAATGGTATGTATCAGAGCCAGGGTCGGACTGGCCCACCGGAGGACCGGTGAATCCTCCGGTGGGCCCTCGACACCTTCGCTACGGCAGGGGCCTCCATCCCCATCTGAGGGCCCTGCCAGCGGGGTGGAACTGGCCCAGAGTAGGCCCCCGGTATCTCCGCAGGGCCCTCCATCCCGATCTGAGGCCCCTGACAGTGAGTGACAGCACAGGTACTCGATGCGGGCGTAAGTGGCCACATCGAGTACTGTCGCGAATAATTGCACTGCCATTGATAAGTGTCGCACTGTGTCCCCTGATGTGCGGCAGCATGATGATGCACTCACGCCACTCACGCTGCCGCGCGTCTTCTTGTCAGCTCCACTGTCACCGGGAGAAGAGAAGTGGAGGATGCAGGAGCGCTGCTAAAGGTGAGTGAAATTTATTATTTTTAACTGGCAGACTATATATATTATAAAGGGGCACAGTAGTAAGGGGATACATGTAAGGGACCCCATTGCAGGATTAAATATAATTAATGGCAACTAGAAGTTATATACAGTATAATAAGGGAGCACTATATGTAACAAGAGTGGGGGGGCATTGCACATATATACAGGATAAGAGAAGTAGTACTGTGCAAATATATACAGGATAGGAGTAATAGTACTGTGCTGTGTCCATATATACAGGATAGGAGTAGTAGTACTGAGCTGTGTCCATATATACAGGATAGGAGTAGTAGTACTGTGCTAATATATACAGGATAGGAGTAGTAGTACTGTGCTGTGTCCATTTATACAGGATAGGAGTAGTAGTACTGTGCTGTGTCCATTTATACCGGATAGGAGTACTAGTACTGTGCTAATATATACAGGATAGGAGTAGTAGTACTGTGATGTGCCCATATATACAGGATAGGAGTAGTAGTACTGTGCTGTGCTCGTGTATACAGGATAGAAGTAGTAGTACTGTGCTGTGCCCATATATCCAGGATAGGAGAAGTAGTACTGTGCTATGCCCATATATACAGGATAGGAGCAGTAGTACTGTGCTGTGCCCATATATACAGGATAGGAGTAGTAGTACTGTGCTGAGCCAATAAATACCTGAATATGAGAATTTATTAGGACTTTTGTATAAAATAAGCTGAGCAGTAAATATAAAAAGAATAAGGAGAGCATTGGAAATGATATATTATATAATTAAAGGGCATGATGTCCAATTTAATTTATTAGGTGTATCATATTTTTTACTCGGGGTGTGCATGTAATATACTGAGGAGCTTAATGTAATATTTCATTTATGGAGAGGGCACAGTATGATTTTTGTTATGGGGGTATATTTGATATTTGTGGGGGGCACAGTGAGGTCAGTTGTGAGTGGGACATTGTGATCCAGGTGACGTTATGCTGTAGTGACAGTGATATTTTTAGTTGCACACTGTGGAGATGTGCCACAGAGAGATGAAGATATCTGGTGGAAAATTCTCCAGTTATAAGGAAAAAAGGTATAAAGTCATCTTGCGTCTTGAGGTACTGAATCCCACTTTTGAGTCTGATAACTGTAATTACTAACTAACTTATATGAAACTATCGTTTCATATTCTCTAAAAATTCACAGTGGCAGATGAACATATAGGAGAACACATATGATATGCCATAATGAAGGATTTTTTCCAAAACGTGTAGGAATTTATGCCTGTATGTCTGTGTTCTCATCTTCCTCTGTGAATTTTTAGAGAATATGAAATAAATTGCTATGTTTTTACTGACCCTGGATGGTTGTGTGAAGCTGGATCCGCTACATGTTTTTGTGCTGGATTGGGAACGCTTGTGCTGGACTGGGAACAAGAGTTGTCCGTGCTCCAACCTTACCAGATCTTCAGGTGAGCTGACTCCATACCTTCTTAGTATATAAATGTGTGTGCATCTATGAGTGTATACATGTGTGTTACTGTAACTCACATGTGTGTGTACAAACATGTATATTTTTAACTCCTTAGTGACGTGGCCTGGAAAGGCTCTAGTGACCGGGCATTTTTTAGCTAAATTCCGTTTGCGCCGGTTTAAGGGCCATAACCTTTTATTTTTGCATGCTTCCTTAAATTTCTTTCCAGTGTTTTTTTTCGGGACACATAGAGCTTAGTTAAAAAGCTTAGTTAAAAAGGTAATAAAAGTTAGAATTTTTTTTTTCATTTTTATTTTTATTTTGGGTTAAAAGGTGGAAAAAAAAATCAAATTAATTCAAAATGAACATATTTAAAAAATTCCCCTTTTTGTTTTTCGATAGTTTTGATATATAATATGAATAATCTCGAGCAAACGGGGCAACTATAGCAATGCGTTTTGTAGTGTAAGGGGGTATTTTTTAATTATTATTTAGGGAAATGTTACTGTATTTTTATTAATATTTATTAATATTTTTTTGTGTTTGTGTTTTTACTTTATATGTCCCCATGAGGTCATAAAAGACCCCTGTGGGACATTTTGACTTTTCTGATCAGAGCTGTACTGGTCTAATTTGACCCAGCAGCTCTGATTAACCCTTTCGACCTGGCGGTCACGTGACCGGGGACCGGAATCTAAGTGGTACCTGGTCTTCACCAGAGCCCGTCGCTAAGCAGGTTGGACTTGTTGCGGAGTGGTACCATCAGGTCGTTCCACAGGCGCGACTTTGTCTGCAGGTACAACGGGCAGCACAGGAGCAAATTTAGGGATTGGCATGCTGGCCCTTTAAATTTTACAGAGCTGGCGCACATGCGCCATAGTGGGTGGGGGACTCATAAGGCCAACCCCCGGGAGACACTGCTAGAACCCGACAAGGTGAGCACCAAAGCGGGCCTGAGACATGTATATATATATAGTCTGTTTTTGTATTATTATAATTTGACCAGCTTCAGCGTATCGGACAATCAGTGAAGCGATGTGTCCCGCTGGCCAGGAGGAATCCCTGTGGGGTATGGTGCCAAGGTGGCTCCTTGGAACAGGATTACAATAATTTTGGAGTATTTGGCTATTCTAGAGCCTCTCTCTTAGTGAGTGTGTAAGCTGGAGTTTGTGGCCATATTCTATAAGGGTTTTGACCAATTATGTTCACTGTTATTCACACAATATTACACACAGAGTAATAATTTTGTCCAATCAGCTATTAGCATTTGGAATAAATAATATACTCTGAAAGAGCATGGGTTAATAATTGATAATAATAATTAGTAGCTAATTTGACCTGAAAGATTCAAAAGTATAACATTGTAAATTAATGAAAAATGAATAAATAATCATTACCTATTGCACAAAGTATGTAAATACATTTCAGAGCATTATTGAATTGTATTAATCTTTTTTTGAATCATTTTATACCATTTATATGTCCTGCTAAATTTGGGCATTGCAATTACTGACCTTGATAAACATATTTCTAAAAAGAAAAATCTATGTAAACTATTTATTAATAAAATGTGTGTCTTTTGTTTCTTTTTCAGCTGACAGCAAGCAATTGTTTCTTCCCTTCTAATAAAAGGTCATTGTGCTCTAGTCCCCTTGGTCATTGTCTTGTTGCTCTAGACACATTATATGTACTTTTGTGATTTGTCACAGTGTGCGCTTTCTGCTAACTCCCGAGGCATTTCAGTGATAATGTTAGTCTCTATACCAGCTCATTCAAATTATTTTCAAAAGATATACTATTGTATACGTCATTTCTATCCAACACATTTGAATCTAGACAATATGTCAGGGACCTAGTGCCTTTAAGATTTGCATCTAGATGAAGATTATAAAAGTACAGTTTATACTTTTTTTATAATAAAATTATTCCCTCTTGCTAAAAAAATTCTGAATGCAGTGAAAATGATGAAAAACGCATTTTCGCCATATTCTTGTGGGCTTGCATTTTACAGATTTCCCTGTGCGCCGCAAATGACATGTCTACTTTATTCTTTGCGTTGGTACAATCACTGGGATACCAAATTTGTATAGGTTTTATAATGTTTTCATACATTTACAAAAATTAAAACCTTCCGTACAAGGTACCAGCTGTGGCTGGTGTCATTTTTTGTGACTTTTGATGACATTTTTAAGGACTTTACGACCTTTTGATCACTTTTTATAGGATTTTTTTATATTTTTAAAAATGGCAAAAAAGTTGCACTTTTGACTTTGGGTGCTATTTTCCGTTACTGGGTTTTAACGCTGGGAAAAATTGTTATTATATTTTGATAGAGCGGGCCTTTTGGGACGTGATGATACCAAACATGTTTATAATTTTTAATGTTTATTTCCTTTTATATGTGATCTAGGGAAAGGGAGGTGATTTAAACTATTTCTTTTTATACTATTTTTTCATATTTAAAAAAAAATGTTTTACCATTATTTCAAACCCTCCAAGGTAATTTAACCCTACAAGGTCCGATTGCTAATACTATATATTGCAATACTACTGTATTGCAGTATATAGCAATATTACAGTGATTTAGTTAGTTAAACCTATTAGTTTAAAGTGTAACCGTTATTCTGAGCAAAAAAACTAAAATACATAATTCTGCTCCAGGTATCCCTGGAAATTATTCCTAAAAGTATTTTGCCTCTCTTTCCTCATTTAGTACCACTTTTGGCCCATAGCAACCATGGTTTCCAGCTCTCAAAAAAACTACAATCATCAAGATGGAGGGGCGGGACTTCCTCCTGTCACCTCATCACAAGCACTTGCTGCTGACCAATGACACCGTATCCATCCATCTCATATCTATCTTCTTAGCCCATATCTATCTATCTATCTATCTATCTATCTATCTATCTATCTATCTATCTAAGTAAAACTCCAGCACAGCACATGAGGGCACAGCACATGAGAGCACAGCACATGAGGGCACAGCACATGAGAGGACAGCACAAGAGGGCACAGCACATGAGGGCACAGCTTGAAGACTTGGAGACTGCCACTTCCTTGTGTGAGGTGATGGGGGGGCTGCAGTTTCTGTCAGTGTGCATTATGTGTTTATACACAAGTGTAGGGAAAGCTGAGGAGAGATAAGTGTAGGTGTTTGGTCACTACATTACTGAGGGCTTCTCCCTGCACATGGCTGAGTGCTGGGGCAGTGAGACATGAGGTAATCAACTGATTAGAGGGAGAGGATGGGTGCGTGTCTCTCCCTCCATAGTCTCAGCTTCTTTCTGAAGACGGGAAGAGCTTAGCAACATACATATGTGAAATTGCTGACATCTAGGGGAAGTCTGCAGAATACAAGAGAAAGGAGCAAGATTCGGGTAACTAATCCAATTGCAAAAGTCCTTAAAATTACCTGCCCTACAACATATCAAAAGTTTTTTGAAATGACGGTTACACTTTAAGAGTTTTTATGGCTCTTTGTTTGAGACTTGGGGGGAGGAGGGAGATGCATGTAGACGACTTGGCTGGAGAGGACTTTTGAAGCGCGGTCACATGCTGTGCTCATAAACAACCTAGATCAATTAGGCCGATTAACCCCTTTTGACTGCTTTATCAGCTTATTACGGCAGTCATTAAGGGTACTTCTTCTGATGCGCCGCCTTTCTACGGTGGCACGTCAGAAGAAGATTTCGGGACATTGGGTCAGTATAGTGCCGGTGTCAAGCATGACCGAGGCCGATGGCTTCTCTCCCCGGCGGGTTCCGCCTCCTGGCAGGACCCGACTGTATGTTACTGAGCATGCTTACTTAGACTGTACACTGTAATACATGTGTATTGGAGTGTAAAGGCTTGAACAAGCATTCGTCCAAGAAGCCAAGAAGTAGAAAATGTAAAAAAGTGAAGAAAAAAAAGATTAAGTCATTTTATAATATGATTAAATAAATAAATAAAATAAAAGTCCCATAATCTCCCCAGTTACACATAAAATGCAAATAAAGTATATAAAACACAAAAAAAACCATACATATCTGTAATCACCGCATCCGTATTAATCTGTACAATAAATCTAAATCAATATTGAACCCACTCGGTGAACGACATAAAAAAAAACACGAAAAACTTCCTGTAATATACAAGTTTTCATCAAACACCATCACAAAAAATGTTCTAAAAAGTGATCAAAAAAAGTTACATTCCCTAATATAATAAGACTGAAAAGAACAACTCCTTTCACAAAAAATAAGCCCTCAACCAGATTTGACAACAGAAAAATACAGAAGTTATGGCCCTGAAAAGTTGTCAATAGTAAAAACAATGTGATTTTCTCCAATATTGGTTTTGCTCAGTAAAATTAAGCAAAGATAAGAAAAACTATATAAATGAGGTATCACCGCAATCGTAGTGAACCAGAGACTAAAGATAAAATATTATTTTTACGTTATGGTGAGCGGGGGGAAAAAAAGTGCTAAAAATCCAAAATAAAAATTGGTGATTTTGTCTGTGTCCCCTTTGAAATAGTTAATAAATTCTCATGAATAAGCTTTAGACTTCCAAAATGAATTATCTATACATTGTATCTCATCCCGTACATAATAAGCCCTCATATGTTTACATTAACAATAAAAAAATTAAAATTTATAGCTTGTACAATGTGACAATACAAATCTGCTGTGAATAGCACTGCTTTGATCCTATGCCCGGCCGTGCGCCCATACAGCAGTTTACCACCAAGTATGGGGTATCAGTACACTCGGGAGAAATTGGGCATCAAACATTGCAGAGCGTTTCATCATTTAATTTATTATGAAACTATCAGTTTTGGCCTAAATTAATGTATTTTCCAAAAGAATTCAAAAGTTTCTAAATCGCACTTCCATATTGTTTTAACCCATGTGAAACACCTAAAGGGTTAATAGACTCAATAGAAGTTGTTTTACATACGTTGAGGGGTGAACTTTTTAAAGTGGGGTAATTTATGGGGTTTTACTATTATTTAGGCCTTTCAAAGTCACTTGAAAGCTGAGTTGTCCCTCAAAATGTGAGTTTTGGCAATTTTCATGAAAATGAGAAAAATCGCACCTAAAGTTCTGCACCTCATAACATCCTAGAAAAATGACAGAACGCATAAAATATCATCCCGACATAAAGCAGATATTCCATAAATGTTAATTATCAAGCTTTTTGGGTAGTTTTACTTCCTATCTGGAAAGCAGAACATTTCAAACTTGGAAAATGAAGAATTTTTACAAACTTTTGCCAAAATTTCACCTTTTTTCAGAATGAAATGCAAAACTTATCACTTAAATTTTACAACTAACATGAAGTACAATGCATCACGAGAAAACATTCTCAAAATCACCTGGATATATTAAAGCGTTCCGAAGTTATAACCAATTATCATGAGACATGTCAGATTTGAAAAATCGAGTCTATTCTTTGAGCTGAAAACTAGTGTCGGTGATAAGGGGTTCATTTATTATGAAACTGTCAGTTTTGGCCTAAATTAATGTATTTTCCCCAAAAAATCAAGTGTTTCTAAATCGCAGGTCAATATAGTTTTAACCCATGTGAAACACTTTAAAGGAAACCTACCACTTGAAGTGGCAGGTTTCAGATGGAAATACCGAGCACCAGCTCAGGGTGAGCTGGTGCCGGAGCTTATTTTTGTTAGTGTTTTAAAACGCTGTATAGCGGTTTAAAACACTTTTTAAACTTTATAGCCGGCGCAGGGAGGTACGCGCTCGGCGCTTACCATGTGCGCAGCTCTCCTTCATTTCCTATGTACCCGCGCGCACGGTCGCGCGCATGGTAAGCGCCGAGCGCGTACCTCCCTGCGCCGGCTATAAAGTTTAAAAAGTGTTTCAAACCGCAATACAGCGGTTTAAAACACTAACAAAAATAAGCTCCGGCACCAGCTCACCCTGAGCTGGTGCTCGGTATTTCCATCTGAAACCTGGCACTTCAAGTGGTAGGTTTCCTTTAAGGCTTAATAGACTTAATAGAAGTTGTTTTACATACATTGAGGGGTGAACTTTTTATAATTATAATTTATGTGGTTTTACTATTATTTAGGTCTTTCAAAGTCACTTCAAAGCTGAGTTGTCTCTCAAAATGTGAGTTTTGGCAATTTCCATGAAAATGAGAAAAATTGTACCTAAAGTTCAGCGCCTCATAACATCCTAGAAAAATGAGAGGTTGCATAAAATATCATCTCAACATAAAGCAGACATTTTGTAAATGTTAATTATCAAGCTTTTTGGGTAGTTTTACTTTCTGTCTTTAACCCCTTCCTGCACCCTGACGTGATTCTACGTCATAGGATGCGGGTAGTTCCCGCACCTTGACGTAGAATCACGTCATGGCGATCGCCCGAGCTCAGAAGCTGAGCCCTTGCGATCGCCGCGGGATCCCAGCGGTACGCGGTAGCTGGGATCCCGCAGTACCAGCCGGGATCGCGACTATCGCGATCCCGACTGTTTAACCCTATAGACGCCGCGGTCATAGTGACCGCGGCGTCTATGGTGTATTGGCGCGACGATCGGCACCCTCCGTGCAGGGCACATTATTTTTATGGTAAGGTGAACGTCCGAGGAAAAAAATGCTAAAAACCATAAACAAGAATTAATGATTTTTTTTAACCATCACCAAGAAAGAGTTAATAAAATCTGATTATTGGCTATTGAGCCCCCCCGTAAATGATGTACCTGAAAAGTGGATCTCATCCACAAAAAAATAATCCCCCATATGTCCAAATTACAAAAAAAATAAACATTTTATAGCCTGTAAAATGTGACATTGCAGATCTGCTCTGAATGGCGCCTCCTTCCATTCTATGCCCGGCCGTGCGCCCGTACAGCAGTCACCACCACATATGGGGCATCCTCATACTCGGGAGACATTGGGTATCAAACTTTGTGGAGTTTTTTGTCATTTAATACTTTGTGACGGTTTAATTTTTGGCCAAAATTAATATATTGTCTAAAAAAAATGACCGCTTGTAAATTAGACCTCCATTTTGTTTTAACCACTGTGAAGCATCTAAAGGGTTAACATACTTCTTAAAGTTGATTTTTTACACATTGAGGGGTGTAGTTTCTAAAATGGCATAATTTATGGGGGTTTACTGCTGTTTAGGCCTCTCAAAGTCAGTTAAAGCTGAGCAGGTGGCTCTAAATAAGGGTTTTGGCGTTTTTCATAAAAGTGAGAAAAATTGCTCCCAAAATTCTGAACCTCCTAACAACCTAGAAAAGAGAGAAGATGCATAAAACCCTATGCCGATATAAAGCAGACATTCGGGAAATGTTAGTTAAAAAGTTACTTGGGTGCTATGACTATCTGCCTGAAAAGCAGAACATTTTGAACTATGAAAATGAAGAATTTTTAGAAATTTTTGCCAAATTTAAGTTTTTTTCATAACTTAACACAAAAGATATCATCAAAATTTGAATATTACTTTGAAGTACAATGTGTGACGGTAAAACAATCTCAAAATCCCCTGGATATGTTAAAGTGTCAAAAAGTTATAACCTCGTATAATGACACAGGGCAAATTTTAAAAATCAGGCCTGGTCCTAAAGGTCTAAAATGGCATAGACACGAAGGGGTTAAAGAAGAACAATTCAAACTTGGAAAATGAAGAATTTTTACAAACTTTTTCACTTTTTTTCAGAACGAAACGCAAAACTTATCACTTTTACAACTAACATGAAGTACAATGTGTCACAAGAAAACAGTCTCAAAATCATCTGGATATTTTAGGACCAGTGAGACTGCTTCTGGGCAGAGGAGTTGGGGCGTGAGGAAGGGTGAAGTGGTTACCCAACTGGCTGGGAAGAATCTTTTCTCTTTGTTTATATGTTGTTTGTCGTTATTGTGAGTATGAATGGTACCCTTGTGTCTCTATTATTGGTTGGTTTTTTCGTTATGGATTCTTAGGATCATCGCTAGAAAGGTGTTAATACTTAGGCGAATATGTTTGATTGCAATCTCTAGTAGTGAGGCCAAATACTTCATAAGCTTAATGCAGTTCCTGACTGCCCATTTATAGGCCTCTGTACTGATAGGATTCTGTGTAACATGGTAACACACCTGAAACCGCTGTTTAGTTATTGGGGCAGATTTATCAAGTGTCTGAAAGTCAGAATATTTCTAGTCGCCCATGGCAACCAATTGCAGCTCAGCTTTCATTTTACCAGTGCTCATGAATATTTCAAAGGAGAGCTGTGATTGGTTGCCATGGGCAACTAGAAATATTCTGACTTTCAGACAGCTTGATAAATCTGCCCCATTATGTTTGATAAATGAATAACTCTTAGCCAAAGTAACAGATTGATGTAAATTCCTGCTCCTAGATCCGATAAGTCCTGTTTTTTATATGTTTAAATTGGAAAAATTTTACTGCCTGTTTATATGCTGACATGTGTCATCACATTGTGTGTTAAACTTTTAATAAAAATACAATTATATAAAAAAAAATCATCTGGATATGTTAAAGCATTCTGAAGTTATAACCAATTATCGTGAGACAGGGCAGATTTGAAAAATCGAGTCTGGTCTTTGAGCTGAAAACTAGTGTCGGTGATAGGGGGTTTAAGCTGAGGCTGAGGGAAAGTGAGGTAGGAAAATTTTTCTTTTTCTTGTAACTGTTTGTTTAGAGTTATTGACAGATGATATGCCATAATACGTATGCCAAGACAATGTGAAAATGTGATCTTTTTCCGATGTGGATGCAACTGCTCTACAGTGCAGGAACATGCAGCAATATTTTCTTCATAATAGGTCTGTAAATTTTAATATTCAGGTTTAGTCATCATAAGATGTCCATTAGCAGAAGTTTCCCAATAGGCTAATAGGAAATTAATCATCATTTTATGAAGACATGATTTGTACTTTTATACATTAATAAATAATGTAAATAAAAAAATTAAAATGAACCTGTAACAGCTTGAAAATCCCATCATACATTCCTGAAGAATTGAATAGATTCCCCCTAGATGTGCAATTTGAAGACTGATTAGAAGATTTATATAATGTTAAAATGTGTTTACGTGGCCTGATGGTTTGGATTCATTTATCATGAAACTTATGGTGACTATACTAGCTGGCACCAAAATAAGCCTTCAGTTGACAGCAATTCCCCATGACCTCTTGTATGCACTTTCCTGGGCTGTGGAATGAGACAATAAGAACACCCCTCTTATTCATTAGATTCTTTGCTGGTCCTGTCACTGGAGACAGGCTATGCTGATCTCAATTTAATAGCAATTTGCACTGGTACAATACATTCTCAATAAACATCTGTTTATAATTAACTTATTAAATTAGCCAGACCTGTAATGACAATGTCATGAAAATGAAGCAGTTCCAGAAATTGTTTTTGGATTGTCTAGAATAGCACAACACAACACAAACATGTTGTCAATACTTGTTACATGGATAAACTGATTGTCACAGATAAGAATCATGTTTACACAAGTTGTGCGTCTACAGTCACAGTATTTGCAATTCTAGTGAAAAAGTAAGGATTACTGGCATTGGAGGAAAAAGATCACTCCTTTTTACATGTTGGTGACTTTAAATTAGTCAGGGGTCAAAAGGCTGTTATTTTGTAAGTTGAATACACAGTAACTTTTCCTGGAACAGATTGAAAAAGTCACTTAGTACCAATTATACTTTAGTAAACTCCAATTAATTGACTATATCCAAAATATATTTAATTTAACATCTTCAACACACATAAAACTCTAATGCTCTTTTAGTAAGTCCATAACAAAAATATGTTATAGTTAACACAGGTATAATATGATATAAAGAATTTATGATTTAGCCATGATTTAGTATTTAGACTTCTGCGCCCTCTACAACTGTTTGGCCTGTTCAGGTGCAGGCTAGGTCAGACTTGGTGTAAGAGTACCCAGGCACCATCTGGAACCACCTGATCCAGCCAATGCCAGCAGTGCCAGTGTATGATAAATGTGCCCCTTTGAATGCAGCAAAGAATTAATTCCTTGCTGATTCAGTATTATTTATTTCAGTAACTCGTTGCAACTTAAACTACATCTCATCTACACAACATTTCTTTGGTCTATTAAAAACCACATAAGAAGTACTCATAAATAAAAACTATTAACAAAGCCTAATGTAACTTATAAACAGGGCTGCAAACCTTTGTACATGTAGATATAAGTAGCCCATAATTGATTAGTAAGATGACCATATGCCTAGGATCAAGTAAACAAGTGGTAAAGTCTATCTTAAGGTTCTTTTTAAAATGTCACCCATTAATGCTATAATAATAATATGTGCCTATAATGGACAAAATGGTTAATGTCACACGCTAGAGTCACTAGTCAAAGTAAGAGGCAAAGGTTAAACAGATCTTCAAGAAGTTAAGAAAGTTGTTTGAGTAAAGTCACCTGGGAACTTAAATCACTAGGTGTCACCCTATGCCCTCAGTGTGCAGTTTTTGGTCAAGGAACCCACAGCCTTCCTGCAACCCGTCCACTTGCCACATGGAGAGTTTCATTGCATGTGGGAAGACATTAGCAGACCAGCATTCTTAAAGGAAATCTACCATCAAAATCATGATAAACCAATGACACTTACTAATAGATCCAGGCACTGTGACTGTGACCAGATCACAAACGGTCTAGGGTAGCCCCTCAGACTCATTAGCATAGTCTGAAAGGTTGATTTAAGAAGGAAGGAGGTCATAGATAACAATTAGAAGAAGAAGAATACTTCAGTCATGGTGTTTGGATCTACTCGCTGGTTTATCATGCTTTATTTTGATGGTAGATTTCCGGAAGATAGCTTCCAATTCTGTGGATATGTAGTAAATAGACAATCTTTAAATGCTCTGATTTTGTAAATAAAAATGCTGCTAATGTTTTGGAAGATTATTTCCATAGCATATAACTATAAGAAGTATAGTAAATAATTCTCATAAACTCCTTCTCTCATTGCCTTTCACCTACATTTTTGTGATAAGAGTCCTAGTTTCTTTGCATTTTCTTTTAATCGGAACTTGTTGAATCTGATAAAAATCTTTTTCTCATTGACCTTGAATACTTCAAGGTCAATGAGAATAAGATTTTTATCAGATTCCTCTCAGTTGCTTGCTTGGAAAATGTAGTTTACAAGATATTCTGCATAATGTAATATTTTAAAAACATCTTAATGATATCAACCTTCAGTTTGTATAAGGTAAAATTAAGTAAGAATTAATTGTAACATAAAGAAAAGGAAACATCATATGAGATGACATTTAAACAGACCTTACTTTTGTCTCATCACAGTTCTGTGTTGCTTATAGCATGTGCAAATAAAAATTAAAAAAAAAAAGAAAAGTTTTAGCTCACTGGTTAAATAAATTAATGTACATTTTTACATTGAACTTATTTTTTTCTAATGTTAAGAGGTTAAAATGATGCAGAACTTGAAGGCTGCTATACACCTGTCAAATACTATGAACTATAGAAGACAACATATTATACTTAAAATACAGAATGATGTTGTCAAAACATCTGCAACTGCTAGCTTTGGAGTCTAGTTCTTCTGGTTGAGCACCAAACTTGGGTATGATCTTCTGCGAAAGGCTCATTCATTGACAACTGAGCAGCTTCTCTGAGCCGGGAATGTGTGTTTATGCAATTCTATGGGAATACTTGAGAAAAGGTCCCGTCAGCTTCTGCGGTAGTTCCTGTCAATCTATTAATACCTGCTGATTCATATTATATGTGCCAGTTATTGACTTTGTCTTCCTGACTCCTTTGTGATTCTCTTGATACTCTACTGTGATTTTCTGTGATTATAAACCTTTGACCGAATGTTGACTATTCTTCTGCTTCACAAATTTGTACCTCACCTCCATCTTGGTTTGAACATGGTTGGGTACAATTTGCATGTCTATCTTGTGTTCGTCTTTCTATCTGTACTGTGTGGTTGAGGTTGTGGGAAGCGTAAGGCTCACACTTCTTCCCTCTATTAACAAATGTATAGTTTTTTTAATTACAAAATTTTGTATATGTCATTTATATATTTTAATCTTTGTTAAATCTTTGTTTCTTGCAGAAACAGAAGTCAGATGGGTCATCTTACTCCACGAATGACAGTTCTTGACTTATTTGTATAAGTTACTTGATTTATATAACATATCCTGGAACTAACAACCTTATAGTACACATCTCAATAACAAAACCTAGAATTGTTTCTAGGTTCATAGTTGTAGACTCCATTCCCTATTCTTTATAGGATTCTATATCAATTACTGTTTATACCATAACAGATAGATCTGTTAAAAGACTTGGAAATGTGGTCAGTGAGAGGGAAGTGAAGTCATCTGATTAAACAATGTAGATAAGAAGGCATCACACAGGGGAATAACTGAATCATCTTACATGGGCTGTCGTATTTGTGGATGTGATTGTTTTTGTTACTAACATTAGGGTTTATTAAAAATATTAAAAATCTATTAACGGCTGAACTAGACAGCTCATGGGGGTGGGGTCCATTACTTCCTTTATTTTCTGCCCAGTTCCATCAGAGTATACTGGTTAATTTTCAGTTTTCTGTCACTTGTGTCTTTGTTATAACTAATAACTACTGTCACCGTTACTTGCTTTGCTTTTCTGTGTATCTGACCTCTAATAAATCCCTCATCTATTCTAAATCACTTGTTTCTGTGCTGCGCCGCCCTCTTGGTTTTGAGCTAGTTTTGCCTGACATTGCTTCTTCTGTCTTTTATGTTGTTTTGTCCCTCTGTGTTTGTTATCTTACCTGTGCACCCAGTTAGTGCAGGGAACATCGACCAGAAGTCGCTAACCACTAGGGTTTGTGAGGTCGGAAGGTAGGTGACAGGGGTTGTGGATAAGTTTTAGGCTTGCACCACATCTCTACTGTAAACCTTTTGTCTCACTTATTATATCACATTTTTGAGTTTTAAATAATTTTCTCCATTGCATAATATTCACCAGGAATGGCACCTTTTTCCCCCTTTATGACTTTTCCATACTAAGCGGTTGTGAAAGGGTGTTGAGTGGACCATGCAAGACTGCAGAGTTGGTCAGCGGGGGTGGGTGGGCGATGTTCCTGTCCAGTGCTGGTGCACCAACTATAGCCTGAGCTTGTTCCTGTTCCAGGTAACGAATCTAACACAAGTCTCTGTGGTGTAAATTGTCTGCCCATAGCCTCTTGATTTATCCAGCACAGCCAAGTACGGGGGGAATAGCAAATACAAGGAACTTGCCAACTCTCCACCATAGTTTTTTTCTTTAGTTCTACAGTTAAAAAAGTTTAAAAAGAGCAGTCCATAACTCTAATGTAAGATATAAACAGCTTTCTGCAGCCTGGCCATAAGTCCAGATGTAATGCTGTCTTGTGGAAAGCACAATTTAACAATTATTATTGTAACAGTTCTCAGACATATAATTGATGTAAAGATGCAAAAAAAGGGATATTTTCTGGTGTAAAGTCTGTACACAAAAATTTTAAGTAGGTCCGTATACAAGTGTCTACTGATTTTCTCTTTATGACAAAAAAAGCTGTTTAGATAAACTTTTGCTGTTAAGTTTGTACTAAATTAATGATGCATTCTGCTTTTCTGTGGTTAACTTATTATATTACTTATTTTTTTCATTTTCCTTCATCTTCATCTGAAATATAGCAGAATGTATAACACCATCTGTTTCAGTTATTTAATACATAGTATTTGTTTATTTTTAGGTAGGGAATTACTGATTGTAAGCTCTGGTAATAAGTAGTCTACTCCTATTATTTTTAATTGTTTAATACATCATGTTGTAATGTCTGATACATGGCCTCAATAAAATAAGTAAGAAATATGTTAAACCTGCATATGTAATAATTATTTTTGCAAATTTCTCTACTGAAGTAGAAAAAAATCAAATGTAAAATATAAAATTACATAAGTTATACCAATATTACTAAAATGAATGTAAGATTCCACAGAAACAAAAAGACAAATTTTATTACATTCTACAATATGTGGAAAGAATTCAAGCATGTCCATTCATTGATTCAGTCTGTGTCTTTTTGGCTTCATCCATGCCAAATGATTTTAAAGACATGGTCAGACAGATTTTTCAGATACTTCATGCCAGCTGAGCAAACACACGCATCTGAATTTCTTTATCTTGAATTCCTTTATCTACCAGAATGTGACTTTGCCAAGGAAGGTACTGCATGATTAGGTTTAATGGAAAATTTGGATACTGTTCAGATCAGTGTGCTTCAATGGCCTTGTAAGATCTGTTTGCAAACTAGAACATCTAGATTCTTTAAGAGGTTTGTCCATCAAATCTGAATACCCTAGTGATGTTTACACAATAAAGATAATTTTTAACCCCTTAATTTACAATTTTACTCAGTTTTATTGCTGTTTTATCTTCTATAACTCAGTGATGGTCAATGGGACTCTCTAAGCAGACAAATACTCTGTGCTATGAGATGCTGTGTGCAGACCATGGGGCTCATTTACTTACCCGGTCCTGTCGCGATCCTGTCTTGCAAGGATTGGGGTTCTGCCGGGATTCACTAAGGTCCGTGCGCCCGATATCCACCAGGTGTCGCTGCTGCGCCGAGGTCCGCCGGAGTTCACCTTCTTCGTCCCAGTGCATGAAAGTGCTTGATCTTGCGACACATTTTGTTTTTTAAATTCTGCGTTTTTTCCGAATCTGTCGCATTTTCCGAAAGCCAAGCCCCCCTGATTTCTGTACACTTTTATTTAGCTTCTGAACATTCTACTGGTATTGGACACATAGAAATAGAGAGATGAGTCAGATTAGAGATAAGAGATGATGAGATCCATGAGATGCACATAACGAACAATGACACACATAGACTGCTCCCCCCCTGGATAAAGACCTTATCTTTTGTGTAGCTTGTAGAGTAAGTCTGTGCACGCTGTTGCCTGTCGTCAGGAAGTGTCTGTGTGTGAGCTCATATTCTAATGGAGGGGGGAAGGACAGAGATCACACTTCAGTGAGCAGAGAGGAAAAGCTATTCATGAGAAGAATCTGCCATGCCTAACCATAAAAATCAGAAGATTTGCATTGGGATCCCGGGGCCACTGATATTGTATTGCACCAGAACTGAAAGAGACAGGTCCAAATTAATATCTGTGAAATGCTGTATTTTTGTTAATACCATTGAATTAGAGAATGTGTTACTTTCTTATCCTGAATGGGAATACGTCTTTTGGGAATACCCCTTTAAGGGAAGCAGGTTTAATTTGTCCATTACCTTTGAAGGCTTTATATTCTAGTAATGGTATGTTTGAGGAAAGCTGTTCTATAAAATGTTAATACTGTTAATAGACATGTACATTCCGTACATTTCATTTTTATGTATTTAAAATTTTTTGCTATTGAATTTTATTTTTTCGGCATTGAATCTTTTGAACGCTGCCCTGCTATAATGTCTATTACTCCCCACCTTCTAAATGGCAGTTTTTTCAGTTTACAGAGACAAATGAGGGCTTGTTTTCTGTGGGAAAAGTTGTACATCCTAAGGTCTGACAAACTGATAAAAAAACATTTGGGCCATAGTCTAATGAGCTTTGGGTTTTGGGCCCTATCTTACTAAATGGGGTATTCCCACTTCGGCAAATTAATGTTGTTTGTATAATGAAAATGTATCAAAAATATTTTAGAGCTCTGCTTGCTGTGATTCTCTAGGAAGCTTCCATGTTTTTTTTCTGTCCATGGTCATGTGATGTCACTCAGGTGCACGGCTTGTTAGTATCACAGAAAGTAATCAGAGCTGTGTGCTATGTGTGCCACACACCTGTGTGAACATGGTCAGATTTCTGTCCACTAGAAGTAAACATTGAAGCTTTCTATAGAAGGACAGCAAGCAGAGATCTAGAAAAGTGTGAGGAATTGAAACACAAAGTATATTGGAAATATATATAACTTTTCATTATTATAACAACAGCGATTACTTGTTGAAATGGGAATACCCCTTTAAACTTCACTTGACACATGGAATTAATTAGAGCTGAAAATATTTTGAACTTAGGAGTTTGAAATGAATGCATTATATAGAATTTGCATATATTTTTGTCTTATAGAATTTGAAATAGGTTTTCATCTACAAATTCCTACCATTCTATCTTTATAGTTGTAACTATGCTGTGGTGTACTTGAAATCTTGATCCTGTTGCATGACCCAGTTTGGCTGAAGCTTTAAGAAATGTTACCCTATGTTGGCTGCCAACTTTTATGTGCATGTGAGGTAAAAATGAGGTAAAAAAGGCTTTAGCTGTTGTATAGATGGCCTCATCTATCACATTGTAGCAATTGACTAAGATCTGTTTTATTCCATCTGCACCTTGGCAGAGTTACAATTTGTATTTATGTTAATAACTCTAGCACTGTTGTGGGAACTGGAAATGAGTGACGTTGAGGTCTCTCTTTCTCACACTGATAACAGTAAAATCAGAACTCACTCTGAAGATGCACACAGTTGTGTGATAAAATTTGGTGTTAGACCATAAAGGACTGATATAAAGAAGGCTACTGTATTTCACATATTTTACAATGTCTATATGGAAAAACATATTCTGGAAATAATTTAAGATATAAATTGCACACTAAGGATCAAATATTTTACTACAAATCCCCTTGTTTCAGTAGCCCAACAGAGACATGGCCCATTTTCAGACGTTTGGCTTCATACATGGGCAGTATATGACACTATAGCAGGATTTGGACAAGTATGGCCCTTTAAAATTAAAATTAATTTATACCGCCACTTATTTTTTTTGTTTTAGAAGCCAGTTTTAACCACATTGATATTATTGCCAACTTTGTCAATAATGCCTCTTTCATCTGGCATATTCAGGCACCAAATCAAATCCAAATCTTTTTTGATTCACCTCAGAGGAATCTTTTAAAAGGTGGATAGCTACTGCTGTCAGTAATCTCACAGTTTTGGAAAGGTAATGGACAAAAAATAAATGTGTAACAAATAATGTAACAAGGTAGGAACCTAACATGTAAAATCTGGGTTTTAGAGAAATAGAGGGGGATCAATACCAATGTCCAGGAGAATAAGAACAACATCTGTTCTGACGAAATAGATTTGGACTCATCAGAATCTTTTGAAAAATTTGACAAATTTGCTATGAATCAAATCTTGAATGGTTCACTTATATGTGATTGTAATTTTACCATAAAGTAAATTGCACTGAAAGGTAATCTGTCACCACATTTTTACAAACACTGCTTGTGACAGGTTCCCATTGAGCCCTACTGACTAACTGACACCCTTCTTTTAGCTAAAATTGTTTCCCTTACATCCCTATAAATCAACTTTATCTTATATTACCTGGCATCAGAGGCACCGTGTCCTTCTTGGCTGACTCCATCTACTCCTCCCCATGTCCCATGCCTCTACGCAGCATATCAGGAGACCAGAATAATGTCACATAAGGTCCTTTACCCAGTAACATTTCCAACGTCTACCCCATGTATGTATCTGATCATTCATGTGAAATCACAGCCTGGAGGATAGGGAGGAGTAGAAGTCCATGGAGGCATTCTGTAATTTCTTATGATCAGATACATACATGGGGTAGACATTACAAATGTAACAGGACCTTAGATGACATCACCCTGGCCACATGACATGAAGTGCCCAATGAGCTCTCTCGGAATGTTCCACATGGCAGCATGTCCTAACAAGTGAGAGCTGTCAATCAGGAACAAGGAGGCAGGGCAATACAATGTACTATGCAGGACTCAGTGTCATTGGACTCACATCAAGTGAGTTGCATATAAGTTTATATACTGATTTTTTTAACATTGCAGCAATGGACAGGAAGTGTTTAGGGAGAAGGGCAATGTTTTTTCACCATAATTTGTTGTGTGGGTTAATTAAAATGGCAGGTTCTCTTCAAAAATGACTGTTTAGTTTACAGTATATATCACAAGTTGTTTTCACTCAGAAAAATATTTTAAAGGAAAGGCATAGTTCACACCAGGCTTCAATTATGTTCTTCTATATAGGTGAATAGAAGTGTAAGTCAACATATCAAGAAAGGCTCACACAAATATCCAGGGTTTATTCTTACAGGGTTAAATTGTTGCAGATATTTGTGAAACTGTTCCATTGGTCTTCCTATTAATAATAATAATTAATCTCCAGCATAACAATGCATGGGTAAAATACCTAGCTGAATTCTTTTTAGATTATATAGCACAACACTTTTGATTTTGCCCCCATTTTTCATGAGCTGAATTCCAAGATCTAAGACTTTTATATACACAAGAGGCCAAATACTGTGTAATGCAGAGTCTAGGAACAGACAAAGACTCGGACAGTGAGCCCTAAATCTGTACCCCTCTGACTAGCCCAAACTTCTTACTTGAAACTATCATAAATGGTGGCTAGTAACTAGGTGTCATTCCCTTCCTGAGACAAAGTGCAAACATGGACACATAGACAAAACAATACCCACACACAGAAAAGACTGGTCATGAGAGCCAGGTCATAACAGAGAGTGCAAACAAAGTACCAATTCGACAGACAAAGAGAAACCAGGAGACAAGCCATAAAGGATCAGGAGATATCAGATGTCAGGGTCCTGATACACTGCTAATAGGATAAGGACTCTGTCCATCACAGCTCTAACTGTAACAGATTAATCGTTACCACAGCCACCAAACATAAACCACTCAGAAAGTCAGAGTAAACCATACAGGGAAATGCATCCTTAGCTACATTCAGAGCATGTCATCAGAGGATGACAGAGGATGATGCCGGCACAATGTTACATAAGGTTAACAAATTTGTCCTAATCTGTGTTAGTAAAATATTCCATCCACCCCACAGATGTGGCGTATAAAGGTGCTGATTAGTCAAGTTTTGAGGGAACGCTCAATGGTCATGCTAACTGCAGGACTGCCTACCAGAGCTGTTGCCTGAGAATCGAACGCTCATTTCTCTATCACATCTTGACGTCCAAGATCATCTGAGACCAGCCACCCAAACATTTGTTGCAACAACTGGTTTGCAGAACCAAAAGATTTCTGCGCAAAAGGTCTCAGGCAAGCTCATCTGCATACTAGATATGTGGTAGATAGTGACAAGGAAATTGCTCTGGGTATCACCAAACAGAATTTAAAAAATCATCACTTTTTATTCCACAACAAATACATGAATCGTGTTCTAGTAAAGAAGCTGCAGAATGTGCATAACAAAACTTGGAACAGGACCATGATAGTGCCATACCAACAATCAGCACCAGTGACTTACAGTAGTTACAGCTTAGATTTCATTCTGTTGTTGAGTAGAAGGATTTCCCTGATCAACTTATGGTGGATTGCTTCTAATGGATTAAAATAGAAGAGGGTTGCCTTCCTTTCTTTTAACAGTACATAGATACTTAACCCAAGCAATAGATTACATTACACTGGTGACGGTGGCTGGTCTAGTAACATGTACAGACTATTTACAAACAGACTGTACTTGGATAGGCAGGATGCCCTTTATGGAAAGAGAAACTTGCAATGGAACTGATAGCTCTGACACAGTTGGCATAATGACTGAAGAATACTATTGTAGGACCTTGTTAAAAAGTGACCGTAGCAGCTGAGTTTTTTCTGTATAAAATTGTAGTGTAATTGTGTGTTCAAACATGTCTTACATAATGAAAAACTATAGAAAAATGCAATATACAATGACAGTGGTTCTGTAAGGTGATATAAACATTTATATATGAATAATAAAAGTGGTCTTAGAAGCAGGGTATATAAAAAACAGTTTCTCTATAAACAGTTGGAGGGGCTTTAAAAATAATATATTATACAAGCTATATAATATTATACTCACCCCACTCCTGTTAAGATATGGCAACGCCTTCATTGCTGCCCTGTGTTTGTATACAGAGGCCGGCAGTGATGCGACGTCTACAGTCAGGCACCTGCCACAACTCGAGTTTCAGGAAGTAGCAGGTGTGCATCTGTGATCACAATGTCACTGCCGACCTCTGTATACAAACATTAAAATGGCAGTGATGGTCGGTGCTGCGGCTGAACAGGAGGGCAGAGAGAGGTAAGTCTTTATTATTTTTAAAGCTCCAAAGCCCTTTATAAAAGAATGCGGTTCAGGACAACCCCTTTAAGTTCTTATAGATTTTTACAGCAGGTTCATAATGTTTCAGACACAAAACTGAGTATCAGCATCATCAACTTGCTGTGCCAAGCAGAGGAGGAAAAGACCTTGATAACAGTAACAACTAGTTTGATTTTGTTACATTAGTTGATGCTATTGCTTCATGTGTAGAAGAGAAGCTTGCGTCTGCAGATCTCGTATGCTGCACTAGTTTTCATGTCCAGAAATGTTTGCAAATCATCCCACACAGTAGATAAGGAGATAACCATCCAAAGCTTCCAGCAACAGCAGCAGCCCCGTTTGCAACATTGTTGTAAAGTACCTGATCTTATAGGAAGGGTGAATGCAGACTGTCTTTGGCCACTGTATAAGAATAATCCTATACAGATATGCTGGGCCTCACTCATTGGTTTATATCAACCCTCCTCCCTCCATTGAAAAGAGTTCCCCTTGAACATAGACAGTAAGAAAAAAGCAGAAAAAAGGAGGATTGCGGAAATTTCTGCTTTTGTCGATTGTACTCTTTCTATGAACGCTGTGTACCACCTGGATGTTTTTGCACATTACTTGTATGCCATCTCTGGACATATATACTTGTATTTGCATTACTAAGGAGTTTGGACAGTGCCCCTTTTTTCAACACATGTTCTACTGATAAATAGTAAGAAAGTAATAAATCTTTCTTTATCTTTCTAGACACTCCTGTTAGCAACCAAGCAACAGTAGAATAGGACATATTAAAGTCCAGCATTACCTTCACTCCTTGCCCCTTATTATGGTGTTTATCCTTATCAGGAAATAACCACAGAAGATGGTTGGCTGGTCCCAATGAAATATAGATGTATCAAATTTTACTTTTATGCCCTAACCAACTGGTAAGAACTCCCCCTGCAACAATGGGGGCTGCAACCTGCACCAGGCTGTCAGGATTTCCGTATTTTAGAAGTCTAGTAGGGTCGGACCCCCTGGTGATTCTATATGTAAAACTCCTTTAAAGGAAACCTACCAGTTCATATGATTGGTGTAAGCTGTAAGTACCGAGCACCAGCTCAGGGTGAGCTGGTGCCGGTGCTTACTTTCGTTAGTGTTATTAACCGCTGTATTGCGGTTTTAACACTTTTTAAACTTTAGAGCAGAAGAAGCTTCGGCGCTGCGTGCGCATGAGCGCCGAAGCCTCTTCTGCTCTAAAGTTTAAAAAGTGTTAAAACCGTGATACAGCGGTTAATAACACTAACGAAAGTAATTACCGGCACCAGCCCACCCTGAGCTGTTGCTCGGTACTTATTGCTTACCCCTGCCATTCTAACTGGTAGGTTTCCTTTAAGCAAGTATGGCTATTAGAATGGCAACTAGAATTCATTGGGCCATGTAGAAAACTTTTGGCAGGGACCCCCTGGAACCATGCTATATTTTTCAGTGGGATGTAAGTTTGTGGTGCAAGGGATTAATGAATTGGCGCAAGGACTAAAAGGTTTAGAACTGCTTTTAGCTGATCTCTTTTTGCGCCACAAATTGTGCCAAAAAACAAGTTGGAAAAGTAGAAGCACCAGAAAACCGTTGGATTCACAAGTGTTGCCAAAATTTTGCACCCAAATATAGAACAAGTGTTGGAAAACACCATTATTGTGGTGCTGACACTTCATAAATTAAGGCACAAGTGCTGCAGAAGGAAAAAAATATCAAATGCCATATTAACCGGTTAAGGACCGGGCCTTTTCCTGTTTTTTCATTTCCATTTTTCACTCCCCACCTTAAAAAATCTATAACTTTTTTTATTTTTACACATAAAGAGCTGTGTGATGGCTTGTTTTCTGTGTAACAAATTGCACTTCATAGTGATGGTATTGAATATTCCATGCCATGTACTGGGAAGCGGGAAAAAAAAATTCCAAAAATGGTGAAAAAACGCATTTGCGCCATTTTCTTGTGGGCTTGAATATTACGGCTTTCACTGAGCGCCCCAAATGACATTTCTACTTTATTCTTTGCATTAGTACGATTACGGGGATACCAAATTTGTATAGGTTTTATAAGGTTTTCATACATTTACAAAAATGAAAACCTCCTGTACAAATTTTTTTTTTAATTTGCCATCTTCTGGCGCTAATAACTTTTTTATACTTTGTTGTCCAGAGCTGTGGGTGGTGTAATTTTTTGCTACATTTGATAATATTTCCAATGATATCATTTTTAGGACTGTACGACCTTTTGATCACTATTTATAGGTTTTTTAAATATTTTTGAAAATCGGAAAAAAGCGCCATTTTCGCTCTTTTCCATTACGGGGTTAAACACATTTAATAACAGTTAATATATTTTGATAGATCAGGCATTTTCGGACGCGTTGATACCTAATGCGTGTAATTTACTGAGGGCCCGATTCGCGTTTTCCCGACATGTTACCCGAATATTTCCGATCGCGTCGATTTCCCCCCGCGTTTTTGGTGCACGCAATCGGATTGTGGTGCATCGGCGGATTCGGAAAAACTGCTGCATTAAAAAAAAAAAGTGCTTACCTTCACCAGGTATAGGATGGTGCATTCCGGCGGACCTCGGGTAACTTCAGCGCAGCAGCGACGTCTGGTGGACGTCGGAGGAACTGCCTTAGTGAATCGCCGGAAGACTCGAATCCACCGCACAGAACGCGCCGCTGGAACGCGAATGGGCCGGGTAAGTAAATCTGCCCCAATGTGTTTATGATTTTTCCTGGTTATTTATATTTATGTCAGTTCTAGGGAAAGGGGGGTGAATTGAATGTTTAGGTTTTTTTATTATAATTTTTTTTTTTAACTTTATATTACTTTATTTTTCTTTTTTCACTATTTTTCAGACTCCGTATGGTACTTTAACCCTAAGTCAGTGATGGCGAACCTTTTGGAGACAGAGTGCCCAAACTACAACCAATATCCACTTATTTACTGTGAAGGGCCAACATTGCATTTTAAACAGTGACATATTGCTACCTGTTCTTCCACATTTTTTAATCGTATTGGCCACCTGAAGCCACCAATTCAGGTGAAAGAAGGAGGGCAAATAAGACTCTCGTTGTAGCATCTCTCCAGGGTCTCTCTGTAGAGAAAGAATGATGGGTCCAGCAGGATGAGCTTCAAAGAAAATGGTGAACTATGTCCTGGGGCGATGGTCTGAGTTCCCACAAAAATGGCTCTGAGTGCCACCTCGGGCACCCGTGCCATAGGTTTGCCACCACTGCCCTAGGTTGTCTGATCGATCCTATCATATACTGCCATACTACAGTATGGCAGTATATGGGGATTTTCCTCCTCATTCATTACAATGTGCTATCAGCACATGGAGACGGATCGCTGCTCCCTGATGACATCACAGGAAGCGACGATCCTAGGCAAGATGGTGGCGCCCATGCGCCGCCATGTTTTTGAGGCTGCCAGCACCGATCGCAGGTGTTACCGGTAAGTCTTTGCTGCAGTATGCAGCAAAGACTTAACGGCTATGGAGAGGGCTTAGCCCGCGAGCCCTGTGCCATGCAGCGGGACCTGACCGCCGCCGTGAATACACGGCGGGCGGTCGTGAACCAGTTAAATGACCCCCTGATGTTTACTTTTAAATTTGTAAATCCGGATCTAAGATTCAATTGCTTAAAACCTGACTTTTCAGCAACATAAAACTTCATGTGCAAGTATGGCTGTTGAATAGCAAAACTTAGTTTTTATTTCTCCCAGAAACATGACAGAATTGTCACCTGTGTGGTTCAAGTACATCATTTACTTAGACAAAGGGACTAATGAATTAATTGAACCATTTGCTTCCATTTAGCTTCCATTGTATGGTCTTACCTTTAGATAAAGCAATAGACATACACTCATGGGCTGTTATTTATCATTAGGCAGCTTCTTGGGGCAGTTCTATGTTTATTTTAAGAGCTCCACTGCCCATCAGATTCAATAAAGTGACTATGGCCCTTTAATAAATGTTCTTATGCTCTACTTGCTGTCTGGGATTTTTTTGCCAAAAGTTATGAATCAGGCTTTGCACAGCATTGCATTCGCAGTGGTTCTGAATAGTGAAGTGGCGAAAATAGTCTGCAAAAAAACTCACAACTTTTTTGAAACATACTAATTGATAAACATCCACCTGATATTTTATATTTCATTTGCAAGTATATGACATACCCAAGTTGGCCAAACACTGTGTGAAAATGACAAGTTTTATTTGACAAATTACATAACAAATCTGTTTGGATTTCATTCAAGGTCAGTGTAAAAAACATTTTCCCAACAGAAATGAAAAGAACAATGATTTTTAACTTAGACTGAACCTTATTCTCATTTAATTAAGCTTAGATATGTTTTATTCTTCTAAAACATACTTTTATTATTATCATACTTCCTATTATGTTTACAGAATTTTATAAGAGAGAATTCAGCATCTTCTGCAAGGGCTTAGCCCTGGTTCATTTCAGCGACAATATTTTCTTTACAATGACGGGTCATTTTAACCTTTTTTACAAGGTGCTCAACATTTATTCCTTTTATATGGTGCAGTAAAATATTTCTGATTCTACTTTCTTAATGTAAAAATCTTAAAAATCTTAAAAATCTTAAAGCATTTGCATAACCCAATAAATAATTTTCCTCTCACCCCCAGCTCGTGACATCACTGAGAGAGAGATGTTCATACGCTAATGTGCACTGTACCGCCCCTAAGTGAGGTCCATTTTGTAAGTGAATTGTTATAATAACTCTGCACAGAAAATGGTTACAATGATGCAACTATCTTCAATCATATGGTACTCCATTATCACCCCATACTAAATTTGGGAGTACTATGCTTAAAATCAGGAGGTGGGTTTGTGATCTGACCAAGATGAGTTTTAGCCTTGAGGTTTGAGAGACATGTGGAATAATTCTTCTTGACCCTATCCTGTTAGTGGGGGCTAACAACGATAAGTTATGTCCAAATTATTTAAAAAATATATAATTTCCTTTGTCACAACTTTCAAGGGCTAATCCTCACATCCACACACGGTTTCAATAACTTTTATTATCTTTATATCCAAATTTCCTTATGCGGCTACTGGGGTGTGGAGTAGGTGCTTCTGAGGCTACACCGGGCGGCTACTCCACGCCCCGGTAGCCTCTTTTCTCCTCCTACCGAAAATCTTCGGCACGCAGCTACGAGGAGCTGCGCGCCCTCATCCGATTAATCTGCTGTCTGCGCCCGTGTGCCTGTGCAGCTCCGGCTTCGGAGCAGTGACCGCGCAGGCGCGGGTCTGCTGTTCTGCGCATGTGCAGACAGCAGATTCGTTGGACGGGGGCGCGCAGCTCCTCGTAGCTGCGCACCGAAGATTTTTGGTAGGAGGAGAAAAGAGGCTACCGGGGCGTGGAGTAGGCGCCCTGTGTAACCTCAGATGCGGCTACTCCACGCCCCAGTAGCCGCATAAGGAAATTTGAATATAAAGATAATAAAAGTTATCAAAACTGTGTGTGAACGTGAGGATTAGCCCTTAAAAGGGCTAAACTCACGTCCTATTGATCCACCTACCACCCGATCTACCTTTATAGGTAGATTTGTGGTGGTAGGTGCCCTTTAAAAGAAGGTATCAACTGTTTAGTACAGCCGATGCCCAACATGTATGGAGAGAGCTCAGCCTTTGAGGTCTCTCCATATACCTGCTACCTTACCACAATGTAGTAAACTGTTGTGGTGTGTGCATGATTTAATCTAACACCCACTGTTTACTCTTTCCCTAAATTCTATACATATAGACAGCTCATATAGAGTTATTTATTTATTTGGATACCTTATAGAGAATGGCTGGTCCATTACACAAGCACATTTACTGTGTCACTCTTTCTTCTTCATGGATTGTTATTCCTTGAAAGCAGGGTCATCATTCTTATTAGCATGTGATGTTATCTGACTTAGTTTTTGTTGCACTTCTATATCAAGATTGAAATTGAATAAAGGATATAATGATATGATGATATCTAAAATATATATTCTCAATACAGTATTAGATGTCATCATGTCATTATATTATTGTATTTATTCTTGCCTTTTTGTATATTTTTATCAACATTTGCTTGTAATGAATATTTGTTTATATTGACCGGAACCTTCAACATATGCTCCTCCTTTGGTTTGGAGGAACGCCCAGACCCGATGCTTTCTGGTCATTATTGTTTGTATATATACACAGAAGGGTAGCATTAACAGACTAGCTATGAATAAGGGCATTTGATTTTTCTTTTGCACTTAATGCATTAGCTGTTTAGTAGCGATGTCGCTACATTTTAATATGTGTAAACAATTTTTTTTTAAAGAACTGAGACCCAAAATCTTTTTAAGCCATCTACTAGTTTTTTCCACGATCAAGGCAGTCCAGTCTTGAGACTTGATTGACTCGATGGGATTCAGCTGTATAAGACAAATGGCTAAGCTGCGAAGGAACTTCTACAAAAAAGTTTTTTCACCATAAGAATGATAATAACCCCTATTATATTTTTGGGACATTGAGTTTCCCATCTTTTTATGAACTAAAATGCACAGCATTGAGAGTTGTAATTTGGTAATTTGGTAGCTAAAGGAAATCTACCACCAGGATGAAGGATTGGAAACCAAGGACACTTACATCCTGCTGTGTGTCCCTTTTGGCAAGATCCACTCTTCTTTAAGCTTTATATGTCCTTGTATTATTTTTTTAACAGGCTTAAAGAAATTATGCAAATAAGCCAAAGGGACACAAGGCTCAATTAACGTCTATGAAGCCCTGAGAGCCCTAAGGTCCATTTGCATAATTTTAAAAGCCTCGCTTTTAGTAAACACAAGGGCATAAGAAGCTTGGTTTACAATCATTGATCCAGGTGGTAGATTTCCTTCAACCAACAAGATATAATAGATGAAAAATGATTTATGAACTGGTGGAAAATAAAAGGAATCTATTTTACATTCTCTCTTTTGCAACACAGTTGCTGTTGTTTCCTGAAATACACATTCTTGAAAGCACTTATGTAATTTTGAGATGATAAATATTAAAACACACATTTTGTTTTTCAAAATTTTTTTTATTCTGTACATGTTTTAATGCTATAAAAATCCAATGTCAAACTATAGTATCATATAAACTAATATAGCAAAACATAACAATTCCAATTTGAAAAAACTCATTCAAATCAACCTAGAGCAGAATCCCTGAAGTTTTTTTTTAAGATAAAAAAGGTAAAAGGTAAAATAATGTCCCCAGTTGTTAGAAGATATATACCTAATGGTAAAGTTAGTTTTACCTAATAGAAGAGGCAAAGTGAAACACAGATTTGACAATGTTGCCAGAGTAAAGGAATATATACAAAGAAAACATATATAGAAGTATAATCACAGACATTTCTAAAACTTTTTTTAGGGATATTACAGTACATAAAAATTGGCTTTACATTATATATGAGAATATGCTTTAAAATCATTATATGAGGTATTTTCTGATAACATGTAGTGTATAAGATGATCAATCTTAGAGATGATCGGGATAACATTAGTTATATGAGTGTGTTAAAAAAAGATCATACGTGTTATGCTATCCCAAGATACATTTTTGGAGCAATGGGAAGTACCTCTTTCTGTAGTCTGCAGTTAACTGGGCTTTGAGAAGAAAGTGCCCCCTCTTACTGCTGCTTCTATAAGTGGGAAGTACTGAGCCTGGTGTCAGATTTAATTTACATGCAAAACAAACCATAGCACGAACACCAATGAGAGAAGTCATTGTTGATTATTTACCAGGCATTCCTAAAGGCTATATACAAACATTTCCTACTAAACCAATGCATGTAAAAAGGGTAAGTTTTGTAAAATAAACCAAATAAAAACAATTTCTACTTTGTGTATACATCTTAAAGAGAGACCTGTGTATTTTCAAAGTAAAGACAAGCTATTTTTATACCTTGTTTAAAGTGATCCACAATAATTTAAAATATGTATATAAAAGGTAAGAATGGAGTATTCATACATAAATGGTTTATTATATATTGCTATGGGATCACTTTAAACCTACATACTACCATGGTAAAATACTATAGTTACTAGTATGTAGAAAATAAATTCACATGAAAAGCAATGGATTGGTTGTTTCTTGGCCAAATTTTTTTCATGGAAGTTTCCTGGACTGTCATAAAGCACAAGGAAACTTGCTAAAATGTTTATTTTTCAAGATATGAGAATACTAACTAGAACAAAAGAGTATATAAATATATACATATATATCCATCAGTGCCATCTGACATATCCTCAATTGTTTCCTCTTTACCAAATATTGTACTATCTTGCTATATTAGAATCAATATTAAACCTACAAAACTACTTTAGGCTGATTGTAAAATCCTTGTACTTGCTATGTTGTGCAAACAGCGTCCATTAATTAAAAGACTACAATTCTTGTATATAATTCTAAAACGGAGCATAAATAAACACATTTTTTGGTAAGTATATATCATCTCCTAGTTAACATATTCCAAGTGCTCTCCATACTCCTCATTCAGTCATTCTGGAAGACACGGTCATATTGTGAATGGACATTGTTCAGAGTAAATATCTACTAAACGCCCAGCACCACTTATTAAAGGTACGTAATTCATACAGTGTATATTTATATTAATTAAATTGACTTTTGTATGCTTTAACTCAATCTATTTTATCTACCTTACATAATGTAGCTTCATGTAGCATTGTCTAAAGTGTCGAATGCTTTATCAAAAACATTATACATATTAGTTAATATGATTTATTGGACTTTTTGTATACTTTGTAGGTTTTGAAAAGTTTGGTATTTGTTAAATGAAGCTCTCACTGGGGTATACTCCTCTAAAATTATTGAGCATTCTTTATAAGACTTTAAACCATTAAGCAGACCTTTCTGATTAAAACATTTTGCTTTATTTTTTTCTGAAAATGTAATTCACAATGGAGGGAATTACTTTCATAGGTGCATTGTGAAATAAATATGTGTACGTACAATCACCAGTAGGGGAGGCAAACAAAAAAGTTATGCACACTGGACAACTTAGCTCATAAAAATGGGTTCACCATAATTAATATACCAGACACACCCCATTAAAGATAATAAGGGTCCCATAGGATCAGCTGTCATACATCAGTAGACAGATTCGTCTTTACAGTTTATTCTGTTGATATGGAGGGACAGATGAATAGATAAACTAATGCAGATGGGAACTAAGCCTATTATGTTAGACATTATGTTAGAGTCCTGTGCTACAATAAACATATGTCTGACTGCTGTAACAATATCAATCAATATAATCAGCTTATAATCAGCCTGAAAATAATAGTGATAAAAGGCGAACATTTGTTATAAGGATTTCATGCTCATGAGATTATTTTTGGTATATAACTGTTGCATAACTGATTGTACTATAGCCTGTGCTATAAACTGTGTAAATATGCAGTGACTTTTACATACCTTGCATAAATCAATAGTGTGACCAAATAAAAGAAAAATTTGGGCCCATTTACTAAGGACAGTGCAGTGTGCACTATGTGCAGTTACCCCCGTGTAGTGTGTAGAGGGCGCCAGATTCAGGATTTCTGGTGCACGTTCTTCATGAATCTGGCGCTCCCTACAATGCCCTGACAGAGTCCACCACTTTTTTATGGTTCATCCTTACCATAGCGCTTACAACACAATTCTGTCAAACTTTGCATGTTAAATGTGCCGCATGGTCCGACTGAGCACTGGAATGCCCCCTAATTTGTGTTGCATGAAGATTAGTGGCGCATGTGCAGGAAATGTGTCTCAGACACTTGTTAAATACTTCTACAAGCAGTTTGCACTGAAAAGAACATGAAAAGTCCACCAGAAAACTGGCGCAAGGACCTTTGTAAATGTCGGCCAGTGTAACCTATTTTATAATAGCAAATGGTTTCATTTTCCACTTATCTGGCTCTCAACCCTTATTTGATTTTCTCTCTTAAATCTCATCTGAATTTGTACTCTTGCAAGCTGGACAGACAGAAGATCATAATGGTATCTGATTATAGAAAACTGTAAGAGTAAATAGGAGCTGAATAGGAACATTTGGGGAGATGTACTGTATTAATGTGTCGGTTTTTAAACCTGTAGAGTAGAACTAGACAGTTCTCTACTGCACCAGAATAATCCCTCGGTTTGTTGCTGGATGATTAATCTGGTGCAGTATAAGACTGGCGAATCATACTTTGCACCTCCTATTAAGTGCAAAGTGTTGGTATTGGTTAAGTTTGTTGCGCTACAATTTTGAATTTTCTGTTTTCTGATGAGGCCATGTCCCCTTTTACTGTGGTAATGCACCTTCTATGGACAAGTCAGAAAACTGCCTAAAAATTGTCTAAAACCCTCAATAAATGTGGCACACAGCATTTTAGATGCAAATTACTCCAGTATTCTTGTGCAGACAGATAGATTCACCTCCCCTACTGTATCTCCACCTTCCACAAATGAAGACTACCTAAAGTAGTGTCCTGTATTGTTCCTCATGCTTTCATACTGGACTATTGATTTCTGCAAAGTTTGTTGAAAGTTTAGTTGAAATTGAAGCTATAAGAACCCTATTAAGTATTTAGTGCTATGTATGTCTGATGAAATATAGAAAATGTAGTAATGCAAGCCATAAAGTGTCAAAATATGGCATAACATTTTATGATGATGGTTCTGAAAACATAGAGGAAGGAAGTACCCCTAGAGGGATGGAGGCCTGTCATGACTTGATTCTTCTCCTGTATTGAAAGTTATAGTATACAAATCATTTTTTGACGATATCTATTACCTAAACAAGATTATCTTCTTTTTATCTAAAATTTAAAGGACATCTACCATCACAATACCTGATGGTAGATCTTATACATACCTCCCTATCCCATACGGATCTTCAGAGTGCCTATTAGTTCCTTATATTAGTAATTATTCATGACTCTCGGCTAGGCCGGCTCGGCCTACACAGCGATCAGAGAACTGGTGATGTCACCGGCTCTCCCTCTGCAATTCCCACACTATGGGCGATCATAGCATTACATCTATACACACAACCGTTCTCTGACCGGAGTAAATTGTCATGAATTCATTAAGAATTGTCTATGTTAAGAAATTTTCTTATACAGGCGGTCCCCTACTTAAGAACGCTCGACTGGATATTGGTAATTTATTGTACTTTAGTCCTAGGCCACAATAAACAGCTGTAACAGTTATCAGAGGTGTCTGTAATGAAACTTTAGTGTTAATCCTGGTTCTTATGACAACCCAACATTTTTAAAATACAATTGTCAAAGAGACCAAAAAAGTTCTGGCTGGGATTACAATGATAAAATATACGGTTCCGACTTACATACAAATTCAACTTAAGAACAACCCTACAGACCCTATAGTGTATGTAACCCGGGGACTGCCTGTATTTCTAAACTGAAAATGTGTACAACTTTCTGTCTTTCTACTTGATAGACATGTCAGACATTTCTGGTCAAGCCCTCTTTTTGTTTTGCTTGCCATCTTTAAAGGGGACCAAGAAAGAAAAAAGTGATAAATTTGGCATATACCAAAATGTCCAGTTTGTTGAAGTCCACGAAGTAGTATAAAGATAACTGATAACTCCCCATTTCAGCCATGGCACAGTAGGTTTACCAGTGTCCTCCAGAAATAACAACATCTATAATTTAGCAGTATTTTCCCTTTGATTTGCGAAAAACAACTACTCGATTATAAGACTTCTAATAATACAAACACTTACATATATTAATGCATAAATAATAAACCCTAGTATAAAAAGAGTTTTCTATTCCACAGATTTCTACCAGCAACAGTCTTTGGATTGATCAAGCACTTTGCCCTCTAGTCATCCACACTGGCTTCCAGATAAAGAAAAAGGTAGAGCGTTCATAAGGGTTAATGGTGTTTGGAGGAAGATGGGTTGTGGATCCAGTCGAATATAATAAGTGACATGCTGCCAATCATAAATATGAAACCAACCACGAGGAAAATAAAGGCCTGTAGGATCAAACACATGAGTGTTACTCTTAATAGATCATTTTCATCATTTTCTCCTGGTATATAATGCTTGCACCATACTCATAACATACAACAATGGGCCACATGTATCACTCGTTTTTTAATCAGGCGCACCGTTTTTGCGCCATTTTTGCGACTTAACACCAAACTAGCCGCGCAGCAAAACTAACCAGCTTTCCCTCATTTATCCTAGCAATCCAGATGTTTTGCTGCGCCTAATGATATTCATCACTTGCAACGTTTCATTTAGGCGCAAAAACAGGCGCAAAAATACTCCAGCCCGAAGGTGGCGTAAACTGAGAAGTGACACTGAGCCCCTTTGCAGAACAGCTCATTTCTAGCAGCAAAGCTCAGCCAGACACTAGAACAGATAATACAGATATTAGATACACTGCAGACAGGAGCTGCTGACTCTATTTACAGTTCATCACCTTCTATTTACAAAACATTCTGCAAAATCCTGAGCTCAATGCAAGAGCTGAAAACTTTGCAGAATGTTGCAGATAGTACAGACAAGTGTCCCCCATGTAATTCTGCACAGTATCACCAGTGTGTCCGAGGGGGATACTGTGCAGAATTACAGGGGTGCAGCAGGAGACCAGCACTGGGGGATCCCCTCCAGGAGAAGTCACTGCTGAGGAGGTCACTGGGTGCAGGGTGTCACACACCTGGGTGCTGCTGTGAGTGTTGTCTTCATTCTGGGCTGTGGGAGAAGCAGAGAGGAGCTTGTAGGAGGATCACATGTAAGTGCCTGAATTTAACATTACTCCTAAATTGCACCAAAATTGCGCCTAAACTGTGTTAAAGTAAAGTGATTAATAAGAGGCAGGAAATTAACTTATCACAGATGGTTGGAGCTTGTGATAATTCTGGCAAAACAGTGTGCCAGAATTTAGGCGCAACTACTACACTTAGGCGCACAAAAGTGATAAATGTGGCCCTACGTATACAGAACTACATAAGACAAATAACTTCGTAACCGTTTTACCATTATGTTTTGACTTGAGTTAAAAAAGGATTTATTATTGAAATACAGCGCCCTCTATTGTTGTGAAGTCACTTGTACATTTATATGGAGACAATCCATCTTTTCCATTGTTCCTGGAGTTATGACTAATCCCTGAAAGGATGTCTGTACATTCTTTGGGTGTGTAGCACAATATTTAACAAGTCTGAACACTGTTAACTGGCTTGTAGAAAGAATGATAAGAGCCTGTACATTTGTGCAGATGTTGTGTAATAGGAAGCTGCATCACTCCATAGAACATGCGCTTATTACTAAGTGTTTGTATTTTTCCATTTAAATGTGCCGGAAATCTTTGGTAATACAGCATAATGTGGAAACACCATTGAGAGATATAGTACAGTCTATTAAATGCAGAAGTACCTTATTTTGTGTGGACTTGTAAAGATTTATATTTTTTTCATAAATAATAATAAATGTTAAGAAAGTAGTTTGTACAGTAGCCTTACATGAGGCTCTATGCAGAGGCACAGCTAGGCGGCCAACAAAGCATGTGTTCCTGGTGCTGGATGTCAGTAGGGGTCCTATCAAACCTCTTTATATATTATATATATTTAGATGGAGGTTATGGCCCCTTTGTGAAAGAAAGATGCAACTCAACTGCTGGTGGGCACAATTCTCAGTACTATTCTCAAAAATCCCAAAACCTGATTCTTATTAACGCTTTCACATACAGCAAAAGCAATTTACATTATGCTTTGTCCGCCCTCTGCTGGATTTAAGGTTGTGTTACAGCCTATGGTATATACACATAGAACTGACGATATTGGAAGTATAAAGGAATGGTCAATTAATAAGTCTTACCCCAATTTTTTGTGGTGATCGAAAAGGCTCTTTTTTCACTATTCGTAAATAAAACGCTGCCGGAAGAATGAAGATCAACATAGTAGCTGCTGATGCGCCTATTAACAAGAAAAGCATGATTCACATTTAATATGGAGGTGTTTTTTTTTTTTATACTATTTATTAATAAACACGGGTGACTTTAATGATAAATATAAATGAATATAGAATACTCTGGGTTTGATCATATTCTTCAAGGTCCTCATGGTGCAGCTGACACTCACTGGTATCTACGAAAATTAGGTATTGCTACCGCTCTACTGAAGAATAAAGTTATATAACTCTAGAACACACAGGAAATGCCTTAAAAATGAGCAGCTAAAAACAATGGCAGAATTGCTTTAGTCTTCATTCCTACCACAAATAGTTTTCTGACAGTTTCTAAACATATTGTTGGGGCATATTTATCAGGACCTCTGCACCACGTCAGTGGCGCAGAGGCCCTGAAATAGTTGCAAATGCTAGCTTATTGCTAGCACTTACGATTTTTTGCCCCAATCCATGCCAGTGGGGCGTGAAGGGGGGGGGGGAGCGACTTTTCATATGCCATTGCGTAGGATAAACGCTTCGCAGCCTCCCGCCCCAATACAACAAAAGGCGGAAGCCTCTTGATGTATCCCGCTGCGAATATGCAGTGGTGGGGCTGTCATATATGCCCCACTAGCCCAGATATATCATTGACCCAGATGTATTATTGTGTCTGCACCTGTTTTTGTCTAAGTTTTCACTTAAAGAGGACCTTTCACCACCTCATTTGTATGTAGATTAGCATATAATACTGTAGGGGCTATTACACAGATCCAGTGGCACTTTGAATTTTCTTTCTAGTGTTTATGTCATGTTTGCATTGCATTTACGCTTACACAGCATTTGCTTCTCATTCATGTGGTGTGTGGGTCGAACTTAAACAGCATATGCATCTCACTTACGTTTACGTGATGTTTGCGCCGCATTTACGCTTAGGCTTATGTGGCATTTGCGTCACATTTACTATAACATGGCATTTGCGTTGTGTTTACACTTACAATTACATGGAGTTTGCATTTACACTTACATGGCATTTGTGCTGTGTTGACGCATATGTTTATGTTGCGTTTGTGTCGCATTTGCTTCCTTTTCATTGCATTTAAGTCTCAATTACGCTTACCCTTAAGTGGCGTTTGTGTTGCAATTACAATTACATGGTGTTTGTCTCACGTTTATGCTTCAGCAACATTTGCATTTATGCTGCGTTGCATTGTGTTTACGCTTACATGGCATTTACATTAATGTCCCATTTACCCGTTTGCTTTTCATTCGCATTTACGGAGCTTGCATTGCATTTGTGTTTATATCTGCGTGGTGTTTGCATTTATATGGCGTTTAGATCGTGTTTATATTGCACTTGCATCACGTTGTGTTGTAACATTGCATTTTTGTAAACATAATATATGCTAATCTCCATATAAGTGACGTGGTGAAAGGTGCTCTTTATAAAAGGGTCTTTTGTGCTTGCAGAAAAAAGATAACCTGCTCACCAGCTTGTTTGGCAAAACAAATCTGTGACATTAGTGAGACAAACTGCACTATGGCAGTTAACATATATACGGGCCATTGTGTCTGTGCCAGTTTTTTGTCTACCTTCTAAAAAGAAGGTCTTTAGAGCTTGCACGTGTATTTATGAAGTGTTTCGGACACTTTTGTGTCGCGGTTGCTTATTGTCCAATACTTTAGAAAACTGTGCACCTAAAAGTGCATGGTTGTGCTTATTCTGAAGTTACAATACATTTATTACTGAGCTGCGACACAATTCTGTCCCAACAGCATGAAGCAAAGTGCACAAAAAAAACAGGGTACAACTGTGTGCACACCCAGAAAACTGACCAGATTTACTGAGTGTGCATTATTGGATTATCTGGCACCAAGTGCACATTAGTGAGACAAACTGCACAAAGGCATTGGTACCATTTATAAGAAAAACGTTCCTTAAAATGCAAGCCTAATATGGTTAAACTGATGCAAAAATTTTCTAGATATGGCTATTATTTAAATTCAGGATGTTACGTGGGAAGTAGCAGGGTACAATTTGTTCAGGTACAGATACTGGGTATGCATTTAGAAACTACACACAGGCTCTGTAGGTAAATGGTGCTCTGTTAATCTCTCATCTTGCGCTCCTCATAAGCTATCATACACAGAATGTTGCCTACAAGAGTATCTTTTGACATTTGGTCTACAATTACTTTAGTTTTAATTTGTTTTAGTACAACTATATCCATAAAAAGTTGTATCCTCCTTATGTAATTGTATATGCAAAGTATTACATAATGCATAAAACCAGCGTTAAACTTGCCAAAGCAAGCATATAGCTTAGAGCATCTGGACCACAGGACAACAAAACAGTTCATTGTACATATGTTGACGGTTTTGTAGTGTCCCTTTGTTGTGGTTTTGTTATTGTATATAAAATGTTGGGCCTAGTAGTATCTTCATGTAATGGAAACACAGTCTACCTACCCAAATATATGGCCTATATATAGAAAAAAAATCACTATATAAAAAAGATGATAACCAACCTATGAACCCAAAGATATCCTTGATAGTAGGCACAAATATAACTAGAGTGTTGTTAAAGGCCAGGAGAACAAGTGCTATCAGGAAATGACGTAGTAAAGAGAATGGTCTTCCAGGAAATAAAAGTGCAGTGATTGATGTACGGATCTGGAAAACAAATAAGGAAATTATTATATGAAGATCTCACGTATGAAACATTAATGAAGTTCAAGAAATCAGGTGGGGAGAGTTTATCATTGTCCCATTTATGGCACCCACAATATTCCCTGGACAGTTCTCTCCTGTAGTCTCTAAGTTAATGTAGTGCTTCCGTTCTTGCCATTGCTGGAGGTGCCAGCAGTTGGACCCCCAGCAATCAGATGTTTGAAAAGTATCTCAGCACAACACACATATAGATAAAATAACAATATAATAATATCATGACCTGTCCAGGGACATAATAAAAACTTATGAGCCCCCGGGCAAAAGTTTACAGAACCTTTCCTCAGGCCAATCAGCACCTTTTAGCAGGTGCATGACACAGCACTAGCATCCTTGTATAGTACAGTAGACACCTCTATAATAGTGATTAGACGCTGGGAAAAAAACTTTATTGCCGTTTCTGAATGTGGTATGAATAGAGCAAAAGAAAAATACTATAATCCTTGCCACTTGTCTCTATAGCTTTTGTTACTTGACTACATACTGATCTAAGTCAATGATTAAAGATACTTTATATGTAGTCTATTATACACATAGGCTCCAAAATATTTCCCTGGCACACGTCACATTCTTTTCTGCATTTACACAACTGATGGACTCAGTGACCTAAGCAGGACGTACAAAATAGTGTAGAGCACAGTGTAACTGAAGAGAGAAGTAGGTGAAAGTTCACTAAAAGCATTTAAAGGATTCAATTACTATGCACCACATGGTATGGGTGTGGAGAGGAAGACGCTTGTACCTGGAAACTCAGATTCATTTCCACCAGATAATTGTAAGACATTGCTGAATGCGCTCACTTCGTGGAAATGAAGAAACTTGTTTAGTCTTGAAATTATAAGGGCACATGCCAAATATTTCTATGAGCGATACACTGTGTCAATAATGTTTACATAATGTGCTATACAAGTGAAACTTTTATGAGAAGATGTTTGTTGAAATCCTTCTAATAAACTTTAAGGGAAGGCTTTATCATATAGTGGCGTATGACGCGGATAGTCCCTCCCTTCTGGTAAATCTGTATGGGGTTGCGCCAATGGCATTTGCATGCAAAGTCCACCCTAGCAAGGCTTTTTACCATGTGGCGACACACTGAGCTGCTGGCCACGCCCCATTCACACACCTCTACGCCCACTTGGCGTGGAGGCGGTTTAGGGGGAGCAATTGGAGCAGTACCTGGCCGTTTGCTGGGAACTTGGCACACAGGGATGAACATCCCAGTTCATGAGCCTAGTGAGATTGACCACCTCTCGGATTTGCTAAGCAAAGCAATCCTGATAATAGGGGTTCACCAATATGTATGGTCTGGAGTAGGTCACACAAAAATAATATCGGCTAAGCCCACTGATTTCAGCATGGCTAGACATTCATTTTTTATTCTGTTCTTAGGATACTTAAACGGCCCCGCATATACACACACATTACAAAAAACATGAAGTTGCCACCCCTGTTAACTGTATACTATATAAATATAAATGCATACATGATATTCCCATGTTCAAACACATGTAATTAAACATGTATAAATGTAACAGGAGAGGATTCTCTCTATGAGATAATCTATAATGCTGCAGGGGTGGTCAGTCATGAGGCTCATAGTAACCTACTGTGCCCCCCCCCCCCCCAATGTATTGCTTCTTTTATCCTGAGCGCGTGTTTTCAGAACTAAGAGAAGAAAAGAGAATCCCATCAGGTAGCAGCACCAGACCCTCACCACTGCTCAGACAACATTATACAGGTTTAGGGAGTAAACAGTCCATCCAAATTAAATTGAACAAGGAGTACAAGATTTTATATTTACAAACACCATCCCATCACCTTGGAATGTGCCTACTGATATTTTGTGTCAGCCTGTAAGCTATTTCACATTCTTCAACATCAGCTTTTACTACCTGCTGACAACATTTATCCAGAGTGACAGGTAAAACATGTTCTTTTGCCTTTACTGAAGGGCTGACAATGGGTACTATGCAATATTTTACAACATTAACGTGGAATACTTACTATTTTAACATTTGTATGTTAGATACATTTCCAGTATACCTCTATGAGACATTGCACCAGTGTCTGAGCAAACATGTTTAACTTTTGTGACAAGATTATATTTAGAACACATGAAAGGCAATACTGCCATAACAAGCCAACAGCTGCCTTAAATCTTCAAAGCTAATGCTCCTCTGAAAGCCATTGCTAAAAATGTTCACCCTACTTCAAGAGGTTTTATTGCATTGAAAATGATCTACTAACACGACAGCAGAGGGCACTATAGATAAGAATGATTATTCCAACTCATTTCTGTTGAACTGCACACCTAAAGTGGGTATGGGAAGTACAAACTTTTCACTTCAAAGTTTACTTAAAATTTGTAACTTTTTTTTTCATTGCATCCAATTATTAAAATAAAAAAAGTTTTATTGTTTAAATAGATTTTGTTAGTTTTTAGGATGTTTTAACAAATAGCCAAAAATAACCATCTCATTTACATAAAAAAAAAATTTTTCTCACAAATGTACACTCTGCCCCCCCATCTTTAAATAAAGAAAAGTATATATTTTTGCTAAATTGTTAAACAACAAAAACTGAAACATCACATATGTATTCAGACCCTTTGCTCAGCATTGAGTAGAAGCATCTTTTGAGCTAGGACAGCCATGAGTCTACTTGGGAATGATTCACACCTGGATTTGGGGATTCCCTCCAGTTCCCTCAGGTTGAATGGTGAACATTGGCAGACATCCATTTTCAAGTCTCTCCAGAGATCTTCACTTGGGTTTATGTCAGTGCTGTGGCTGGGCCAGTCACGAACGGCCACAGAGTTGTTTGTAAGCCACCTCTTTGTTATTTTAGCTGTGTGCTTAGGGTCAATGTCTTGTTGGAAGCTGAACCTTCGGCCCAGTCTGTGGTCCATAACGCTATGGAAGAGGCTTTCAACCAGGATATTTCTGTACTTGGTTTTAACCAGTTGTCCTGTCCCTGCAGCTGAAAAAACACTCCAATAGCATGATGCTTCCACCACCATGTTTCACTGTTGGGATTGTATTTGACAGGTGATGAGTAGTACCTGGTTTTCTCCACACATAACGCTTAGAATTAACACCAAATAGTCCAATCTTCATCTCATCAGACCAGCGAATCTTATTTCTCATAGTCTGGGAGGTCTTGTGTTTCTCTGCAAACTATATGTGGGCTTTTATATGTCTTGAACTGAGGAGAGGCTTCTGTTGGCACACTCTGCCAAAAAGCCCTGACTGGTGGAAGGCTGCAGTGATAGTTGGCTTTATGGAACTTTCTGCCATCTTCCTAATGCATCTCTGGAGCTCAGGCACAATGATCCTGGGTTTCTTCTTTTCAAGGCTCTTCTCGCTCAATTGCTGAGTTTGTCAGGATGGCCAGGTCAAAGAAGAGTTGTGCCCATCCCAAACTTTTTCCATTTAAGGATTATGGAGGCCACTGTGCTCTTAGAAACCTTGAGTGCTGCAAATTTATTTTTGTAACCTTGCCCACAATTCTGTATCTCTGCTCCTTGGGAAGTTCCTTAGAACTCATGATTCTCATATGCTCTGGCATGCACTGTGAATAGACAGGTGACTGCCTTTCCTTTTCAAGTTCAATCAGTTTAATTAAATTAAACAAAGCTGGACTCCAAAGAAGGAGTAGAACTATCTCAAGGAGGATCAGAAGCAAATGTGAGTTAAATATGTGTAAGAAAAAGTGGTCTAAATCCCATGATCATTTCTGTTTGAGGCGAGCCGCAAAGTGTACATTAATGAGAATTTTTTTTTTGATCTTACCAATTGGCTGCAATGAAACAAAGAGTGAAAAATGTAAAGGGGTCTGGATGCTTCCCGTACCAACTGTATATAACAGTTCCCTTATTTTAGCATATAGCATGATATATCAATTAAAACAAGTAATATTAATAACGATGAATCACATTTAACCTTTTGTCTTTTGTTCTACAAACTAATTTCATGCCATTTAAACCTTTTTCAATGTAAATACCTTAAAGTATCTGCTATATTATATAGTACTGCTTCAAAGTATATAGATTCCCATCATATAACTTCTGATCAGTAGTGAATTTTAAAAAACAGTTATTAAAGGATACTTTCAAAAGTCCTCCGTTATTGTCCATAAGTTTATCCACTATATTTTACTTAAGTTAAATGTATAAAAATACTTACAGGAAATAACACAATTGGTACTGTCAAGGTCACAGCCACCAGTACAGCCAGACGCACACATAGAAGTAAGGTGTCAAACTTATACACTTTTGTGTAAGTATGAAGCAATTCATCTTGAACTTCTCCTGCAGGATTAAATTAAACAATACAATGTGGTTAACAAATAATCACTTTACTGTTTTTATTACCTAGGAAGTAATTTGTTAAGAGGGTTTTCCTACAAATCAAGTTGCTGCACTCAAAAATCTCTGTAGAGATTTGTAAAGTTCTATAGAGATGAATGGAGCAGAACGGACATTTGTGGCCATCTGCTCCATTCATCTCCAGGAGCGACGAGGATTCTTCGGGGGATACCTGGGACCCTGTCGGACCCCCCATTTTTGTGATTTGTGGAAGTCTCATCACTTAGACCCCCACCGATCAGCATGTTAGGCCTTATGGATTAGTGTGAAGACCCCTTTTAAGGATCTATATATCTTAAGAGTTGTACGCAGGAGCAGAGGTCAAGATAAAACATATAAAGACATGTCTTTAATGATCTCCCAATTATCACTACATCTTCATTTGGTTTTATTTCTATTTATACTGTGTACTTTCATATTTAGAAAACTTAAAAAGGTATTTGTGTGAGACTGTGGACGAGAACATTTTAAAACTTTGCCAATGCCACTATTTATGATATCTGTTGTGATATCTTTGGGTGCATCTCGCCAGGTAAAACATCCCTCTGTAGTACAATTGCAATAAATCACTTTTTAATTACAGCGACGGGGCCCATTCCATCTTAAGATTTTGGGCATCAAACTTCATGCTGTCGAGCATAGTGAAGTACAAAGGTGTTCTAAGTTCATGAGTTCCCATCAAAAAGATGCCGAATGAAGGACATAGCTGAAGAAAGTTGAAGAACTGGAGATGATGTTACATTGAGCAATTACATGTTGAGATTTCTATGGCACCAAATGGCCAGCTGCTCTGAACTGATTTACATTACATATCATTTGCCAGAACACTGCCAATGAGTTAGAGGACATTAATGTGTCATTTATCCATAATTGTTTATTCCCAGAATTGTATTTCTATGTTGTGTAAATGACTATACTTCCTGTCTCTTAACATACGAATTTGAAACATCTATTACCAATAGTTTAAAGCCACCTATGAGATGTATAATAAGTGCTATATATATAAAGATACTTTATTAAAACAGTTTTTGAAGTATGGATTGAAGAAAGTAAATTTCCAACATATGTTTGTTTTCTAAATATCCATTATTATAGCTGTGTCCAAAGTTATTTATGGAATATATTGCCTAACTAAATCAACTGCAATGGGCAGCATAAACATTATTTCTTAATGTAATAAGCATAACCTCTTTTCATTCATGTGGCGCACCCAAGTGGTTCCAAAGTGCATAGCTGCAAATGTTATAGATAGTCTAAAAGGGTGTGATGTATCTTTGGATGAACTCTGGCGCATCATGGTTCTGAGGTCATAATGATCCCTGATGTTGTTTGGTGTAGTTATGAGAAATTGGGAGAACTGTCAACATTAGCATTTGGCTACTATAATAATATAAGTTCTTTAACCCACACAGAGATTGAACCTTGGCATAAGGTCAATCCCAGCAAAGAGCTTGGGTAAAATAAATGTGATCTGGACAAAACTCGGAAAATCATGAAACAAGCTCAAATATATAATTTATATGTATGGATTAACATAATTAACATTATATAGTGTGCATTAAATTAGGGTCATTCAAGGATTTTTTCCTATACTTTGTTCTTTGATAAGTAAACATATTTTCTGTTGTTTCCCATAAAGCCCAAAGTGTAATGAAAGGACATCAGCAGTGATGTCATTGCAGGATGTGCTGCTGGTATAGAGCACCCGATTTAGGTCACAATGCTTGTTATAATTTTACAAGTGAGGGACCTGCTAACCATAGAAACCCCCTTTAAAATAATAGAGTAGGAATGGGATACAGTAAGTTCTTGCATCAGTATTAGAAAAAAAAACAAGATATTATTATTGTAGCTCCTCTGGCCTAATGTCTATATAAAAGATAATACCTTTTCCCACCATTAATATTATCCACTATAAAGCCATATTATATTAGATAATCGTTTTTTGACTTACCATAAAATGTAAGGTAACCAAACAGTGCAGCCAAGAGATACATGGCCAACATTGCAGCTATTGACACATTAGACACATTCTGCATTTTCCTCCGGGAACGGCTAGAAGGAGGTAATTAAATTGCATGTCAGAATATCATGAGACTCACTTGCGGTAATAAGGAAATTAATAACTGCTTAGACACTAGACTATTGCTGCTCCTTATCCTTCTTTGTACACCATTTACCGTATATACTCGTGTATAATACTCACCCTCCAGTGTCCGGATCACTGGGACGGGTCCCGATCTTCAGCGTGAGTCTCCCGATCTTCGGCACGGGTCCTGGTGGCTCCTCTTCTCTCTACTCTCTTCTCTCACCAGCAGAGTCGCGTCCACACTATGCTGCCGTGGTGTCACCGCTGATGACGTCATCAGCGGCGACACTGCCACAACATATTGTGCGCCCCCCGGCAGGTCGCATGGATGCGACTCTGCCGGCGAGAGAAGAAAGGAGAGGACCCGTCGGGACCCACGCCAAAGATCGGGAGCCTTTTGCTGAAGATTGGGACCCGCGCCAACAATCCGGACACCGAAGGGTGAGTATTAAGTTTTTTATATTTTTTGGCAGGGAATGGCTGTATACTATATGGGGGCTGGCTGTATACTACATGGGGGTTGGCTGTATCCTACACCCTCGGCTTATACTCAAGTTAATAGGTTTTCCCAGTTTTTGGTGGTAAAATTAGGGGTCTTGGCTTATACTCGGGTCAGCTTATACTCGAGTATATATGGTACTTTTATCTTACTCATAAGCACATTTCTCTTAACTAGTTATATGTGAGAAGCAGCTTCATTTAGTCATGCAGCCAACATGCTAAATCATACACAATTTTGCTAAATTGACATGTCTCTCTCTCTCTCTGAAGTGAAGCTGATGCAACCCCCAAAACTGCTAACAAAGAACTCTCCAACTTTTATGGGAACCTGTCAGGTCCATTTGGAACACTAAACGATCCACAGGTCCTTATATGAGCTCTGTCTATGACCACTTGTCCATTACAAACTTTAATACTCAACATGGTCCAGAGCTCTCAAGGCCTACATGATGCTTTAACCCCTTAAGAACGCAGGGTTTTTACGCTCATTTCTCGCTCTACACCTTCAAAAATCCATAACTTTTTCATTTTCCATGTACAGAGCTGTGTGAGGGCTTATTTTGTGCTTAACAAATTGAACTTCTCGGTGATGTTATTTATTATTCCAAGCAGTGTACTGGGAAGCTGCTGGGGTCACTTTACAGGTTTTATTGCGTTTTAATACATTGTCAAAAATCTGGCGCTAATAACTTTTTCATACTGGTGATTACACAGCTGTGTTAGGTGTCATATTTTGCAAAATGAGCCGACATTTTCATTGCTACCATTTTGAGGCCTGTTCAACACTTTGATCACTTTTTAATTAAATTTTTTATGTGTTGTAAAATGGTGTAAAAGTCGCATTTTGGACATTTGGGCGCTATCTTCCAATATGTGGTTCACCACCAGCCATAACCGTTTTTATATTTTGATAGATCAGGAATTTTGGGATGCAGCGATACCTGTTGTGTTTTTGATTTTTACAGTTTACTTAGTTTTATATCAGTTTTAGAGATAGGATTTGAATTTTTAATATTTTATAAATTTTTTTAACTTAAAAAAAAATTTTTTCACTACTTCTTAGACCCTCTATGGAACTTTAACCCTAGATGGTCTGATCAGTCCTACCATATACTGCAATAGTACTGTATTGCAGTATATAGCGTTTTTGCATAGGATTGCATAGGATTTTGCATAGGATTGCATAGTGGCTCATTGTAATGAATCTTCAGAAACCATGCAGCCTCGGGTCTGACGAAGACCCGAGGCTGTCATGGCAACCGATCAGGTTGACATTCAAGGGAGCAGTGATCTCAATAAAGTAATATGCCCATGAGCCCTCTTCATACACCCTTCATAGCTCTTTGGCGGATATATCCGTTGCAGAGTGTGAAGGGGTTAAAGGACATCTACCACCAGGATAAACAAAATTGTAAACCAAGCATACTGACATACTGGTGTGTGCCCCCTCTTTTAGCATTTTAGGATCTAATTTTTACAGGAGAAGGTTTAAACAATTATGCAAGTGAACCAGAGGGGTTCCGGGCTCCATTGATGTCAATGGAGCCTGGATTCAATCAGGTTCATTTACATAAATATTAAAGCCTTTATTTCTTAAAAAGAAGAGCACAATATGCTACAAGAAGAGAAGAACCTGACAAAGGGGGTACACACCAGTATGTCAGTGTGCTTGGTTTACAATCCTTCATCCTGATGGTAAATTTGCTTTAACAGTGCTAGCATAGTCCATACTGGCTTTACATCACAGGTGATGTAAGTATGGCACAAACACAATGAAGCTGGGGTGCTATGACGGCTTCATTGAAGAGTTGGTATAGAAGGCACTGGCGCCAAGAACTCTAGATGTGACTCCAATGAGCCGCATTGGACTCACACAAGGTTAGTATAAATGTTTGTTTTTTCTTATTGCACCTACAGACAGGCTGATTTTGGACAATAAACTACTGGTCCATAAATTCCTGTAGTTGGTTTAGTGTCCCAAATCGACCTGACAGGTTTTCTTTAAAGGATCTATTTTTAGTTCTTCTGGACGTTCTCCTATCCCATTCACATATGTTACATATAATTTTTAATATTTAAATTCATACCTTTTCAGCTCACTGTAAATTGGTAAGACCTCTGGATGGCACACAAAAGCAAAGGCTAGTATAGGAATAGCATAAGCTGTCTGTAAGATATAAAGACGGCCAGTTACTATCCTGAAGCAAAGTTGCAATACTTTATAAGTTTCTACAGTTATCATACTTTGTAATGTAAATGTGATGTATTTACTGTAATGATAGAAAAATGATGTCATGGTTAATAGAGAAAATTTGAGCAGGATTTTCTTTTGATGTATATTTCTTATTATATTGAGAACTACATGTGCTCTGTGTCTGTAATATCTATGACAACTATGGCACTGATCTCAGGGACCATGGCAGCAAGTTACATGTGTTTGTTCACAACATTTGCACAGCATGCTGGAGAGACAGCATGGATTGCATAGATTGTATCAGGCCTGATAACATGTTATGAGGTCATATCACAAGCCTAGAAAACATTGAAGCTTTGTAATCCACAGGTAGTGTGTTACAGAGCAGGATTTGATTAGACAATATATAGTTTTGTGTATTTTAAACATTTACAGGCGGTCCCCTACTTAAGAACACTCGACTTACATACGACCCCTAGATACAAACGGACCTCTGGATATTGGTAATTTATTGTACTTTAGTCCTAGGCTACAATAAACAGCTGTAACAGTTATCACAGGTGTCTGTAATGAAGCTTTAGTGTTAATATTGATTCTTATGACAACCCAACATTTTTAAAATCCAATTGTCACAGAGACCAAAAAGGTTCTGTCTGGGATTACAATGATAAAATATACAGTTCTGACTTACATACAAATTCAACTTAAGAACAAACCTATAGACCCTATCTTGTATGTAAACCGGGGACTGCCTGTATATCTGTGCTCTTTGCTGCGAGGTGGTGCTATCATTGATTCAAAGCCTCATTTCTAAGACACCTACTAAGGCGTCTTATATATATATATATATTATACATTCACATTGCTCAAAATAATAAAGGATACACTCAAATATCACATCTGATTGAGCACATCTGGCACATCATGTCTCGATCACCAATGTAATGTTGCACTAAAAACTGTCCAGGAGTTGGCAGATGTTTTAGTCCAGGTCTGGGAGGAGATCCCTCAGGAGACGATCTGCAACCTTAACAGGAGTATGCCGAGGCATAGTAGGGAGGTCATACATTCATCCAGATCGAGGATATGTCATTTGTATGTTCCCTTAAAGAGAACCTACCACCACGAATCTACCTATAAAGGTAGATCGGGTGGTAGGTGGATGTAAGGGACGTGAGGAGAGCTCTTTTTAGAGCTAATCCTCACGTCCCCACTAACTTTTGGGAAACTTTATTGACCGAATATGTAAATTTAGTTATGCGGCTACTGGGGCGTGGAGTAGCCGTCACGAGGCTACACAGCGCGGCTACTCCACGCCCCAGTAGCCACATTACTCCTCCTACCCTGTTGTGTGCGGTGCGCAGCTCCTCGTAGCTGCGCGCCCTCGTCCGATATGATGGCGTTCTGCGCATGAGCAGAACGCCGGCTGAGCAGTCCCAGCTCCGAGGCCGTAGCTGGCTTGTCAGACGAGGGCGCGCAGCTACGAGGAGCTGCGCGCCGCACACAACAGGGTAGGAGGAGTAATGTGGCTACCGGGGCGTGGAGTAGCCGCGCTGTGTAGCCTCGTGCCGGCTACTCCACGCCCCAGTAGCCACATAACTAAATTTACATATTCGGTCAATAAAGTTTCCCAAAAGTTAGCGGGGACGTGAGGATTAGCTCTAAAAAGAGCTCTCCTCACGTCCCTTACATCCACCTACCACCCGATCTACCTTTATAGGTAGATTCGTGGTGGTAGGTTCCCTTTAACTTTTTTGAGCAGTAATAGTAAAAGAGGATGAAGAGCATATGAACTATACAAATACCTAGCATGGTTGTTTCTTTGATGTATATACCATGAACCTACCTGTGAATTGAACACAAAATATTTGGGCTGGCATTTATCATCATTACGGGATTCAAACTCCACACCACTTGCATGGGTATTATCCTTGTGTTCATTCAGGTCTGTCCCTTCCTGAGTATAATCCATCATAAAATTCACACCAGAATTAAGGGTATAGTTCTGCATCATAACAGGGGGTAGGTGGTAAGTGCTGTTTGTTAAATTTCCAAAATGTTGATCCAGCATAGGCAATGGACAGGGTATCTGAGTCTTTTTATAGATGACCTATAACAATCAATTAAACAGATATTAATAATTTTATACTCAAATTTAGGTTTCTTCTATTTTTTATACATTTTATACATTTCAAGGAACTACAACAGCAAGGAATAAAATATACCTAAATATATTAGTATATTAAATATACTACCCGTCAGATTTTACTAAGGTGGCTTTGGCCCTTTAATAATCTGCCAGCAGTATCTAGGACTTAAAAAAAATTGCAACACATATGCCAGGAGGGAAGCAACTCAGCAATTCTATTTTTTAAAAAAAATTGTTTTAATCTTGGTTTAGACGGCGTGACACTAGCAGTGGTTCTATGTTTAATCCACTATTTGTCAGTTGCATAAAAAGGCTAGTGTAGTTTTTTTAGTAGTAAAAAGCAGTAAAATCCCATTGCTATTTTTATGCCCCCTTTCGACACAAAAAGTCAAGAAAAGCCTACAATAAATGTCTCCCAATATGTTCATCATATTAGTAAGTCAGTAATCTGTACAAAAGTAGATAATAACTCTTACCACACTGACGAAAAAGACCATACAAGACAGAGAAAATCCGCTTGTGTACCCAAGGTAACCTGTTCAATAATAACATAAGAGTGAAAAGACTTAGACAGGATCAAAGTAACATTGGATAAAGCTTGAAACACAAATCATTCGCAACAGTTCTAAGACATCTGTTTAGTCTGTATATTACATTAACCAGTCTACATAATATAAGGGAAAATGTTCAAGTTTACCTAAATTCTTCAGAAGGGACAATGGAAGAATAACTCCGATAGACACAAATATTACCAGATAGTTTCCATTCAGGTACCATTCCCTGTACAGATAAAACATGGTTTACAATTTAAAAAAAAAGAAATTCCCAAAATTTGGCTTAATAAACTACAATAACCATTAGGCACATACCCAGAATTCTCTTCCAATTGTAAGAAAGTTCTTATAACTTCTGGAAGCTCATATTTGACAATAAACAAATAACTTGACATTGCTGAAAAGGGAAAATTAGATTAAATGCACAAACTGTATATTTAATAATTATTGCATAGGTAATACTGAATATATTAAGGGTGATGATGCATGAAGTCAGGATTTTCTTATTAAGACATCAAATCTAATAAATCCTTAAAGTGGAAGTTGTTAATGTTGTACATGACTAACATGACTACACCTCAATACAGAACACTCCTGAAGCAAAAGGTTCCAGAGTCTTACTATTTAACTTCTGAACCCCTCATGCATAACTGAATGGCTGTGAAGATTATAGGACTTCACTTATTAAATGGGTTGACTGACAAATTTTACTGAGTTATATCAAAATATATTTATACAATATGTTTATCTATTGCATTATACTGTGTGTAAATAATATGCTGTAAATAGAGTATGTTTGACTATTTTCAGGTACTTTGTGTGTAAGTTAGAATTTTAGAGGCACTATGGAATTTCAACATTCATTTTAGGGGGTACTGTAAGTACTAAGTAGCTCTATGTAGCTCTAAGTTTCGGAAGATATAAAATTGTAATTTTTGGTGAAGAATCAACAACTTGTGGGACACAACTGTCAAGTGGAATAAAATTTATTGGATATTTCAAATTTTTGTAAAAAATAGTAAACTGAAAGGTGGGGTGTGCAAAAGTATTCGGCCCCCTTAAGATAATATAACTTTTGACACCTTTTGCTTGGATAACAGCTGAAAGTCGCTTGGAGAATGTCGCTATCAGTTTTGCACATCAAGAAACTGAAATGTTTGCCTATTCTTCCGAGGAAAACAGCTCAAGCACAGTGAGGTTGGATGAAGAGGGTTTGTGAACAGCAGTTTTCAACTCTTTCCACAGATTCTCAATTGGATTCAGGTCTGGACTTTGACTTGGCTATTCTAACACCGATATAGGTTTATATGTGAACCATTCTATTGTATATTTTGCTTTATGTTTGGGACTATCTTCGTGTTGGAAGATAAATCTTTGTCCCAGTCTTCCAGAATGGTCGTGTATTTGGCTCCATCCAACTTCCCATCAATTTTAAACATCTTCCCTGTCTGCTGAAGAAAAGCAGGCCCAAACTATGTTGCTGCCATCACCATGTGTGACAGTGGGGATGATGTGTTCAGGGTGATGAGCTGTGGCCAAAAAGTTTGATTCTGGTTTTATCTAACAAAGCAGAAGGCATGAAGGTGGCAGATCGGGGCAAATAATCGCAAAAGCTAGCAATAAGCTAGCATTTGTGATTATTTCAGGGCCTGATAAATATCCCCCTATATCTTTATGTTTGAAGCCTGAAATGTGGAAAAAGGTAGAAAAGTTCAAGGGGGCTGAATAATTTCGCAAGGCACTGTATATTATAACCATAATCATGTAAATTCTTCATAAATAATGTATAAAATATTGAAAAGATATTCAGTAAAACACTACACTGTGGACTTCCCATCTATTGCCATCCATGTAGGATACTTGTTGATGAAAAATATAACTTTACCATTCTAGTCCTGATAGCATCTTTTTGCTAGGACCATTGTTCAAACTCAAGACAGTGGTATTAGAAGAACAGGATGATGGGAAAATTGCTGTAGCCCATTTGTATTGTCAACAAATACTCCACCAAGGCAACCATCACAAATGTTCAAAGTAAAGTACAAAATAGACAACTTGAAACCCTCCCTTCCTTTCCTGGAAGACAATACACCCGATTGTTTACTTCCCTGTGAGTGAACAGTTGTTGCCCATGACCTTGGCTAGTGCTAACGCTCACTGATATTGATGCCAGGCTGTAACAACTTACTTTTCATTCACTGAAAAATGAAAAATGTGATGACAGCCACACACTGAGTATATTAAAATGACAGAGACTGAGAGTGTAGGTAGGGGGGGTGGGTAGCATTAACACCAACAGTAAACCAAAGAAGTTTGCCCTTGGTTAAAACTTTAAAGATAACAGCTAAACCACATTGCCTATAACTGTCTGGGCCTTAAGTCACAAAGAAATGGTATTGACTATGGGACATTTCTGGAGCAGAATTGTAGTGGATGTGACTCAAGTTATGCTTTCTTTATTGTGATGGTAGCATACACTTCCCATGCGGTCATGTTTCTATAAGCTGAACATTTACCACATAAGGAGTTGTAAGCTATGTTTAGTTTTGAGCAAAAGCTATAGAGGAGAAGCAAAAGAAGAGATTATTGAAGTTTCCAACATGTTATATTACAAAAGACAGTAAATTATGCCAAGATTCTAAAAATAAGAACCACTCAAGGAGTGAAAAAATGAGAAAGGCCTCTGTGTGCTGCAAGAGTAAGTGGTTGAATCAAAGTGGTAAAACCTCATTGTAGAGACGACTTATATAGTCAGTATACTGACAATGAAATTGACTATTCTTAGTGATAGACAACAAGGCAAGCGCTAATTCACAATAAAGGATTTGAATAATATAAAGCTGCCGAAAAGCAGCACATACTTGTAATGTCCTCTTGTAATATCAGGCTGCTTATAAACCTCTAATAGCTAGAAACTGCACTCCTCACCAAGTTTGTCAGGGTCTTATCTTTGGTGCTTAGGCTGAATGATTAAAGGAGGATGTCTGATCAGCAGAAGTTCATCTATTATTAAAGGGAAGCTGTCACCAGGGACCTCATTTTCACTAAAGACAGGTTGCAGAAGCCCATTACACCTGCAGTGAAAATCTGCCTCTCTGCTTTCTCTAAGCATTACAATATAATTGTGTGTTATAACTTACCTTGCACCCTGACAGAATCCTCTGTGTAGTCCCAGGGGTTGGGCTTTGGTTTGGATGCATTTCAACAAACAACATGTGACTTGTCTGTGATACTAACTCCTCAGATCTTAACCCCCACCTTTGTGCACCTGTACAGCTCACTTGTGCAGAGGTCACAGCCTGGTGAGCTGACATCAGTGGGAGATTGTGTCAGGGTATAACACGCAATTATATTATAATGCAAATGCTTAGAGAAAGCAGAGAAGCATATTTGCACTGCAGGTGTAATGGGCTTCTGCAACCTGTCTTTAGTGAAAATTAGGTCCCTGTTGACAGGTTCCCTTTAATCCACAATTACATCAATCAGTTCATCCTCAGAAAGATTCTGCCCTCCAGAAAATGTGCAAAACATTCTATGGAATAATGGCCCATGTTTATCCAAACAAGTGCAGCCTGTACTGTGTGCAATTTTCCTGTGGAGTGTGCAGTGTGAGCCAGATTCATCAAAACAGGTGCATGATCTTCATTAATTTGGTGCTCCCTGCTCTACTCTGGAAGTGTGCACCATCTATTTCCAATGCACTTTGTTCATGCTTTGTGCGCAGGCAGAATTGTGGTGCTCGTCAGTCATAAATGTGGCACAACTCCAACTAAGCACTAACATGCCTCTTTAGGTGCTATTTTTTCTGTCCAGCCACAACACAAAACTGGTGCAGACACTTTATTAATACATGTGCAAGCAGTTTGCATGTTCTTTTCAGTGCAAAGTCAAACAGAAAACTGGCACAAATGCTTTAATAAATGTGGAGCAATGTGTTTAAGAACTCACCTCCAATGTTCTGCATTGTGATGGATACAAAAGCAGCAATTTTCCCAGGCCATCCAAAGGCTTTTTCACCCAATTTTTCATAAATTAATGAACCTATTAAAGAAATATATTTTTTTAGCCAAAATAATTGTAAGTTACAGCCCTCTGTCAAATAAATACACACACACACAGATATATACATATATATATATATATATATATATATATATATATATATATATATATATATATATACACTCACCGGCCACTTTATTAGGTACACCTGTCCAACTGCTCGTTAACACTTAATTTCTAATCAGCCAATCACATGGCGGCAACTCAGTGCATTTAGGCATGTAGGCATGGTCAAGACAATCTCCTGCAGTTCAAACCGAGCATCAGTATGGGGAAGAAAGGTGATTTGAGTGCCTTTGAATGTGGCATGGTTGTTGGTGCCAGAAGGGCTGGTCTGAGTATTTCAGAAACTGCTGATCTACTGGGATTTTCATGCACAACCATCTCTAGGGTTTACAGAGAATGGTCCGAAAAAGAAAAAACATCCAGTGAGCGGCAGTTCTGTGGGCGGAAATGCCTTGTTGATGCCAGAGGTCAGTTGAGAATAGGCAGACTGGTTCGAGCTGATAGAAAGGCAACAGTGACTCAAATCACCACCCATTATAACCAAGGTAGACAGAAGAGCATCTCTGAACGCACAGTTCGTTGAACTTTGAGGCAGATGGGCTACAGCAGCAGAAGACCACACCGGGTGCCACACCTTTGAGCTAAGAACAGGAAACTGAGGCTACAATTTGCACGAGCTCATCGAAATTGTACAGTAGAAGATTGGAAAAACGTTGCCTGGTCTGATGAGTCTCGATTTCTGCTGCAACATTCGGATGGTAGGGTCAGAATTTGGCGTCAACAACATGAAAGCATGGATCCATCCTGCCTTGTATCAACGGTTCAGGCTGGTGGTGGTGTCATGGTGTGGGGAATATTGTCTTGGCACTCTTTGGGCCCCTTAGTACCAATTGAGCATCGTTGCAACGCCACAGCCTACCTGAGTATTGTTGCTGACCATGTCCATCCCTTTATGACCACAATGTACCCAACATCTGATGGCTAATTTCAGCAGGATAATGCGCCATGTCATAAAGCTGGAATCATCTCAGACTGGTTTCTTGAACATGACAATGAGTTCACTGAACTCAAATGGCCTCCACAGTGACCAGATCTCAATCCAATAGAGCATCTTTGGGATGTGGTGGAACGGGAGATTCTCATCATGGATGTGCAGCCGACAAATCTGCGGCAACTGTGTGATGCCATTATGTCAATATGGACCAAAATCTCTGAGGAATGCTTCCAGCACCTTGTTGAATCTATGCCACGAAGAATTGAGGCAGTTCTGAAGGCAAAAGGGGGTCCAACCCGTTACTAGCATGGTGTACCTAATAAAGTGGCCGGTGAGTGTATATATATATATATATATATATATATATATATATAAGGTTTTTTGACAGGAAGATTCTATCTGACACAGGATGAAATGTTCCCTTCTGTGTTAGGAGATTCCCAGCACTCTCACATGCTCTCTCCCACGCTACTGAGATATTTCAGGAAAAATTTATAATATACTTCAGTTAACATTTTATATAAAACACATAATGCAAGGAATTATGAATGGCATAGTATCTGAAAGGTTTTTATTTGGCAAAAAGCCCAACAAGCATACATTCAATTACAATGCAATTTGATCATTTCAGCAGAAATAAGGACCAATGTAAGGTTCTTACCTCCTTCCTTGGCTGTCTTTAATAAAAGATGTACAGAATACAGCGATAAAATGGCAACTGCAAGCAGAAGAACCCTAAAAGTCACAGAAAACAAATATTGTTTGTCATGATTTATGTATGGCTTTATGTATGTATGGCTCCAGTGTCCTGAAATCATCTTTGAAGTGAGATGTAAATTGGTTGTATAATGCTGAAGTAGTAGAGAGATTTGTACTGAAGACAAGACTGTCCCTGCCATAAAATGTCCCTCTACTGTGAACCATGTATTAGAATTATTGAGAGCCAGTTATAATGTCCCTGGATACAGGTGTATACATTACAGGAAAATGGGCATTCTTAGGTGGGGAGGGCTTGACTTCATTGTGGAGCTCTCCGCCTCCATGACTTTTTACATGTCACTTCAAAGTTGATTTTCTGTATGATGCCACCACACTGAGCCATGAGCTAAACATGGTCTAAAAGGTGTTAAATAACTGATAGCATTTGTCTTGTTCTATTAGGCTAGTTTTTGCTGCCATGGTCTTTTTTAGCATTATTACAAACTATACAAAAATAAATAGCTATCCAGACTATTCTGTGTTCACTACAGCAGATTTGCCCTATTTAGCTGAACTGTATTTTAAAGAAACCAATACTTACACTGCAGAAATAAATCTGCATATACAGTTTTAAATTGTTCTAATTGCCAACTAATGATGAAATAAATGGTCTATAAATGTAAAGAACTACATATCTGGTGTTGATTTTTGGACTTTTCCCAAAATGAGAGAAAAAAGGGGGGTCCATATAGGTTTAATATGCAGTTTTAAATGACTTTATTCAGTAAAGGGTTTTTTTTTACTTGTGATAAAATAAATTATATTTATATCCCTTTATCTTTATCCTTAAGCTCAGTATCTCTTTTCTAGTATATGCTGACTTTTTAAAAGTATCGCAGACTTAAAGGATCCACTTCAAAAGGGTTGACCCACATATATTATCTATGGACACTACATTCTCATTCTGATGGGAGACTTGGGAACCCTTGTTCTCTTGTTGCAGGGTACCACTGTGATCATACATCACCTATACCAGTGAGGGCAAACTTTCTAGAGACCGAGTGCCCAAACTACAACCAAAATCCACTTATTTACCGTGAAGTGCCAACATGCCATTTTAAGCAGTAAATGTTTGCTACCTATTCTTCCACATCTTTCAATCATATCAACCCCCTGAGCCCACCAATACAGTTGAAAAAAGGAAGGCAAATTAAGATTTATGGCTTCTCTTCAGGGTCTCTCTGTAGGAAAAGAATGATGGGTCCAGCAGGATGACCTCCAAAGACATTGCAGTTCTGTCAACACCTTCTCGCTTTTCCTGCAGTTCCAAACAGCCAATGAAATGTTGCTCTAAAACAGCACTGAGAGCAGCATCTGTTAAATTGCCTGGGGCTGAAGGTGGATTTGGTCCTATTTGGTGAACTCTGACCTGGAGCAATGGTCTGAGTGCCCACAGAAATGGCTCTGAGTGCCATCTCTGGCACCAGTGCCATAGGTTTGCCACCACTGACCTATACCACGGGCCATCCCCTTTAAATGGAGAAAAGGTGGCAACATTAAGTTGGATTCCATTCTCAAGAGCAGGTATTTTGTACAAAGCATTAACCAGAATTCAATTATTATAAATAACGTTATCAAGGCTTTTTGCCACTACCACAGATATTCACCTTAGAAGTCTAAGCTACTGTAGGCACAGCTTTTATTTATGTACACGCATCACAAGCAGTATGTGTACTTTAGAGATATGAATTATATTTTGTCTTTGTTTAAACAAGACTGTGGTTAGAGAAACATCTAAAGGTAACAAAACAACTTGAGAGATCAGCGGTGTGCAATTTCTGTAGAACATGTTGCCATACTACAATACATCTTGTAAATGTATGGGCTGCCAGGTTACATAACTGCTGAGTTCACTGAGTTTGAAACAAGCATATAGATAAAGAATGATGTAAGTTTTTCTGTCTGTGGACAGAAGGGAGGGATAAAGGGCTAACCAAGTCAAAGCTGACTGTTCTAATACTTTCCACTATGATATTTCTATCATTCACGTTTGTGCTTAAAAATGGATTTGAAAATGTTTATGTGTAATTTCCAGGTGTAGGGTCAACCAAGCCAGTGGTATACAGTAGGTGTATGGACTGTGGTTCATTCACAATTCTGTGGACCAACTTGGCTGGATTAGTACCAATGCATAGTTACACAGAAGTGCCAGTTTGGACTGTGGTTCGGTATAGCATAAAAGTTTGAAAGCCATTGTTGTTGTCACTAAGGTCTATACTGTATACACATACATGCCTCTAAAGAGTTAAATTGGGTTGTCCACTTTCAGCAAATATTTGATATGATTTGTGTTAAGAAAAGTTATACAATTTTCCAATATACTTCCTGTATCAATTCCTCACGGTTTTCTAGATCTCTGCTTGCTGTCCTGCTATAAAAGCTTCTATTTCTACTACCAGTTGATAGAAATCTGTCCATGTGATGTGATTGGATGGATGCACGAGCCGTTATTATCATACAACTCCTATTACTCTTTGTGATAATTACGGCTCGTGCACCTGCATGTCCATCACATCACATTGACAGATTTTTATCTACTGGAAGTAAACAAAGAAGCTTTCTTTAGCAGGGCAGCAAGCAGAGATCTAGAAAACTGTAAGGAATTGATACAGAAAGTATATTGGAAACTTGTATAACTTTTCATATCAAATATTTGCAACGAAAGTGAACAACCCCTTTAACTGTAGTACCTTGCTAGTACCCCCTGGTACGTTCACATCCTGCAGCATGGCTTGGATCAAGCTAGCAGTCTCCATATGTTTTTGTCTTAAAATGGGTTGGTCAAAAGGTGTTACAGGAGGGCTTGTCCAGAAAAAAGTAGGAAAAAACCCACCTGATGTTAGAGGGAGATGCAGGCAACAATGGAATTTGAAGGGACTGGATTACATCAAGAATTGGGTACCATATTTCCACTGGAAAAGGAAATACTTACAATCTTGTAGTAATCTTGTAACAATGTGAGTTTGTTTGTGTAACCTTATTTTTTTCACCTTCCTTGTATTGTCCTTTTTTGCAACTGTAACTATATTCAGTTGTCTTGTTATATTACACAGTTTTGTTTGATTGCTGCTGTGTTGTCCTGTCGAGGGAACCTCATTATATTTAGTTTTGTACTTTACTGTGTGTATAGTAATGTCTTAGCTTGGCTACAGGATACCTGAGATGCTGTGCAGTGGGTAAGGATAGTCCTAGCTTAGACAGAAGGCCCAAGTATATAAGGGTGTTGTTCCATAGAGGAGAATATTATTGAAGGCTTCCAATAGCCTGGGGTGGTATGGGGACAGCCCTATGTGTATGCCCATGGGGAAAGTAAGCATAGGGTTAGTGAAGAGAATCAGGGGTCATTTGTGGGAACAGTTACATTGTTCATGTAAAATCTTCTGATCTGCCAGTTTCATAACACATAATGATCAGTACTTACACAAACAATACAATGCCTGTATTAGCCATGGCATAGGATAGTCCAAGAATTCCGCTGCCCATGATGGCATTCCCTAGGTTGAACACTGACATTCCAAATGAAGTGGTGCCAGGATGCTTTTGATAAAAGTAAAAAGTATTATATTAGTGGCTGGAATTTACATGTTGTTCATTTAATTTCTGCCAAGAGGAAACAAATTTCTCAATCTTCTCGAAGTGTGCAAAACCCTAGTACAGGTATGAGTTAATTATTATAAGAATTCTAACTTATTGACATGGCTCTTCATTTGCCGAGACTTGCTATGTCAAAGCAACATAGATGATAAGGTCAAGGGGTTAAGGACGCTGTTTCACAAGGGAAATATGAGTCAGCCAGTTTACATTTGTGTTGGTTCAGTGATATATGGCAAAGGATAGTATGAAACCATATGAGTAAAAATGCAGAAATATAAAATATAGATTTATTTTCCTTTAATAATACTTACATGCTCTTCTGTGTAGTCGTCTAATTTCTTCTTTCCAACCATTCCATTAGTTAGAAACCTTTGACTTTCCGCATCTTCTTCGACATATTGACTGTGTGGTGATATGTAACCATGTTAATGTCACATACTGAACACTTAACATAATATACAGATCAATAAATAAAACTTAATGCATGATAATAAAATTAATAATCATTTATATGATAATCAGTGGAATAGCTCAAAGATTCAGCTAAAACATGGACCAAGAGACTACTTTACACCACGAAAATGCAGTGTATGCTGCAGGTAAGATATGATAGGGCAGTAGCAGATGTGCAGATTATATATAGATTTGTGGGTATAACTTATATATTATACGCAAAGTATTTCTCTGCCTCTTTTATGGTAGGAAGAGGATACTATGTTCATGCCAGATACCCGCTGAAGCCTAAGTTAAATCATCTTCAGTTTTATTTTTACATAGTAACTTGATGTAGTTTGCAGGGGTTAAGTAACTTCTTAACGTATATTAGAAAAACTGCTATCCTTCTGGAACTTGCCGTTGCTTAAAGGCAGACACCATTTGTTGTCCAAGACCTGTCCTATCCAGTAGTCCTATACTGCTTGTTATATCTTGTTACTGAGAACATGTTGAAGCACATTTAAATGTTTTAGATAATAGTACTACCACATCAAGCCTCTATTTCATATATATATATATTATATAATTTGACACCAAACGTTGAAAGAAAAAACACTAATGTCTAAGAATATCCATATCTTTAGTCAGGGTATTGTATAATACAAAAAACATTTAATTTAAATACAAGTCTGTAGCTTTAAAGGGAACCTGTCACCAGGTTTTACCTCACTAAACTACTAGCCCCCCAGGTGGAGCATGAAATATATCCTTTCTAAATGTTATGTGAAATCTCACACATTTATCTGCATAAAAGCTCCCCATAGACAGGCAAATGTGACTTCTCACCTCATTTTCTAGTTTATTCAAGTATAGTGGTTGCAGGGGGAGTTTCATTATAGCAGCTTGTATCTTTGGTTCTATAGAACATAGACACAAAAGGCATGTTTCTTGATACTATAGAACAAAGATAGGGGATCCTGAAGTGACACTACCCTTGCAACCACAAAACTAGACTCATGTGAAAATGAATTGAGAAGAGTCATATTTGCCTGACTTTGGAGGAGATATTTTAATAGGTAATCGGTTTAGATTTCACATAAAAGAGAGAATACAGAAATAACATTTCATACTCTACCTCATTGGACTAGTAGTTTAGTAGGGTAAAACCTGGTGTCAAGACTACAGTCTCAAGTACAATAAGTAAATTATACTAAGGATTCAGTGGTTAAAGGCATTGGTGCATTGATGAAATTGCCTAAATTTCCCACAGGAAGTTTAATGTGGCAAAAGTGGACGGTGTTGGAAAAGTGGGGGGTACGAAAAAGGAATAAGATGTACCTGTTAAATTTTCCACTATCACTTTAACCTTCTTTTAGAATCAGTGGAGATACCCTTATGTAGAAGTCTTATATAAGTCTCAATAGTCTGTTATGAAGTACCCTGTCTCTTGAAAATAAGACCGGATCTTATATTATTTTTCCCTGGAAAATGGGTCAGGGCTTATTTTTAGGGAATGTCTTATTTTTTCTATTAATATAATTCCATAATAATTCTTGAATAAAAAATCAACACTTCACATCTTCTCGAACATCATTAGAACTTTTGAAACTTTGAATTCCAATTTCTTGTGACTCTTTTACATTAAGAATCATTGGCCCCATTGTGCCATGTTTAGCAATGGCACTTTTCATCAGCTCCCTCCTCTTTCTCCATGCTGCCTTCAGCTGACAGGCTGCAGTGAGGCATATTTCAAATGGCTATAACTTCTAAAACACAGTTCTGGTGTTATTTTAAAGAGGAGAATCTCTAATTTAATATCAGATAAGGATTGTGTAGCAAGGTGCCTAGCCAACAGAGATGTCCTGAGTAAAACTTTTTATTTAGGAGTGGAAGCTGGACATGAAAATCACGTTCCCAATGGTAACTTAAACAGTGGATACCTCTTAATCTGTGGCACCAAGAAACACAATCATTATGTGGAAATGTTCTTCTTTACAATGATACCATAACTGTGTTTCTAGGTGCCACAGTTCAGAAGATATAGACATTTGTAACTAGGGTTATTTTCAGAGTAGGGGTTATTTTTGAAATCTTGTCTGAAAAAGCGGAAAATAATCTTGCTAAGGTTTATTTTTGGGGTACGGCTTATTTTCAGAGAAACTCTGTATTTATTCCCTTTTGGGTGTCAGTTCACAGTTCACAAGTTTTATCCGGGTATTTTAGGATTTTATGAGGTGTTACACTTTGGTTTCTATATAAGAATTAGACTTAGTGCTGTTCTCACTTGACCATTCTACTGTATGTATATAGGCCTTACATCTGTTGTTTATTTAGTGAATGGAAGAGCCTTCTATGGACTGACCTGCTTATAGTAACTTTTTCAGCATCCATATCTTTGCAATATCCATCTTCAGTGCTCTCTCCGCTGTTGCTGTCATCATCAGGATCTGTGTTGACTCTTTGCAGTTCCAAGCGATCCATCTTCAGCAGTCAGCAGTTAATGAATTGACGCACTCCTTTCTTCAGTGTAAACACTCTGGTTCTTAGTAAGGGTTCTCTCACAATGTGTCAGTTTTCAGAACACTTTGTACTGCAAACAAAACATAAAGAAATTATTATAAACCCCTCCAATAAGCCATGATAACTGATCAAACCCCTCTCAAACCTGAGAGCTTTTCCAGTTCATCTTTGATCTATCTGTCTATCACTATATATAGGACTCTCATTGCTCTTAATTACTATTCAATTGCTTAAGACACATAAAGGAAGGACTATACAATGAGTGAGTAGAGAGAAAATGCCTATAGTGATGACCTTATGTTGTCTATATAGCCATTAAGTTTAGGGTCATAACATGTCTATCGTTCATAATAAGTATACATATAGAACAGATAAATTCATTCATCACTTTTAGTATGTTTGGTACAGAGGTGATGTAAACTTATACAGGTAGCTCCTGACTTAAGGACACCCTACTCATCTGACATCCAGATGACTCCTAGTTACAGACGGACCTCTGAATGCTGGTAACTTACTAAACTTTACCCCCAGGCTGCAATAATCAACTTTAAGAGTTACAAAAGGTGTCTGCAATGAAATTGGAAATTCTTCCAATGACAACCTACATTATTGAAAATATAATGTCCAAGGGACAAATATAAATTTTGTTTGGAGTTGCACTTGCAATATATACTTATTCCAACTTACATAAAAATTACATACAAAGAACAAAACCAAAGACCATATCTTGTGCATAGCCCTAGGTCTGCCTGTACTAGATAATGTGTATATCATATAATTCTATGTGAGCTGGATCTTTAGTTGTATTGTATATCAGTTGTAGCATTGCTACAACTTTCATACAAAGAGTGACATTTCTGCAGTTACTGTAGTTAATGTGTATGTTTTTATTTTATATATTTATACATATTTATCTTATGTTATCTATATATCAATATCACCAGTTATTGTGTGAACAGAATTTACATTTACCAATTTTACCATTACATATACCATTATTATTTTCCTTCAAACATTTTTATGGTACTACTTTGCTGCAAGAAAATCATATATCCAGATATTTACATATATTTATAGCAGCAAAGAAGTTATAATAACCAAAGTAATAATAGCCCGAAATGTAATTTATTGTGAATAGCAATTGAATGTGAAACAAGAAATTGAATTGTTAATTGAATATAATCTAGAACTAACTTAAATTAAAATACTCTCAGTTCAGATTTCATTAAAATATATAATATAAAATCAATCTTAGTGTTTTCATTACAGATATCTAAAATTATAATGGACATAAATAAATTCAATGAAAACAATAAATAATAAAAGAAAAATTATACCTTAGAGTCCAGCCTGCAGACTTATTTGAAAATCTTTTTTGATGGGATTTACAGTTGTGAAGCCTTTTCCTGTGTCATATATCAGTGTAATATTTAAAGACAAGAGGGAGTGTAACTTCTAATCCAATCAAAACTGGCAGAAAGGACCAAACCTATCCAAGTTGCGTCAGATTCTGTAGATAAAACCTGATTACGCCAGTCACTGTGTACTCAACGAATTTGGCTGTGTACATCTTCTTAAAAAAACTGGATCTGTGTCCTGAAGCAAAGACAGATAACCACTAGTTTGCTAGTCTGCATCATTGTGCACCTGCTAACCTGATCATCTCCTGACATTATGAATTACAGCGGTTTCATAGCACTAAAAACACACATAAAGTATAGCTACCATGGCACTGGAAGCAAATAATTAAAGGTTTTATTATGAATAGCTTAACAGTACAATTGTGTTTTTCTTTGCATGCAACATAACTTTTAAAGTATTATTCAAATTTAAATACCCTTTTCTGAAACTTCTAATCAGTTGGGCTTCATCAATCAGCCACAATGGAAATGTAGATAAAAGTTGAGAGTCCTCAGTTGCTTTTACCTTTAATTGGCTAACATTGGCTACATTGGCTACATTGGTGGTGTAGCCATTCTAATTTGCTATGAACTCTGTTATGTATTTAAAGGAAACCTGTCACCAGAATTTACTTAATTAAATGTCTAGCCCCCTAAGAAAGGGTATAAAAAGTCACCTTTAGAGCTCCCCCTTTTATGTGAAATCTCATCTACTTACCTAAAGAAAATCTCCTCCAAAGTCATGTGAAAATAAACAGAGATACTTGTTTGTGAAGAGTCAAGTTTAGAAGCTGTGGGGAGAGCTTCACTTCAGAAGCCCCTATTTTTGGTTCTGTAACACCTAGAACTATGGTTTTGGTATCAAATTTGGTATCAAAGATAGTAATCTCATTAATCCCAAAAACATGTCTCTATCCAAAATATCTTTGTCTAGGCAAAGATGTATTTTGGCATGTTTTGGATTTTGTGAGAAGTTTTGATACCTTGTAAGTAAAAGAAATAAATAAACATAGCATTTTAAGAAAAAGAGACTTCTTTATGTTCCATACTATCTCACGTAGAACAGCCATTTTGGGTGGATCACAGAATGAAGCTGGTTTGAGGTGTGGTAAGTAAAAGGAAAAACTAAAGCTGCCATCCGGTCTGCATTGTGCAGGTCTATCTTTGTGAGTTCTTCTGTAGGGAACATTTATCTTTTCTTTAAGAGACCTGTGGAGCTGTGGAAAGGGTTAGAGCTGTGGAAAAAATGTATCTGTTTTTTTTTGAAGACTCAGACACAGGGGTCTGGTTTGTATATGCCAAGTGCTCCCCAATTTTAAAAACTCTGCTTTTTATATGTATTTGTTGTGCGTTCTGCATACGGAAAATGACTTCAAAGGTTAAACAAATCTAACTAAACTACTCAAAAATATAAATGGAATCATTGCTGAAATATGGTTACATACTTTAAATGGTCAATTACTTTTCAACCAACTTCACAAACAAAATTGATTAAATGGATGGTAAAACTAAAGCTATGTAATATATATCTTATAAGGACAAAATGAAATTCCCTAATTTTTCTTATGTTGTCTATATGGTTATCAGTTGGATATTTTGAGCAGCCCATGACAGACTATGTGAACACGTTTGATATTGAGGTAAATGTGCATTCCCTTTTTTCCACTTGTGTAGGTTTCTTTTCAAGATCAAAGTTGTTAGTATTGTTGTAAGCTAAATTTTTAGTAGGTCTCTAGAAGGAACTTACATACTGTAGGTAGGAGTCTGAAGGAGATGGACCCCAGTACAAAAGTGCTATATATATTTTTTAGTTCAGTATCTGTTTAGCGTTCCACCAGAGAAATATGCAAAAAATGTACTGAAGTAAAGAAATGAAAAATATAAACACTCCTGAATACTAGAAACAAGTTGATCAATTTCCATATTAAGTTCACCACAGGTAATGTGTCATGCAAGGGTCTATGACATAATTCCCTTTGATTTCTTCACATTTGTTTGCATGTAACAAACAAAAAGATCTAAAAATATCAAAAGCGATTTATTGCATGCTCTCATTAAAGTTCTGATTTCATGAATCTCCATTCATGGCAAAATGACTCTTAGGGCTTAAATTTCATAGAAACCTCTCAGGTCCCCTGACATGACTTTGTAAGTAAATATTTGTCTACCTCATGATAAACAATTCAGAGAATTTTTTTTTACATCTCAGCTCTATCTCTGCCCTTTCTCTGTTCCATGACCTGGAAATGCATGTGTACATTGACAAGTGGGTGTTACCATTCAGACAATGGTCAGGGACCCAAACAGTAATAATTGGACAGTGTCAGACTGCATAGGAACAAGCTTTGCTGTCGTTGGAAGACTCAGCATTTAGAAGTGCAAATGACCTGTAGGGAGTCATAGGGTAGGAAAGAGCACAATGGGGTGTCCTTTCCCAGTTTAGACTCTTGCCTAACTATTTACACATCATTGGCATTAAGCTTAATATATGTATTTCTGCATAATGTTGAATCACCGAGAAAAGCACAGGCGGTCCCTTACTTAAGAACACTCGACTTACATACGACCCCTAGTTACAAACGGACTTCTGGATATTGGTAATTTATTGTACTTTAGTCCCAGGCTACAATAAACAGCACAGATGTTAAACTTAAATCCTTCAGTTCCCTTTACGAGGAATGCAATAAGTTATTGAAATAAAAAGACAGAACAGCACAGAATATGTTTCCATTTCCCTTATTTCTATACACATCGCAACAGTTTTCCGTTCCTACACTTTTTGGCTGTGGGCTGAAAATATTATTTAGAGACATGCCTTTTTATTTTTTCGCATACCAAATGACAGAACAATATTTGTTGTTCTGGTACATTAATGCCAGCACTGGGACTTGTAAGTTCATTGTTTTGTCCAGTCAATACTGTTGGCAGACTTTGAAATTAGTCAGCAATAAATAAACCACTATGTTCCCTTTACTATGCAAGTTTGTATTTCTATGAAGACATTTCCAAAGAATAAAGCATTTAGAGCCAATGTCATTGTTGAAATTCACCTCCTAAAAAGAGATTTTCATATTAAAGGGTTTTTCCCTACAATAAATATGTAACATGTTGTAATGATAAGTCATCAGGATTCCCCAAAAGTTTTCACAATGAAAGCATATTCTGTTGGTCTCATGAGAAGGTGTCAACATCAGGAGCAGACAGCAATTTGCTGCTTCCAACTTTCAAGGGCCAAATATGGACAGTTATATGACTGAGCAACCACCCAAAGTATAAGCATAGGAGGGTGGGCATGGATGCCAGAGAGTGGAATTCATCTCCTGTAGGCTATCAAGGCCTTTGCTAACAAATATGTTACTTTTGTTTACAGCTCACAGCAGGATGAAATGGCGTAGTCTGTTACCCTTTTTCATCTCATGCTTACTGCTGGATACAGTGTATATAAATCGACGGGTGGCTTCCATTTTATCTTGGACTTGTCCAAAATAGGAAATGTAAATGTAGCCTTACTTAGCATAAATATAAAAAATATCCTAAAAAGTATTAAATTATTCAACATTGAATATTTATATGTATATATATATATATATATATATATATATATATATATATATAATGTATGTATACAATGTGTATACAATATATATATATAATGTGTAAATTAATAAACTGTGACGTGATTATTAAAAATAGGTGTATCACAAATTACTTTTGAGTAAAACATTTAGAGCTTCATCATTGAAAGTATGAAAAATGCAGCTTATAGATTTAACATAGATTATATAATATTAATTTTAAGATGTTTAAGATTAAAAGTTTGAGCTAAGTTTATTATGAATATCTATTAAAGGGAAACCTAAGGCATATGTCCAGAAGGTTCAATAAATTTAGTAACATTAAATTGTAACCTCCTAGAAATCACATTGTTTGACCATGACCTATGATGATTCACATTTATCCCTAAGAGTATGTAAACAGTAAAAATAAAAATTCTGTAGGGTGTTGGTGACCTAAATCTTGGCGCCTATATTTAACTAGCATATTAGTAATGGAAAACTAAAACTAATAGTCATTACTATGTAGACTGTTGTTAAAAGTTAACAGAAAGATTTCGGAAGATTAATTTGCTGTTGTCTTGGGAAATCTAAGTTACACAATGGGGCAGATTTACTTACCCGTCCCTGTGCGTTCCCTGAGGTGTGTTGTCTGACGAGAATGCACAACTGCCGCAATTCACTTACATTGTGCTCCAAATATCCTGCATATGTCCCTCTCCGCTCAGGTCCGCCGGAGTTCACCATCTTCTTCCTGGTGTATGTAAGTGCATGTCTTGCGACACAATTTAAAGGGAACCTGTCACCAGGAGACCCATTTTTAGCACTCCCCCAGTCCCCACAGAGCATAGTACATACACTCCCAAAGTGTTTTTGTATAAAAAATAGGTTTTACAGAAAAAAAATATGTTATATTGTACCTTTCATGAGCATCTGCTGTGTGACTAGGCAGCCTGGGAGTGGCTGGAAAGGAGCAGTTTCCCCCACCCTTGGGAAACTGCTCCTCCATGTGTCCTTTTCAAATATATGAATAACTCCCCTCACTCGGGGTTGGCTGTAGAGGAACAGGGGGCGGCGCTAAGCCAAGTGATGGGTGTTTTCATATATTTGAAAAGGACACATGGAGGAGCTGTATCCCAAGGGTGGGCTGGAAACTGCTCCTTTCCAGCCACTCCCAGGGGACAGGTGCCTAGTCACACAGCAGATGCTAATGAAAGGTACAATATAACATCTTTTTTTCTGTAAAACCTATTTTTTATTTTAAAAAATAGGCAGTGTATGTACTATGTATGTATGTACTATACTCTGTGGGGACTGGCGGAGTGCTAAAAATGGGTGACAGGTTCCCTTTAAATGTTAATTCCCCAGCTTAGTCCGAATCAGTCGGATTGTCTGACGCCCCCTCCCCCAATTTGTGTCGCATGAAAGCCGGCGCCAATGCACCAAAATCCCTTGCTTAATGCGGCGCAAATCGGAAGTGTGGTCCGCGGACCCTTAGTAAATGAGCCCCATTATATTTGAAAAGTTATGGCTCATTCACACTACTGACAATTGGGATGGGATATGCTGAATGAAAATATAAAACATTGTTCATTGTTTGCCAGTTACACAGGCTGATGCAGAGCAGATTAGGTATGCAATTGTTCCTGTCACATGAAGTTGTTTGGAATATCATGTTTAGGCTTATCATAGTATCATAGTATCATAGTATATAAGGCTGGAAAAAGACGCAAGTCCATCAAGTCCAACCTTTAAGAATTAAATAAATGCTTTATCCCCATAACCCGTGATATTTTTCCCCTCCAGAAAGGCATCCAGGCCTCTCTTGAACATGTACATAGAGTCCGCCATAACAACCTCCTGCGGCAGAGAGTTCCATAGTCTCACTGCTCTTACAGTAAGGAACCTTTGTCTTTGGATAGATCCTTGTACTGTCCGTTCAGGTATTTGTACATTGTAATGAGGTCTCCCCTCAGTCGTCTTTTTTCTAAACTGAATAATCCCAAATTTTGTCAGTGTATTCTAGTCCCCCCATTCCCCTAATAATCCTGGTTGCTCTCCTCTGCACCCGTTCCAGCTCTACTATATCCTTTTTATACACTGGTGCCCAAAACTGTACACAATATTCCATGTGTGGTCTGACCAGGGATTTGTATAAGGGCAAAACTATGTCTTTATCATGAGAATCTATTCCTCTCTTGATACATCCCATAATTTTATTTGCTTTAGCAGCAGCCGCCTGGCTCTGGTCACTAAAATTAAGTTTACCATCCACCAATACCCCCAAGTCCTTTTCAGCTCCAGTTTTACTAAGTAATTGACCGTTTAGAACATAATTATACTTTGTGTTTCCATGGCCCAAGTGCATAACTTTACATTTATCTACATTAAACCTCATCAACCAATTTTCTGCCCACTCCTCAAGCTTCCACAAATCCCTCTGTAATGCTAAACTATCGACCTCAGTATTTATTACTTTACACAGCTTAGTATCATCTGCAAATATTGAAACTTGACTGTGTAAACCCACTACAAGGTCATTAATAAAAATATTAAAAAGAAGTGGCCCCAATACTGACCCCTGTGGCACTCCACTGGCAACGTCAACCCAATCTGAGAATGTGCCATTAATGACCACCCTCTGTTTTCTATCACTAAGCCAATTACTTACCCAATTGCACAGATTCCCAGCAGTCTCATTTTATATACCAACCTTTTATGTGGCACGGTGTCAAATGCCTTTGAAAAGTCCAGATATACAAAATCCACAGCATCCCCCAGATCCAGTATTGAATTTACCTCCTCATAGAAACCAATCAGATTAGTCTGACAGGACCGATCTCTCATAAACCCATGCTGACGCTGGGTTATAAGGTTGTGCACAGTGAGATACTCCAGGATAGCATCTCTAACAAACCCCTCAAATATTTTCCCCACCACAGCAGTTAGACTCACAGGTCTGTAGTTTCCAGGATCGCTATTTGATCCTTTTTTGTATATTGGTACCACATTTGCTATGCGCCAGTCCTGTGGAACATAACCAGTCCTCAGTGAATCTTCAAATATTAAAAATAACGGTCTGTCTATCACCGTACATAGTTCATGCAGAACCCGGGGGTGTATGCCATCTGGCCCCGGTTATTTATCTATCTTAGTGGTTGCGAGGCTGCGCCGTACCTCTTCCTGGGTTAAACTGTTGACATTCCAAAAATAATTTACATTATTCCTCATTGTGTCTTCCACCAGGGGATTTTCCTGGGTAAAGACAGTTGAGAAGGCAACATTCAGTAGATTGTCCCTTTCCTCATCTCCTTCCACCATGACCCCCATGTTATTTCTAAGGGGACCCACACTCATTTATATACTTGAAAAATAATTTGGGATTATTTTTGCTCTCCCTGGCAATATTTCTCTCAGTCTCTTTTTTTTTTTTCCTTTATCTGCTTTTTACAGGATTTATTTTTCTCTCTATAATCCTGTAATGCCTCACCGCTACCTTCATGTTTTAGCACCTTAAACGCCTTATCTTTCTCGCTTATTGCTTTCCTTACAGGACTAGTTAGCCACATTGGCTGTTTCTTGTTCCTCTTATGCTTTTTCCCATAAGGTATGTGTTTCTCACATGACTTTTTCAGAATATATGAGAAAAAGTCCCATTTTTGGGGGTGGCTGTTGTCTTTGAGAACATTATCCCAGTCTATGCCTTTAAGGTCTTCCCTTAGTTGCTGAAAGTTTGCCCTCCTGAAGTTTAGAGTGTTGGTTGCCCCTTCCCTAACGTTCTTAGTAAAGCGTAATACAAAATCAATGGTATTATGATCACTTTTACCCTGGTTCCCCCCAACCTGTAGTTTTGATACCCTATCAGGTCTGTTGGTTAGGATAAGGTCCAGCAGTGCCCCCCCTCTTGTTGGCTCCAGGACTAGCTGCGACAGGTAATTGTCTTTTGTTGTTGACAAGAACCTGCTACCTTTAAAGGACCTGCAGGTTTCTGCCCCCCAGTCAATATCCGGATAAATGAAGTCCCCCATGATAAGTACTTCACCATGCTTTGAAGCTGCATCCATTTCACTTGTCAGCATTTCCTCTGCTGCCTCCATTATATTTGGAGCCTTATAACAAACCCCTAGTAATATTTTATTATTCTTTTTCCCTCCCCTTATCTCCACCCATAGGGACTCCACATTTGCATTTGCGTTACTGATGTCATCTCGCAAGACAGGCTTGAGGCAAGAATTCACATATAAACAAACCCCTCCCACTTTTTTATTTATACAATCCTTTCTAAAAAGACTATAACCATCTATAGTAACAGCCCAGTCATAGCTACTGTCCAGCCATGTCGCGCTTATAGCCACTATATCATATTTCCGCTCCAACATCAAGAGTTCCAGTTCCTCCATTTTGTTTGTGAGGCTTCTGGCATTTGTGTCCATACACTTTATATGGTTTTCCCTGTCCGTATTCCTTTTGTTCTTATTCCCCAATCTTATTCCAGCTCCCCTTCCTCCCCCATGGACTATGACTCTTCCCAGCTCTCTATCTACACTGTCTATTTGCCCTGCACAAGTGTACTTGCCCTCCCCCAGGTCTCTAGTTTAAACACTCCTCCAACCTTCTAGCCATTTTTCCCCCAAAACAAAAGGACTCTAATAATGAAAAACTTATCCTGGTGTAAATAGCTGTAAGTGTTGGTTTGCTGGTGTATAATTTTACATCTTGAATGTTTGTCTTGTTGATTATGGATGATAATGTACAACAAATCTGTGTCCAAACCTAGAAATATATGTAAAGTGTATATTCAGGTGAGTCACCCATACAAGTAATCTCTATCATCCTGTGAGAGCCTTGGATGATTCCTAAAGATAAATAGCATTCTTCTGAGATCTATCTGGCTACCCATGTTGTTAGGGGCAATGTAATTACCTTTCATCGGTATCAGATATAAAATTTGCAATTTTCACATTCTAAAACCAGTGTGCATGCTTGACCATGGCCCATTCTCTATATAAAGGGCTGCAGAAGATAGCTATCCCACAAGTCCTACAGAATTGCCAGTTGTGCCTCATTTCTACAGAGAACTCTGGAGCACTTACACACTTCTATTGTTGTGATAACTGAGTTCTGAGCAGTTAGATTCCCAGACAATCAGACACTTCTATGAATATGGGATGAGGGCATTTCACCATCAAAGGCCTTTTAATATTTTTAAAGGACAAAATATATTTTTTTGCCAAATGCCTGCAAATGCCTCGGCACAAACAAAGGACGGTGCAAGAGAAAAAGTCCAAAAATGCCACAAAGTCCAAACAATAAGTAAATACTTTCTCCGCCTCCATGTCCTTCAATTTTCCATAGTCGACAAGATAAGAGAAACAGTAGCTTCGTCTTGTTGGGATCGCGGCTGGTTTTGGTGTGAGTGCCAGATCTTCCGACTCAGAAACCGTACCTCTCCCCTGTTAGTTCCATCTGGCTCCAGGCCATGCCAGGGTTACTCCCAAAGGGGAAAGAACAGTATTTATTATTTTAATATTTTATTTTAGTCCTGTTTTTTTTTCTGTCTTGGGTCAAATCAAACACTTTTTTAATTTAACTTTCTTTTCATCTTCTGAAAACTTGAGAATTATCAGAAATAACAAAGTAACATCTAACTTTAGACTACTGGTAGGAAATAATTTCTTATATACTAAGTAGCTGTGCATGAACTGGGACCCGTGTCTGAACTTAATTGATCCCCATAGGGTCAGTTGTAGGTATGAGCCTAATGTTCCTTTTAGACCTGAAAGCATTTGTAGCACTGCAAACATTTAATGTAGAATCATCATGATTGAGATATTACATATAAACAATAGAAAACAGGAAAAGAAAAATAGCATTTTTACCTCACTATTGTAAATGTTTTAAACAAAATGTACCCCTTATATAAAAACAGGAAAATACTGCAGCCTTTCAAGGTCTGTCCGTGACCCCATAAACCATTGTAAGAAAACATTTTCTAATTGAAAATTTGTACGCAACGTATGTGCTCATTTCTTTCCTGAACTTTGATGTTTGACTTATGAAGGTGTGTAACACCTCTGTGCCATAGTACATATTTGTTTGAAATCGCCTCTTCCAGTCTGTTGATCAAACATGTTGATGCATTGCTGCCTGTTTTGCATTTCTTTTTCAAAAGACAAAATAACGGAATGATGGAAAATAGCCATTAGAATCTGGTAGGAAACCATCCTGCTTTCATATTTATCACAGTTCTTCTAAGTTTAGCTTTTATCCACAGGATTATGTGCGACATTAACACTCCGTTCACAGATATCTCTATATGGTGGTATCTACAATTTTCAGCTCTGGCAAAAAAAGAGACTTTTTTCTGATTTATAACATGTTATGTACAAGGTTGATGTATAGCATATAGTGTTATCCCATCTGTGTGCTTATATATATATATATATATATATATATATATATATATATATATATGCATTTATATAGTCTTACAATGTTTCTGCCCAGTTATAACTGACTGTAATAAACTTGATTTAGTGCCCCCTTGTGGTCTTTTAAATCTCAAACAAAGTGTCCAATTAATGTGAGATAAAGCAGCTTCTGACTGACTTGCATGAAACAATCATTACCCTTCCAATTTTTGATGGTTTGTGTTGTGGTTTCTTGGCTATATTACAGTATATTACATGTGGGTTATTTTGATCTATAGTTTATTCTCATGCACTGTGGTTTTGTGTGGCATTTAAAGAGGTGTTCCTAAGACTGGTATTTATCACATATCCACATGTCATAAATATATTGGTAAGGTAGTGGAGGTCCACTTTCCATTCAAATCTGTTGGATGGAGCAAAAAATCAAGCATTTAACCCTGGCTATTTTTGGGCTTCAATATAAATGAATGGGAGTTCATAGATAGAAAACTCTCTTTTGACCTTCTGGTTCCCTGTAGTATATAGCATGCCTGTCCCCCCAGTATATAGCCTGCCTGCCCCTGTAGTATATAGCCTGCCAGCCCCTGTAGTATATAGCCTGCCTGCCCCCAGTATATAGCCTGCCAGCCCCTGTAGTATATAGCCTTCCTGCCCCTGTAGTATATAGCCTGCCTTCCCCTGTAGTATATAGCCTGCCAGCCCTGGTAGTATATAGCCTGCCTGTCCCCCCAGTATATAGCCTGCCAGTTTCTGTAGTATATAGCCTGCCTGCCCCTTTAGTATATAGGCTAACAGCCCCTGTAGTATATAGCCTGTCTGACCTCCCAGTATATAGTCTGCCAGCCCCTGAAGTATATAGCCTGCCAGCCTCTGTAGTATGTAGCCTGCCAGCCCCTGTAGTATATAGCCTGCCAGCCCCTGTAATATATAGCCTGCCAGCCCCTCTAGTATATATCCTGACAGCCCCTGTAGTATATAGCATGCCCAAGGTGAGTACAATGTTAATTTTTTTATAGACTCTAGTATAAACCAAGTTAGGGTTTTTCAGCACGAATTTTGTTGTTAAAATGAAATATTCTTCCATTTTTATAGAGGAATAGATGCAGAAATAAGATGCTGTAGATTTTAACCACAGAAGGACTGCCCATTGTAATTATACGTCTTAAAGCGTTAAGGGCTATATAGAGAACACTCATAGGCTGTTGCCTCTGCATACAGGCCAGGTATCTGCTGTATTAAACAGCAGACACCTGCAGCTAACTGTTTCAGTTAGTGCTGGCAACAGTCTTGATAGTTAACCTGTTAGTTGCTGTGGTCAAAGCCAATCATTTCACATAAACAGCAGCCACACGTGGGTGCAGTCATATTACTGCCAATAGGCAGATCAGAGGTTGATGATTGGTTGCCATGATAGCTGGGAGACTCTGGGAGTCTCCTATGGCTGCCAACTAATGCTCACTATCACAGCCTGCTGGAGGCAGGCTGTAATAAAAGGTCTGTATATTTGCATTATATTGCAATATGTTTGTATTGAAATACTGTATATTGCATAAGCATTCAAATACCCAAGGGTGGCTAAAAAATAGTAGATAAAAAAAGTAAAAATTTGCCTAGAATGTATATAAAATAATAAACAAATAAAATCTTAAACATATAAAATAGTGGCCAAATGTCTGAATCACCATTTTCTCACCATTTATCTGATTTGTCTAATTTATTTTGATGTCACGTGGCTTACAAATCGAATATCGGTTTTCTGTATTTTCAGAATTGACTATTTTGGGGATAAATACCGTTTTGAATGAAATTTTACATTAACATCAAAACCCCCCTACATAATCAACCCATTTTCAAATCTGCATCCATCAACCTATCAGAAACATCTTTTAGGAAGATTCTTAACCCCTTGAGATCTGCATAGTAATCAAAATGGAGCTGAAATGTAGAATGGTCACATTTTGTCAGTTATACGTTCATTTAGCCCAAAAAATTACACATTTCCAAAAGATAAAAAGAGATAACCCATCTTACAACCCCACATGTGGCCATTGCTTGTTTATGGGTGCACAGCGAGGCACAGAAGATAAGGAGGGACCTGCAGCTACTAGGATTTTAGTTTTCTCATTTAGCTTTTTTCGTTATTGGAGCCATGTGATGGCATTTTTTTGCGGGATGAGATGCATTTTCCAGTGTTATCATTTTGGGGTTGGTATCCCCTATTGTTGAAAATTTAGGATCTTTTTTTGAGGGCAGGAGTAGAAAAGCATCAACTCTGTACTGGATTTTTTCCTTTTTTTATTTGGTGTTCATAGTATAACCTAATAATCATGTTATCTTTATTCTATGGGTCGATATGATCATGGGGATACCATACTTGAATATTTTTTCTTACATTTTACTAAATTTACCAAATAAAACGCTAATGTGGGGAAAAATATATCATTTGTGCATAGTAGCATAACATTATTTTTACTTTTTTGGCTATGGAGCTGGTTGATGGCTTATTTTTTGCTGGACATGTTGTGCTTTGCAACAGTATTATTCTGGAGTACATATGTTTTTTTGTTCACATTTTATTGCATTTTTTTGTGGGATTCAATAAGTAAAAATCATAATTTTTGGCGGGTTTTTAAAAGTTTTTTTTAGCGGTGTTCAGGTATTCACCGTGCAGGTTCAATAATTATTAACTTTTATTCTACGGATTGTTACGGACGCTGTGATAATATATATGTGGGGGTTTGTGTTATGATTTTGACATTTTTTTGCGTTATATGTCTCTTGCGTTATGGAGATTATGGGCATTTTTACTGATTTATTGCTTTATTTTTTATTGAAAAACATTTTTTTTAAACTTTTTTACTATTTCCACCATGGAACATGAAGAAGCAATAATCTGATTGCTTGTTCATGCTAATACTCTGCAATACTAATGTACAGGCACATGCATAGGCTGACACTGTGCCTTTAAGATGACGTCAGAGACGCCATCTTTCAGACAGTGCCTAATTGGACCCCAGGGCTGCCATAGCAATGATCAGCACCCCCGAAGACAGCGGGAAGGGGGTCGATCGTGGGAGAAAGATCCCCGGAAGGCATGTTAAACACCCGCGATTGGAGCCCACTGTTAGCTACAGCCGGCACCCTGTGTATCCTGATGGCCATTCAGCTCTGATCCAGAGCTGAGCCGACATCAGCACCGAGGCGGATATATCTGCCGCTGAGCGCTAAGTCACTGCGCTCAGCGGCAGATATATGAATAGTTATTTGAAAAAGTACAATAACTCAATAGAACAAATATACAAATTTTAGAGGAAATAACAAGTATCAGGAATATTCCTAGTAAGATGTATTTTTTCTGATACAGGCTTATTAAAAATTCAGTATGTTTAATTAAAATTGCAAGTAACGGTAACTGCTTATTTCAGACATCCTAGCACAGCTAGACATATGGTGTTTTCATCCAAGGGTTTTTGCAACACAAGCATAAGTAGGTTAGCAGTGCACAGACCAGAAAATGACTTTAGCTGATAAGGCTATTACACAAAACACAATTTACATATTTTGTAAGTGAGGTTTATGCATCTCCTTTATAGGACATGACATATAATGCATTATCAAAAATATTCTACACCTAATATAGTGTATGTTTTTGATCCACGATATTGAAAATAACAATAACCACTTACATACACTTGATGCTTTTGAGTGCTCTCATTTACTGTTACATATATTGCAAACGGTGAGGAGTTGAAACAAAATGTATTGTAAAGTTCCAGAAATGTTCTGTCATATGTCTCTTACACTTCATTTGGATGAGTCTGAATGACATATTCCTTGGTGTCCCGCAAAGTTTCCAAATTCAACTGAACCAGGAGAATCATATTTCTTACTATTTGACACCATGTTACTTTTACTGTTGGTCAGTGGTTTGCACAGTGTGACCAATGAAGAGTAAATGAACACTCATTACCTGTGTTTTAAACCCTTATTTAAAATAACACATCACCGGTAAAGTGGGTGATGCCCTCGAAGCTTAGCAATGTGTTGTGCTGAAGTAGGGCCAATCTGAATGAAATTGCTTTGCTCTTTTATTTTGCATGTAAATAGGGACACTTTATTTATAAGCTCACAGCTCTGTCTCATGGAGCAATGCGCAGTGGTGGTGCCACCAACCCACATGTGCGCCAGTGACAGTGGCACACTGGCTCTATCCCTGAGTGCATTCCTCTTGACAGAACTGGTGTAACAGAGACACGTCTATAGGTACCTTGCTCACATTTACCTTTTCAGTTTTGTCCATAATTTTCAATATGATTAAAATAAGGGCTTTGTGATGACTTCTGTTCATTATCCTTTGGGACTCAAGCTTCAGATGTTGTGTCATTGCCACATAATGTTCTTTCCTCATGATGCCATCTATTTTGTGAAGTGCACCAATGCCTCCTCAACATGATGCTGTCACCCCCATGTTCCGAGGTTGGGATAGTGTTGTCAGACTTGCAAACTTTTCCTTTTTCAATCAAATATAACGATGGTCATTATGACCAAACAATCTATTTTAAGTCTTGACAGATCACAGGAAAAATTAACCCCTTCCTGATGCACCGTAATAGTATGGCCAGGCCTAGCCAGGCCCTAGCCTTTTCTTGGGGCTTGGAGGCATACCAAAGTGGCTGGGGGTTGCAGCCTAGGGCGCGCTGATGTCACGGTGTTTGGTATGGGGACCAGAGGGCTGTCCTAATGCAGGTGGTGTGTGCAAGAAATATGGAGGTAGAGGTACTGATACTGGGGTACTGGGCTGATGTACTGGTTCTCCCTGGGGCAACCCCTGGGTGTCTGTAAGATAGGTCCCTGGGTAATGTATAGGGAAGCCCGTGGTGGTAGACAGCCGTATCCAGGGATCAGGGAACTCACAGTTCTTTATTGAACAGGTAGCAGGCAACGGGCCTAAATGGTTAACAACAGATTTTGGCACTGGATTGGTCGTGGAGAGGGTCCTCAGGAATAGTGTACCAGCATGATAGAAGATACAGGCTGGCATGCAGCTGTGTCCAAGCTGTGAAAGCTGCAGCTCTGGGTTTGAGTCTCCTGACTCTGTTCCTGGGATTAGGTTAAGTGTCAGTACTGAAGGTGTACTGAACACTGTCTCTCTCTTAACTCAGTCCATGTGCTAAAACCAGCTAGGACTAGAATCAGACCACGTACTCCTCCCTGCTCAGGGGTTTTATTCTCCTGGTCAGGTGGTAGCACCTCTCCAATCGCACTCCAGTTTAAAATACAGCCAACTAATTGGTCAATAACTTACACCCATTTAACTATCATCTGTTCAGGCAGTATCTACAGCTTCTATTACATAATGAGCAGGTTCAAGAACCTTCATAGAGGGTCCGTGACTCCCCCTAACAGCTCCTGACCTGGAGAGGGCGTTCTTCGCAACTACCAGCTTGCCTATGTATTGACAGGGGTGTTGCACACCCAAATACTGCCATACTGTAGTATGGAAGTATATGGTAGGACCAGTCAGACAACCTAGGGTTAAAGTAAATTGTAAAAAAATAAATAAAATAAAGTAAAATAAATTTAAAAAAAGCATAAAAATTCAAATCATTCCTCCTTTCCCTAGAACTGATATACCGTATATACTCGAGTAAAAGCCGACCGAGTGTAAGCCGAGACCCCTAATTTTGCCACCAAAACTGGAAAACCTATTGACTCGAGTATAAGCCGAGGGTGGGAAATGCATTGGTCACAGCCTCCCAGTATATAGCCAGCCTGCCCCCTTAAGTATACAGCCTGCCCAGCCTGCCCCCAGTAGTATACAGCCTGCCCAGTCTGCCCCCTTAAGTATACAGCCAGCCCAGCCTGCCCCCTGTAGTATACAGCCAGCCTGCCCCCTTAAGTATACAGCCAGCCCAGCCTGCCCCCTGTAGTATACAGCCAGCCCAGCCTGCCCCCTTAAGTATACAGCTAGCCCAGCCTGCCCCCTGTAGTATACAGCCAGCCCAGCCTGCCCCCTGTAGTATACAGCCTGCCCAGCCTGCCCCCTTAAGTATACAGCCAGCCCAGCCTGCCCCCTTAAGTATACAGCCAGCCCACTCTGCCCCCTTAAGTATACAGCCTGCCCCCAGTAGTATACAGCCTGCCCAGCTTGCCCCCTCAAGTATACAGCCTGCCCCATTAAGTATACAGCCTGCCCAGCCTGCCCCCTTAAGTATACAGCCTGCCCAGCACTAACAAAAAAAAATAAACTTATATACTCACCCTCCGGTGGCCCTGATACACAGCGCTGCTCCCCTGATGTCCGCGCTGCTCTCTTCTGTCTTCTATCTTCCTCTGTCTTCTGTCTTCCGCAGGGTGCCGCCATGTTCTTCCCGCCCGGCAGGTGCATGGTATGACGCGGCCGCTGCTGACATCATACTATGCGACTGCCGGAGAAGAACATGGCGGCGCCCTGCTGAAGACAGAAGACAGAGGAAGATAGAAGACAGAAGTGGACCCGCGTGGACATTGGGGGAGCAGAGCGGACATCGGGGGAGCAGCGCTGTGTATCGGGGCCACCGGAGGGTGAGTATATAAGTTTATTTTTTTAAAGTGCTGGGCTGCCTATTGACTTGTGTATAAGCCGAGTTGAGGATTTTCAGCACATTATATACGGTAAATACAAATAAACTGTAAAAATCATAAACATTTTAGGTTTCACCGCATCCCAAAATGTTCAATCTATAAAAACATAATAAAAGATATTCCCGGCATTTAACCCTGTAACAGAAAATAGCACCCAAAGTCGAAAATTTTGAAAATTTATATTTTGCAAAATATAAAAAATTATATAGAAAGTGATCAAAAGGCTGTATAGTACTCAAAATGGTAGCATTGAAAACGTCATCAAAAGTTGCAAAAAATGACACCACCCACAGCTCTGTACACCAAAGTATGAAAAAGTTATTAGTGCCAGAAAATGGCTAAATGAAGAATTTTTTTTGTACAGGTTTTTATATTTATAAATGAATGAAAACATTATAAAACCTATATTAATTTGGTATCCCTGTGATTTGGGTACCGACCCAAAGAATTTAGGAGACATGTCATTTGGGGCTTACAATGAAAGTTATAAAAACCAAGCCCACAAGAAAAAAGCGCAAATGTATTTTTTCACCAATTTCAGTGCATTTGGAATTTTTTTCCTGCTTCCCCGTACACAACATGGAATATTAAATACCGTCACTATGAAGAGCAATTTGTTACGCAGAAAACAAGCCTTCATACAGCTCTTTACGTGGAAAAATAAAGAATCTATTGGTTGGCAATTAGATTAGGGAGCAAAAAGCGGAAACACAAAAACGAAAAAGAGCCAAGTCGTTAAGTGGTTAAGGTTTTTGTTTCCGTGTGCATTTGCAGACATTAATCTGGAATTTTTATGTTTTGTTTGGAGTTATGGCTTCTTCTTGGCAGAGTGTTTCTTCAGCTGATATCGATACAGTATTTGCTTCACTGTGCTTTTGTTCTTTGGTTGATATATACATTTTAGACCAAAGTACGTTAATCTCTGGGACACAGAACCCATCTACTTCCTAAGAGGTATAATTGCTGAGCATTCCCAAATTGCACCCATGGCCAAACTAGACATGTGCAAGTTCACAATTCTTTTTCTGAATTCTTGGCTGATTTCTTTAGATTTAATATGATTTTACAGAAAAATCAGATAAAAATAAGATAAATCAGAACTTTTAACTTTGCAGAAAGCAATAAAAAGCCTTAAAAATTCTTTTTCTCTCTATATTCTGGCATTTGGCAAATAAAATCTATTTTGGTTATCCTAATTGACTACAGCAGAAAAGGATTATTCTGATTTCTTGTCAGGCCAGTTCATGTAAGACTGTTTTGCGCTCCTCACAGCTTGTTGCTGAACATGGGTGTGCTCGATTTTACCTCTTTGCACCTATGTGTTAAATAAAGAATGGACTACTGATAGTGAGTGCTACTAATCATTTCTTCTATGTGCAAGTATTAACAATGCCCCCTACAATTCCATTCCTCCAAGCGGCTTCTCCATCCATCTTCCTTTAGCTACATCTCTCCTAAGGTCCAGAAAGATGCTCTTCAGAGAATTCCCTTTAAAGGAGTGCCCTAATCCACCATACAAGTTAAGATGCATTGTGTATGCACTTTATAAGATTTCATAGATATGGGTCACACTTCTGGGACCCACATCTATCACTAAATTGAAGCCACTTTATAAAAAAGCAAGCTCCTGTGACAGTTGAGTGAAGAAAGTCAGTAGTGATTGCGACTTTATGCAAAAAGTACAGAACTAAGCTATGCTGTTTTCATAACTCCCTAAGAGGTAAATTGGAGTTATGGAAGCAGCATATCTCACTTTTTATTCAGTTTACATAGCTTCATTTAGCAAAGTTACAAAAACAAGTTAGCTCAGTTCTGTTTATGTAAAATTCCAACATAACTGATAAGGCATAAAATCATATGACTGTAAATTTCAACTTTACTTGACAATAATGAAATTAGGATTCACATTATGGCCCACATGTATTAAAGCTTTTTCTGTCTGACTTTGTACTGAAAAGAACGTGCAAACTGCTTGAACATACATTTATAAAATGTCTGCACTGAGTCCAACAAGACAGAAAAAATCTGCACCTAAAGGGTTCTGTTGGTGCTTAGTCAGAGTTTGCGCCACATTTATTACTGACGTGTGCCACAATTCTGTCCACGCAACAATTCTGGAGCATGAACAAAGTGCACCAAATAAAATTGGTGCACACTTCCCGACCAGTGCAGGGGGTGCCAGATTAATGAAGACTGTGCGCCAGTTTCGATAAATCTCACAACCCGAAAACTGCACATAGTACAGACGGCACTAGTTTTGATAAATGTGGGCCTATGTGTTTTTTTTAATTAGGAATATACCATTTACAAAAGGTGGGATAAATATTCCACATTTATATAAATTGATTATAATAATTGAATGTTTCTTCACTCTGGGTTATTGTTAATTCCAATAAAGGTACACCATGGAAATTTGAGGCAACTGTGCAAATAAGACATTAGTTTACTGGCCATGTTGTCTATACTGGCCAAAAATAAATACAAAACCTCTTATACTATGATCAAGAAAAACATGGTCCAAAAAGGTCCATTTAAAATATGTTGAGCCCTGCAAAAGTAGCTTTTCATCCAAGGACTGCAGACATGGGTAAAGGATGGGATCAATTTCTAAGAACCTAGCTAGATAATATAAATACTATATGTCTTACTGTACCCATTCTCCCTTGCAGATAGTCGATGGAAATATGGATGTTTTATTTCCCAAAACACTAAATTTTAAAGAGGACCTGTCACCCCGAAAAAGACCCCCAAGAAATGTGCCCCCCTGAATCCTCTCCCCAGCCCCTTCCTATATCCGCCAGTTTTTTTTAAATTTATGCTGGGAAAGTTTTTTTAACAGGAGGTAGAAGTCAGCTTTATTCATAAGGGGGCCGGCCGACACTTTCCCACCACGTCCCTGTCAGCGGGGACCTGTAAGAGTAGTCGGCAGCATTGCATATATTGCTTAACAGGAGCTGCGGCTGCGGACTTGCTTATTCAAATTGCGCTGTGAATAAGCACAGTACGGGTGCAGCCACTGTCAGTGCGGCGCGGTCGGCAATGTGAATAAGCAAGTCCGTGGCTGCAGCCACTGTCGTGGCCGCATCATGGTGGGGGACTGTCGGCCGGCCCCCTTATGAATAAAGCTAGCTCAGGGGATCTAGCTTGTTTTCTAAATACAAGACTAAATAAGTCAAAGGGGATGTTCACAGCTTTGCTGTTTCGGTGTAAAACCATTACTATAGCGTGCCTAAGTTTCTTGGTGGAAATCCTATTGAATATCCTGCTTTTAAGTGATGAAAAACAACTTTCCATACTCAATTGCACTGACCCATCAACTGAAAATTATCGTAACTGAAGAATACATAAATCTCAGTCAAGAATCATTGTTCATTATGATTTGGAAATTTCTACATAAATTATGTCTGAATTTGCACAACATTATTTGTTTGCTTTGGGTATAAAAAGAGTTGGTGCATCATCTGCACAATCTATTTTTCTTTAACTATATAAATCCAAGTGCAGAATTTCCCCTGTGTAAATTGACTTAAAATGATAGAAAGTGCAGTAGTTCTGCTGCTTGTCATTGCACACAGTTTAGCGACAGTGACAATTAGTGCACATTTTTAGTGTCATTTCAACTCTCACAATCTACTAATGGCCTCTGGCAGAACAAGAGAACGAAAAACCAGCTAAACTGTAGAAATCAATAACAGACAGAAACTACAGGGCAGTATTGCAGTATATTGGCAGTTGAGTGTATCATCTTGAGGCAAGGTCCATTACACTCGCAAGTGTAGAACGGGCTTTAGTAATAGTCTAGTGTGCGTGATTAAGGTGTTAATATCTACTCATTCTTGTTATAGTAGCCCAGCAGAAAGCCCTACACAGTAAAGCACAGTAAACTTATTCATGCTTATACGGGGAAGCCTGTCAATCAATGATTAGAGGGCCCCACTAGACTCCTAATCCAAGAGCAATTAGGATTTTAAATGCATTACAAGATATACTGGCTCAGTCTGCTCAGCTCCTCTTGCTCTTTAACACGTTGCCTGCAGATAAGACTGCAGGTTTAACCTGACAGGTTCCCTTTAAGGCTGAAATACCGTAACCCCTTGCACTACCTCTCTAGTTATACCATTGATTGGTAGCGGCTGAGTTTATGATGAAGCTTCAAAACATTATGCAATCTTAACCCCTTACCGACGTATGACATATCTGTACATCACACGTCAGCTGCGGGTGTATGGAGAGGCCTCACGGGCTGAGCCCTCTCCATGGAAGCTGGGTGCGATAAATGATCTTTATCATGTAAACATCACTAGGAGATTAAAATTAAAGAACTTTTTTCCATACTCCAACATTGTTAGCCCCTTAATGACCAGGTCCTTTTTGATTTTGCATTTACATTTTTCACTCAACATCCTTCAAAAATCCAACTTTTTTAATTTTTCATGTAAGGACATGTGTGAGGGCATGTTTTCTGTATAACAAATAGCACAAATTGATGGTTTTCAACATTCCATGCCATGTACAGGCAGTCCCCAGGTTACATACAAGATAGGTTCCATAGGTTTGTTCTTAAGTTGAATTTGTATGTAAGTTTAAACTACAAAAATTTAATTTTAATTTTTGTTTGCCCCAGTTTCAAAATTGTTTTGTTGTAATGGGACAAAGGATTATCAATGAAGCTTCATAACAAACACCACACAGCTGATCATGGCAGTCAACAGTAAGCATTCAGAGAGCTTCACCAAAGGTCACAGTGGGCAGAGAGATCTGTCTGTAACTAGGGGTTGTCTGTAAATCGGGTGTCTTTAAGTAAGGGACCGCCTGTACTAGGAAGCAGGAAAAAAATTCCAAATGTAGTGAAATTGGTTAAAAAATGCATTTCCACCGTTTTCTCGTGGGCTTGGATTTTACGCTTTCACTGTGCCAAAAATGACACAGGTTTTTTAATGTTTTCATACATAAACAAAAATTAAAACTTCCTTTAATAAAAAATTCTTCAGCAGCAGCACCAGGACATGAAGCAGACCCTGCACCAGCAGGTGGTGGCCTACTTGGACAGCACTTTACCACCTGAGCTAGAGGATCCCATGGACTACTGGGCAGCCAAACTTGATGCGTGGCCGCAACTTGCAGAGTTTGCAGTAGAGAAGCTGTCCTGCCCGGCCAGTAGTGTGGCATCAGAGCGGGTGTTCAGTGCGGCGGGGGCCATCGTTACCCCCAGGAGAACCCGCTTGTCCACCCGTAATGTGGAGAGACTGAACTTTGTCAAGATGAATCAGGCTTGGATCGGACAGGATTTCAACTCACCAATGCATCAGATTAGATCAGCCATGACGCCTCCTCCAAACATTGAGAAATGAGTCGGGTTCTAACTACCTGCCTCAGCTACTATTCTGATGCTGCCACCCACCTGATGCCACAAATCTGCTTCTAGTCGCACCATCTGCCTCCTACCATCTTTACCAGGGACTGGAATTGTCCGCCACCTCCACACTATATCATGGTGCCACTCTGCAGGCACCTGCTGCTTCTGATGCCACCTTCACACTATATCATTGTGCCACTCTGCGGGCTCCTGCTGCTACTGATGCCACCTTCACACTATATCATTGTGCCAGTTTGCGAGCTCCTGCTGCTGCTTTCAATGCCACCAACACACTATATCATTGTGCCACGCTGCCGCTCTTGCTGCTTCTGATGACACCTTCACACTATATCATTGTGCCACTCTGTGGGCTCCTGCTGCTGCTTCTGATGCCGCCTTCACACTATATCATTGTGCCACTCTGCGGGCCCCTGCTGCTGCTGCTTCTGATGCTACCTTCACACTATATAATTGTGCCACTCTGCGGGCTCCTGCTGCTACTGATTCCACATTCACACTATATCATTGTGCCAGTTTGCGGGCTCCTAATGCTTCTGATGCCGCCTTCACACTATATCATTGTGCCACACTGCGGGCTCCTGCTGCTACTGATGCCACCTTCACACCATATCATTGTGCCACTCTGCGGGCTCCTGCTGCTGCTGCTTCTGATGCCGCCTTAACACTATATCATTGTGCCACTCTGCGGGCTCCTGCTGCTACTGATGCCAACTTCGCACTATATCATTGTGCCAGTTTGCGGGCTCCTGCTGCTGCTGCTTTTGATGCCACCTTCACAATATATCATTGTGCCACTCTGCCGGCACCTGATGCTGCTGCTTCTGATGCTGCCTTCACACTATATCATTGTGCCACTCTGCGGGATCCTGCTGCTACTGATGCCACCTTCACACTATATCATTGTGCCACTCTGCGGGATCCTGCCGCTACTGCTGCCAACTTCACACTATATCATTTCGCCACTCTGCGGGCTCCTGCTGCTGCTGCTTTTGATGCCACCAACACACTATATCATTGTGCCACTCTGCCGCTCTTGCTGCTTCTGATGCCACCTTCACACTATACCATTGTGCCAATCTGCAGGATCCTGCTGCTGCTGCTTCTGATGCCACCAACACACTATATCATTGTGCCACTCTGTGGGCTCCTCCTTCTGCTGCTTCTACTGATTCCACCTTCACACTATATCATTGTGCCACTCTGGGGGCTCCTGCTGCTGCTTCTGATGCCGCCTTCACACTATATCATTGTGCCACTCTGCAGGATCCTGCTGCTACTGATGCCACCTTCACACTATATCATGGTGCCACTCTGCGGGATCCTGCTGCTACTGATGCCACCTTCACACTATATCATTGTGCCACTCTGCGGGCTCCTGCTGCTACTGATGCCACCTTCACACTATATCATTGTGCCACTCTGCGGGCTCCTGCTGCTGCTGCTTTTGATGCCACCAACACACTATATCATTGTGCAACTCTGCCGCTCTTGCTGCTTCTGATGCCACCTTCACACTATATCATTGTACCACTCTTCGGGCTCCTGCTGCTGCTGCTTCTGATGCCACCAACACACTATATCATTGTGCCACTCTGTGGGCTCCTCCTGCTGCTGCTGCTACTGATGCCAACTTCACACTATATCATTCTGCCACTCTTCGGGCTCCTGCTGCTGCTTTTGATGCCACTAACACACTATATCATTGTGCCACTCTGCAGGCTCCTGCTGCTTCTGATGCCACCTTCACACTATATCATTGTGCCACTCTGTGGGCTCCTTCTGCTGCTGCTGCTACTGATGCCACCTTCACACTATATCATTGTGCCACTCTGCGGGCTCCTGCTGCTGCTGCTTTTGATGCCACCAACACACTATATCATTGTGCCACTCTGCCGCTCTTGCTGCTTCTGATGCCACCTTCACACTATATCATTGTGCCACTCTGCAGGCTCTTGCTGCTTCTGATGCCACCTTCACACTATATCATTGTGCCACTCCACGGGCCCCTGCTGCTGCTACTGATGCCACCAACGCACTATATCATTGTGCCACTCTGCAGGCTCCTGCTGCTGCTGCTTTTGATGCCACCAACACACTATATCATTGTGCCACTCTGCCGCTCTTGCTGCTTCTTATGCCACCTTCACACTATATCATTGTGCCACTCAGTGTAAAAAGAGTGCACTCTTTGATGTTATAGTGGGATCTTGGCCCTCAGCTCAGTCCTTGGCCCTCAAGCTGGCACAGATGATACCTTGTCAGGCTGCGTTCCCGCTTTGCTTATTTGGGGAAGTGAAGAGTGAAGCGATTCTAAGAGCCGCGGCTGTCATGTGCGTGTCATACTAAAACACAACAATATGCTCCCTATGCATATTTAAGCATGGCACAACATTCTACAACACCCTACAGGCTCTCTGCAGCCAGAAAATGCCTGTTTTTTAATGTGATTCATTTTGATTCGATTTGGGTCGAATCAAATTTTTCGAAAAATTCGGCGAATCGGGACGAAACAAATTTTAACAAATTCGCCCATCTCTAATTGGGGCACATTTACTCAGGGCTTTGCAACAGTTTTCTGTTGGACTTTGCACATTCTTTCTAGTGTAAACTGCTTGCACAGGTGTTTTAGAAATGTGTCCCACACGGCAGTTTTGTGGCACCAGATACCATGCAATACAAATTAGGGGTGTTCCGTTGCTCAGACGGACTGTGCGTCAGATTTAACATGCAAAGTCTGTTGCATGCCCTATCTTAAAAGATGCACCACAAAATAGTTGGTGAACTCTGTCGGGCCTGTACAGGGAAGCGACAGATTCATGATTTCTGGTGCACGTTCTTAATAAATCTGACGCACCAAGCATTATATACCAGCAGAGCACTTTGAATGCAGTTTTCTACATTCTTAGTAAATGTGCCCCATTGTGTCAAAAGAGACACAAGGCTACCATAGCAATGGGTTGCCGCTCTCCGATGATGTCACATGGAGCAATGATCTCAGTCAACATGGCGATGCCCACGCGCCTCCGGCTTTTTAATGTTGCGGGCAAATCGACGAGTGTTACCAGTGGTGTTTGCTGCAATATGCAGCAAACACTCACCGGCTATGGAGTGACATACTACGTGTGACATACTACTACATCATACGTCAGTAACCAGTTAATAATGTGACAAAATGAGTCCTCAAACCAACACAAATATCATGTGAGCATTCATAAAGCCGCCAATCTAGTAGTGCTACTGGCCCTATCCTTGTGATATGTGTGTTGGATTTCATCCTTGAGCTATGGTGATAATTAGTACAAACATTTTTCTATTGTTTTGACATGGCCACACTATACTGTGCAATTCACACAACAATGGTGGGCTTTCCTTCTCAGCCACTTAGCACACTTCAATTCAAGTCCACTCCCTAGATTGCAGAATGTACATGTACTCTGCTCAGCAGGTATAAATCAGTCTATTTATAGTAAGTAGGCAGAAGAAAATCACCACTAGGAAAAGAATTTGTTCTAGCCATGACTTACAAGAACCTTTACCCACATACTCTGCTCCTGCCACAGGTATCACAAACAGGTATTGGGACAAGATAGGCTAGACAGAAAATTTCCCTTAAGTCTAGAATCAGTGCAGTGGTAAGTTTTAAAAGATGAAATAGAGTTGGAGGTGATGAGAGGGCTGCTTTAATAATTTTATATTATGGATCTATTTAATGTTCAGAAATTTGATGATAATTTTTGATACCCAATGAAAAAGTTCACCTCTGCATAAAATAATAAGTAGTTTTTTTTATACATTTACTATCCACTAGGAAGATAAACCTATTCATGTTTGCTTTGCATTTGGTCAAACTTTATTTTTAGCAAGAAATTTTGGGTTGTATCCGGAGCCACCTCCCTTCTTGTGTGTTTTAAAGAACATTCCAAACCCTTCTGAGCTCCATAGCTCTAGGGTATGAATAAGGTGAAGTATTCCCACTGTGAAGAATAACCCTTCCCTTTAGATGAAAGCAGTAATCACAATGACGGAACTGTGTATAATATAACATTGACAAAGACTCATATGGTATTGTCTGTCATGCTACACGATCTGTGTGCAGTATAATATATTTTCCAAAATAGTGAACATCCTATTACAGGGGTAGAAGCAGATTACATGTCTGGCTTTTAAGAGAAGCCTATTGGGTGTGTTAATACAGTAGTAAGTAGTCAAAAGGACAGCTATGATTGATATAAGACAAGGTGCTGTGTCAGCAGTCCTGTGCAACCTGAAGGTGAGTAGCTGAACTGCTTAAGAATGCATACCTTAAACTATGCCTATAAACTATGGAATACATACTGAATGATATCAGATAAAACTGTAATGTATCTGTATTTCAAGTTACAAGTGGTTTATTGTAATAGTATACCATGTCAGATAGCTGCTTACTTTATCAAACATTAAAAAGTTGTTCCTTTTTGGTATATCCATAACTGTGACAATAACTGCACATGAATAAATGGGACTATGAATACCTAAATTGTATCTTTTTCCGGTCCTTATTTTCTAGGCTCAGATGTAATGTGTAGAATAAACATATGGACTTGTGTACAGATTATTAAGAGTAACTGTAAAGGTTTTTTTTCCACAAATCAATAGATCTTGAGATGTAAAACAACTTTGCCTCTTATCTTTGTTACCTATATTCAGTAGTTTCCTTACTATCCCCCTCAGATTACCTCAGAGCTGCAGTAGCTTCTTCATCTCCATGTGCTGATAAGCCCTATGAGTCCATACTTTGTTTACGCTATCTGCTCACAGGGAAGGAGGTCATGTGACAGCATCAGTCCCTCAATCCCAGTCTGTGATTCTACAGAACTTTCTCTGTCTCTCTCTGCACCTTATGCTGCTCCCTTCCCCCACCTTGTCATCAGCAGAACCAGCTCTGTAAAGATAAGCTATTAACCCTTAGTGCTCACACAGCACAGGCATAGACTGCATGTACTAATGATTTTTACCACTTATTACATGTTCCCTGCTCCACCATGTGATGGAAGCTGCCAGGCTAGTCACCTTATACATCCTGTGCAGTGTTCAGCTGATTTACTTGTGGGAAACTATATGGATTTAATGCTAAATTACTTTGAGAGTGAACGCAAGCCATCATGGGATCTGTGGGCACACTAACTGGCCTCCGCTTGAGGGCAAAGACAGATAGACATTAGTCTCCTCCCACTTCACCTTCTGTTTGTTTTCAAAGGGGAATCATATACAATAATTTGGTAACACCGCTATAGCTTTACAGTTATGCTCAGATGTGTGGTTTTACATGTGAATTTACTATGCATGCACAAGCATTCTTCACCTATATAAATGGACTACCAGAAATAGACCAGCACATATACTAGGCATTTCTAAAATGTAAAAGAATAATGATTGTTGGAGAACTACTGTGAGAACTTACTCATTTTGCCAATAGAAAACTAAGAGTTTAAATGTAGTCAATAATCAAGATGAGATTATGATGAATGATGAAAGATAAACTCAGCATTGCTGTTTTAACCTTTTAGTTGCATTACAGTATATCAAGTGAAAGTGAAAAAAATCCAGCCAGAAGGGTCATGACTTAGTACCGGCTTAGAACCGTCTATGAACCCTATGCAGCTACTTCTGACTGTCACTTTGTCTGGGGAGATTTATCAGAAGTGTCTGAGAGCAGAACTGCTTTAGTTGCCCATGGCAACCAATCAGAGCTCAAGTTTCATTTTCGCTCAGCTGTTTATAAAATTACAGCTGATCTATGATTGGCTTCCATAGGCAACTGGAACAGTTTTACATCAGACATTTCGGATAAATCTCCCGATATCTCTATATCCCTATTCATCTTACCTCCCACATAAGCATCTTATACTCATTTCCTATGGTAACAAATCAAAGCTCAGAGCTCATATAAATGACCTCTGGCAGAATAGCAGCCAATCACAGCTCAGCTTCTAACTGCCACAGAAGTCTATTTTGGAAAGTGCAGGGTGAAAATTTTGTCTCAAAAAAAAATGTGTGGGGCACATTTACTAAGGGTCCGAATCGCGTTTTTCCACTGGGTTTCCAAAATTTTTCCGATTTGCGCCAAATTGCCCCAGGGTTTTGGCGCACGCGATTGGATTGTGCATCGGCGCTAGCTTTTACGCGACAGAAAACAGGGGGCGTGGCCGTCGGAAAACCCGACGGATTCGAAAAAACCACAGAATTTAAAAAAAAAATTGTGTTGCAAGAATATCACTCACATACACCGGAACGAAGCAGGTGAACTCCGGCGGACTTCAGGACAGAAGCGACACCTGGAGGACATCGAGCGCACGACCTTGGTGAATCGTGGCAGAACCCGAATCAGCGTTGGAGAAAGCGCCGCTGGATCGCGACTGGACTGGGTAAGAAAATCTGCCCCAATATGTACACACTTACAAGTGGGATCACAAGATAGTTAGACAATATTGTTTTTCTAGACAATATTGTTTTGCAAGGTTGTATAATAAGGTAATATCCCATATGTGTCGAAGGGCAGCCACCTAGTGGGGGTATTTTGAATTACAGCCCTTCAAGTTTTCTGCTATCAATGTGCAATAACGTGTTTAATTGCTTTAATGAGAAAGGAGACTCTTTAGACAAATATGAGCTCAGTTAACAATGCACACATCTACACCCCCTCTAAAAAGTATCATCATAATAGCATCTCCCCAACATGGCACTGCATATTCTGGAATAATCTAAAAAATAAGAATTTCAGTAGATGCAAAGTTCTCAATGGTCCATTTGTATAAGAACAGACACAAAAATACAATTTTCTAAGACAAAACATAAAAAGTACTATTTATGTCCTTAAATGCATGTCTTAGTCTTTTCTTTTTTGCAACATTAGAAAAGAGTTTACTGTTTGGGATAGAAGAACATGTTACTTAATGTAACATTACATTAATAATCATATAAAGTGATACACATTCAGGTACAGATATATCTACTTTATTATCATGTTGCACCATCAATGACAGCACTTCTACTTTTTAGTCTATATATTATGATCTGCAGAGCTCATAAAGCATATATGCAGAATATGTGAAAGAAATGAAATTATTAAAAATGAAAGCACACTCAGTGGATAGTATGGACCATATTTGTGCTGATGATTCCCCATGTGAAGTACTTAGATGTATCCCTGGTAATAATTTTAAAGTGCTGACACCAGGATGTTGCCATCAACTAGGGCAAAGTATCAGCAGGAAGAGCAGGGCATACTGTATTACTCTGTGCCAGAATTGTCTTCTGAAGAGAGGTACATCCAGGACATACAATCTGGGTCACTTCTATAATATTACAGATGACTGACCATAAAGTGCGAGTGGCAGATGAGTTATTACTAGTTGTGTAACTGTAGTGCCAAAACCTCCTGCTCATGTTGTTATCCCAGTAATCCCTGATGTTATTCCAGTGCATGCATGTCAAGGTTCAACAAGTGCAATACAGTGGACATAAGAAGACCTGAAAATCAGAAGTATGAAGCACTAATCCAAATTAAAAAAGTAAAGATGTTCATGTTACCAAGTTGTACATGCAGGACCAGAGTTCACTATTAAAAAAGCTAAAAAGTATTGCAATTCCCCATTCAACCATAAAGAAAATATAGTCATTCTTGAATAGCCACACAATAAAAGCGTAATTTTTTTGATGACATTAAGTGCATAAAATATATTTAAAATTAAGTTTCCCTTTAAAAAATTATGGTAAATATCTTCTATTACTGATCAGAAATTATGAACATAGTCTGCACTGGAAAAATAGAGATCACCCACCTAGTTCAGTAAAGTCCAGATAAGACACAGCAATGTGCAGCCCCGCTCTGCAGAGTGAATTTACATTTACTCATGAGAGGAGGATCTGCCTCCTCGCATCACATTTCACAGTAGGCAGAACCTACTTTTAAAGGAACCTTCCTGTAATCTTAGACACTTGTGTGTAAGAAACTGAGTATAATGTTTTGAATGTGGATGCCCTTCAAATATTATTGACATTGATTTATTCACAGGCAATTATTGTAAACTGTTAGAAGCAGAGTGAAACAGCCAGAATCCAGATTGAGCAACAATAATGAAATGAAAATGTTCACACTTAGTATCCAGACATATACACAGTATATTTGTCTTGGCTTTACATATATTATTTGTCTGTTTATCTTTTAATATTTTCTTGTTCTATACCTTAGGCTGTTCTTCCATTATGAACTGAAATCCAGCTCATCTCAGAAGATTTTCCATTTAAAATCATATGGCTATTGGCCACTACTGGTGAGTAGGGTCTTAACAAAAAATAAAAACCTGCCGAAGCTTTGTGCAGCTTTGTGAATTTTGCAGAACAGTTTCATACTGTAGAAGAACAACAAACAAGTTGTGTACAATGTGGCACATGATACAGATTAAAGCTTGTGTTTTAAAGCCTGTGTTAAAAAAAACTGTATACTTTGCAATATACCTGGAGAGTATTTCTGAAAGAATATGATTGTCAGCATTTAAATTCCAGACAAAAACTATCAATTCAACCTCACGGAAGTGAAAAGTCCATCCATCATTTAATGTTAATGGCTGTGGTTTGAACTTGCTTCCCACTCAACTTTAATGTGCCTGCTGTTTCAGCTTACTGCCACTATATACAGCCATCCATGTCTAGTTGGGTCACAACAGCTGGTCAGTGCAGAAGCTGGATGTCAGCTGTGCAGTGATCTGTTAATGATGACTTATCTTGAGAATTGGCTAATGATATAATATCATGGACAACTCCTAACCAGTTTATTACTGCCATATTACTATAGTAATAATAGTCATACGGCAGTAAGGGCTGTATGCACAGGGCTCACTGGCTGAGCCTTCTCCATACGTGGTGAACTTCAGCTACGTATTATACAGCTGAACCTGCCGTTAACTGCCATGGTCGGTGCTTTCCCTTAACAGTAAATCACATGGATGCCGCCATCTAGGATTCCCGATCTGTGTCGGTTGTGACATTATCAGAGATAGCATATTTGTTCCCATGACAACTGTGGGTCTGCTAAAGGCTCCCATAGCTGTTAGTAGGCACTCAATATTACAGTGCACTGCAGTACAGGCAGTCCGAGGGTTACGTACAAGATAGGTTCTGTAGGTTTGTCCTTAAAGGGGTATTCCAGGAATCAGCATAATTCATATTCAAATGGGTACTCAAAATATAAGCTAATGTGTAATTAGTTGTTATTTAAAATTTTGCTCCCCTTTGCAGAAAATGCTGTTGACATACACTATAATGAAGAATTAAAATGCTACTGGCCCTTTAATCAGTCCGTTAATTTCCTCCGCGCGGTCCGCTGCAAGACAGAAGATGGCCGCTGGTCACATGTCCACATCACATGTCCTACACCTGCCTGGGCACATCATGTGATCACCACGATGCTTGGCTGTTGTCGGTTGGTTGCAGTGCATCCAGTATGGCCAGTGTTGTGGTGATGGCAGTTACACATCATTACTATGGTAATGAAAGTCTGTTATATCATCACTGGGAGCAGAGCATAAGAGGGAGGAGGAGTTACTGAGAACTAAAGGATCTGGAACTTGTAGTTTCCAGTGGCGGCCATCTTAGTGATAACTCCACCTACTTTAGAGAGGCCATAAACTTTGTAAATCATAAAATCTAATTATTTAAGCTCCGTTTTGTGACTAATGACATTGAGGATTGTTGTATTCATTTAGTTATATCATCATGGGTTTTTGTGTCAAACGTTCATATTCCCGGAAAACCCCTTTAAGCTGAATTTGTATGTAAGTCAGAACTGTATATTTTATAATTGTAACCGCTGCCAAAAATTTTTTGGCCTATGTGACAATTGAATTTAAAAAATGTTGGGTTGTCATAAGAACCAGGATTAACAATAAAGCTTAATTACAGACACCTGTGATAACTGTTATAGTTGATTATTGTAGCCTAAGGCTAAAGTGAGTAAGTCGGGTGTTCTTAAGTAGGGGACCGCCTGTATATTGTATGAGTGATAAGACCCCCTTGTTTTAAAGTACAAAAAAATGTAAAATTAAAAAATAAAACTAAAAGTTCAAAGTACAGCCCCCACCCCCTAGAACAGGGGTCAGGAACCTTTTTGGCTGAGAGAGCCATAAGCGCCACATATTTTAAAATATAATTTTGCGAGAGCCGTACAATATGCTTAAAGGGACAATGGCTCCAGCAGTCATTAGTACAGCAAGGAGTGTTCCCCCCCCCCCCCCATACTAAGCTTCCACTGGACCAAAACAATGGTAATTCCCTGTAAAATAAAAAATAGATAATTTACATTCGAGCTTGTCCCTATACATGAGCCAACCGCAGCAGAACATCCCCATACATGAGCCAACCGCTGCAGAACATCCCCATACATGAGCCAACCGCTGCAGAACATCCCCATACATGAGCCAACCGCTGCAGAACATCCCTATACATGAGCCAAACTCTGCAGAACATCCCTATACATGAGCCAAACTCTGCAGAACATCCCTATACATGAGCCAACCGCTGCAGAACTTCCCTATACAGATGCCAACCGCTGCAGAACATCCCTATACAGATGCCAACCGCTGCAGAACATCCCTATACAGATGCCAACCGCTGCAGAACATCCCTATACATGAGCCAACCTCTGCAGAACATTCCTATACAGACGCCAACCGCTGCAGAACATCCCTATACAGACGCCAACCGCTGCAGAACATCCCCATACAGATGCCAACCGCTGCAGAACATCCCTATACATGAGCCAACCTCTGCAGAACATTCCTATACAGACGCCAACCGCTGCAGAACATCCCTATACAGACGGCAACCGCTGCAGAACATCCCTATACAGACGCCAACCGCTGCAGAACATCCCCGTACAGACGCCAACCGCTGCAGAACATCCCCATACAGACGCCAACCGCTGCAGAACATCCCCATACAGACGCCAACCGCTGCAGAACATCCCCATACAGACGCCAACCGCTGCAGAACATCCCCATACAGACACCAACCGCAGCAGAACTTCTCTATACACGAGCCAACCGCAGCAGAACATCCCTATACAGACGCCAACCAATGCAGAACATCCCTATACAGACGACAGCCGCTGCAGAACATTCCTATACAGACGCCAACCGCTGCAGAACATCCCTATACAGACGCCAACCGCTGCAGAACATCCCTATACAGACGCCAACCGCTGCAGAACATCCCCATACAGACGCCAACCGCTGCAAAACATCCCTATACAGACGCCAACCAATGCAGAACATCCCTATACAGACGCCAACCAATGCAGAACATCCCTATACAGACGCCAACCAATGCAGAACATCCCCATACATGAGCCAACCGCTGCAGAACATCCCTATACATGAGCCAAACTCTGCAGAACATCCCTATACATGAGCCAAACTCTGCAGAACATCCCTATACATGAGCCAACCGCTGCAGAACTTCCCTATACAGACGCCAACCGCTGCAGAACATCCCTATACAGATGCCAACCGCTGCAGAACATCCCTATACAGATGCCAACCGCTGCAGAACATCCCTATACATGAGCCAACCTCTGCAGAACATTCCTATACAGACGCCAACCGCTGCAGAACATCCCTATACAGACGCCAACCGCTGCAGAACATCCCTATACAGACGCCAACCACTGCAGAACATCCCCATACAGATGCCAACCGCTGCAGAACATCCCTATACATGAGCCAACCTCTGCAGAACATTCCTATACAGACGCCAACCGCTGCAGAACATCACTATACAGACGCCAACCGCTGCAGAACATCCCTATACAGACGCCAACCGCTGCAGAACATCCGCATACAGACGCCAACCCCTGCAGAACATCCCCATACAGATGCCAACCGCTGCAGAACATCCCCATACAGACGCCAACCGCTGCAGAACATCCCCATACAGACGCCAACCGCTGCAGAACATCCCCATACAGACACCAACCGCAGCAGAACTTCCCTATACACGAGCCAACCGCAGCAGAACATCCCTATACAGACGCCAACCAATGCAGAACATCCCTATACAGACGACAGCCGCTGCAGTACATCCCCATACAGACGCCAACCACTGCAGAACATCCCTATACAGACGCCAACCAATGCAGAACATCCCTATACAGACGCCAACCAATGCAGAACATCCCTATACAGACGCCAACCAATGCAGAACATCCCTATACAGACGCCAACCAATGCAGAACATCCCTATACAGACGCCAACCAATGCAGAACATCCCTATACAGACACCAACCAATGCAGAACATCCCTATACAGACGCCAACCAATGCAGAACATCCCTATACAGATGCCAACCGCTGCAGAACATCCCTATACATGAGCCAACCTCTGCAGAACATTCCTATACAGACGCCAACCGCTGCAGAACATCACTATACAGACGCCAACCGCTGCAGAACATCCCTATACAGACGCCAACCGCTGCAGAACATCCGAATACAGACGCCAACCGCTGCAGAACATCCCCATACAGACGCCAACCGCTGCAGAACATCCCCATACAGACACCAACCGCAGCAGAACTTCCCTATACACGAGCCAACCGCAGCAGAACATCCCTATACAGACGCCAACCAATGCAGAACATCCCTATACAGACGACAGCCGCTGCAGTACATCCCCATACAGACGCCAACCACTGCAGAACATCCCTATACAGACGCCAACCAATGCAGAACATCCCTATACAGACGCCAACCAATGCAGAACATCCCTATACAGACGCCAACCAATGCAGAACATCCCTATACAGACGCCAACCAATGCAAAACATCCCTATATAGACGCCAACCAATGCAGAACATCCCTATACAGAGGCCAACCAATGCAGAACATCCCTATACAGACGCCAACCAATGCAAAACATCCCTATACAGATGCCAACCAATGCAGAACATCCCCATACAGACGCCAACCGCTGCAGAGCTTCCCTATACAGACGCCAACCGCTGCAGAACTTCTCTATACAGACGCCAACCAATGCAGAACATCCCCATACACGAGCCAACCGCTGCAGAACATCCCCATACACGAGCCAACGTGTCTAAGCTGCTGCATAACCTCACAATAATGTAGAAATGCAGTGGTGGGGGAAGATATGAGGGGATGATGCAGATGGGTCTGTAAGGGACACTCAGGAGCTTCTTAGCTGCTCCTGCACACAGGACACTAAGCGGTTAAGGCAGAGTGTGAGGAGACACTGGGGGGAGGGAGCACTTATCTGTGGCTGATCCCCGGCTGCTGACTCCTTCTCCTCAGGTGCTGCATGTCTCCGGAGTATGCAGCTCTCTGGTCTCCCCTGTCTGAATCTCCCGCACTGCTACATCCAGCCCCGGGATTGGCTGCAGGCAGACAGTCTCCTCCCCTCCCTTTCACACACGAGGAGACTGCTGCAGGGAAGGAGAGGGAGGCGCCGCCCCTGAATTAACCCCGCGGACCCTGCACTGCTCTGCCCATTACATCCAGGGGCATAACTACAGCCGGGGGCACAACAGCCTGGTCTTGGCAGGCATATTAGCAGTTGCTGCGGCTGTAGTTAAGCCCCTGGATAGGAGCCCCGGCTGCGAGCCAGATGCGGCCATCAAAAGAGCCATATCTGGCTCGCGAGCCATAGGTTCCCGACCCCTGCCCTAGAACTAATATAAAAATAAATAAACAAATAAAATCCTAAACATGTAAGGTATCAAAATATTATACTGGTTATTCCCGACATTGAACCCTGCAACTGAAAATAGCACCCAAATATCTGAAAAACACATTTTCACCATTTTCTGGTGAGCTTTTTACAACTTTTACTATTTGCTCTAAATTACATGTCTACTTTATTCTTTGGGTTGGTATGATTGTGGGGATACCAAATTTATATAGGTTTCATTATGTTTTTTTATATATTTAAAAAAAAATGAAAACCTTCTGTATGAAAAAAAATGTATTTGTTTTGCCATCTTCTGACACTAATTGCTTTTACAAACTTCAAACTTCAGTGTATGGAGCTGTGCCCAGTGTCAATTTTTTGCAGGACAAGCTGATATTTTCATTGCGACCTTTTGGGGAATTGTATGATCTTTTATCATTATTTATTACATATATATGTTTCAAAATGGGAGCAAAGTATCCTTTTTCACCAATTACACCACATGTGGAATTTCTTTCCCACTTTCCAGTGCATGGCGTGGAATATAAAACATGAATTACAATTTTTTATGCAGAAAAAAGCCCTTTATATTGCAAAATGGAAAAGTTATAGATTTTTGAAGGTGGGGGGCAAAATAGACATAAACACAAAAAAAGGCCAAATCATTAAGGAATTTTAAAATATTATTAAAATATAAAAAAGTCTAATCACTTTCCCTAGAACACACATAAAAAATAAACAAGTAAAATCATAAACATCCCAAAAATGTTAATCTATCATTTCGATTTTCACTACACACCTATGGCACATTATTCCTGCCAACAAATATTCTAAAACAATTAGATCTGCACAACCAGGTAACAAAAACAATAAAAATGTTAAATATAGTAGCCAACACACAAGAAATGTAATCCAAAACATGACAAAGACAAAGAGAGCGTGTATAGTCAACCAATACAAAAACACTTTATTTAATTTACAAAATCCATTTACCACACATAAAAGTCACTTAAAACATTTAAAAAGTACATAAAAAGACCTGTGTATAAGACCATGATAAGTCTGTACACCAAATTCCTCACAACAATCCAATATGTGAAAATGACAGTCCCTCTCAAAACAGGTTCAAACAATTAGACCAAGGATGCAGCCTGATTCTATTGTCCTCACTTGGTGTGAGAGTAACACATCCCAAAAAGGATCTAATGATAGCTTCAAGGAGAACCAATGGCACATACTGGGGCAATGCATTAACTAAGGTTTAAAAAAATCCATTCATATGTATACCAAGGGGTGTAGTCAGAGGGAAAAATGTCAAGGTGTGGGGGTAAAGGTAACCCGCACTTTCCGTCGCTGGTGCAACTTCCTCAGGGATCCTAGCACTCAAGCAGCTGTATCATGAGGAATAAAAGAGGAATGTTATTAACTGACAAATTCCATTTTTAATAGAAAGCATTTGATTTGATTCAGTGTGACCAACCATTGGCCATTAGATAACTCGGACTCCTCCTCCTTTTTAAATTACAAGGTGATTGAGACAGAGTTTATTAAGATATAGAAAAAAAACATTTAAAGAGGATCTGTTACCCTGGAAAACCCACCCACCAAATGTGCCCCCCATAATCCTCCCCCCAGTCCCTTTCTCGCTAGCCATTTTTATTTTAAATTTTTGTGCAATAAATGTATTTAAACCGATCCGACCTCTTACTAAATAAGAGGTCGGATCGAGTATCTGGTGTGCTGGCAGTCGGGCTTATTAATTAGGGGGCATGCCGACACACCCCCAGCACGCCCCCGCCAGCGGTCACATTGTAGGGGAAGAGTTAGTAAGAGGTCGGATCGGTTTAGATAAATTTACTGCACATAAATTTAAAATAAAAATGGCTAGGGAGAAAGGGGCTGGGGGGAGGATTATCGGGGGCACATTTGGTGGATGGGTTTTCCAGGGTGATAGGTCCTCTTTAACTATGTTTTCCAATTCCTGACCACAAAAGTCATTTTTGGGCAAAGTACATGTGACCACAGAGGCCTCAATAATCACTTGCAAAATAAACATAACATAACATCAACCCTTCCAGCCTATCAAGAATGGAAGCAGCAGAGAACCGAGCTTCAGCTGGAGGCATGGGGGAAATAGGGGATTGGCTTAATACAGTTTTTTTCTAAAAAGTAAAAAACATTTTAAATTTACTGTATATACTCGAGTATAAGCCGACCCGAGTATAAGCCAAGGTAACTAATTTTAACTAAAAACACTGGGAAAAAGTATTGACTTGAATAAAAGTCTAAGGTATGAAATGCATTTGTCACAGCCTCTAGCCAGTATATAGCCAGCCAGGGCTCTGTCCCCAGTATATAGCCAGCAGCAACTACTGTCCCTAGTATATAGTCAGCAAGCCCCTGCCCCAGTATACAGACAGCCAATGCCCCCAGTAGACAGCCAGCTATACCCCTAGCTATCCCCCTAGTATTTAGTCTGACAGCCCCTGGCCCATAGTATACAGCCAGAAGCCCATGCCACTAGTAAATAACCTGCAGCCCCTGCAACCAGTATATAGCCAGCAGCCCCTGCCCACTGTATATAGCAATTCAGCCCCAGTATATAGCCTGCATGGTTACTCTCAATAAATTTGATGTAATGGAGGGGGTTTGGCCTATGACAATTTTGGGGCAAAACAAACAACAAGGAGCCCCTCCTTGTAGGAGAGGAGGGAAAAGTGTGAGGCAGAATAGGACTGGGTGTGCAAGGGAATACAAGGGACAAGGATGATATAATTTATTTTGGACAACATATTAGGAGGCTGGAGGGACCTGTGATGATTTCAGCACTGTGAGATAAATGACATAATCGCATGTGCTTTAGCCACCAGTAATTTCAATCTACTTTTTGTCTGCATGTGAAAAATGCAGTATAAATTGTTCTGAAAACCATTCTGAAACGTGCATGAAAAACCAAGACATTCAGCAAACTCTGACTGAAAACTGATTGAACTATGATGAAAATTTTCAGTTTTTCACTGGCCAAACGCTGATCGTACTCTGATCAGACTCTGATGAAGCTCTTCAAAGCAAGTGTGAAAGGGGTCTAAAATGATCACATCAGAGATTGGAAGATGAGGGGGGCATGAGGGGGGAAGAGCTATGAGAACTGAGGGCTCAGGGGAGTTGTAGTATCTTATGGCGGCCATCTTGGACATAACTCCGTCTACTTTGAAATGCCATTCATTTAGGGTGGATTCACATTGCCGGTTATTTTCACATTATGAATTATGGACATATACAGATTGGTTTTATATTTCTGGTCTCACTGATGCCTTACTGAACCATTCTTTTCAATGGGCTTTTTTTGTTTTCACTGAAAAGACTGGAAGAAAAATTTGAACCCTGTCCTTTTTAAGTTCACTGACAACATTGGATCAATGGAAAAAATTCAGGTTCATATTCCCTTTAATCTTCAAAATGTTGTACAACACTTTGTTACAAGTCTACTATAAATGCTTTTTGTGTACTCCTAAGTGCTAATGCTTCTCTTAGCATCAGGAGAGCCTTCTTTCCCAATTACAGTATGTACTATATGTTGACTATGAATCCTTGCATGTTTTGGCTTTAGTTTTGGACCATTAGGTCATGATCTGAATGGCTACACATGTTTTGGCCATGTTGCTCCAGCTTCACTTTCTAATTTTCACTTGTAAATCCTTTAGATATCACAGATGTCCTCCCTTTTATCCATGGCTTGGTGTATATAGTATACGTTTTTTTCACATAGTCGTATCTCTGTGTGATCATCTGAATAAACAACCACAAGCTGTGCATAGAGATCACAGCGGTGTATAGGCCACAGGAAATAGTTGTGCTAACCTAAGCTCCAAAGTTCATATTATCAGACATGGAGTTAAATTATAAGCAAATGATGTTTTCTGTTTATGAATCTGAGTGATCAGCAATGATGTAGGAAGGAGACAATCAGTCTACAAAATTAGTTTTCTCTTGGTTTTTATAACTACCGGTATCATTTCATAGGTCTTCAACAACTTTGTACATTATGAACTTGCTTTTTGTACTGCTGTATAATAGAACAAATATGACATATAAAAATCATAGAAATATAATTGCTCAAAATTCCCAGTGAAATTCTAATTCACCCTGAGGTCCTAGTGTTTGCTACATATACTATAGAAGCTCAAATACCATATACAAACATTAGGATATACAATTAAGGCTGCATTCACACTACCGCAAGGGGGACGTATATACGGGTGACGTATATATGGCCGATATACGTCCCCCATAGACGGCAATGGGCGCACGGTGCCCTACGGGAGCGGTACAGCGCCGCACACGTGCGGCACCGTACTGCTCCGTGCCCCGTGAAAAAATAGGACATGTTCTATTTTTTCAGGGCATACGGCGCCGTGCGCCATTTATCCCTAAAGCGCTCTCCCCCTCCTCCTCTCCCCGCACGCTGCCGTGTGCCCACCGTGCTACGGTACGGCGGGCACCGGTCGTGTGAATCCAGCCTTAGTCAGTATACTGTCTCCTGAAATTCACAGTGATAATCTGATACAGCCTAAGAACCATTTTACAGTAATTACTACAAGCATAATTGGCCAATTCTATAACACATTCCGTTATGAATAGCATAAAAAATAGCACAGCTGCCTACTTTTAACAAGAAATCATAAGAGAAGGTAAGCTTTCACACACATAAAGTATGGGAAACCGAAGGTAAATGGAAGCCATTGATTTTCCATTTTTAGTTTCTGTTATACTCTCCTTAAAGATAGAGTCATCGAGGTGGGGGAGCTCAAAGTGGGAATTTATTATTATGACCCCCAGGAGGGTGGGGTCATAATAATAGATTCTCTGCATCTCAGATGAGAAGGGTCCAACTGACATCAATGCAGACACACATCCACAATACTGTGTTATTATATTTAGAGACACATCAGATGGTTTAAAGGGATAATCCCATCTGGGCATTCACATTTTATTGAATTCATCTGCCATATATGTTTGGCTTTCTTTGAATGCATATTATTAAAAATAATTTAGCGGTGTTAAGATAATTGCCCAAAAATGTAGCCATTGTCCCTTAGAAATGAGATAGCTGTCCTTAGACGTGACCACCCCACACTCTGGCCGGTGCTATTGATTCCTGCCTGACCACCTGGATACAGCGTTCATTAACACACCGCTGGACATCTGTATTGCATGCAGTAACTCCAGGACATTTTATATGCAAAAACAATTTTATTATTTGTACAATAGCTCCAGCTGAGATGGTTATATCTAAAGGCAACTATCTAATTTCTAAGGGGCAACATGGCTACATTTATGGGAAATTATCTTCACATACTGTATGTACATTTTATATTCACATATATTAACATTTTACATATTTTAAGACCATCCAATTGAAAAATGTATGTATATGGAAGTTGAATTAAATTAAATGTGAATGGCCAAATGAGAAAAACTCTTTAGACCCACAATGAAAAATTACAGTTTAGAAACACATAGGATGAACAGTGCCACAGTGCCACACCAATTTTCCCAGAATGTCACACTACTTGGTGAATAAATATTATAAATGTCACAAACCAATAATAAATGTGGTGCTCCGCATGCTAGGCTTTTTGGCCCAAATTCTGGATAATTATGATAAACCTTACAGTATATAGACACAACGCAAAAACAAAAAAAGGAAAGAAAGAAAGTTAACCTACTGTATGGATCTGAGGAGCTCTACAAATTCCAAATCAATACTAGAGGTACTCATTGGACTGCATTGGGAATAAAATCCCAGCAGACACACAAAATTGGATCTCCCCATACCCCCCACCCCCTATTTCACTTGCTGGTTCTGGCACAAGGCTCACGTTCCATTAAGTTAGTGTACACATGAGACAGAGCGTAACACCTTTCCATTATACTCTGCTATGTGGTCATGTATTTCTCTCCCTTTTCTCTCTCAGCAAATGAAAACTGTATGCAAGTCATAAATAAATATCCAAATGTCAATTAGAAGATTTTTTTAAATTTCTGTACATGACCGTTCATTAAGAAAAGGAGTTTGTGAAGGCAAATGCTTATTTATGCAAGCAAATGTATTCCACCAATATCATTTCCCCTACAATGAATAGAAAAACAAAAAAATTGTAAATAGTTGAACTTTCAACTTTTTAGAACAGTATTAGGTATATAGAAAAGTCACCTTGAGGCATGCTTCTTAATGAGTGAGTAAAATACTTTTGGCGGTACAACATGTTTTTCACTTTTGTACTTTACTCTTCATACTTGATGCTGTTGTTTTGGTTGAGGTATGAGTTATTGCTGTTTTTGTTATTATTGTTACAAATTTTCACATGACAAAAAATCCCTTACAGTGGACACTCCAATCTTGTCACCTGAAAAATAAAACTCATTTAACCTCTGCTTCCCATGGGCCTATTTTCAACTTGTGCGTTTTTATTGAGTGGGCATATGGATATTGTTGAGTAAAACATATGCTGTGCCAATCTACTTCATTTTCCTGAAGTATGCTGACTAGAGATTGGCGAATTTAAAAAAAATTTGATTCGCCGAGTTTGCCAAATTTTCCATCAAAATTCGTTTTGACCCAAATCAAATCATGGCGAATCACATTAAAAAACAGATATTTCCTGGCTACAGAGAGCCTGTAGGGTGTTGTAGAATGTGTCATGCTCATATATGCATAGGGAGCATGGTTTAATCTTCAAACAATGCTGTATTTTAGTACGCACATGACAGCCACCGCTCTTAGAATCGCTTAACTTTTCAATTCCAAGGGCACTTACAGAGGCCAACTTGACCAAATAAGTGAAGCGGATATGCAGCCTGACAAGGTAATGTCTGTGCCAGCTTGAAAGGACTGAGCTGATGGCCAAGATCACACTATAACATCAAAGAGTGCAATTTTTTTTAACTGACATTAGATTAGGACAGAACCTGTTTAAACAATGATAAATGTAGAAACACCCCAAAAAGTGGAGAGGGTGTCGGCAGTAATTTTGCATCAACGTCACTAATAATTTTGCCCTTCTTTTCATCTGTCAGTGTCCACTTTAAATCGGTCAACAATCCATCAGTATTGGTAAAGCCAAAAACAAACAGGAGTTGATCCAAAACAGCGATGAACAGTAAATGGGATATTTGCATGTCCTCTGTGTTCTGCATCCACACCTGCTTTTGGCTATCAATTCTGAACCATTTCATTCCTTCGGACAGATGAAATGAAGGGGAAAACCAAACATAGTGGCAACATCATAGAGTGGTGGAGGGTAAGAACAGCAATATATAAATCACAGGGTGTTCCAGGGAAACAGTGGTCAGTTGGCAGCAGCATGAGTAGACCGCAGAGTGGCACAATGACAAATTATGGAGATGGCAGCGACATCGTAGGCCACTGAGAGGCAGAATGACAAAGTGTTGAGGTGGACGGCAGCAGTAGCAGCAGTATGAGGACAGAGAGAGGCACAATGACAAATTCTGATGGTGGCAGCAACATTGTAAGCCACAGTGTGGCACAATGACAGAGTGTGGAGGTGCCAGCAGCAGCAGTGTGAGGTGGGTGACAATTCCAGTCCCTGGTAAAGATGGTGGCAGGCAGATGGAGCCACTGGCAGCATATGTGTAGCATCAAGCGGGTGGCAGCATCAGAATAGTGGCTGAGGCAGGTAGTTAGAATCCACACTCATTTCTCAACATTTGGGGGAGGTATCATGGCTGATTTAATCTGATGCATAAGGCATTGGTGGGTTGAAATCCTGGCCAATCCATGCCTGATTCATCTTGACATAGGTCAGTCTCTCCACATTACGGGTGGACAAGCGAGTTCTCCTTGGGGTAACGATGGGCCCTGCCACATTGAACACAGGCTCTGATGCCACACTACTGGCCGGGCAGAACAGCTTCTCTACTGCAAACTCTGCAAGTTGCGGCCACACATCAAGTTTGGCTGCCCAGTAGTCCAGGGGATCCTCTACCTGGGGTGGTAGAGTGCTGTCCAAGTAGACCACAACCTGCTGATGCAGGGTCTGCTCCATGTTCTGCTGCTTCTGCTGGTGGCGGCTATTCTCCTCACTAGGCAGGTGAAGGAAGCTTCTCATTAAAGGAAACCTACCACTTGAAGTGGCAGGTTTCCGATGGCAATACCGAGCACCAGCTCAGGGTGAGCTGGTGCCGGAGCTTATTTTAGTTAGTGTTTTAAACCGCGGTATCGCGGTTTAAAACACTTTTTAAACGTTATAGCCGGCGCAGGCAGGTACGCGCTCGGCGCTTACCGTGCACGCGGCTCTCATTCACTTCCTATGTAGCCGCGTGCACGGTAAGCGCCGAGCGCGTACCTGCCTGCGCCGGCTATAACCGCGGTTTAAAACACTAACTAAAATAAGCTCCGGCACCAGCTCAGGGTCATCGGAGCCACAAGTGGTAGGTTTCCTTTAAGGACTCAAGACTTAAGCTGCTGCTGATGGAGCTGCTACTGCTCCCCCCCCCCCATTCTCCCCACAGCAGCCGTGGCAGTAGTACATGAGCGATGACTGCCAGGAATCCCCTGGTCAGACCAGACAGAGGATGGACAATGGCGCACAAAAGTAGCTGCCAACTGTCTGCACAGTATTTCTCTATAGTAAGCCAGTTTTTCCTCCCTCTCGGCAACTGGAAAAAAGACACCCATTTTGAAACGGCAGCGAGGGTCGAAGAGGGTGGAGAGCCAAAAGTAATCCCTATGCCGGGATCCATCTCCACTGTATACTGCCAGGGTGCTTCTGGGTTATCTGCCTCGTCTTCTACCTCCTCCGGATGCTCTGCTCCTCCTCTCCTGTCACCTGATGAGAAAAACCACTAATTTCCCCAGACTCTGCTTGTGCTCCAATGTCCTCCTCCTCCAGTTCAGCCCCCACTGGACTCATGTGGCCATGAGATGTAGTCCCCACTTCTCCAGTGCCCTGACCAGACAGATTTTGCAGCATGAGTTCCTTTGGTGTCTTAACAAAAAATTGCCACACTGCCGAGTTGGTGATTTTACCGCTAACACTCTGCACTGAGTGACTACTAACGCTGCTAGCTTGCTGTCCCCCTGTGCCACTGCTTACTTGGACCTGCGAAGCAGGGTTTGTAGCCTGCGGCCATTTGGTTCCCTTCCTCGTGCTGCTGCCACCCTTCTGACTCACGGTCATAGTAGCGACTTGCTGCCTGCTTCGCTGCCCGACCTGCAAGCTTACACCCTCTTATCCCGATGATGATGATGATGAAGCCCTTGCTTCCCCCAGCTCCCAAGTGCGATCAGCTACATTATCGATTTGTGTTTCCCTGTCACTGCTTTGCTCCTCAACGGTCTCAGTATGCACAGCCTGACTACTTGCAAGTGCAACATAACCTTCCATGCCACTCTCCACATCTCTACTTTCCTGCCTACTGCACGAAGCAGCGGCTGTCTGCCCCACCTATTCACTGCCAAGCAGATGCTGACTGTCCTCAAATAGTTTGTCCTCGCTGTATAGTGGCGCTGAGCCCCGACCACCTAGTAGATTTCTGGCTGAGAGACATGAACAGGACAAAGGCTGGTTGAGGACAAGTGAGGGCTGCTGACTGCTCCTGGGCCATGCCAACTAAGGGTTGCATCTAACAAACCCACAGACTCTTGGCTGGGGTTGTCAGATGTCATTTGGGAGGAAGAGGATGACCTAGTCAACTAATCCAGAACCTTTGGGTTGTTCATCTACACACTGCTGCTAGATGTCACCAGCGGTTCTGGCCTCACAGAGTCACCCCTGCTGCCATGTCCCCTTACTGTGCTGCGACCTCTGCCTGCTCCACCTGCCACCTCTCTGTCTGACATATTGGTTAATCAACTATGTTGATTTAACATAGATTTCTTGATATCTACTTTAGCAACAAAAAAGAATTGAAATTTGGGGAATACAGAACCCGAAAAACTGACACCCTGGACTTTGAGCAAAAATCACTCCACCAACTATGTGGATTTGACACGGATTTCTTGATATCGAAAATTGATATAAAAGAATTGAAATTTGGGGTATGAAGATCCCCAAAACGGACACCCTGGACTTTGAGCAAAAATCACTCCATCAGCTACTGAGTACAAGCAGCTAGATGCTAGAGGCAGCACATGCAGTGTGAAATGACTGGATTAAAATGGCTGTCTGTTTTTATGGCTGTCTGCCCGTCGCTAATTGGCTTACACATGTGATCTAAGGTGTTCCTTTCTTCTTCCCAGAGTTCTTTGCCCAATGTAACATGCTGTCCTCGCAGCCATTTTGCTAATAAAGGGGGAGGGGGAATCACCGCAAACTTTAGATTTGTGTGGAACCAAAGTTTTCCTGCAATTCCAAACGAATTCCACTTCGTTAAAATCGATTCGCCCATCTCTAATGCTGACATCTATTTATAGATATTTGAGTACAGCCAGTTTGAAAATTGCCATGACAAAAAAACTAGGAAATCTATGGGGATCATTTACTAAGGGCCCGAATCGCGCTTTTACGTCGGGTTACCCGAATTTTACCGTTTTGCGCCGATTTTCCCTGAATTGCGATCGGATTGTGGAGCATCGGTGCCGGCATGCACGCGATGGAAATCGGGGGGCGTGGCCGTCGGAAAACCCATCGGATTCGCCGTATTTAAAAAATAAAAATGTGTCTCTTGACACGCACTTACCTGCACCCGGCCTGGCTTGGTGAACTTCAGTGAACTCCAATGGAATTCAGCACAGCAGCGACACCTAGTGGACATCGGGGGTACTATCTTAGTGAATCACCGGAAGACACGAATCAGCGTCGGAGAACCCGTCGCTGGATCGCGAATGGACCGGGTAAGTAAATCTGCCCCTGTGTCTCTAGTGCTACCTCAAAGAATGCAGCTACCTATAAATCAATGCCCAATATGGCTTAATAACCAAAGAAGGAGCCTAGAAGGCAAAGACACCCCACTTCAGACAATGCTGTTTCCAGGAGGTATTGCTCCTTATCAGTGAAGTGTAGGGAAAGGCTTTGACTAGCTGAGAGGCCTGGGACCGTATAGCAGGCTTAATATTAAATGTTGAAAAATTAGGTAAAAATAAAGTATGTATGAACTAAATTACATGCATTACATCTGCAGTATTATAAGGTTTTTATGTTGAATACTTCAAAAATCCAGGATCTATACATCTTCATTTGCATTATATAGTATATTACAAAAATTTCAGTTCATGAAAAATGTATCTAATATCAAGTGACCTGAATGTTGATATCGGTGAATATGCTGAAATAGCTAATTACTCCCTTACTAAAATTGCTGAATTTGGTGCACTTTTTTTATATGCCACACCTATATCTTGTACCCCAAAGCTGGGCAAAAAAGACCCTATCCCACCTTAAAATACCCAATAATTGTGCTTCCATAGCTAAAAATGTGTAATAGCCCAACCGTTAATGTCTTTAAAGCTCAAATTGTGCATTCTTTTAAAATGTTCAGCTGTGCAGGGCTTTTTAGTCGTAATCCCTCAGCTTGCATCTTCTCATAGTTTATTATGCTATTAATATGTTCACAAATTCTGGCCCTCAACTCCTGTATGGTCTTTCACACGTACAAAAGTCTACATGTGCATAGCAATACATAGAACACTCCACTAATTGCACATGTGAATCGGTCTTTAATTGCATATATATAGAATGGGTGTTTTCCACCTTCGGGATGGGGTGCCTCCTGTAGGGCAACTACCTCTGTACTGTTGTCTCATTGGCTGATGCAATTGTCTCATATTGATATTTACACGCTAATAGCCTTAATTGCTATGACTGTACCTTCTACTTCCCTAAGGCGGATGTTTGCCGTTACACACTGTTTGTATTCTTAAAATTGAAAAATAAAGTCTTTAAAATGTCAGGATTCAGGATAAGTCCATCCTCTGGACCACCGTGGGAGGTGGTACTAGCCGACACCCGGGACTGGAATCTAAGTGGTATCTAGCTTTCACCAGAGCCCACCACAAAGCGGGATGGTCTTGCTGTGGCGCGGTACCACCAGGTTGTTCCACGGCTGCGACTAGCTAGCGGTGGCAGCCGAGGTCGAGGTACCTTAGCAGGAGACAGTTTCGTGGTCAGGTTCAGGCACAGGGTCAGGGTAGGTGGCAGAGATGCAAGGTCAAGTCCAATCCGGGGTCAGCAATGCGAGGTCCAGGCAGATGGGAACACAGGAGCAGGAACATACAGGAATGCAGGAACACGGGGACAAGGGAACACAGGAGCAGGAACAGACAGGAACAAGGGAACCCAGGAGCAGCAACACACAGGAAAACATGAATATCACTGGTGGCCAGCTTAAATAGATTACCTGAAAATGGCCAGTGCCAATTAGCGGGACCACTGAGTTGCGCTTGCAGCGCGCTGGCGAGGGCAGAGGGTCACGGATGAGCCTACAACCCGCAATATGGGTCGCGGGACCATCCGTGACAATAAATAAATGAAACAAATATATTTACATGCTATAATTAGATGTATACAGTGCCCGTTTCAACATTTGGCTACATACAGAACTGTAGAAGAAGTGTACACTTGGCAAGTCTCACGTATAAGAACGTTCTGAATCTAGTATTCTCTTCAGTTGTTACCACATTCATTTGATATAAAGGTACATCCATAATTTATGCACAAGCTCCAGTAGTATGATCACAGAGCACAGTATTAAGCCAAGCCACATTAAATGTACACATAGATTTATATTAATAATGTAGAAAGCTCCAGAAAAAGGTGCTCTCTCCGTCCTACTATTGTGCAATGTGTTAAACATCTTACTAGGCATGACAAATGTGGACTAACCACCTCAGCTTGGATGTATTGAATAACAACATTTCTCTACTTGTTTATTTGTTATTCCAAAAGGTAATTACATGTGACCTTTTTTGTCTAAAAGGAAGAACATAGCTAAATATCCACATGTTCTCCAAGATGGGGGATATTTCTGTATAATTGCCTTTAAGGGGTTTTGTCATCTGGGCATTCACATTTAATTTAATTCATCTGCATACTATATACATTTCTTCAACTGCATGTTATATTAAAAAATGTACCTGTGTAAACATAATTTCCCATAAATGTAGCCATGTTGGCCCTTAGAATCAAGTCAGTTGTCCTTGGATACAACCACCCCCACTTGTCAACTCTCTCTAGTTCTCTAAAACTTTTTATTACATTTTTTTTTACAATTTTTAAAGAAATTTTCCCATGCCTCTCACCCTTCCCTAAGCTCTGAGATGAATGACCATATTAGCTAGCTTCTATATCAAACGATTCAGATCAAATTTACAAATAGAATTGCTCATTTGTAATAGATGTTCTCATCCCTAATCATTTCTAATATTCTATTTTTGTCATTCAGCTTTTATTTGAACTGACTTCGGATAATAATTTAGACTTTCTGACATCCCAATTTATTGAATAAACGTGTGATAAACAGTGAGATCCCCTATTAAAGTGTATGATCTATATCAGCACTACAAAAATAATGAGGTTTATATTCAGTCATGAACAAAACTAAACAAGACATGAATATGGCATATGTTTATTAAAGGCACTGGCTAAAGTGTATTAAAGGGGCTAATACAGAATATAAATGTTACTTAAACTCATCGACAATTGTAAATGATCAATCTGTTAAAATGAGATGTAAGGTAAAAAAACAAGTACACTAAATCATGGGCGACATCATATTTATCATTCCAGTGTGTCAAGAGTTCAAAGGTGATTTTTAAAAGAATCGTCTGCTGTTCAACATTCTGTACAAAACTTTCCCTCTAATACAGTATGTAATTATTAACATTGTTATGCGACCCTTGTTATACATTTGATTACTACTACATGCTAAATCTTTGTTTAAAATGGATTTTCCCATAAAAGAAAGTCCTCACATTGTAATCCCTTAATTTTTAACCCCCTTACTTTCTAATTTTACTCAGTGTTATTGCTGTTTTAGCGCCTATAACTCAGTGATAGTCGTTACAGGGACGGGGACTCTCTAAGCAGACACTTCTAGTGCTGTGAGATTCTGTTTGCCGACAATGTGCTTAGATAAACAGGGTTGAGGGCTTATCTAAACTTTTATTTAGCTTCTGAACAGTCTACTAGTATCTACCACATAGAAAAAGAGAGATGAGACAGAATCATGAGTTGGATATAAGACACAATAATACACTGAGCTCTTGTTAGCAAATTGTACTGATGGGATCAGGTTTCAGGCGGCTTCTTGCTGGATAACCACACCCAGAGCTGCCTGTGATTGACAGCTCCCTTTCTGATCCTGGGAAAGCTGGGTATGTCTCTGTAATTGTTTTGCCTGCAGCTGCGGTTTGAGTGATGGACGGCTGAGCCAGTCAGTGCTGGAGGTAGTGTCCATTTCTGCCTTAAATTCTGCCCAGCCCTTCATCTGGTGCTGGTTATTGCAGTCTAATCTGTGTATCTAGTGCTCTTGCCTTTGCGTTTCTTGCTATTCTGTGTATTGACTTCTGCTTTGCCTACCGACCATTCTATTTGCTATACGATTCTGTACCTTTGCGCCATCTTGGTTTTGACCCAGTTTGTTTGACTCTGCTTGTATGTCTGTATCTGTTGTTTGTCTCTCAGTATCGTTTATCTCCTAGTGTGACCCCACCTTCCTGTCTCAGTCTTGTGTCGGTTTCTGTGCCCCAGTGTGAACACTGACCTATATCTGTATTCTGGTTACCTGTCCACTCCACCATCCACCAGCTGCCAGACGAAGTAAGTTTTCCTGTCACTTTGTAGGGTCACTCAGGGACCATCAGTTAGGTTCCTGATAGTAGTTTCACCCTCTCCAGGGTGGTCTATCTGCTTTAGGCAGGGCCTTAGCCCGCAGGGACGCCGCAGGGTGAGTTTGCCGCCACCTACCTAGTCTGACAGCTAGCGCCAAGTCTGGTTGTGGTTGCGCGGTTGCTGGACAGGTACTGACAGCTCTGCTATCTCATCTAATTATTAAAACAGAGTCAGCACTGCTATGTCACCTCCGCCCCTGGGATACAGAGCTTATCTTGTTTGTAGAGCTGCTGCTCCTGTGACCTCTCCACGCTGCTGGAAGCACAGGTGATTAACCCGGAAGTGCCCATGTCTGCAGTGCTCTTTGCCTCCTTCCTCTCCCCCTTCTACTGCAATGCAAGATAAACTAGAGGCAATTGTCCAACTATAGTCAGAAGATTTATGATTGTATCCAGGGACAACCAAAATTGTAAACACCAGGGCTGATAGAAACAGGTTGGAATTATATCTGTGAAATGGTGTATTTTTGTTAATAACAGTAGATTAGAGAATATGAATATTTGAGTATATTCCCATCTGGGCATTTACATTTAATTAAATTCATTTGCCATATGTAAACATTTCTTCAATTGGATGTTATTAAAAAAAATGTTCCTGTGTGAAGATAATTTCTCATAAATGTAGTTATTCTGTCCCTTAGAAATGAGATACTTTCCTCGGATACGACCACGTCATACTTTGGCAGCGGTGGCCAGACTTGCACTATAGAGTCCTGCCAAACCACCAGGATTCAGAGTTCATTACCACAGGACGGCTGTGCGACATGTAGTAACTCCCAGACATTTTATATACAATAACCTTTTGTTTCTTTGTGCACTCAATCTATCAGACGTGGCCGTATCCGAGGAAGCTAGCTCGTTTCTAAGGGACAACATGGCTACATTTATTAGAAATTATCTTCACACAGGAACATTTTTTTAATAACATCCAATTGAAGAAATGTTTATATATGGCAGATTAATGAAACTGAATGTACCGTATTTTCCGGGCCATTAGGCGCACCGGAATATAAGGCGCATTAGTCCTATGCGCCTTATATATGTAATAATTCCATATATAAGGCGCATCGGACTATAAGGCGCAGGGTCGGGGGCGTGGCGGAGGTCCGGGGGCGGAGCGGAGACCCGACGGGACGCGACGCCGAGAAGAGACGCGGCGACGCGGGGAAGGTGAGTGGGGAAGGTGAGGGGGAGGTGGAGGAGGGCAGCGGACCATACTTACATAGGTCCCCGCTACCGGAGACAGCAGATCTCCAGCGGGAACTGCAGACCACGCGGCAGAAGTTGTTTGTGCCGCGTGGTCTGCAGTTCCCGCTGGAGATCTGCTGTCTCCGGTAGCGGGGACCTATGTAAGTATGGTCCGCTGCCCTGTGCCATACATAGGGCGCACCGGACTATAAGGCGCACTTTGGATTTCCAAGGAAATCCAAGGCTTTTAAGTGCGCCTTATAGTCCGGAAAATACGGTAAGTGCCCAGATGAGAATACCCCTTTAAGAATCTTGTCTATGTGGAGAAACCCCTTTAAAGGGGTTAGTCGCTTTGAACAAAGTACAGCAGATAATTAATATTGTTTGTGCAATGAAAAGTTATTAAATTTTCCAATTAAACATACGTGCGACTGGAGCAGTCTTTTCGCGTAGAAAACACACAGCTAATAGTCACATCAGAAGGCATTTAACACTGCACATACACCGGACTGTAAATCCGACTGCTGGAAACCTGGCAGTCTAACACATAGGGAGTCATTTACTAAGGGCCCGAATTGCTATGTTTCGTCGGGTTTCCCGAAAATTACCCATTTGCAGCGAATTGCCCTGGGTTTTTGGCAAACGTGATCAGATTGTGGTGCATTGGCGCCGGTATGCACACGACAGAAATCGGGGGGGGGAGGGACGTGGCCGTCGGAAAACCGTACGGATTCGGTAAAAACTTGGAATTAAAAAAAAAAAATGTGTCGCTTCACAGGCGCTTACCTGCACCCAAGATAGGACGGTGAACTCCGGCGGACTCCTGTGCAGGAGCGACACCTGGTGGACATCAGGCGCAATACCTTAATGAAGGTCACACATGTGTATGGTTTATTACCATCACACAGCTTTAGTTACACTGGGTGTTATAATTATCCACATGAGTTCACATTACCATGGACCAGTGTTTATTTAAAGGAAGTAAACAATAAAGCTTCGTACTGCACGACAGCAGGCAGACAAGAAGCTGAGAATCGTAAAGAATTGATACAACAAGAAGTGTATTGGAAAATTTAATAACTTTTCATTACACAAACAACATCAATTATTTGCTGGAATGTGCTTAAAGTGGACAACCTCTTTAACCCCTTCCCGACATTTGACGTAATAGTACTGCATGGCGGGAGATGCGTTCCCGTAAAATGCAGTACTATTACGTCAAGCTTCTGGCCCCGGCTCCGTTCGCGTGTGAAGAAGACATTGCAGATGTATGGAAACATCTGCAATGTGTTCTTTACACACATATATATTGTTCTTCAAATGCTATTTTGTTTGCACCGTTCCGCGCGTATCTCCCGACAAGTAAGCAGATGTGCCGAACATCTGTAATCTATTCTTCACTGTGTTCTTTACTGTGTTTTTCACTTAAATGATCCTGTGTTCACTGTGTTCACTGTGTTCACTGTTTTTATTCTATTCTTCACTGTTCTTCACTGTGTTTTTTAAATTAAATGCGCGATCGCGAGCAGGGGAATTATTCATGTCACCTAGCAACCCATACATTTAAAACGCATTGCACTCGCATTGCACTTGCAATGCTTGCGAGTGCAATGCATTTTTGATGCATCTCCATAGACTTGAATGGGGCGGGAAAAACGCGCGTGAAACGCAAAAGTAGAGCATGCTGCGATTTTGACGCGCGTCAAAACAAACGCAAGCACGCGCGTGCAAAACAACGCAAATGAGGTAAGACCCATTGGAAACAATGGGACAGAGTGCAATGCAAGTTCTGCACGTCAAATGCACGCGCAGAACTCGCGCGTGAAAAACGCTAGTGTGGAAGGGGCCTAAGTAATTTCTTTGGATGGTACCACAATCCTCTACCACTCAATCTTTCCTGCAGACCTTTTTCATGTTTAATTATTTCTATGAGCATTTCTAAAGAAATGGTGTATATAGTTTTGGTATACAGTATATAACTGCCACATCATCCTCATCCATGTTTCACAATTTTCAGCCAAGGGCCCACGGCACTTTTAACCCATTAGGGACGCAGCCATTTTACAGCTTAAGTCTCAGCCCCATTTTTTGGATTCTGACTTGGATTCTGTCGCTTTATATTGTTATAACTTTTGAACACTGTTACTTATCAAAGCGATTCTGAGATTGTTTTTTGGCTGATAAGTTTTGTGTTTATTTTCCACTTTTTTGAAATTCGAAATCATTAAATTTTCAGGTAGATAGATTTACCACCTAAATAAGTTGCTGAATAACATTTCCTATAAGTCTACTTTACATTTTCATAATTTTTCTTGATGTCACGCAGCTTAAAAATTCAATAGCGATTTTCCGTATTTTCAGAATTTACTCTTTTGCGGATAAATACTGTTTTGAATGAAATTTTACGTATTTAGCATCAAAACTCCCCTATATAACCAACCCATTTTCAAATCTGCACCCATCAAACTATCAGAAACAGCTTTTAGGAAGATTGTTAACCCCTTGAGATCTTCATAGTAATTGAATCAAAATGGAGGTAAAATTTAAAGTGGTCAAATTGTGCCCGTTATACATTCGTTTAGCCCTAAAATTTACACATTTCCAAAGATAAAAATAGAAAACCCACCATACAATTTGTTCTATAATTTTTTCCCGAGTATAGAGAAACCCCACATGTGGCCGTTACTTGTTTTATGGGTGCACAGCGAGGCGCAGAAGAGAAGGAGGGACCTGCAGCTGCCAGGATTTTAGTTTTCTCATTGCCTCCTTTTGTAGGCTATAAAATTTTCGATTTTTCTTTATTGGGGCCATGTGATGCCATTTTTTGCGGGATGAGAAGCTTTTTCCAGTGTTGCCATTTTGGGGTTGGTATCACCTATTGTTGAAAATTTAGGAACTCGTTTTTGAGGGCAGGAGTAGAAAAGCATCAATTCTGTACTGGATTTTTTACTTTTTTTTTTCGTGTTCACCGTTTAGCCTAATAATCATGTTATCTTTATTCTATGGGTCGATATGATTACGAGGATACCAGACTTGAATATATTTTCTCACATTTCACTACATTTGTCAAATAAAACCGTAATGTGGGGAAAAATCTATCATTTTTGCATTTCCGTCTTCCCAGTGGCATAACATTTTTACTTTTTTGGCTACGGAGCTGGTTGATGGCTTGTTGTACTTTGCACCAGTATCATTCTGGAGTATATATGTATTTTTGATCACTTTTTATGGTGGGTTTTTAACGGCGTTTATTGTACGGGTTCAATAATGATTTACTTTTATTCTACGGGTTGTTATGGACGCGGTGATACTATATATGTTGGGTTTTTGTTATGATTTAGACTTTTTTGGGGGTTATATGTCTCTTTATATGTTTTGGGGCTTATGGGCATTTTTATTGATTTATTACTTTTATTATTTATTACTATTTATTTTTTATTGAATAACTTTTTTTTTTTACTTTTTCACTGTTTTCACCATGGGACATGAACAAGCAATCCTTTGATTGTTCATCGACGCCATCTTACTAGCAGTGCCTGCAGTCCAGATCAGACCCCAGCACTTCCATAGCACTGACAGCAGCATTTAACTGGTTACACACCCGCGATCGGAGCCCACTCCAATCGCGGGTGTTACACTGGGGTGCCGGCTATTAGTTACAGCCGGCACCCAGTGTTTCCCGATGCCGGTTCGGCTCCGATGCAGAGCTGGCAACAGCTCAGTGGTGGATATATCCGCCCCTGAGCACTAAGTCACTGAGGGGTTAAATTAACCCTGCTTGGAAAAGTTTCCTTACCACATATTGCAGTTAGAATGTCCATAGCTTTCCAAAAGTTTTCTGTACATAAGGTCCTCAAGACCAAATCAGAGATTTTAAGCTAAGTTAATAGAGATGAGTGGACCTGCACTGCATGTTCCGGTCTGTCCCACAACAATCTGGGTTAGGGTTGGGAGTATTCAGCCGGTGTTAACCCTTTAAAATTCTGCCAGACAAAGCCCTCCAGCTTTCCCTAGGATTGTTGCTCCCTGATGACGACATGGTAATCTACGATCATGGCAAAGCCACCGAACCAAACTAAGCAGACCCGGGCCTGAACAGGTCCACTCATTCCTATTAGTTAACATGTCAATAATGTCCCAAAGGTTCTAAAGGAACGATAGTTTTATAACTTTGACTATGTAGCCAAACAGTTTGAAAGGATTATCTACTGTATATAAACACTAAGAATTATCTAACTAATACTTTTGGAAAGCACAGAATTTCTGTACACTTCATAAATTATAATGTAGGAAAAAGTCTGAAAATAAACTGGACAATAAGGATAAAAGAAAAGTTTGTTAAATAACTCTGGTAGGGAGCTGGAAGTAAATGACTTTGCTACAGATCTTATACCTCATATTGTTAGCTTCTTGCTGCCTCACATCTGTTCTAATGCGTCAGAGTGTTGTTTTTGATTTTATTTCAGCAAACAAAAATAACAGTGGGGGGCAAGCAGGCACATACAATACATTTTTGATGAGAATAGTCATAATATTGGAGGATAAACAGTCTACGGTAGGGAAAAAACCAATGCCTTCTCCATACATGTTTATTTATAAGCAACAAAGACTTTGCATTACATTTTGTTTCAAATATAAATCTTTAAGTTATTTGTGATTACTCCTACTTTTGTAAATTGGATATATTGTAGTGACATACAGTTTATTGCATTTCAGTAACATAAAGTCTTATTTGCATGCAGTCGCTTAGCTCTTTTTGTCCTTTGGTATTTGGTATGAAACTATTTATGGAATTTGTGATAATCTCAAGAGATGAAACTTTCTAATATGAAGCTACATTCAGGACGATGAATTCAGGTTTGTTCCATCAGTGATTAAGCGCTATATGTACACAGTCATCTAGCCATGGGTGGTCTTACCAATTATTGCCATCAGTCTTTATATGCAATGTATGGTCGGCTGCACATGAACGTGTTCGGCCTGTGGAAACCAACACATTGGAGTGTCCTCATACAGAAACATGACACAAGGAGTTCTTGTCCCCCAGGGACAACTCTAACTGTGCCAGTGCTGCAATTCAAATAGCAGGCAGGGAGGCCTTGTATGATAATTATATATAATACAAGGACTCCCAACCTCTGCAACTTGTTCGGTCCGTGAGATCTGCACATGGGTTTGATTCCATTGGTAGTTGTTCATGTGCAGGTAACGTATACCGTACATAAAGGAATAACTCCATAATAACTTTTTAATTAGCTGCTAATAACATCAACTTCTCACTAGATTCCTGCTTTTAACCTCAAAAAGAACAACAATATAAGTGAACAAATGACAAATTATTATAACCTACAAAGAACACAATTCAAATTCAAAATGTAAAAATCTGCATAATATCATGGATGATTATAGGATGTAAAGACTACACAATTCAAGAAGGACATATCCCCAGCTGAAACAGATATAAATCAATCAGACATAACCCACACCCACCACTCGATCTCCAATATATAGTATGATATGAAATGTTCTTAAAACATTTTTTTAAATATATTAAATAGATGATGAGAAATTAGCTGAACAAGTAACATGATAATTAATACAAACAATTAATACATAATGGCCCACAACAGAGCCCAGTATTACATATGTCACATACATTTCTGTATGATACAAGGGCTTTAAACCTGTGCAACTTGTCCGGTCTGTGGGATGTGACCTATACATGGGTTCCGATTCCATTGGCAGACCATGTTCATGTGCGAGCAAGTTACAAAAGCCCGAGTAGCTCCTGCTACTCTTTTACATGTACATTGGACAGCACAGCTCATGCAAACAGGCATTTCTATTTCACAAGTGCTTTTACTATTTGTATTTTTTTTTATAAGTACAGGCAGTCCCCAGGTTATGTACAAGATAGGTTCTGTAGGTTTGTTCTTTAGTTGAATTTGTATGTAAGTCGGAAATGTATATTTTATAATTTTAGCCCCAGACAAATTTTTGTTCGGTCTCTGTGACAATTGGGTTTTAAAAATGTTGGGCTGTCATAAGAACCAGGATTAACAATAAATCTTCATTGCAGACACCATTGGTAACTGTTACAGCTTTTTATTTTAGACCGGGACTAAAGTACAGTAAATTACCAATTAAAGCTGGATTCACACGACCGGTGCCCGCCGTACCGTAGCATGGCGGGCACACGGCAGCGCGCGGGGAGAGGAGGAGGGGGAGAGCGCTGCTCACCCCCACCCCTCTCCATAGGGATATATGGCGCACGGCGCCGTATACCCTGAAAAAATAGGACATGTCCTATTTTTTCACGGGACACGGAGCAGTACGGTGCCGCGCGTGTGCAGCACCGTACCGCTCCTGTAGGGCGCCGCACGCCCATTGCCGTCTATAGGGGACGTATATCGGCCGTATATACGTCGGACGTATATACGTCCCCCTTGCGGTAGTGTGAATGCAGCCTTACTGAGGTCCGTTTGTAACTAGGGATCATCTGTAAGTCGGGTGTTCTGAAGTAGGGGACCGCCTGTACCAGTGTACAAGTGCTATCAATCTACAAATATGATACTCTTGCTGCATACTTCACATGAACCTCTACTGACTAAATGCCACATATAGTATATAATTAGCTGGCATAGCACTACAAAAAATAGAAGGGCTTTACATACTTGAGGTTAAGGCTGTTTTGACCAGTGGTATAAATCTAATTCACATAATTATACATTTCCTAGACAGTAATATTAACATAATTGCATGTGTTGTAAACTGCCCAATTTCTGGGCAACTTGCAAATGTTTGTGAGACTATTATTATTATTTACAATACAAACTTGTTGATTTGTTATATGGACAAATGCTCTGCCAGTACCTACTGAGAACTGACGTGAAACTCATTAGGTTACTAAGCACAGCTGGACTGTAGAATATAATGGAAGAAACTTCAAGAAACTGTTGTTCTTTGCAAACACCTGCTGACATCTCCTGCACAGAACACTGACATATTACATAAGCCAACATGTGCTGTTTACATGAACTGGTTTAGTGTGAAAACGTTTAGTTATTCAGCATATTCCTTCATAAATTAAGTTTTGTACCAATACAATTATGAAAGAGTTACTTTATTTTAATTATAATAATTATAACAGTAATCTAACATAATATAATTATATATAGGTTGCTCAGTGCAAGAAAGTTAAAGTTAACATTGGTTCTGAGGACTATTCTATATTCATTAGTTTGTACTTTAAAAACATATATTTACTTTATATTCTATTTGTGAATCAGTCGTAAACTGAGTGAAAGTGCAAGATTTCTAATACTTGGATTTTTAATTATTATCATTATTATTTTTGTCTTTTTTTTCTTATTTTAATATTTCTCAATGTTTTTTAATATATTTTAGCTATGCAGCTTTCTAGATTAAATTTTATTTCTCTTCAAACCGGTTATAGTAGTATAGTTTATAACATGTGGTCCATTGGGCCTAACACCACTAGCACCTGGGGACTATTCTATATCAAATAGTTTTAAATTTTAAAATATCTAATGATTTGATGTTTTGTTTTGTTATCACAATCAAAATAAAGAAATACAATTGGAGCAGATTTATTAATACTGTAGAAAAGACAATGCAAATTAGACTAGATTTAAAATGCTCCAGATTATTTAAATTTTCTGATACTGGTTGATAGATAAATATGTTTTCCAGGGTGGGATCTGGAAATGTTTGCCTTTGTGTAAGGCAACACACTCATCATTAAGCATGATTTATTCAGAAAGCCTAATGACATGATGAAGGATAAACCCAGGCCCGGCGCCAGCACCCGGCTAACCCCGCTGCCCGGGAGATTCCTTTCCGCTCTCATTGCGATCTGTGTCTGGAGTCACTGCACTCACTGCTTTCCCTGAAGGCTGAAGGACCTTTGATGATGTCATGATCACATGACCTGCCGGGGAAAGCAGTGACCCCACGGAGAGAGCTGCATCAGGTGAGGGGGAGACATGACAGGGGCCAGGGAGGGGGGCAGTGTGTATACAGGAGGCAGTGTGTATACAGTGGGCAGTGTGTATACAGGAGGGGGGAGCAGTGTGTATACAAGGGGAGGGGGGCTGTGTGTATACAGGAGGAGGGGGGCAGTGTGTATACAGGAGGAGGGGGACAGTGTGTATACAGGAGGCAGTGTGTATACAGGGGGCAGTTTGTATACAGGAGGGGGGCTGTGTGTATACAGGAGGAGGGGGGAAGTGTATATACAGGAGGAGGGGGACAGTGTGTATACAGGAGGCAGTGTGTATACAGGGGGCAGTTTGTATACAGGAGGGGGCCGTGTGTATACAGGAGGGGGGGCAGTGTGTATACAGGAGGAGGGGGGCAGTGTGTATACAGGGGGAGGGGAAGAATGAGTACACAGGGATGGGGGGGCAGTGTGACTACTGGAGGGCAGCCCATAAAGGGGCCCACTAGGGCTCTGTCGCCCAGGGCCCACTAAAACCTGGAGCCGGCCCTGGATAAACCAAACCAGTATATATTTATATATAATCCATTAGGAACAGATTCCCATCTGCTGAAACCCAACTGCTTTACAAGGTAGAACAAATATTTTCACATTTCCAAGAGCACCAGAGTCAAAGGCTGTAAATACATAGAATATTGCATGTTGTTATTAGTTAATTCTATGAACTTTTATCTTTTGGGATGTTGTAATTGCAACCAATAAGGGGATCTGCTTTACTTGTACTGTGCAAAAGAATTACTTTCATGTAAATTATTTATTATGAAACCATAACTTGTTGTTTGTAATTTCTTTGCCACATCCCAGAGCTTCTACAATTTTTCATAAAATATTTATACAATAGATATGTTACATTATTACACTACCTACTATAACATTGAATTTCCTATCATAAAAGTCATAAAATTGTCTAAAACATCTGATAAATGTGAGACAAGCCATGTTTTTGGCACAAATTACTCTAGAATTCTCTCCTGCTGACAGCTAACAAAGATTACTGAACTGGAGTTTTGGGTCACAGAATCTATTGAGAGGGTGATGGACGCTGTGCTATTTCCAGTTACAAAAGACATACCACATAAAGGATTAAAGATCATTCATGCTGTCTAAAATTTGTGGCTATGTCTAAGTTAAAGCATAATGAAATTGTATGTCAATGTGTCATGTCATTATATGGATTATGACCATTTTTCTGCTTACCCATTTGGACAGAAACATTTCTAGACTGTGATACAAAAATCTGAGAACTGACGACTACTAAAATTTGAAAAATGTTAACTTTATTGGAACAAACCCACATTAACAAAGTTGCAATGTTAGAGCGCTATGTTTCACAAATATGCTATATTTTGTTCCAATGGGGCAGATTTACTTACCTGGTCCATTCGTGATCCAGCGGCGCGCTCTCTGCGCTGGATTCGGGTCCGGCCGGGATTTATTAAGGTAGTTCCTCCGCCGTCCACCAGGTGGTGCTGCTGCGCTGAAAAGCATCGGAACGTGCTGGAGTTCACCGAGCCGGGCTGAGTGAAGGTAAGTGCAAGCTCCGCGATACATTTGTTGTTTTAAATTCGGTGGTTTTTCCGAATCCGTCGGGTTTTCGTTCGGCCCCTCCCCCCAATTTCCGTCGCCAGCATGCCAGCGCTGATGCGCCACAATCCGATCGCGTGCGCCAAAATCCCGGGGCAATTCAGGGGAAATCGGCACAAATCGGAAATATTCGGGTAACATGTCGGGAAAACGCGAATCGGGCCCTTAGTAAATGACCCCCCATGTGTTTGTTCCAATAAAGTGTACATTTTTCAAATTTTAGTAGATGTCAGTGCTCAGCTTTTGGTATCTCATTTCTTCTATTATGTGCATTCTTCTTTATCTATACAAATAAAGTAAAAAGCGGGCAGCACTCCGTGGTTCCAATTTCAAAATAAAAGGTGAACTTTATTGTACAAGTGGCGACTTTTCGGTGTATAACACCCTCATCAAACCTGATGAAGTTGTTATAGACCGAAACATCGCCACTTTTTCAATAAAGTTCACCTTTTATTTTTAAATCGGAACCACAGAGTGCTGCCCGCTTTTTACTTTATTTATCTACAAGAGGATCAAGCCGGAACCTTTGGGGGCACTGCACCCCTCCTTATTAGGAGTCTATAAGATTGTGCTGACTCTGACTTTACTTCATTATTTTCTATACACCTAGATTGATAGGTTGTTGCTGTTAATGTGCCGTAGAATATAGAATAATAGTGTTGAAAATGTTTTACAGGAATAATCAGCCATGAGCATTACCACCTGCAAACTTCTGTTGGCTGAAAATGTGTTCTGTCAGTTTGGAAAAAATAATTGGACCATGGCAGGTGAAAACTACATGTGTGTGGCATGACCAGGGTTTTGTGACCAGTTATTTGCCATTATTTGCAGATTACGAGACACATATAACTTTGATGAACATGTAACTGACTAGTCACAGTAAAGTTTTAAATCTGAGAAATTTGAATTCAAAGCTGTATATTTGAAACTGATATCCATATTAGGTGCAGTCTGTACTTTATATTTGTATTGTAGTGAAAACATTGTAATTTAAATAGTAAATAAAATATAATTATTACCAATTTCTACAAAAGTAAAATGTAATTGGTGTCTAATTGAAGTGAACTAAATGATTGATGGGGATTAACATCGCACTAATGAAACATTTCTTTGCTTGGATCTATTCTGTACATAGTGACAGCATCAACAGAAAAAAAAATCTCAGAAAAAATGTATTCTTGCATTATTTTAGTGAAATAGTATTAGTATGTTTTAATTAGGTTAGTCAGCAGCACTACATAGTAAAGTTACTGTTGTACTGATAATAAGTAGTTGTTGAATTAATAAACCTATTATTTGTAATAACCATTTATGTACTGTATTTCTTTTTTTCTTCCAACTTTGTACAGAAGTGAAAAATATAACAAAGCAATAATGCATGCACATTGGGGTAGGGCCAGATTAAGGTTGGTGGGGGACCCTTGGTGAAAAATATGGTAGGGGCCCCCATTGAATGTAGTCCAGACAGGGAACAGCAATTGCTATATACTGCATCCCAGCAATGACTATATACAGCGTCCCCAGAAATCACTATATACAGCCCCCAGACATCACTATATACAGCTCCCCCAGCAACCGCTACATACAGCTCCCCCAGAAATCACTGTATACAGCTCCCCCCTGCAACCACTATATCCAGCTCCCACAGCAATTACTCTATACAGCTCCCCTAGCAATCACTATATATGGCCCCTAGTAATCACTGTATACAGCTCCCCCAACAATCACTATATATAGCTCCCACTGTAATCACTATATACAGCTCCCCAGCAATCACTATATACATTCCCTCAGTAATCACCATATACAGCCCTCCAGTAATCACTATATACAGCTCCCCAGTAATCACTACATACAGCCCCCAGTAATCACTATGTATAGCCCCACAGCATTAACTATATACAGACCTCTATAATAGCTATATACAGCCCCCTATAACAACTATACCTATATACAGTCCCTCTATAATAACTATATAACCCCCTATAATAACTGTAAACACCCCCTTTAACTATATACAGTTCCCCTATAATAACTATATACCCTCTATAACAACTATATACGTTCCCCATAACAACTATATACAGTCATAGGTATAATACTTAAATTGTACTCACCTTCCATCATTCCCCCGGAGCACGCCGTCCTTAGCTTCCCTTGTGGTGTCAGGGTGGACATCAGATGTAAATAAAGATGGCACCGCCCTGGGTGCCGCCATCTTTATTTACATCTGATCGTCTATGGCAGAGCAGCTTATTGTTCACTCGCTCTGCCATAGATTGATGGGCGGAACATTGCCGCGATTCAGGCCGGGGAGCCCGTCGCCAAATACACTGTTGGCGATTCAGGCGGTTGCATTACCCGGGGCTCGCATCCTATGCCCCCCCCCCCTAAAATCTGGCCCTGCATTGGGGCCACAGATGGCCTAAAAGGGCAATGTAGAATGAAAAGTGGACAAATACAGGATACAATATGTGTCATGTTACCACAGTAATAAATATTAGTAAAGAACTAATGTAGAGCAAACAGAATGCACCAGAGGTTTACCATTGTAGGAGGCAGATAGATGCTCCATAAACCAAATTCCTCTGATATTAATATATAAATTCAGGAAGGAAGGGGGGGGATTAATATGTTTCCAAAACATGGAGATTAGCCTCGTAGGGAATACTAATATTCACACAAGACTTTACTGCAGTGTCTATTGCATTTTCATGAAAAACAATACATTGCTATTGTTCCTATTCAAAGTTGTGTAATCTGTAATAGAAGCTCCAAATGCAGCAGCTGACACGGATGTGGGTAAAGCCTGATAGATGTGAATATGGATGAAGTGCAGGATAAGTATTTGCTCTAGTGACACCTGTGTAAAGAGGCTCATTTTGCTTTAACCTGATTCAGTATTTTTTGTTTTGTGATCGCTCCAGTGTTTGTGACATAATTCTTTTTGGATATGTTCCATGATGTCCTTTGTTTTTCTCATTTGTAACTGTGGTACATTTGGAATGTTCCAAAATGTTATAACAGAACCTGTGGCTTTACAAACAAAATGCACTGTGGGAAAATGAGGGAAGTTTTCAACATAAAAGGAGACGGCTGCTGTTACAGAAGATGTGCCTGAATTCTTTAAAAAGATGTCAATATGCAGTCATAAACATTTAAGACTTTGCAGTTATTTTAAGGAAGCACTTATATAAGCTTTATCTCTCTATATCTAATATATAAAGCTGAGTGTACGTGTGTGTCTGCTAAAGGAATCTGACCGCCGCATCACCAAATTTTGCACAGCTGCTCCCTGTAACTCAGGGAACGTCATAGACTAGGTTTTGAGCTGAAATTTTCACCCCACACGTTCCTAAATACACTTATTAACACTTATAGGACTCAGCCTTTTTCATTTATATGTTTCTGGTTTTTTACTCTCATTCCAGAAGTGCTTTTTTATTTGTACATTTACTAAATTGCGGGACAAATTGCACTTTTTAGTGGCACCATTTAATATTCCATGCAATAATCTGGAAAGCTGGGATAATTATGGTGAAATCAACAAATAAACTCATTTGCAGCGTTTGTAGACTCTGTTTTAAGCCTTTCATTCTGCACTTCAAATGACACCTCCTCTTAATTCTTTGGGTCGATATGATCACAATGATAACAAATTTATATAGGTTTTATTAGGTTTGAGTAGATTTTAAAACATTGTAATCTCTTGTACAAAAAAAATTGCCATTTTGCCATATTTATGTCAATTTGGGACCTATATGTCAATTTTTTCACATATTCATGGATGTGAGGGATTTACCCTTAACTATAAACCCCTTCTAAAAACCATTCTCAACACCCTCAAAAATTGGAATATCCCCTTCATCTCATGGATGGGCAGAGTAAATCTCTACAAGATGATGTTGGTTCCCAAAATAACTTACCCCCGCAGGTTCTTCCATCAGGATACCCAACCACTTCTTCGACTCACTGAGAAAAGATGCCCTCTCATGTATATGGGACAAAAAAGGGCACAGAATGGCCTCCTCAAACATGACACGCCCACGCCAAAAGGAGGACTTGGCCCTACTGATCTTAAACAATTCTACAGAGCTGTCCAACTAATAAGGCTCAAGGACTGGCATAAACATTATATCTCCAAAACTTATGTACATATAGAAGAGGAAATTCTAGACAGATCCCTGACTCAAACTCTAATCCGTAGAGACCACCTGTTAACTTACAAAAACCCCCTCACACAAGCATTGATCTTCACCTGGATGACATCCTCAAAATTCCCTGAAATAGAAAAAACACCATCCCCCACAAAAAAAAATTGGAAATCTTCTAGGCTTGGAAGACGCTCTCCCCACACAGGGCCCCCAATCTCAATATTTGGTGATAAAACAGTGTGTGACATTTTAATGGGAGGATCCTTCCCTCCCTTTAATGATTTCCAACAACAATTCTCCAGATCTAACTTTATCTGGTATTCCCAACTCAAAGCTAACTTTACAAAATTGCTGAAATTAGGGCCCTTTGAGAGAAAATTAATATGGCTTAAAGAACTTCTGAAAACAATCTCAGAAATACCCAAACTCACATCCACCATATACAAAAAAACTATTAGATGTGGAAAGTACCTCTACCCCTCAGTACATAGCAGCATGGGAAAAGGAATTACAAATACAACTTCAACCTGAGGAAATCAAACATGTCCTGAAGACTAGTTGTGGCCCCTCATAGTGCATCACCATGCTAGAGACAAACTTGAAACTCACGTCGAGATGGTACAAAACACCTTGCTCCCTACACAAATTTAATAATGACATCCCAGACACTTGCTGGAGATGCGACTCCGATATTGCCTCCTACACGCCTATTTGGTGGGATTGCGTTAAAATAAAACCATTCTGGTCCATTCTGGTCCAAAAGCCCCATACATCACTCCCAAACTTCTTTTCCTGAATATCAACTTTATTGCTTCCTTTTCTCTTATTCTGCTTCTTTGGAAACAATCTAGACCCCCATCCATGAAATAATGGATTAACAAAATTGCTTAGCTTGCTAGATTAGAAGAATCTATTGCTTACGATAAAACTCAGTAAACAGTAAAGACACTCTGGGATCCCTGGTTCTCTTTCTTCGAAACTAGTCTATGCAAAACACTCTTACAAGAGGAGGAAGGAAATGACCCTTTGAACTCCCCTGCTCCTTAAGCACATTTAATATCTTACCTTTCTCATCGGTATGCCCCCCTGTAATAAGGTAAAACAACCAGAAAAGAATCTCTGAGGGAGTCCTACCTCTCCCCCAACCACCCACTCCACCCCATACCCCCCCCTCTCCTCCCCATTGAAGGCGAGATCAGCCTCTCCAATTTTCTCCACCCCATACGATATAACCCATAAGTCCGTCCATTCAGGCCTTCCTTGGGCCCTTACCTCTTATCCCCATTACTAGGTAGTCTAGTTCCACAATCAATACTACTGTTCATGTTAATAATATAAAAGTATATAAAAATGTAAAAAAAGTTATAAAAACAAAAAAACAACAACAAAAAAATTTTCTCTTTTAATTTTTTTCTGGGGTGGGAAATCTCCGTTATAGCAATCAAATTTTGTCTACTGTAGTTGAACGGTTGTGCCTGCTACTATTTAGCAAGCTTGTCTCCAGAAATCCCAATCCACATTCTCTCTGCCGGTGAAGCGTACTGTACGTCACATGTGGCGTAATCAAATACGGTCTTTTGTTCACATCAATACCGGGACATTTAAAAAAAATGTCTGTGTTGGTTAGAAACTTGCCATAGTAATCATCTTCTGAGGTTTCTGTCTGATTTCTTCTACACGTTTTGTTCTTCTATAAATCCCAAAAAAAACAAACATAAAAAAAAAAAATTACCAAAAAAAATTTAGAGTTATTTTTCTCTTTTGTCTATAAAATAGACTTTTATTTGGAAAATGTTGAACCCGAGGGCTAAGGGTAGAGGACGAGGGCGTGAGCGTGGGCATCCAATTACTGCAGTTGTCAGAGGCCGTGGTCCAGGGCAGGGTGAGACACTACCTGCTGATAAGGGAGCAGGGGAATGCCACAGAGCTACACTCCCTAGCTTCATGTCTCAAGTTCATAGGAAAAGACACTTAGACCTTATATAGTGGAAAATAACCTTCTTGTCAGAAGAAGGAGGTTTTCCTCCAAAACGTCACACGAGACTCAGTCCAGTCGTTCGGTCCGTCAGTAAAAGCCAGTCAGCTAAAGTTGGAGCGTGGACTTGCTACAATGGACTGCGGCATGCTAGCCGAATAATGGTGATGTACCTATGCCTTATGTCTACATTTAAACTAAAGAGTTATTTTCCACTATATAAGGTCTAAGTGTCTTTTCCTATGAGCGTGTATCTACTCCAAGCGTGAGAGGCTCGGTTGACTAGACCAGTGTCCACACTCTGTTTAAAAATACCGGAGCGTTTTTTACATATATCATGTCTCAAGTTACTGGGACTCGTGGTAGAGCACTGTTGAGGCCACAACAGTGCAAACAGGAGATGTCGTGGATTGCGGACAATGCTTCAAGTCATTGGCCACCAGTCAGTCTTCCACGCAGTCCACCCATGTTACCCAAGTGAGCACTCCTCCAGCTCCTCCACCTCAACCTCCTTTCCCCCAGTCTGCCCCCTCCCAGGAAAATTTGGAATTTGATCTGGCATACTCTGAGTAACTGTTTTCTGGACCCTTCCCACAGTCACAAACCACTTGTCCGGTTGCTGCTGAGCTCTTTCCCGATGCCCAGGTTTTCCAACAGTCGCAGTCTTTGGGTGATGATGACATTGTTGACGTAGTGGAAGAAGTGTGTAAAGAGGTGTCGGACGATGAGGAGACACGGTTGTCAGACAATGGTGAAGTTGTTGTCAGGGCAGGAAGTCCGAGGGGTGAGCAGACTGAGGGATCGGAGGATGATGAGATGACAGACTCAAGCTGGGTTGATAGGCCGGGTGTAGACAGTGCTTCTGAGATGGAGGCGAGTCCTATACCAGAACAGGTTGGAAGAAACTGTGGTGGGGCCAGATGGAGAGGCGAGGTGTTTTAGGCTTTTACTATACGCGCGCATTTAAATTGGAATGTGTGAGTATATACAATAAATACTATTTCCCTTTTGAACCTGGCAATCTGCACTATCCTGATGTAGGATTGGGAACACACCGCGGACACTGTAACGAGACGAGGATTGTGTTTCAACCCACTGAAGGAGGACGATTGGCGATGCAAGGAGTCGGGGATATCTTTTATTTCCAGTCCATGAAGAGGTGGTGAGAGGCTCTCGCCATTTGACTTACCAGAAGCTGCTGCATGATCTTCAGGTGAGCTGACTTTATACCTTCTTAGTATGTATAATCAATTAATAACTCATATTATTACTCAAAAGATTAGGATGGTCCCCTCAACTGCTTCATTTCATAACAGTTTGAAATTAATTTCCATCGGAGTTCATACACACAGCCGTTGCATGCAGCCCGAGAAAAGCTATTCCTCATATTTAAGGATTGTGTTATACAGAGATTAATCTGTCTAATTATAAATACAGTGTCCTGCAGATTACATGGAAATAACTCTTATTTATAAACAATGTTTTACCCTTTATTTGACACAAATACTTACCTCTGCACACCTTGAATTTATTCATTAAGTGATTCTCCATTATAAAGTGCCACAAACAGCTGCAGGAAACAATAAGAAAAGTGTATATTTGTATATATTTCTTTTACTGTAGACATTATCTACTGTACATAAAAAAGAACACCATTTTAATAAAGGTGTAGATGAAACCTGCATCTACAATACATGTACTATGTATAAAGGATTATTGCTTCACATACATTGTATAATATACTGCTTACCACTGGAGGGCATTGTAGCCCTACAAAATGAGGAAGACAAGCATTCTAAACACTTCACTATGAAATAAAGAGATTCATATAGCAATATCTGTATTAGCTGTGTTTGAGGCAGTATGCATTGGCTGGATCATCAGAAACGCTGAATTAACCCCTTCAGGACATAGCCAGTTTGTAGTTTAAAGCTCAGCCCTATTTTTTGTATTCCGACATGCGTCACTTTGTATGTTTATAACTTTTGAACACTTTACCTTATCAAAGCGATTTTAACGACCCATTTTCAAGTCTGCACCTCTCAAGCTATCAGAAACAGCTTTTAGGAAGATTGTTAATCCCTTCAGATCTTCAAAGTAATTAAATCAAAATGGAGGGGAAATTTAGAATGTTCTGATTTTTCCAGTATGGAAAAATATGTTCATTTAGCCCTAAAATTTACTCATTCACAAAAGATTAAAAGAGAAAACCCATCTTAAAATTTGTTGTGCAAATTCTCCCAAGTACAGAGACACCCTACTTGTTGTAGGGGCATACAGCGAGGCACTGAAGGGAAGAAGGGCCAGTTTTTGAAGGGAAGTTTTGCCTTATAGAATTTAGTGGTTTTTAGTTGTTTCATGGTGCACTTTTTTGAGCTATAAAATGTTTGTTTTCCCATTAATGTTGCCATTCGAGAGCTTGTTATTTGCGGGATGAGATGCATTTTTCAGTGATACTATTGTGGGCTGTTACACTCTCTCCCCCTCTTCCTTGCTTCTTCAGCTATGAGGAAGGGCTCACTGCACAAGTGTTGAGGATCATGACTAAGGCCATACGCCGAAAAGCATTGATCGCTAATATTACGATGTACCTGTACTTTTGATCGCTATGTCAGATTTTAACCAATAAAGAAAAGGATTTCTTCACCTAAATTATGAGTGCCGGATCCTCTTTCCATTTGAAGTTGCTGTAGCAGCCTGTAGTAGCCTCAGGCTTTTCCTCTGCACCAGGTGAGGATAATCATCACCCTCTGTGAGCTGGATGTTAAAGTTTGAAGCAGGGGAAAGGTGGGACAGTGTAACAGCCAGATCACAGAGGGGTTAGGGTCAGGGCCGGCGCTATGGGTAGGCAAAGGTGGCAATTACCCAGGGCCCCTGGGAGAAAGGGGAGAATCTCTTCTTTCAAATGAATCTTGAATTTTGTTTCTAGGTGCCATGGTTCCAGAGATATTCAGGTTTAAAGTGAGAATATCAGGTGCCATATATAAAAATCACTCCCAACGGCAGTTTAACAGTTATTATCTCCGTTTTTCTACAATTTAGCAACACAAATTTAGATTCATATAAAAGAGGAGACTCTCTTCTTTCATAGGAAAAAAGAAGTAAGGTTCTATGTGTCACAAAGCCGGAGATACAGCCCCCTGGATTTACCCCCCCCCCCCCTCCCCAATCCAGATTCTTAGCCATCAGGCTGCAGGGAGCCATTTGCTGCACACATAATATCAACTAATATTCATGTTTTTAACCCTTCTCTATGCAGAACTATCTAAGAACACACTTTGGGCCACATGTATCAATCGTTTTTTTCTGTTGTTTTTGCGTCTTTCATTCAGGCGCACAGTTTTTGTGCCATTTTTGTGACTAAACGCCAAACTAGCTGCGCAGCAAAAATAACCAGCTTTCCCTCATTTATCCTAGCAATCCAGATGTTTTGCTGCGCCTAATGATATTCATCACTTGCGACTTTTCATTTAGGCGCAAAAACAGGCGCAAAAAAACACTCCAGCCCGAAGGTGGCGTTAACTGAGAAGAAAGCACTGAGCCCCTTTGCAGAACAGCTCATTTCTAGCAGCAAAGCTCAGCCAGACACTGCAGACACTAGAACAGATCATACAGACATGAGATACTCTGCAGACAGGAGCTGCAGACTCTATTTACAGTTCATCGCCTTCTATTTACAAAACATTCTGCAGAATCCTCAGCTCAGAGCAAGAGAGAAGAGAACGTTACAGAATTTTGCACACAGTACTGACAAGTGTCCCCAATGTAATTCTGCACAGTATCACCAGTGTCTGAGGGGGATACTGTGCAGAATTACAGGGGTGCAGCAGGAGACCAGCACTGGGGGATCCGCTCCAGGAGAAGCCCCTGCTGAGGAGGTAACTGGGTGCTGGGTGTCACACACCTGGGTGCTGCTGTGAGTGTTATCTTCATGCTGGGATGTGGGAGAAGCAGAGAGGAGCTTGTAGCAGGATCATATGTAAGTGCCTGAATCTAACATTGCGCCTAAACTGCGCCAAAATTGCACCTAAACTGTGTTAAAGTAAAGTGATTAATAAGAGGCAGGAAATTAACTTATCACAGATGGTTGTAGCTTGTGATAATTCTGTAAAACAGTGCGCCAGAATTTAGGCGCAACTACTACACTTAGGTGCACAAAAGTGATAAATGTGGCCCTTTCTCTCTTATTCCCTTTTATTTTGTGATAGTTTTTTTTTGTTGGGAAAATTGACTGATACGATGAACATTCAATCCTCTTCACTTAATGTGACTACACAGCGACCAGAACATGTCCATAAAGTTATATGTAACACCAAAAACACACACATGTCCTGGAATAAAGTTTTTATTTCCCATCATCCTCCATTATTTACACCTATGTTATGACGTTCTCATTCTCATTCTTATGAAGCGCGGAGGGTTCTGTTATTGTGCAGCTAATACAATGGCGCAAATCTAAAAGTGACTTTTATTATCTCATTAGAGAGGTTTATGGATATATAGTTATTTATTTGGGTTACCATTGTCTAAGGAACAGACAATGATACATCTGTGTGAATTTTCTGCAGTTCCATTTGCTGCATATTTTGGTGAATACAGTATATTGGTGTGGGGTATGTATGATCTCCTCACATCTTACTGTTTAAGGGTCCATTCACACACAGTACCGCCGTGTGCTGGAGAGGAGGAGGTGACCCCTCCTCCCTCCATAGAGAATAGCAGCGCACGGCCACACACACGCCAAAAGATAGAGCATGCTCTATCTTTTTGCGGTGTGCGGGCCAGATCTGCGCCGTGCCGCTATTGCCGTCTATGGGAAGTTTGCGGCCGCATGTACGTCCCCGCAGACGGCCATGAGAATGTGCCCTTAGGAAAGTAGATTTTCTTTATATAAGTATTCTGGATTTGTACATATTTTAGAGGAAATTTTGAATGTTAATTGCCAAATGCATCGCCTGGTTGCCTGCTTTCAAAATTATATAGGTTTTATGGCGCCTTTACTTTTTATTCTGTTTTATTGATATATTTTGCAGGTTGTGACTGTCTAAAAATATCTAGCTGAAAAGCAGATATCTAGTTATTACATTTTAGTGTTATTATGTGGATTTATTTATGTGAACATATCAATAGGGAACATTTGTGATATCAAATTTTAAGTATTTTTAATAAAATGTTTCAATTTGAATCAAAATTGCATGAAGGCGCCTATGTCTATAAAATCTTTCATGCAATTTTGAAAATGGGGCAAGTGTCTGCTTTCAGAAAATATCGGTCCCTCTCCCCAATGGGCCTCACAGTCTAATTAACTTACCAGTAATTTTTGGAGTGTGGGAGGAAACCGGAGGACCCGGAGGAAACCCACGCAGACACAGAGAGAACATACAAAATCTTTGCAGATGTTGACCAGCGCTGAAAGGCTGTAGTGCTACACGGAGCCACCATGCTGCCCATAAATCTCCCTATCATTTATCTATCTCCTATAAAATTCTCCCATATTACAGTTTGTTTTACCATACTAAAGGGAGCCTCTTGCTGACTGTCACTGGTCATAAAATAGTTTTATTTTGGGGGCCCACTTTTAGTTTTGCCCAGAGCCCCACTTTGTCTAGAACCGGCCCTGGTTAGGGTGAACCTTAAGGCTTATAAGCATAATTTTCTAAGTTGATTATAAAAAGAAAGGAACTACTCAAAATGAACAAAGCGGGAGGGTATACAAAATTGTATAAACTTTATTAAATGTAATCAGCATTAAAAACTGTTAAAAACAGTGGCAGACCACTGAAAATTACAAAACATCCCATACATAAACCCCAGTCACAGTAATCAAATAATTAGGAATATATAAAGATAACATTGCAATGGTAAAAACATCCAATGCCAATAAGATAATCTCAGCAAAAATCAGGATGTATAAGTATGTAGAGGCTTAATACCAAAGCAGTGTAAAATGCCAAGAGGAATCAAAATGCAGTAAATAGAATATTACCTATTAGTAGGCAGTACGGGGATGTGCTAGAAAGGACGCCACGTGTATCGCCCGTGGGTCGGACTTCGTCAGGGGATATAATTAGTCTGCTAGACCCTCCTTAAATAGTGTGTGCTACTTTGTGGAGAAAGATTGCCATACAAGAAAGGAAGGAGGCCATGGATAAGAAATATAAGAATATGGCCACAGTAATGGTGCCTAGATCTATAAGTAGGTGTCCCTGATTTTGATGGTAGATTTCCTTTAATGCAATTAAAACTTATTGTATCCTTTATAATTGCAGTTCCTTTCAATAAAAGGGGCTTTTGATAGAAGCCTATTAGAGATGAGCGAACATACTCGTCCGAGCTTGATGCTCGATCGAGCATTAGCGTACTCGTAACTGCTCGTTGCTCGGACGAATACTTCGCCCGCTCGAGAAAATGGCAGCTCCCGCCGTTTTGCTTTTTGGCGGCCAGAAACAGAGCCAATCACAAGCCAGGAGACACTGCACTCCACCCAGCATGACATGGTACCCTTACACGTAGATAGCAGTGGTTGGCTGGCCAGATCAGGTGACCCTGGGATAGACTAGCCGCTGCCCGGACTGCTCGGATCATTCTCTGTCTGGATGCCGCTAGGGAGAGAGCTGCTGCTGGTCAGGGAAAGCGTTAGGGTGTTCTATTAGCTTACTGTTAGGCAGGAGTGATTCTACAACAACCCAACAGCCCTTCTTAGGGCTACAATAACGTTATACTTTTTTTTTTATTTGCTTGTGGCTGGGCTTGCTGGCACTAGTAGTGCAGCTAGTACCATATTGTGAGGAATTTGCAGGGGGACTTGCTACCGTTGTGTTTAGCTCTTAGTGACACACATATCCACCTCAAACACCAAAGTGGGAAAATTTATTAGGGGTTTGAATTCAATTAGGCACAGTCTGCCAGTTTCTTTTTATTTTACGTTTATTTTTTTAATAACTCAGTGTCATCTCATCTGGCATAGTAGTGTGCTTTCATACTTGGCTAGAAAATAGCCATAGGAGAATCCAAACGGCTTACTTACGCCTACAGTAGCGTTATATATATTTGATTTCTGGTTGATCTGCTGGTGGCTGTACTTGCTGCAGTGCATCTACTAGCAAATTGTGAGCAATTTGTAGTGAGACTTGCGACCGCTGTGTTTTGCGCTTAGTGACGCACATATCCATCGCAAAGACCGAAGTGGGAAAATTTATTAGGGGTTGGATTTCAATTAGGCACAGTCTGCCATTTCCTTTTTTATTTTACGTTTATTTTTTTAATAACTCAGCGTCATCTCATCTGGCATAGTAGTGTGCTTTCATACTTGGCTAGAAAATAGCCATAGGAGAATCCAAACGGCTTACTTACGCGTACAGTAGCGTTATATATATTTGATTTCTGGTTGATCTGCTGGTGGCTGTACTTGCTGCAGTGCATCTACTAGCAAATTGTGAGCAATTTGTAGTGAGACTTGCGACCGCTGTGTTTTGCGCTTAGTGACGCACATATCCATCGCAAAGACCGAAGTGGGAAAATTTATTAGGGCCCGGGGTTGTATTTCAATTAGGCACAGTCTGCCATTTCCTTTTTTATTTTACGTTTATTTTTTTAATAACTCAGCGTCATCTCATCTGGCATAGTAGTGTGTTTTCATACTTGGCTAGAAAATAGCCATAGGAGATTCCAAACGGCTTACTTACGCCTACAGTAGCATTATATATATTTGATTTCTGGTTGATCTGCTGGTGGCTGTACTTGCTGCAGTGCATCTACTAGCAAATTGTGAGCAATTTGGAGTGAGACTTGCGACCGCTGTGTTTTGCGCTTAGTGACGCACATATCCATCGCAAAGACCGAAGTGGGAAAATTTATTAGGGCCCGGGGTTGTATTTCAATTAGGCACAGTCTGCCATTTCCTTTTTTATTTTACGTTTATTTTTTTCATAACTCAGCGTCATCTCATCTGGCATAGTAGTGTGCTTTCATACTTGGCTAGAAAATAGCCATAGGAGAATCCAAACGGCTTACTTACGCCTACAGTAGCGTTATATGTATTTGATTTCTGGTTGATCTGCTGGTGGCTGTACTTGCTGCAGTGCATCTACTAGCAAATTGTGAGCAATTTGGAGTGAGACTTGAAACCACTGTGTTTTGCGCTTAGTGACGCACATATCCATCGCAAAGACCGAAGTGGGAAAATTTATTAGGGGTTGGATTTCAATTAGGCACAGTCTGCCATTTCCTTTTTTATTTTACGTTTATTTTTTTAATAACTCAGCGTCATCTCATCTGGCATAGTAGTGTGCTTTCATACTTGGCTAGAAAATAGCCATAGGAGAATCCAAACGGCTTACTTACGCGTACAGTAGCGTTATATATATTTGATTTCTGGTTGATCTGCTGGTGGCTGTACTTGCTGCAGTGCATCTACTAGCAAATTGTGAGCAATTTGTAGTGAGACTTGCGACCGCTGTGTTTTGCGCTTAGTGACGCACATATCCATCGCAAAGACCGAAGTGGGAAAATTTATTAGGGCCCGGGGTTGTATTTCAATTAGGCACAGTCTGCCATTTCCTTTTTTATTTTACGTTTATTTTTTTCATAACTCAGCGTCATCTCATCTGGCATAGTAGTGTGCTTTCATACTTGGCTAGAAAATAGCCATAGGAGAATCCAAACGGCTTACTTACGCCTACAGTAGCGTTATATATATTTGATTTCTGGTTGATCTGCTGGTGGCTGTACTTGCTGCAGTGCATCTACTAGCAAATTGTGAGCAATTTGGAGTGAGACTTGCAACCACTGTGTTTTGCGCTTAGTGACGCACATATCCATCGCAAAGACCGAAGTGGGAAAATTTATTAGGGCCCGGGGTTGTATTTCAATTAGGCACAGTCTGCCATTTCCTTTTTTATTTTACGTTTATTTTTTTCATAACTCAGCGTCATCTCATCTGGCATAGCAGTGTGCTTTCATACTTGGCTAGAAAATAGCCATAGCAATAGGATAGCATCGTTTGGTTTTAAAAACTAAAAAACACAAAAAAAAACAAAAAAAACAAAAAAAAGTTAAAAAAAAAATTCAAGTTATAACTCTCATTTTCAAAATGTTTAACCCGAGGGCTAGGGGTAGAGGACGAGGGCGGGGACGTGGGTGTCCAACTACTGCAGGGGTCAGAGGCCGTGGTCCTGGGCGGGGTGAGACACCACCTGCTTATGAGGGAGCAGGGGAACGCCGCAGAGCTACACTCCCTAGGTTCATGTCTGAAGTTACTGGGACTCGTGGTAGAGCACTGTTGAGGCCAGAACAGTGCGAACAGGTGGATTGCCGACAATGCTTCGAGCAATTTGTCCACCAGTCAGTCTTCCACGCAGTCCACCCATGTCACCGAAATCGGCACTCCTCCAGCTCCTGCACCTCAGCCTCCTCCCCCTCAGTCTGCCCCCTCCCAGGAAAATTTGGCATTTGAACCGGCATACTCTGAGGAACTGTTTTCTGGACCCTTCCCACAGTCACAAACCACTTGTCCGGTTGCTGATGAGCAATTTTCCGATGCCCAGGTTTTCCACCAGTCGCAGTCTGTGGGTGATGATGACCTTGTTGACGTACTGGAAGAAGTGTGTAAAGAGGTATCCGACGATGAGGAGACACGGTTGTCAGACAGTGGGGAAGTTGTTGTCAGGGCAGGAAGTCGGAGGGGGGAGCAGACTGAGGGATCGGAGGATGATGAGGTGACAGACCCAAGCTGGGTTGATAGGCCGGGTGAACACAGTGCTTCTGAGACGGAGGAGAGTCCTCGACCAGAACAGGTTGGAAGAGGCAGTGGTGGGGCCAGACGGAGAGGCAGGGCCAGAGCTGGTGCATCAGCGCCAAATGTGTCAACTAGTGAAGCTCCCGTGGCGAGGGCTCCTGCGGCGAGGGCTAGATTTTCAGAAGTCTGGAGGTTCTTTAAGGAAACACCGGATGACCGACGGACTGTGGTGTGCAACATTTGCCAAACCAGGATCAGCAGGGGTTCCACCACTAATAGCTTAACTACCACCAGTATGCGCAGGCATATGAATGCTAAACACCCCACTCAGTGGCAACAAGCCCGTTCACCTCCGGCCGTGCACACCACTGCTTCTTCCGCTGTGTCAGCTGATAGTCAGCCCCCTGCCCAGGACCCTGCCACAAAAACCCCATCGTCGCCTCCACGATCCTCCACAGCATCCACCAGCGTTCAGCTCTCCATACCCCAGACGCTGGAGCAGAAACGCAAATATAGTGCAACCCACCCGCACGCCCAAGCCCTTAATGTGCACATCTCCAGATTGCTAAGCCTGGAGATGCTGCCCTATAGGCTAGTAGAGACCGAGGCCTTTCGCAACCTCATGGCGGCGGCCGCCCCTCGGTATTCGGTCCCCAGCCGCCACTACTTTTTCCGATGTGCCGTCCCAGCCCTGCACCAGCACGTGTCAGACAACATCATCCGTGCCCTGACCAACGCCGTTTCTGACAAGGTCCACCTGACCACGGACACGTGGACGAGTGCTGCCGGGCAGGGCCTCTATATATCGCTGACGGCACATTGGGTTAACTTGGTGGAGGCTGGGACCGAGTCTGACCCTGCGGCTGGTCATATACTGCCGACGCCGAGGATTGCGGGGCCTACCTCGGTCCAGGTCTTTCAGGCCTACTATGCCTGAGGAGTGGACGTGGATGTCTGATATCTGTCAGGTGCTGAGTAACTTTGAGGAGTCAACACAGATGGTCAGTGGCGATGCCGCCATCATCAGCCTCACCATCCCGCTGCTTGGCCTGTTGAAAAACTCTCTGATCAGCATGAAGTCGGAAGCTTTGCGCTCGTCACAAGAGACGGGGGAAGAAGATTCCCTTGTTGATAGCCAAAGCACCCTTAGGTCTGTTTCTCAGCGCATATCGGAGGAGGTGGAGGTGGAGGAGGATGAGGAGGAAGAGGAGGAGAATGTTGGCGAGACACAAGAGGGGACCATTGTTGAGTCCTTCACTGTTGAGCATGTATGGGCAGAGGAGTTGGAGGAGTTGGAGGAGGAGGAAATGGACAGTCAGGCCAGTGAGGGGAGTGACTTCTTACGCGTTGGTACTCTGGCGCATATGGCAGATTTCATGCTAGGCTGCCTATCCCGTGACCCTCGCGTTCAAAGAATTTATTCCAGCACCGATTACTGGGTGTTCCCTCTCCTGGACCCACGGTACAAGCAAAATCTTTCCACTCTCATCCCTGGAGAGGAAAGGAGTGTGAGAATGCATGAATACCAGCAGGCCCTGGTGCACAAGCTGAAACAGTATTTCCCTTCTGACAGCGCTAGCGGCAGAGTGCGTAGTTCTGCGGGACAAGTAGCGAGGGAGAGTAGGCGAGCAGGCAGCTTGTCCAGCACTGGCAAGGGTACGCTTTACAAGGCTTTTGCCAGCTTTATGTCACCCCAGCAAGACACTGTCACCTGTCCCCAGTCTCGGCAGAGTAGGGCTGATCTTTACAGAAAGATGGTGAGGGAGTACGTAGCTGACCATACCATCGTCCTAAATGATCACACAGCTCCCTACAACTACTGGGTTTCAAAGCTGGACATGTGGCACGAACTGGCGCTGTACGCCTTGGAGGTTCTTGCCTGCCCTGCCGCTAGCGTCTTGTCCGAGCGGGTTTTCAGTGCAGCTGGTGGCATCATCACCGATAAGCATACACGCCTGTCGACTGACAGCGCTGACAGGCTGACGCTTATCAAGATGAATAAAGCCTGGATTTCTCCTAATTTCCAATCTCCACCAGGTGAAGGAAGCTCAACCTGAATAATTTATCCACTCCTCCTCCTCCTCATTTTCCTCCTTCTCCTCCTCTTTGTACAGTAAAGCAGAGGAAACTGGCTATTTTTTGACAGGGCCCACTGGCTCTAGCTATAGTACTTTATGCATTTAATTTTTCTGGAGGGCCACCGACCCGGTCCTCTGTTTTAAACAATTTTTGGGAGTGCCACATACAGGCACTCAATCTATTCAATTTTTCTGGAGGGCCACCTACCTGCTCCTCTGGTTTGAAAACTTTTTTGGACTGCCACATACAGGCACTCAATCTATTCCATTTTTCTGGAGGGCCACCTACCTGCTCCTCTGGTTTGAAAACTTTTTTGGACTGCCACATACAGGCACTCAATCGATTAAATTTTTCTGGAGGGCCACCTACCTGCTCCTCTGGTTTGAAAACTTTTTTGGACTGCCACATACAGGCACTCAATCTATTCCATTTTTCTGGAGGGCCACCTACCTGCTCCTCTGGTTTGAAAACTTTTTTGGACTGCCACATACAGGCACTATCCAAATTGAATTGTCTCCATAGCAGCCTCCACACGTTGTCTCCATTGCTACCTCCAAAAGTCGTCCATATAGCTGCCTCCATACATCGTCCCTTTATCAAACGAGGTGTGTCAGGCCGAAATTTGGGTTGTTTTCATGGATTCCACATCAAAGTTGTTAACTTTGTCGCCACCCTGCTGTGTTATTCACAAAATATACTGGCAAACTTTTACCATTTACGGATATTATTTCAGCGCTTCTTGCGCATCTGTTTACATTCCCCTCACCCGCCATATCCTAAACTTATAAGAACGCTACTACACTTGATCTTATACAAAAGGTTCTTAGAAGTGCTGTTTGGGGAGTAGCCTAGAGACAGGGGCTTGGATTGGCGAAAGCTCGCCTGGCAGCGGAGCGCCAGCTCCATGCCAAGAACCAACTAACATAGTTTTAACTGCAGCACTTTTAATCTACTACTAGTTCACTGCCTCCATACGTGGTCCCCTTATCAAACGAGCTGTGTCAGGCAGAATTTTGGATTGTTTTCATGGCTTCCATGTTAACTTTGTCGCCACCCTGCTGTGTAATCCACAAAATATACTGGCAAACTTTTATCATGTACCGATATTATTTGAGCGCTTCTTGCTCACCTCCTTTGGTTCCTCTCTGCCACCCATTGGTTTGAAGCCTGAGTCCATTTAGGGTATGTCGCCATGCCACTCTCTAGCCTGCCGCTGCTGCCGCTGCCTCTGCATGCCGTCCCCTATAGTGTCAGGGTCAATTATTGGATGTTTTAGATGCTATCTAGCTTCATTCTGTCACTCTGTCATGGCCATGCTGTTGCCCATAATTTTGGCATAATGGTGCATTTAAGCAGCCTCAGAGGCATCCATGCATGCTGCCCCTGCTGTTTCCTGTCCATTTCCGTGGTGTTTCCATCCTTTTCTGAGGTTCCCAGTTGTTTGGCCAAGCTTCCCTGTGCAGAGCCTTGGTCCCCTTGAAAAATGCTCGAGTCTCCCATTGACTTCAATGGGGCTCGTTACTCGAAACGAGCACTCGAGCATCGGGAAAAGTTCGTCTCGAATAACGAGTACCCGAGCATTTTAGTGCTCGCTCATCTCTAAAGCCTATCACTACACAAAGAATTTATCATGTTTAGGGTACATTCACACAGCGGTATGCCCGCCGTGCGGGCATACCGCCGTGTGCTGGAGAGGAGGAGGAGGCAGCCCCTCCTCCCTCCATAGAGAATAGTGGCGCATGGCCAGCGGCTGCATTTCCGTAAGGTTTTCCAACGTATTTGGGCATCGCATCAGGGATTGTGTCGCATGCGGATACAGCTCCCTCCAAGACCAGAGGTGCAGCACAGCCACCATCACCCTGCTCTGACATAACCTGCATCCACAGTTAAGGACTAAGCCTATTTTGACCTTATGGACACAGCCAGATTTTTCTAATCTGACATGAGTCAATTTAAATTGTCAACATTGGAAAACTTTAATATACCAAGTTTATATTTTGTGACACATTGAACGTCATGTTATTTGAAACATTTGAGTGATATATTTTGAATTTATTTATGAAAGAACTTAAAAATATTTAAACTTTGTAAAAATTAGCTTTTTTTAAACTTTGAAGTCTTATAATTTTTGAACAAATAGTCATAACACAAAAATGACATAATAATTAATGTTCAACATATGTCTGTTTTGTGTTGGTGACATTTTCTCTTGTATCGGGCTTTTATGGTTAGTAGCTATTATCAAGAAAATTTTCAAGTTCATTTTAATAATTCAATTGGAGAGGAGAGCACAGATGGGAGAGGTATGCAGCTGGGCAGTGAATGGGTTAATTGTATGTGGTGTGCAAGTGATTTATGGTGTGGAGGGTCACTGTAGGCATTTGCTCTCTTTTCTCTGTGAAGGAGAATGAGGAGATAAGATACTGATACTGGGAGCTCATAGGGGGAAAGCTGCTTTTTTCTGGGATTTGTCTGTCTGTACTAAATGACCAATCACAGCAATCGCTTGAGGGGAGGCAGGGGGGGGGGGGGCTTCATGACATTCTACACCTTTATGATGTCTTTATGCACTGCTGCCCATAACATTGGGGAGTGTCATGGTGGCTTGAAAGGTTAATTGGCTGATTGCTAAAAGGATCCTAACTAAATAGTATATAGCCTGTGCAGGGGGAGCAGAGAGCAGCCAGAAGGAACTTCTGGGTGATAGATCAGGTCACAGGCTGCCTCCTAAATCATCCAGGCTGCCATTCTGCCGCCTCTGATAAATGCCGCCTGAAACAAGATTTTCAGCCTGCCTAGTGGCAGATGCTGCCCTGCATATATGGTAGGATCAATCAGACAGCCTAGGGTTAAAGTACAAAAAAGTTGTTAAAAAAATAAAATAAAGCCTAAAAGTTCAGATCACTCCCCTTTCCCTAGAACTGAAATAAAAATTAGGGTATCACCGTGTCCAATGTGTCGGTTTATCAAAATATAATAACAAACTCAAAGCAGGATTTGGAACAGCACTATGGTAAAAAGCAGGTCCCCAGTGGTCAGACTAAACCAGCAGAAAAAAAAAAAAAAATGAAGTAGCACTCCGTTGTAGAAAAAGTGTATTTCACTACATATGACTTTCACTTCCATATAACTTCCACTTTTCTATCATGCAACATATAAAAAAATTAAACAAAAGGGATAGCAATGGTAGCAATGAAAACGTCAACTCATCTTGCAAAAATAGAAGCTTTACACAGGAACCAACACCAAAGTATGAAAAAAGTTATTAGCATCAGAAAATGGCAAAATGAAAACAAGAAATTTCGAACACAAGGTTTGAAATTTTTAAAATGTATTAAAACAGTATTAAACAGGTATACATTTTGTATCCCCATGATCGTACCAAAGAATAAAGTAGGGGCATTATTTGGAGCTCATTGTGAAAGTTGTAAAACTGACCCCACAAGAAAATGGCGCAAGTGTGTTTTTTCAGCGATTTCACTGCATTTGGAATGTTGTTCTTGCTTCCCAGTGCAAGGCACACAGAAAAATGAAAAAGTTATAGATTGTTGGGGAGCCAAAAATGAACATAGAAAGGCATCCTTAAGGGGTTAATGTTACAGTATGGCCATCTACATGTGGCATACTAGCTATTTAGTGTTTCCTTGCATCATTTGTTTCATATGTATGTTTCATACTGAAAATAGTAAAAAAAAATATATACAAAGACAGCTATTTTTGAAAGCAAACTTACTGTGCACATCAACTACCTCTAAACATTTGCACAGTATTCTATCCATATATATATTTACGCATACACTCATTCACATAAATATAACATACCCAGATAAAAAGTAAAGCAGCCACTGTTGCCTTGAATTAGGAAAACAGTCCAATTCAGCCTTTGTTGTGAAATTAAACAGTCTGCCTGTCATGGCCATCCTGTTTTGCAGCAGGCTCTGGTGAAGTCCAGGGTGCCACTTAGACCCCGGTCCCGGGTTGCGGCTAGCACCCTGTACATCTCCCGTGGTGGTCCAGAGGGTACACTGTCCCACAGACTCCTCCCTCCAGACTCTTCCCATAGAGACTTTCCTCCTGGGTACTCCCAATTACCTTCTGTCGTCTGTGTGACCGTAATACTGCCCAACTACTAGTGTTATGATACAGGCTGCCGGACTGCTAGTGTTATGATATAGGGAACCATCACATATGGGGACATGTATCTTTATTCCTGCAGTTTTATTCTTTACTTTTTGAGACTTTTCGTTGTTTTGCGATTTTCAGAGACTTCTGCTGTCTCAGACTTTTGCAGCACTTTGTGCAGTATGCCTTATGTATCTTTATTTTCCAGATGATCTGTGCGACATTTGCCTTATGTATCATTTTTTTCTCAATTTTTGCGACATTTCAGCGGCAAATCTGCACCCGGTCCATGGCAGGTACAGAGGAAGGATTGCGTGCACCATTGGAGTACAGCGGCGCAGCTCTTGCCACACAAGGGCATTACACTGTGTATGGAAGTATAAGGAAAGTTTTAACATGAACTTGTAATTAGTTCACAGGCTTTAAATGTTTACATTTTTGGACATAAACCCGCTGGTTATTGAAAGTTTGGCCTACACTTTTTTAATTTAAAATAACTTCTAAATTCTGTTTGCTTTCACAAATTTGTTTTGTTGCCAATTTCATGAGTTTATGTAAGCTGTTATTTCCAGGTTTAGTCATCTCAATGTTTGCGTGGGTTTCCTGCGGGTCCTCCGGTTTCCTCCCACACTCCAAAAAAACATACTGATAGGTTGGTCAGATTGTGAGCCCCATGGGGACAGGGATTGATTTGGCAAACTCTCTGCAGCACTCCATAATCTGTGTGCGCTATATAAATAAAGGAATTATTATTATTTATTATTATTTCCATGGTGCAGTCACACAAGTGTTTGTGATGCATTTTTAAATGCAATGCAGAATCCCATGCTATTTATATGTTACCATGTGTGTCGGCTGAAAGCGTTTTTCTTCATTGCTGGAAGTGTAATCAGGTGTGTTAACATTTCCAGAGCTGCTTACACTTCCAGCAATGTATAAAACGCCTTCAAATCAGTCACATGCACGGTTACATGTAAAACGCATTTGTTTCTGCAATGTGTTTAAAAACGCATCACAAACGCCACGTGTGACCTTACCTTCATATGTAAAAAAATGTAGGCCACAGCCTCAAAAGCATGTGTCCGAAATTTATAGTCCACTTCTGTACATATCCGCTTGCATGGCTTGTGTTCATGTGGATTTGAGACATTTGCAAAAATAAGTCTAAAAAAAAAACCCACCAAGTTGCACCTGCCAGGACAGGAAAAACTAAACATGTAACACAAGAAAAAAGACATAAGCATACATATGGTGCAAAATAAAGACCTACCAAAAGATACCTCCGGCTACAGGGGTTTCCCAGGATTGTCTGACACTTCCTTGCCTTCCCAGGGGCTATATTTATTGAAGTAGAGCATTTAAGGAACCTACTGGTACGCCAGTTTCAGCATCTTATAAATGTGCATTTGCAACACCCTCGCCGATGCAATGGCGAGGGAGTGTTTGCGAATACATCCCACCTGCATGTAATCACATCACACTACATGGTCCTGATAGGACATAGGGGTATTGCAGTGGTGAATCCTGCCTGGCAAGGCAGAGGTTAAGTATTTTGTATGATGCAAGATGCTGTTGTCCAATGATTTGTGTTACATCCTGTCCTTTGTAAGCTGAGATGTGATTGGAGGAGCAGCCACCACCTGACCAAAGGAAGGTAATAAAACCCCTGGCCAGGAATGTTCTGGAGGAATTAGAGAGGTCTTTCTAGGGAGATTCCAGTGTAGGAGAATCCTAGAGATCAGTGAGTGAGTGAGTAATCTCTGTCTAGCCCATACCAGAGCAGGAAGAGCCTAGCCCCTGCCTCTGAAGAGTGGAGCATCAGACTAGAGTTAGTGTAGTGAGGAAAAGGGGTATCATCTTACCTTTAAAGGTGATACCTGAAGCCCTACAGGACAAGCTGAAGCTTCCTACCAGGACACAGCTGCCTCCCAGCCTGCCCTCTACATCCAGGCTGGTGAACTATCTCCTGAGGCTCCCTCCAACTCACATCTCAGCACTCCATCTACCTGTTAAAGGCACGTTGCCGCGGTTCCTGCCGGTTCAAATAAAGAACTGTAAGTTGTTTTCTTCAACTTCTGTCTCCGTCTGGTCCCTGCTAATACGGCTGCCTTCATCACCGGCACCCTGTCCATCATCCAGAGACTCACACTCGGGACATTAAGGGGTTGCCCCAGGGAGATCCGCTATAGCAGCCTCTCCCTCATCATTTCTTGCCAACACCACCCTGCTGGAGACCTGCCAGGCTGTAGGACAGCCCTCCGGTTCCCCCGTACCAAGCACCGTGACAATAGCGTGCTTAGGCCGCAACCGCCAGCCACTCCGGTACCGCGGGCCCCGGCTGTCTCCAGGCCTCACCTTAAGGGCTAGGCCCCGGTGGGGGATGTTGCAAGTGGCGTCACGAACAGGATTGATACTTCTGTGCCTTATCACGGCATTAAAGACTTTCCTTTATTGAAAAGACTGTGCTGCCTAACCCTGCTGCCATCCGGGTTTAGGCCCAAGTAATTGTGTGTTTCTGGATTGAACTGTGTTAATGCTGCCACGTGCTGTCGAGCGCTGCTCCAGCACTCAAAAGGTTAATCCCTGCAAGAACTGTACCAGCTCTGCTACATCCGGCGCTGCTGCGCCTGAAGCATTTACCTCAGAAACTGTGGCGCAGCAAATAATTCAAGCCCGCCAAAATCTCCACTGGCGGGAAATCCAGATGACGCACCAAGCTCCACCCACGCGCGAATGGCGCGAACCCCGCCTCCTGTGGCGCAGGAAAAATTAGAGCCCGCCACAGCTCTTGGCGGGAAGGACTTGGACTCCTCCCACTGGCCAGAGGCGGACTTCCTGCCCCGCCTCAGAGAAACGCCAGAACTCATGCTGATCTTGGAGAGTGAGGTCAGCACCATGTGGGGTCCTCCGCCATTCCCCCCTGTGGAGCAGCCGGATTTCTACGAAATACTGGAGACTATGGTCGTGGTCTCTGCCCAGCCGGTCCGGAGACCTTCCGCTGGACATCGGCTGCACCGAGGACTGACCCGGGCCTTCGTCACCAGGACGTGTTTCCAAACGGTGACGCAGCACCAGGTACCACCCGGGCGGTTCCTCGTGCCTCTCCCGGCTACCATGCTGGTACCGCGGACCCACGTGGAGGCGCCACGTGGGGAGGCCCCGACTCCTGTCGAGCCAACGCGTGGGCCTATTGCTGCCGCTCCACCTGCTCCGAGGCCTACCATTCCCGCTGTGCGGCCTGCCAGCCCCGCTGTGATGGTTCCTGATCCTCCGGCAGTTCCTGATCCTCCGGCACCTACCTGTCGCCCAAGGAGATCCGAGCCTGCACCGGAGCCACGAGCCCCAGCACCGGCACCTCCGCAGCCTCAAGGCCGAGGTGAGGCCGTCTGCCGGCGACTCCGAGACGCTGTCTCGGAACAGCGACGCCGAGAGAAGGAGGCCCAACGGTATATGGCCGGCCGGTCTACAGCTGGAGCTTGGGTGGAAAAGAACCGCACCACCGGCATGGTCCGGTTCTTCGATAAGCAGCGTGGCTATGGCTTCGCCACCCAGGACTACACCGGACAGGAGGTATTTATTCCCCGCCGGTCTGTCAAGAGGCCTGACTTGCCGGAGAGACTGCACAATCTGAAGCCAGGAGAGTGCATCGAGTTCTCCATGCAGGAAGGACCTCGAGGACCATGGGCGGCTGGCGTAATCCGGATCCCCGACTCCGATGAGGACCGCTATCCATCGTACGACGAGCTGTATGAGGACGATGAGTGGCCGGAATCCCCGAACACTTCCTCCTCCTCGGCTGCAAGTCCCCGAGCGGTGACCCACGTGAATGCTCCATCCACGGTGATCGTGAGTACGGGTCCCATTGCCATCCATGGGCCGGGCATGATTCAGGGCGCCACCCCCACCGTCTCCCCTGCCGGGAGTATTGCCCGATCCCGCGGCTCTTCTGTGGGGGAAGACATCCCGGCTAGCGAGCCTTGTCCGGAGGTTCCGTCTAGGCCCACATCTCCCCTTGCCGATTACCTATGGGGTGATGACCCGGCCCCGGAAGAACCGGAGCTGTAGGGAGCTGCGGCGCTGCCGCAGGTCCCAGTTTATTTCTTTCTGGACCCCTCCGTGGTCCCTGGCTCAGTTGAGCCCCCGGCTGGAACAGCCGACACCCCGGGCGACAGCGCTCCTCCCCCTGAAGGTCCGGAGGATGTTGCTGCACCTGCAGTACCCGCTACTGCCACCGGGTGTCCCCAGCCGGCATCTACTCCCGCTGAGGATGCACAGGATTCCCTGCTGACTTTGGATCCTGTCCCTGCTGAACCCAGCGAAGATGCAGAGTAACCCCTGAAGGGCTGTAGCCCACTTCAGGTACTGTACTATGTACATATTGTGTATTTATTTCCTGTCCTAACCCTAAAGAGCCAGAGACTTTCCTGAGACTCTCATCCCTATTTATCTCAGTCAAGAGACATACCTTGAACTGATTATTGTCCTGTGCTATGATAGCACCCCTTCCTCTGCCACAGCAGAGATTCCTACCCAAAGGACTCTGTCCCTCTACACCAAGAGGAGACCCTTTGCTTCTCAGTGCACTTTTCCCCACATCAAGGGCTGTACCCAGAAGATGGACTTTGTCACTAGAGACCTTCTGTGAGACTTTTGCCAGATACTACCAGGAAAAGTTGCCATATAATTTATTATCATTTTGCACTTAATGCCTTCATTTTTAGGTACGGACATTATGTTTGCACTTCCATGCCTTTTCTTTGCAGGAAAAGAGACATTTGCTACCGTGCTACCCTGAGTAGCCTATCTACTTCTGTAACGTTTGTAACGTTCAAGATGTGTACCCATTGGGCTCCTAAGCCAATGTGAATTTATCACCTGTTTGCACACTGTCATATATGCCAGTAGTCTGCATTAACCCTTTCATAGGCTTTACAGGTTGTAGTGTGGCTGTGTCGGACCGTCTTTTTGTAAAACACTGACCACTACCTGATCCCTCAAACTGAGGTTTGCACATGGGGGTAGTCCGTAAACTGCGGGTCCTACGGGGACCGGGGGTGTTACAAAGATAGCACCTGGATGCCACCCATTCATGGGTAAGGATGCCAGTCAGGAGGTACTCGTGTCGCATATGCTAACGCAATGCATATACACACACTATGTAATTGCCGCCAGGGAAGAAGTGTTGATACAACAAATATACAGGCCTTAGTGCAAGGAGTGGATTACAGGACATGACACCACACCTTTCCTACTGTACAGTTCGGTTTAATGGCGTCAGCGACCAACTGTCATACAGCTACATATTTTTGTCTTAGTCCGACACCAACCCAGGTGCCTGTTTCCAGGACCATGGGCGGTTTGTCCCTACATCTCACATAGCCTGCACTTCCCAGAAGTGCCCTTAGCCCCCTCTGTGCCCCAAAACATCTGTAGTCGAGCCGAGGGCGGCTCTTTCAATTGCCCCCGGGGTATGCAACACCCTCGCCGATGCAATGGCGAGGGAGTGTTTGCGAATATGTCCCACCTGCATGTAATCACATCACACTACATGGTCCTGATAGGACATAGGGGTATTGCAGTGGTGAATCCTGCCTGGCAAGGCAGAAGTTAAGTATTTTGTATGATGCAAGATGCTGTTGTCCAATGATTTGTGTTACATCCTGTCCTTTGTAAGCTGAGATGTGATTGGAGGAGCAGCCACCACCTGACCAAAGGAAGGTAATAAAACCCCTGGCCAGGAATGTTCTGGAGGAATTAGAGAGGTCTTTCTAGGGAGATTCCAGTGTAGGAGAATCCTAGAGATCAGTGAGTGAGTGAGTAATCTCTGTCTAGCCCATACCAGAGCAGGAAGAGCCTAGCCCCTGCCTCTGAAGAGTGGAGCATCAGACTAGAGTTAGTGTAGTGAGGAAAAGGGGTATCATCTTACCTTTAAAGGTGATACCTGAAGCCCTACAGGACAAGCTGAAGCTTCCTACCAGGACACAGCTGCCTCCCAGCCTGCCCTCTACATCCAGGCTGGTGAACTATCTCCTGAGGCTCCCTCCAACTCACATCTCAGCACTCCATCTACCTGTTAAAGGCACGTTGCCGCGGTTCCTGCCGGTTCAAATAAAGAACTGTAAGTTGTTTTCTTCAACTTCTGTCTCCGTCTGGTCCCTGCTAATACGGCTGCCTTCATCACCGGCACCCTGTCCATCATCCAGAGACTCACACTCGGGACATTAAGGGGTTGCCCCAGGGAGATCCGCTATAGCAGCCTCTCCCTCATCATTTTTTGCCAACACCACCCTGCTGGAGACCTGCCAGGCTGTAGGACAGCCCTCCGGTTCCCCCGTACCAAGCACCGTGACAATAGCGTGCTTAGGCCGCAACCGCCAGCCACTCCGGTACCGCGGGCCCCGGCTGTCTCCAGGCCTCACCTTAAGGGCTAGGCCCCGGTGGGGGATGTTGCACATGTTCTAGCTGCAATATCTGTGGGCAGATTTCTTTCAGGATACTATGTGGAACATTGGTGCTTATAACCATATCTCATCTAGCATCCAGCCTAGAGGTGGCCCAATAGTGTACTAGACACTCCTTTAAGTTTTTTCTGATTCTGCGTATTGCTGCACTTTAAAATTGTTATCACCCACATATATTATCATTACATTGACACATATAAAGTTTCAATTCATTTTATTTGACCTTCTTTGGGAATTGTGTCATATATAGAAGCTATATAGAAGCTCATATAAGTTTCCATCGAAGATATAAAAGAAAGAGCATTTTTTAACAAATAGCTCAAGAGGGAACAGATGGCTGGTTCCTTTTACCTGCTTGAGCCATCTTATAAAACCATGACACTTAGAAAAGTGACCTATTTTTTACTTTGATCAGATGCCATCCCAAAACTCTGGAGAATGTAATGCAATTATTTGCTAACCTGGCCACATTTTATAGCAGAATATATATGCAGACTGCATGAAGTGACAGCACATAGCATTAACTAATACAATTGCAAAAAGGACAAAGTTAATTTGTCATATCTCTAAAATGATGCAGGGGAATGAATCCCTGGAGGCAGTTGGCTAAATATACAGCAATTTTAGATGCATAATAGACATAAGAAAAATTCTTCTCCATAATAGTAATATGCTGTTTTTTTAATCCACCTAAAAGCATGTCTCTTGAGGACTTTAGATTTGTCTCGAAAATGATAAAATGATACGGTAGGAAAATAATAATTTTTAGCAAAATTATTACTGTTATGTACGGTGTTTCAAGATGAACAATTGCTGTTAAGATTCTTGACTGTCCAATACGCGTGCTGCTCGGATCGCACGACCTGAACGCTGCAAACCGTGACTGAACTGACATACTTAGTTCAGTTCTGGTTTGCTGTGTTCGGGACGTGCATTCAAAACAGCGTACGTTGCGAGTGTGATGCAAGTTCATTGCATCACACTCGCGAGTGTAGAAGGGGCCTTAAGAAAAGCTCTTGAGTTGATTTCAGGATATTTATTGCTTCAGCTTGATATATTCTTCATTTCTTTACATATACAAGAGGATTTATGACTGATTAGTTGTTAATTATCTATATATACTATAATAGTGATAATTATCTTGATATGTTACAATATCTTGCAGTGCTGCTTCTTGGTAATTTTAGTCTTATGGAAAACATATGTGGGGCATTTATCATTGGACAGCAATACGAACAGTTTTCTTATTAGCTCCATTGATTTATCCTAAGTGGAAATAATTTCTTTTACTCCATTGATTTATCATAAGGGGAATTACATTTAGATAACTATTCTTACGGACCTGTTGACTACACTTGGTTGGGGTCTGTCTATTTTTGTGCATTTATTTGCAACGATTTTGGTGTGATTCAATAGTGAAACATGTAAGAACTGAAAGCATAATAAATAAATAGAAAAATAAGGCACAAACCCGGACTTCCGGACTGCGGTGAACTCCTGATTTCACCACAATAAAAATCTGAAAAAGCAGTAGAAAAAAAAGTTTAAAAAAACCCAGTGTTTTCTTGTACCACATGTATATGTCATCAATCTAAATTCACATATAATGAGGGATAACATCTGCAAACTGATTGTACTCCATTTGTTTGGATGACTATCCTCAAGGTTTTCTCAATCACCTTGATAAAAAGGCCATGTAGAGAAATGAAAAAGTAGATTAAAGTAATCCAACAATATGTACAAATGTAGCCTACATGAAAACTGTGGGTTAATATGTTAACAAAAGTTGTAGTACCGTATATTTCAGTTTATAAATTCCCTCAATATCCATTTATGAGTATTCAGTTTTCCATATTATGTACTAAAATTCCACCTACAAGTTTTCTAGAACTGCTAGTACAGGTAAGGTCAAGAAAAGGCCATTTTGAAACCTACAGCACATATATGAAATGTCAGAAACATAGAATAGTAAAGTAACTAAATGCATCCTTTTTATGTAACCATTTAACACTCAGCTAGTCATCAGCGAAGAACATTGTATTGTGGAAATCTAGAAAGTGTTTAATGGAGTATTAAATCATTGTTGTCAGGGTTGTTTCTGAATTATCTATGGGGAAGTAAATGTCATATAGGGAATATGCCGCTTTGACAATTTAAAAGTCAAAGAAATATTAACATTTAGTAATTCTTTTAAATTGTGCATGGTTGTGAATGTAAATGTCAGTAAAAGTGGATGGTGACAATTTCCATAAATGATGAGGGATCCATTTTGCAAAACCAAGGTATTATTGAAAATGTTAAAGAAGATCCAAACGAATTGTGGTTGACATATCCTTGGTAGGACAAAGGTAATTTACTCTGCATACTTTTAGGATTACTGATATATCTCATCTGGTGCATCTGATGTGACACCAACTGTAACATATGTGAAATTTGGGCTTTGCGCCTTCAGCAGAAGATGTGCTGTTGACTATGATTTTGTACTTATTTTGCATTCTATCTTGCATTAGCCCTATTTTACTCCTGGCTTTCTTTAGATAAACTCTTGAAACCCATTTGTTTTCTACTAAATTTGTTATGGGCTGCAGACGGTTAAGTAAGTTGTGATGGACAGATGCTTTCTCCTTTCACATTCCTCCTCTAAACAATTCATTTGTCCCCTTACTAGGGCTTGCTATTAATCTTATTTGATACTTGCTAGTGTATTCTGCATTGCTTCATTGGTATTTACTGTATTGGTTTTATGATTTTTGCTCACTTCCTTACATTCAGTTTCATTCTATTCCTGTTCTGAGTAGTTTTCTTTGTTTTTACCATATTTGTACAACCTTTCTCCTGTGTCTTGTTTTGTCTTATTTTTTTTCCTGTGTTTTATTTTAGTCAGGGAAGGGAATGTTGCTTAGTTGTCTTAGTTAGGGATAGCTGGGTGGGTTTACCGTTAGGGCTCACCGTCTGCCCTCCCCCATACATTTTCCCTTGTTGGTACATCCACTTTCAACAGCATTTCACCACCATATCATATTGTAGCAGCATTAAAAAAATGTCAAATACACATACCGGTATGTTATGTATGTTATTTTACATCCATTTGTGTGTAAATTTCTGTCTTTAAATAAAAAACCACAATTCCCAGTCTTTGTTATGGTCACAGTATTTTTTTATTAAGGGTAAATATAAGAATCCTTTTGCATTATTATTTATGGACTATACAAATTCACATATAAGGCATACAAAATATACCTTAATTTAAAATATTTAGCTGCTATAAGAAGAAGATTCTGCCATTTTTTACATTATGTTTTAGCATGCATCAAAATTATAAAAATAGGACATAGTTAGAACAGGCTGTGTTCAATATGTCTTCATTGCCTCAAAACAAACATCTGGCAGATCAAAAAAAGCACAACATTTTATCAACAAAATACTATGTATGGAGTCAGTCTTGGCTAACATCACATTGGTTCCTTCTGCTCTCAAAGATCAAATTTTCCAATTTTTTCTGGTCTATCAGCATTGCTCAGGAGAGATAAGATTAGATCTTTCCCTCCAGAGTTATCCAAATATTCAGCTCAGTTAAGTCTGCTGTAGTAACCAGTCTGTGCTGCCAGGGGAGAATACTAGCTAGTAGTCTGCAAATATTCTCTTCCAGGACAAGGACAGGAAGGTCAGACTGGGCTTAGTGAAGCAGATTTGGTAAATAGAGTATGCGGCTGCCAGTGTTCCAGGAGAAATGCAGCTCATCCTCTGCCCATCAAATTCTGCTCTACTATACTGTGCACTGCTCTGCACTGATGACATGTAAAGTTTGGAATCTTTTTCATCGGGAAGAGATTTTCTGTTTTGAATCATCTGCATAGTATTTACCAGATTTTTAGTGAATATAATGAACTCCAAATATCCGCATGCAAAAGCAATCTCCACAAGGAGTTATATCCCCCTTCAGACTTATCCATGTCGATGGCCACTAACCTAGTCAAACTAGTTTCCGGTTCTGCATTACCTCAAAACTGCAGATTATCTTCTTTTGCTTTCATGTAAAAATATACTTGGCTCAATCCCACATCATGTAGTAAGGGTAATAAAAAAATGAGTGTTTAATCATTGTGTTCCTCACTGTATGGCTGTATTCTTCACTATATGGAGATAGTGTTTCTCACTGTATGGCGGTAGTATTACTCACTGCATGGGGGTAGTATTCCTCACTGTATGGGGGTAGTGTCCCTCACTGTATGTGGGTAGTGTTCCTCACTGTATGGGGGTAGTGTTCCTCACTGTATGGGGGTAGTGTTCCTCACTGTATGGTGGTAGTGTTCCTCACTGTATGACGGTAGTGTTCCTCACTGTATGGGGGTAGTGTTCCTCACTGTATGACGGTAGTGTTCCTCACTGTATGGGGGTAGTGTTCCTCACTGTATGACGGTAGTGTTCCTCACTGTATGGGGGTAGTGTTCCTCACTGTATGGTGGTAGTGTTCCTCACTGTATAGCGGTAGTGTTCCTCACTGTATGGCGGTAGTGTTCCTCATTGTATGGGGGTAGTGTTCCTCACAATATGGGGGTAGTGTCCCTCACTGTATGTGGGTGGTGTTCCTCACTGTATGGGGGTAGTATTCCTCATTGTATGGCGGTAGTGTTCCTCACTGTATGGGGGTAGTTACCCTCACTGTATGGGGGTAGTGTTCCTCATTGTATGATGGTAGTGTTCCTCACTGTATGGTGGTAGTGTCCCTCACTGTGTGGGGGTAGTGTTCCTCAATATATGGCGGTAGTGTTCCTCACTGTATGGTGGTAGTGTTCCTCACTGTATGGCGGTAGTGTTCCTCACTGTATGGGGGTAGTGTTCCTCACTGTATAGCGGTAGTGTTCCTCACTGTATGGCGGTAGTGTTCCTCACTGTATGGCGGTAGTGTCCCTCACTAAAAGGGGGTAGTGTACCTCACAGTATGGGGGTAGTGTTCCTCACAATATGGGGGTAGTGTTCCTCACAATATGGGGTTAGTGTTCCTCACTGTATGGGGGTAGTGTTCCTCACTGTATGGAGGTATTGTTCCTTACTGTATGGGTGTAGTGTTACTCACTGTATGGCGGTAGTGTTCCACACTGTATGGTTGTAGTGTTCCTAACTGTATGGCTGCACTCTTCACTGTATGAAGATAATGTTTCTCACTGTATGGTGGTAGTATTACTCACTGTATGGGGGTAGTGTTCCTCACTGTATGGCTGTACTTTTCACTATATGGAGGTAGTGTTTTTTCGCTGTATGGTGGTAGTGTTCCTCACTGTATGGGGGTAGTGTCCCTCACTGTATGGCGGTATTTTCCCTCACTGTATGGGGGTAATGTTCCTCACTGTGTGGCAGTAGTGTTCCTCACTGTATGGGGGTAGTGTTCCTCACTGTATGGGGGTAGTGTTCCTTACTGTATGGGGTAGTGTTCCTCACTGTATGGGGTAGTGTTCCTCACTGTATGGCGGTAGTGTTCCTCACTGTATGGTGGTAGTGTTCCTCACTGTATGGGGGTAGTGTTCCTCACTGTGTGGCAGTAGTGTTCCTCACTGTATGGCGGTAGTGTTCCTCACTGTATGGGGGTAGTTTTCCTCACTGTATGGGGGTAGTGTTCCTCACTGTGTGGCGGTAGTGTCCCCCACTGTATGGGGGTAGTTTTACTCACTGTGTGGCAGTAGTGTCCCTCACTGTATGGTGGTAGTGTTCCTCACTGTATGGGGGAAGTGTTCCTCACTGTATGGGGGTAGTTTTCCTCACTGTATGGGGGTAGTGTTCCTCACTGTAAAGCGGTAGTGTCCCTCACTGTGTGGGGGTAGTGTTCCTCAATGTATGGGGTGGTGTCCCTCACTGTATGGGATAGTGTTCCTCACTGTATGGGGGTAGTGTCCCTCACTGTATGGCGGTAGTGTTCCTCACTGTATGGTGGTAGTGTTCCTCACTGTATGGAGGTAGTGTCCCTCACTGTATGGCGGTAGTGTTCCTCACTGTAAGGCGGTAGTGTTCCTCACTGTGTGGCAGTAGTGTCCCTCACTGTGTGGGGGTAGTGTTCCTCAATGTATGGCGGTAGTGTTCCTCACTGTATGGTGGTAGTGTCCCTCACTGTGTGGGGGTAGTGTTCCTCAATATATGGCGGTAGTGTTCCTCACTGTATGGAGGTAGTGTTTCTCACTGTATGGCGGTAGTGTTCCTCACTGTATGTGGGTAGTGTTCCTTACTGTATGGAGGTAGTGTTCCTCACTGTATGGCGGTAGTGTTCCTCACTGTATGGGGGTAGTGTTCTTCACTGTATGGGGGTAGTGTTCCTCACTGTATGGCGGTAGTGTTCCTCACTGTATGGCGGTAGTGTTCCTCACTGTATAGCGGTAGTGTACCTCACTGTATGGGATTAGTGTTTCTCACTGTATGGTGGTAGGGATACCAAATTTGTATAGGTTTTATAATGTTTTCATACATTTACAAAAATTAAAACCTTCTGTACAAATAAAAAAAAAATGTATTTGCCATCTTCTAGCACTAATAAATGTTTAATACTTTGTTGTATGGAGCTGTGGGTGGTGTCATTTTTGTGACATTTGATGACGTTTTAATTGCTATAATTTTAAAGACATTTTGATCACATTTTATTGAATTTTTTTATATTTTTCAAAATGGCCAAAAAGTGCCATTTTCAACTTTTGGGTGCTATTTTCGGTTAAGGGGTTAAATGCAGTGCAAAGGCGTTATTATATTTTGATATATCAGGAATTTTTGGACGCGGCGATACCTAATGTGTTTTTTACGGTTTATTTATTTTTATATCAGTTCTAGGGAAAAGGGTGTGATTTTAATTATTAGGTTTTTTTTATTATTTTTATTTTAAACATTTTTTTATTTAAATTTTTACTATTTTTCAGACTCCCTAGGGTACTTTAACCCAAGGTTGTCTCATTGATATTATCATATACTGCCATATTACAGTATGGCAGTATATGGGGATTTCCCTCCCCATTCATTACAATGTGCTGATCGCACATTGTAATGAAGGGGTTAGACCGAGGCAGGCTGTCATGGCGACGGAACACCCCTCCATGATGACATCATGGGGAGTGACGATCCTCGGCAAGATGGCGGGGCCCATGCGCCCCCCACCTGGCAGCGATCGGCGGCCTAAATATGCAGCAAAGTCTTACCGGCAAAGCCCCTGAGCTCTCTCCATACACCCGCACTCGGCATGTGACGTACCACTACGTCACATGCCGTGATTCGATTCGGTACAAATGAAATTTTCTTTATAAATTTGGAGACCCAGGTTGAATCGAATTTACATAAATTCGCCCATCTCTAGTTGCAGGCCCATGTCTATGGTGCACAAAAAAGGTGCCCTAGAAATCCTGCCCTCTACACTCTACACAAGCAAACTGCTCAAAGTGCAGTTTAGAAAATGTGGGCCATAGTATTTAGTGTTGAATGTATCCAAACTGCAAAGTTCAGGGATTGGACCGGCTCAATCTCCACACTCCAATGGTAACAACCTTGATCCGTGCTGTCACCAATCACCGGCATCAACTCAATGCAGCAGACAAAGTTGCCAGCGGTATTTAAATCAATGGAAAGTGAACACACCAGCACCAACATGACGCCGGCACAAATATGAACAGCACTATTGGGAATGACAACCTTCCCAAAAATGGCTGAATGCTCCATTGATTTTAATGCTTCTGGTGACTTTGCCTGTGGCATTTAAACAGTAAGCACCAATTGCAGGTGTTTCTGTTGAGGAGTCGGGTCTGAGTTAAATTTTTAAATTTTTAAATTTTGGATTTGGTTGAACTCGGGCAAACCCGCTCATCACATTAATTCCATGAAAATAATAAATTCATAGAGTTGTGAACAACTATACATGCACAAAACAATACCTCCTCATTATACAAATACCTTACCAGTACTTACCGGTATTACCTAAATAATGCCAACATTATTTTCACACCTGGCACAAACATACCACTACTACCATACTGTTACTAAATACACATGCGTCCTTTCTTGTCTGTCATCTTGGCATGTTGTTACAAATTACTATATATACTTGAGTATAAGTCAACCCGAATTTAAGCAGAGGTACCTAATTTTACTACAAAAACTGGGAAAACCAATTGACTAGTTAAAGCCTAGGATGGTGCCAGCCCATGTCCCCAACTATATAGCTAGACAGCCTATGTCCCCAATATATAGCTAGCAGTCTCCTGACCCACTGTATATAGCTACAAAGCCAGTATATATGCAGCCTTCCCCCAATATATAGCCAGGCAGCCCCCAGTATATAGGCAGCCCTCAGTATATAGGCAACCCCCAGTATATAGCCAGCCCATGCCCCCAACTATATAGCCACCCCTGGCCCCCAGTATATAGCCAGCCCATGCCCCCAGTATATAGCCAGCCCGCCCCTAGTATATAGCCAGCCAGCCCCTGCCCCTGTATATAGGATCCCCCAGTATACAGCCATCCCCCAGTATACTGTATAATTATAATAATAATAATTCCTTTACTTATATAGCGCACACAGAGCTTGCCTGATGAGTCCCCAAGGCGTCTCACAATATAATCAACCGACCAGTATGTTTTGGAGTGTGTGAGTAAACCGGAGGACCCAGAGGAAACCCACACAAACACGAGAGAACATACAAACTCTTTGCAGATGTTGATCTGGATGGGACTTGAGCACGGGACCCGAGTGCTGCAAGGCTGTAATGCTAACTACTGAGCCACTGTGCTGCCCAATATATATATATATATATAGTATGCCGAGTATACCCTTGCAGGTCCTCTTCTTACTTGCAGGAGAGGCAGGTCTGTGCTTGCTGGTGGCGCACAAACTATGACATCAGCCGCTTGCTCACATCATACTATTTGCGCCAGCGGTGACAGCTCCTGCTCTGTCTGCGTACACACTATGATTTCAGCAGTGGCTGACATCACAGTGTGTGCCTTGCCAGCGCGTACGGACCGGCCCTTCCAGGAAGTAAGAAGAGGACCAGTGAGGGGCATCGGAAAGATGAGTATTGACCTTATACTTGAGTATAAGCTGAATTTGAGTTTATCAGCACATTTTTTTTGCCGTAAAACTTGGCTTTTGCTCAAGTATATACCGTAGGTAGATAAATTGACACAATTTTTCTTAAAATGGCACTGAATTGCACTGTCCCCTGTGTGTTGTTTGTCAGTAAACTATATGGCGGAGTTGAGTCATGATTGTATAATTACCTGTGTATGTAAACAGTAGTAATAGCTTTTATAATAGCACTTATTCATATCATAACATTTAGACATAATTTATGCTTTGTGGAAAACAATGGGGGAATTGGAGACATAACTGAAACTTTCATTCCCTTACGTAGCTTTTTTTGCATAATAAGGTTTTGTTTCAGGAACATGTTTGAACCGGTTAATTAGATTGGTTGCTAAGGTAATTTTAAGTAAACCAGATTAGCCCCATGACACCAGGAAGCCTGCAATACCAACAGAAGGGCAAGCATTGTAGACTTCCGTATAGAAAATACTGAATAATAATTACTCCAGATGACATTTCCTATTTAAGCTTTGTGCTGAAATTTATAAAAACGTATCTTATTGTTGCTGACAACCAGTGAAAAGAAATTGGGCTGTGAAGTGCGTCACTGAGGATAACCGCCCAGGGATTTCTGCTGTGTTGTTTTGTCTCATGAGTATCTCTACTTTGTTTGGTTACATCACTTACACAGGTAGCGTGAAATATCTAATAATCAGCAGTCTGCCACTTAAAGAAGAATCTCCTTATATATCAAAAGGAATTCTTTTTCTTAAATCGATTTCCATTCACACAGGGCAGATATTTTTCACATTTCAGTTTATGGATTTTAATAAATATATTACTTGAAATCTCATTAGTAAGCTAGAAACCTGCAGCGAAATGTTTTGTAGATGATCTTTGGCACTGCTTTGCCTAGTCTGACTGCTGGATAATCTCACTGGGATATTGTTCCAGCTTCCTGTACAAAAGGCTGAACACAAAGAAAGATTGAAGATGAGTCTTCTGGCATTAGAGATGTCAGTTGTATTTTTCTCCCGTGCCAAATCAGTCTGTATGGTACACAGTAGTTTTCTGACAGATGAGAGTATTCAGAACCTGATGCCTGACATGCACTTATGCTGTTGACCAATTTACATAATTGAGCAGGTGGAAATTTTGGCAATCTTAAAATGACTGGAAATTTTCGTTTTGCCATAGTTTGGCAAGTTTTATATGATAATTATCTTTTGTTACCCAAAGTGTAAGTCTATTCAAACAGTATTGATCTCAGAGCTGAACATAACCTTACAAAAACAATCAATTGAGGACAGAATCTATATAAAGTTAGAAAAACCCTTAGGTAATTGCTTTCTTACATAAACCTTCCTGTATAATCTTGAAGCAAAGAGAAACTACATTGCTTACTTTAACAGAAATCTGCCAACAAAATCCAGGCACCGTGATTTTGGTCATCTTCTTATTTTTGTTATCCATGGCTTCCTTCTAAAATACACTTTTTAAAATTATGCTAATAAGCCTGAAAGGCTTTGGGGTACAATACCAGAGCCCCTCTCTGCTCTGCCTTCGCAGGCTGTCACAATGTCTTTGCCTCCCGGTGCTTTGCAAACACTTCCCCCTTCCTGATGAAAAAGCAGCAGAGGAAGTTTCAGCATACAGTGGGTAGGGGAAGTGCTCCTTGCACATTGTAACAGCTGGTGAAGCTACTCTGATTACGGCCCCCAGAGCCCTTTTGGCTCAATAGCATGATTTTTAAAGCTGATTTTTGAAGGAATACCATAGATAGATAACAAATATAAGAAAATGCCTATTTTAGATGCCATAGCTATATATGCATGGGACAATATAACCAGCTGCTAGACTTCCTTTAGGCACCAAGATCCACCCTTTTTATCACCAATAGAAGTAATGCATCAGGGTGGTTTTTATAAGATAGGGGCAGTCTTGGTGGTGCCATGGTTAGGTCAGAAGTCTAATGTAATAAATTGCTTTTTCATTGTTAGTGATAGGAAATGTTATATCTTACAGATCATGGTGGTTAAACTGCTACACAAACGGTTGTAATGCATATTAAATGCTTCAGCATCTTCCCAGATCATCTAAGACTTTACATATTAAATTGTATAGAGTTGTAGGAGTTGGCTAAATAAGAATCGCCTCCATATGTTTGCCAAGCTTGTGGATAAGGGGAAGTCAGTTTAGTGTTAGCGCCTCTGCAGAAAGGCTTGTCCTCTAGCATCTAGGGGACTGTCTGGCTCCTCGAATGAGAGGGGAGAAGAGGAAAGGTCAGACTGGGCTGGTAGTGGGAGAATCTATTATTAAAGAGGACCTGTCAGGCAAATAAAACCCACTAGCAGCACTTACTTAGCAGCTCCCTAGCCCTCCTGAGGTTAGAGCTTTGTTATTGTAACATACCAATAAGCTAGGAACCTAGATTAAAGCTTATTTATGAGGGGGAGGACTGAGGCTCTCTTCAGATTCTCATGAGGGGGAGGACTGAGGCTCTCTTCAGATTCTCATGAGGGGGAGGACTGAGGCTCTCTTCAGATTCTCATGAGGGGGAGGACCGTGCCTCTCTTTAGATTCTCATGAGGGGAAGGACCGAGGCTCTCTTCAGATTCTCATGAGGGGGAGGACCGAGGCTCTCTTTAGATTCTCATGAGGGGGAGGACCGTGCCTCTCTTTAGATTCTCATGAGGGGGAGGACCGAGGCTCTCTTCAGATTCTCATGAGGGGGAGGACTGAGGCTCTCTTCAGATTCTCATGAGGGGGAGGACCGAGGCTCTCTTCAGATTCTCATGAGGAGGAGGAGGGGACCGAGGCTCTCTTCAGATTCTCATGAGGGGGAGGACCGAGGCTCTCTTCAGATTCTCATGAGGGGGAGGACCGAGGCTCTCTTCAGATTCTCATGAGGGGGAGGACCGAGGCTCTCTTCAGATTATCATGAGGGGGAGGACCGAGACTCTCTTCAGATTCTCATGAGGGGGAGGACTGAGGCTCTCTTCAGATTCTCATGAGGGGGAGGACCGAGGCTCTCTTCAGATTCTCATGAGGGGGAGGACCGAGGCTCTCTTCAGATTATCATGAGGGGGAGGACCGAGGCTCTCTTTCATGAGGGCTGCCACTCCCTCACCTGATGTTGGTGGTGACTGCAAGGCTAAATGCTGCAATCACTGCCTCCTTCCACCTCCCAAATGAATAAGCCAGAATGCTGTAAGTTTGGTCCGACAATTGGACCCCTACTTAGTGGATTGTTTCCTAGCTTATCGGTATGTTCCGATAAAGCTAGAGATTTAACAATGCTCTAATTGGGGGAGGGCTAGGGGCTGGTGAGGATTGATCAGTGATGGTGCACACCAATGACAAAGTTTTATTAATTTTTTCAGGGACTTTTGTTATAAGCTTGGGTTAAGGACTTTAAAGGTTGTATTTTTTTAAACACTACCATTATGTTATGCATCAATGTAGGAATGGAATCCGGTTGAGGGGTGGTGCCCCAAAATTCCTAGTGGCAGCCCTGCTTATGAAACCCATATGTTTACATGTCCAAATGTATGAGTTGAATATCATATTCTAGAGGGAATGCATTTCTCTCTAGACCACATCTCATCTTGTATCTGCGCAAGAGGCATCTGAACAGTGTAATAAAAATTCCTTCCAGTTGTTCAGTTCCCCTCCTATTAAACATATTCTTTTGTTTTATATTGTAATTACTTATACATCTCATCATTACATTCATTTAATTCCAGCATCTTATTATTTGTGAATTTCTTTACAATGAGTGAATCCATGTACTTTCAACCTTTTAGGTGGATTATTTGTTTATTTAAATTGTAAAATGTTTCATATTGGGGTACATCTTTACTGTCTCTTATAAAGTACATAGATTACATCTAGTGGGGATAAAGACAAATCTTTAATAAATGAGAGGATATAAAACCATAATACAGAGTAAACTTCCACCCACATAGAGTCCATTCATACAGCAACAATACAGTCATTGTAGGGTAATGTGCTTAATAAACCTGGAGTTAAATGGCAGAATTTTGTTTGTACAAAATTCTCTTTCATGACACTGCTGATAATCTGTTAAATACAAGAACAATGCCAGAGATATCTAAAGAGTAGTTCACAGAGCAAATTCAAGCTCATCCATCACTGCATTATCTATAATCTGGTTCTCAATGTACTGAAATTCTATTGCCGCCTGATGCTAATATGGCAACAGGAAAAGAAAAAAGTTTACCAAGACATAAACCTTTCCGGTGACATTTAGCTGATAATACCTATTTAATTACACTAGTGAGAGTGCTATTCTTTTGCAATGTCTGCCTCGCCCTTTGTAAAGTATAAGACAGCTTTAATTGAAGCAAAGTGGGATGGATACAGTTTATGATGGCATTTTCTATTTAGCCTTTATCTTCAGACAGAATGTTTGGATTATTCTCTAATTTACTGACATAAATGCCAAAATCACATTGAATGCTATGTCTTAGTTGAATATCATACACTAGTAGGAAAGTATTTTTTGTGCTCTATAGACCTCTCTCTCACATGCAACTCAATGGGGCAGATTTATCAAGCTGTCTGAAAGTCAGAACTAGAGATGAGCGAGCACTAACAAATAACGAGCCCCATTGAAGTCAATGGGAGACTCGAGCATTTTTCAAGGGGACCAAGGCTCTGCACAGGGAAGCTTGGCCAAACACCTGGGAACCTCAGAAAAGGATGGAAACACCACGGAAATGGACAGGAAACAGCAGGGGCAGCATGCATGGATGCCTCTGAGGCTGCTTAATCGCACCATTATGCCAAAATTATGGGCAACAGCATGGCCATGACAGAGTGACAGAATGAAGCTAGATAGCATCTAAAACATCCAATAATTGACCCTGACACTATAGGGTACTTCATGCAGAGGCAGCGGCAGCAGCGGCAGGCTAGAGAGTGGCATGGCGACATACCCTAAATGGACTCAGGCTTCAAACCAATGGGTGGCAGAGAGGAACCAAAGGAGGTGAGCAAGAAGCGCTCAAATAATATCGGTACATGATAAAAGTTTGCCAGTATATTTTGTGGATTACACAGCAGGGTGGCGACAAAGTTAACATGGAAGCCATGAAAACAACCCAAAATTCTGCCTGACACAGCTCGTTTGATAAGGGGACCATGTATGGAGGCAGTGAACTAGTAGTAGATTAAAGGTGCTGCAGTTAAAACTATGTTAGTTGGATCTTGGCATTGAGCTGGCGCGCCGCTGCCAGGCGAGCTTTCGCCAATCCAAGCCCCTGTCTCTAGGCTACTCCCCAAACAGCACTTCTAAGAACCTTTTGTATAAGATCAAGTGTAATAGCGTTCTTATAAGTTTAGGATATGGCGGGTGAGGGGAAAGGAAACAGATGCGCAAGAAGCGCTGAAATAATATTGGTAAATGATAAAAGTTTGCCAGTATATTTTGTGGATTACACAGCAGGGTGGCGACAAAGTTAACAAGTTTGTTGTGGAAGCCATGAAAACAACCCAAAATTATGCCTGACACAGCTCGTTTGATAAGGGGACCATGTATGCCTACAGTTCATGCCAGTCGCTGCTCTGGCTGCCAGTCTCCTTTCGAATACAGTTTAAAATAATAACCCTCATCCATAAAGCTCTGTATAATGCTGCACCCCCCTACCTCTCCTCTCTTATCTCAGTCTATCGCCCAACCCGTGCTCTTAGATCCGCCAGTGATCTTAGATCAACCTCTACCCTAGTGCGGACCTCCCACTCGCGTCTCCAAGACTTCTCTAGAGCTGCACCAATTCTATGGAATGCTCTGCCCCGGACTATCAGACTAATACCTAACCTCCAAAGTTTCAAACGTGCTCTTAAAACCCATTTCTTTAGGCAAGCCTATAACACTCATTAACTGCATGAAGTTTTAACTCTTCTACTAACCCGTCCTGTGTCGTCCTCCCATCTGTTATCCAGCAACCAACAGGCACCAGACTTCTATGCAGTCCCATTCACCCTGGACCTGGTGACGGCTGAGTGGTTCAAGCGACAGCAATTCCATTTATTATATTTTGTTCTATTCCCTAAGAAGAATGGCTTGACCATTAAAAATTCTTTTACCTCGTGTTACCCCATCATCTTCATAAACCGTAAGCTCTGGCGAGCAGGGACCTCACTCCTGTTGTTCCATACAAATGTTGTGCTCTGTTACATTACATTTGTATTTGTTTCCTATGATTTGTAAAGCGCTACGGAATATGATGGCGCTATATAAATAAAGATTATTATTATTATTATTATTATGGAGGCAGTGAACTAGTAGTAGATTAAAGGTGCTGCACTTAAAACTATGTTAGTTGTATCTTGGGATGGAGCTGGCGCTCCGCTTCCAGGCGAGCTTTCGCCAATCCAAGCCCCTGTCTCTAGGCTACTCCCCAAACAGCACTTCTAAGAACCTTTTGTATAAGATCAAGTGTTCTTATAAGTTTAGGATATGGCGGGTGAGGGGAATGTAAACAGAAGCGCAAGAAGCGCTGAAATAATATTGGTAAATGATAAAAGTTTGCCAGTATATTTTGTGAATAACACAGCTGGGTGGCGACAAAGTTAACAACTTTGATGTGGAATCCATGAAAACAACCCAAATTTCTGCCTGACACACCTCGTTTGATAAAGGGACGATGTATGGAGGCAGCTATATGGACGACTTTTGGAGGTAGCAATGGAGACAACGTGTGGAGGCTGCTATGGAGACAATTTAATTTGGATAGTGCCTGTATGTGGCAGTCCAAAAAAGTTTTCAAACCAGAGGAGCAGGTAGGTGGCCCTCCAGAAAAATGGAATAGATTGAGTGCCTGTATGTGGCAGTCCAAAAAAGTTTTCAAACCAGAGGAGCAGGTAGGTGGCCCTCCAGAAAAATGGAATAGATTGAGTGCCTGTATGTGGCAGTCCAAAAAAGTTTTCAAACCAGAGGAGCAGGTAGGTGGCCCTCCAGAAAAATGGAATAGATTGAGTGCCTGTATGTGGCAGTCCAAAAAAGTTTTCAAACCAGAGGAGCAGGTAGGTGGCCCTCCAGAAAAATGGAATAGATTGAGTGCCTGTATGTGGCAGTCCAAAAAAGTCTTCAAACCAGAGGAGCAGGTAGGTGGCCCTCCAGAAAAATTGAATAGATTGAGTGCCTGTATGTGGCACTCCCAAAAATTGTTTAAAACAGAGGACCGGGTCGGTGGCCCTCCAGAAAAATTAAATGCATAAAGTACTATAGCTAGAGCCAGTGGGCCCTGTCAAAAAATAGCCAGTTTCCTCTGCTTTACTGTACAAAGAGGAGGAGAAGGAGGAAAATGAGGAGGAGGAGGAGTGGATAAATTATTCAGGTTGAGCTTCCTTCACCTGGTGGAGATTGGAAATTATGAGAAATCCAGGCTTTATTCATCTTAATAAGCGTCAGCCTGTCAGCGTGTACGCTTATCGGTGATGATGCCACCAGCTGCACTGAAAATCCGCTCGGACAAGACGCTAGCGGCAGGGCAGGCAAGAACCTCCAAGGCGTACAGCGCCAGTTCGTGCCACATGTCCAGCTTTGAAACCCAGTAGTTGTAGGGAGCTGTGTGATCATTTAGGACGATGGTATGGTCAGCTACGTACTCCCTCACCATCTTTCTGTAAAGATCAGCCCTACTCTGCCGAGACTGGGGACAGGTGACAGTGTCTTGCTGGGGTGACATAAAGCTGGCAAAAGCCTTGTAAAGCGTACCCTTGCCAGTGCTGGACAAGCTGCCTGCTCGCCTACTCTCCCTCGCTACTTGTCCCGCAGAACTACGCACTCTGCCGCTAGCGCTGTCAGAAGGGAAATACTGTTTCAGCTTGTGCACCAGGGCCTGCTGGTATTCATGCATTCTCACACTCCTTTCCTCTCCAGGGATGAGAGTGGAAAGATTTTGCTTGTACCGTGGGTCCAGGAGAGTGAACACCCAGTAATCGGTGCTGGAATAAATTCTTTGAACGCGAGGGTCACTGGATAGGCAGCCTAGCATGAAATCTGCCATATGCGCCAGAGTACCAACGCGTAAGAATTCACTCCCCTCACTGGCCTGACTGTCCATTTCCTCCTCTTCCAACTCCTCCAACTCCTCTTCTTCTGCCCATACACGCTGAACAGTGAAGGACTCAACAATGGTCCCCTCTTGTGTCTCGCCAACATTCTCCTCCTCTTCCTCCTCCACCTCCACCTCCTCCGATATGCGCTGAGAAACAGACCTAAGGGTGCTTTGGCTATCAACAAGGGAATCTTCTTCCCCCGTCTCTTGTGACAAGCGCAAAGCTTCTGACTTCATGCTGATCAGAGATTTTTTCAACAGGCCAAGCAGCGGGATGGTGAGGCTGATGATGGCGGCATCGCCACTGACCATCTGTGTTGACTCCTCAAAGTTACTCAGCACCTGACAGATATCAGACATCCACGTCCACTCCTCATTGTAGACTTGAGGAAGCTGACTGACCTGACTACCAGTTCTGGTGGAAGTTGACATCTGGCAGTCTACAATCGCTCTGCGCTGCTGGTAAACTCTGGATAACATGATCAGTGTTGAATTCCACCTCATGGGCACGTCGCACAACAGTCGGTGAGCGGGCAGTTGGAGGCGGCGCTGCCCTGCCCTGAGAGTGGCAGCATCTGTGCTGGACTTCCTGAAATGCGCACAGATGCGGCGCACCTTCGTGAGCAAATCAGACAGATTGGGGTATGTCTTGAGGAAACGCTGAACTATCAGATTTAACACATGGGCCAGGCATGGCACATGTGTCAGTCTGCCAAGTTGCAGAGCCGCCACCAGGTTACGGCCGTTGTCACACACAACCATGCCGGGCTTCAGGTTCAGCGGTGCCAGCCACAGATCAGTCTGCGCCGTGATGCCCTGTAATAGTTCTTGGGCGGTGTGCCTTTTATCGCCTAGGCTCAGCAGTTTGAGCACCGCCTGCTGTCGCTTAGCGACGGCACTGCTGCTGTGCCTAGAGCTACCGACTGATGGCGTCATGCCCACGGATGGTAGTTCGGAGGAGGAGGTGGAGGAGGGGTGGGAGGAGGAGGAGGCATAGTAGGCCTGAAACACCTGGACCGAGGTAGGCCCCGCAATCCTTGGCGTCGGCAGTATATGACCAGCCGCAGGGTCAGACTCGGTCCCAGCCTCCAACAAGTTAACCCAATGTGCCGTCAGCGATATATAGTGGCCCTGCCCGGCAGCACTCGTCCACGTGTCCGTGGTCAGGTGGACCTTGTCAGAAACGGCGTTGGTCAGGGCACGGATGATGTTGTCTGACACGTGCTGGTGCAGGGCTGGGACGGCACATCGGGAAAAGTAGTGGCGGCTGGGGACCGAATACCGAGGGGCGGCCGCCGCCATGAGGTTGCGAAAGGCCTCGGTCTCTACTAGCCTATAGTACAGCATCTCCAGGCTGAGCAATCTGGAGATGTGGACATTAAGGGCTTGGGCGTGCGGGTGGGTTGCACTATATTTGCGTTTCCGCTCCAGCGTCTGGGGTATGGAGAGCTGAACGCTGGTGGATGCTGTGGAGGATCGTGGAGGCGACGATGGGGTTTTTGTGGCAGGGTCCTGGGCAGGGGGCTGACTATCAGCTGACACAGGGGAAGGAGCAGTGGTGTGCACGGCCGGAGGTGAACGGGCTTGTTGCCACTGAGTGGGGTGTTTAGCATTCATATGCCTGCGCATACTGGTGGTAGTTAAGCTATTAGTGGTGGAACCCCTGCTGATCCTGGTTTGGCAAATGTTGCACACCACAGTCCGTCGGTCATCCGGTGTTTCCTTAAAGAACCTCCAGACTTCTGAAAATCTAGCCCTCGCCGCAGGAGACCTCGCCACGAGAGCTTCACTAGTTGACACATTTGGCGCTGATGCACCAGGTCTGGCCCTGCCTCTCCGTCTGGCCCCACCACTGCCTCTTCCAACCTGTTCTGGTCGAGGACTCTCCTCCGTCTCAGAAGCACTGTGTTCACCCGGCCTATCAACCCAGCTTGGGTCTGTCACCTCATCATCCTCCGATCCCTCAGTCTGCTCCCCCCTCGGACTTCCTGCCCTGACAACAACTTCCCCACTGTCTGACAACCGTGTCTCCTCATCGTCGGACACCTCTTTACACACTTCTTCCACTACGTCAAGAAGGTCATCATCACCCACAGACTGCGACTGGTGGAAAACCTGGGCATCGGAAAATTGCTCATCAGCAACCGGACAAGTGGTTTGTGACTGTGGGAAGGGTCCAGAAAACAGTTCCTCAGAGTATGCCGGTTCAAATGCCAAATTTTCCTGGGAGGGGGCAGACTGGGGGGGAGGAGGCTGAGGTGCAGGAGCTGGAGGAGTGCCGATTTCGGTGACATGGGTGGACTGCGTGGAAGACTGACTGGTGGACAAATTGCTCGAAGCATTGTCGGCAATCCACGACATCACCTGTGCGCACTGTTCTGGCCTCAACAGTGCTCTACCACGAGTCCCAGTAACTTCAGACATGAACCTAGGGAGTGTAGCTCTGCGGCGTTCCCCTGCTCCCTCATCAGCAGGTGGTGTCTCACCCCGCCCAGGACCACGGCCTCTGATTCCTGCAGTAGTTGGACGCCCACGTCCCCGCCCTCGTCCTCTACCCATAGCCCTCGGGTTAAACATTTTGAAAATGAAAGTTATAACTTTAATTTTTTTTTTACTTTTTTTTGTGTTTTTTAGTTTTATTTTTTGTGTTTTTTAGTTTTTAAAACCAAACAATGCTATCCTATAGCTATGGCTATTTTCTAGCCAAGTATGAAAGCACACTGCTATGCCAGATGAGATGACGGTGAGTTATTAAAAAAATAAACGTAAAATAAAAAAGGAAATGGCAGACTGTGCCTAATTGAAATCCAACCCCTAATAAATTTTCCCACTTCGGTCTTTGCGATGGATATGTGCGTCACTAAGCGCAAAACACAGCGGTCGCAAGTCTCACTACAAATTGCTCACAATTTGCTAGTAGATGCACTGCAGCAAGGACAGCCACCAGCAGATCAACCAGAAATCAAATATATATAACGCTACTGTAGGCGTAAGTAAGCCGTTTGGATTCTCCTATGGCTATTTTCTAGCCAAGTATGAAAGCACACTGCTATGCCAGATGAGATGACGGTGAGTTATTAAAAAAATAAACGTAAAATAAAAAGGAAATGGCAGACTGTGCCTAATTGAAATCCAACCCCTAATAAATTTTCCCACTTCGGTCTTTGCGATGGATATGTGCGTCACTAAGCGCAAAACACAGCGGTCGCAAGTCTCACTACAAATTGCTCACAATTTGCTAGTAGATGCACTGCAGCAAGGACAGCCACCAGCAGATCAACCAGAAATCAAATATATATAACGCTACTGTAGGCGTAAGTAAGCCGTTTGGATTCTCCTATGGCTATTTTCTAGCCAAGTATGAAAGCACACTGCTATGCCAGATGAGATGACGGTGAGTTATTAAAAAAATAAACGTAAAATAAAAAAGGAAATGGCAGACTGTGCCTAATTGAAATCCAACCCCTAATAAATTTTCCCACTTCGGTCTTTGCGATGGATATGTGCGTCACTAAGCGCAAAACACAGCGGTCGCAACTCTAACTACAAATTGCTCACAATTTGCTAGTAGATGCACTGCAGCAAGGACAGCCACCAGCAGATCAACCAGAAATCAAATATATATAACGCTACTGTAGGCGTAAGTAAGCCGTTTGGATTCTCCTATGGCTATTTTCTAGCCAAGTATGAAAGCACACTGCTATGCCAGATGAGATGACGCTGAGTTATTAAAAAAATAAACGTAAAATAAAAAAGGAAATGGCAGACTGTGCCTAATTGAAATCCAACCCCTAATAAATTTTCCCACTTCGGTCTTTGCGATGGATATGTGCGTCACTAAGCGCAAAACACAGCGGTCGCAAGTCTCACTACAAATTGCTCACAATTTGCTAGTAGATGCACTGCAGCAAGGACAGCCACCAGCAGATCAACCAGAAATCAAATATATATAACGCTACTGTAGGCGTAAGTAAGCCGTTTGGATTCTCCTATGGCTATTTTCTAGCCAAGTATGAAAGCACACTGCTATGCCAGATGAGATGACGGTGAGTTATTAAAAAAATAAACGTAAAATAAAAAGGAAATGGCAGACTGTGCCTAATTGAAATCCAACCCCTAATAAATTTTCCCACTTCGGTCTTTGCGATGGATATGTGCGTCACTAAGCGCAAAACACAGCGGTCGCAAGTCTCACTACAAATTGCTCACAATTTGCTAGTAGATGCACTGCAGCAAGGACAGCCACCAGCAGATCAACCAGAAATCAAATATATATAACGCTACTGTAGGCGTAAGTAAGCCGTTTGGATTCTCCTATGGCTATTTTCTAGCCAAGTATGAAAGCACACTGCTATGCCAGATGAGATGACGGTGAGTTATTAAAAAAATAAACGTAAAATAAAAAAGGAAATGGCAGACTGTGCCTAATTGAAATCCAACCCCTAATAAATTTTCCCACTTCGGTCTTTGCGATGGATATGTGCGTCACTAAGCGCAAAACACAGCGGTCGCAACTCTAACTACAAATTGCTCACAATTTGCTAGTAGATGCACTGCAGCAAGGACAGCCACCAGCAGATCAACCAGAAATCAAATATATATAACGCTACTGTAGGCGTAAGTAAGCCGTTTGGATTCTCCTATGGCTATTTTCTAGCCAAGTATGAAAGCACACTGCTATGCCAGATGAGATGACGCTGAGTTATTAAAAAAATAAACGTAAAATAAAAAAGGAAATGGCAGACTGTGCCTAATTGAAATCCAACCCCTAATAAATTTTCCCACTTCGGTCTTTGCGATGGATATGTGCGTCACTAAGCGCAAAACACAGCGGTCGCAACTCTCACTACAAATTGCTCACAATTTGCTAGTAGATGCACTGCAGCAAGGACAGCCACCAGCAGATCAACCAGAAATCAAATATATATAACGCTACTGTAGGCGTAAGTAAGCCGTTTGGATTCTCCTATGGCTATTTTCTAGCCAAGTATGAAAGCACACTGATGAGATGACGCTGAGTTATGAAAAAATAAACGTAAAATAAAAAGAAACTGCCAGACTGTGCCTAATTGAAATCCAACCCCTAATAAATTTTCCCACTTCGGTCTTTGCGATGGATATGTGTGTCACTAAGCGCAAAACACAGCGGTCGCAACTCTCACTACAAATTGCTCACAATTTGCTAGTAGATGCACTGCAGCAAGGACAGCCACCAGCAGATCAACCAGAAATCAAATATATATAACGCTACTGTAGGCGTAAGTAAGCCGTTTGGATTCTCCTATGGCTATTTTCTAGCCAAGTATGAAAGCACACTGCTATGCCAGATGAGATGACACTGAGTTATTAAAAAAATAAACGTAAAATAAAAAGTAAATGGCAGACTGTGCCTAATTGAAATCAAACCCCTAATAAATTTTCCCACTTTGGTGTTTGAGGTGGATATGTGTGTCACTAAGAGCTAAACACAACGGTAGCAAGTCCCCCTGCAAATTCCTCACAATATGGTACTAGCTGCACTACTAGTGCCAGCAAGCCCAGCCACAAGCAAACAAAAAAAAAAAAGTATAACGTTATTGTAGCCCTAAGAAGGGCTGTTGGGTTCTTGTTGAATCACTCCTGCCTAACACTATTCTAATAGAACACCCTAACGCTTTCCCTGACCAGCAGCAGCTCTCTCCCTAGCGGCATCCAGACACAGAATGATCCGAGCAGCGCGGGCAGCGGCTAGTCTATCCCAGGGTCACCTGATCTGGCCAGCCAACCACTGCTATCGACGTGTAAGGGTACCACGTCATGCTGGGTGGAGTGCAGAGTCTCCTGGCTTGTGATTGGCTCTGTTTCTGGCCGCCAAAAAGCAAAACGGCGGGAGCTGCCATTTTCTCGAGCGGGCGAAGTATTCGTCCGAGCAACGAGCAGTTTCGAGTACGCTAATGCTCGAACGAGCATCAAGCTCGGACGAGTATGTTCGCTCATCTCTAGTCAGAACATTTCTAGTTGCCCATCACAGCAACCAATCACAGCTCCACTTCATGAGTACTGGTAAAATTAAAGCTGAGCCTTGATTGGTTGACATGGGCAACTAGAAATATTCTGACTTTCAGACAGCTTGATAAATCTGCCCCAATAAGTTTTATATATTAAATCTTAATATTGGCACCTGATGGTTCTTTTAGTTGCATTGGCATAAAAAAGTTAACATCATATTATTAGAGATGAGCGAACATGCTCGTCCGAGCTTGATGCTCGGTCGAGCATTAGGGTACTCGAAACTGCTCGCTGCTCGGACGAATACTTCGCCCGCTCGAGAAAATGGCAGCTCCCGCCGTTTTGCTTTTTGGCGGCCAGAAACAGAGCCAATCACAAGCCAGGAGACTCTGCACTCCACCCAGCATGACGTGGTACCCTTACACGTCGATAGCAGTGGTTGGCTGGCCAGATCAGGTGACCCTGGGATAGACTAGCCGCTGCCCGCGCTGCTCGGATCATTCTGTGTCTGGATGCCGCTAGGGAGAGAGCTGCTGCTGGTCAGGGAAAGCGTTAGGGTGTTCTATTAGCTTACTGTTAGGCAGGAGTGATTCTCAAAGAACCCAACAGCCCTTCTTAGGGCTACAATAACGTTCTACTTTTTTTATTTTAATTTGCATCTAGTACCATTTTGTGAGGAATTAGCAGGGGGACTTGCTACCGTTGTGTTTAGCTCTTAGTGGCACACATATCCATAGCAAAGACCGAAGTGGGAAAATTTAGTAGGGGTTGGATTTCAATTAGGCACTAACTCAGTGTCATCTCATCTGGCATAGTAGTGTGCTTTGATACTTGGCTAGAAAATAGCCATAGGAGAATACAAAGAGCTTACTTACGCATACAGTAGCGTTCTATATATTTGATTTCTGGTTGATCTGCTGGTGGCTGTACTTTCTGCAGTGCATGTACTAGCCAATTCTGAGCAATTTGTAGTGAGACTTGCGACCGCTGTGTTCTGCGCTTAGTGACGCACATATCCATAGCAAAGACCGAAGTGGGAAAATTTAGTAGGGGTTGGATTTCAATTAGGCACTAACTCAGTGTCATCTCATCTGGCATAGTAGTGTGCTTTGATACTTGGCTAGAAAATAGCCATAGGAGAATACAAAGAGCTTACTTACGCATACAGTAGCGTTCTATATATTTGATTTCTGGTTGATCTGCTGGTGGCTGTACTTTCTGCAGTGCATGTACTAGCCAATTCTGAGCAATTTGTAGTGAGACTTGCGACCGCTGTGTTCTGCGCTTAGTGACGCACATATCCATAGCAAAGACCGAAGTGGGAAAATTTAGTAGGGGTTGGATTTCAATTAGGCACTAACTCAGTGTCATCTCATCTGGCATAGTAGTGTGCTTTGATACTTGGCTAGAAAATAGCCATAGGAGAATACAAAGAGCTTACTTACGCATACAGTAGCGTTCTATATATTTGATTTCTGGTTGATCTGCTGGTGGCTGTACTTTCTGCAGTGCATGTACTAGCCAATTCTGAGCAATTTGTAGTGAGACTTGCGACCGCTGTGTTCTGCGCTTAGTGACGCACATATCCATAGCAAAGACCGAAGTGGGAAAATTTAGTAGGGGTTGGATTTCAATTAGGCACTAACTCAGTGTCATCTCATCTGGCATAGTAGTGTGCTTTGATACTTGGCTAGAAAATAGCCATAGGAGAATACAAAGAGCTTACTTACGCATACAGTAGCGTTCTATATATTTGATTTCTGGTTGATCTGCTGGTGGCTGTACTTTCTGCAGTGCATGTACTAGCCAATTCTGAGCAATTTGTAGTGAGACTTGCGACCGCTGTGTTCTGCGCTTAGTGACGCACATATCCATAGCAAAGACCGAAGTGGGAAAATTTAGTAGGGGTTGGATTTCAATTAGGCACTAACTCAGTGTCATCTCATCTGGCATAGTAGTGTGCTTTGATACTTGGCTAGAAAATAGCCATAGGAGAATACAAAGAGCTTACTTACGCATACAGTAGCGTTCTATATATTTGATTTCTGGTTGATCTGCTGGTGGCTGTACTTTCTGCAGTGCATGTACTAGCCAATTCTGAGCAATTTGTAGTGAGACTTGCGACCGCTGTGTTCTGCGCTTAGTGACGCACATATCCATAGCAAAGACCGAAGTGGGAAAATTTAGTAGGGGTTGGATTTCAATTAGGCACTAACTCAGTGTCATCTCATCTGGCATAGTAGTGTGCTTTGATACTTGGCTAGAAAATAGCCATAGGAGAATACAAAGAGCTTACTTACGCATACAGTAGCGTTCTATATATTTGATTTCTGGTTGATCTGCTGGTGGCTGTACTTTCTGCAGTGCATGTACTAGCCAATTCTGAGCAATTTGTAGTGAGACTTGCGACCGCTGTGTTCTGCGCTTAGTGACGCACATATCCATAGCAAAGACCGAAGTGGGAAAATTTAGTAGGGGTTGGATTTCAATTAGGCACTAACTCAGTGTCATCTCATCTGGCATAGTAGTGTGCTTTGATACTTGGCTAGAAAATAGCCATAGCAATAGGATAGCATTGTTTGGTTTTAAAAACTCAAAAAAAAACAAAAAACACAAAAAAAAAAAAAAACACAAAAAAAACAAAAAAAAGTAAAAAAAAAAATAAAGTTATAACTCTCATTTTAAAAATGTTTAACCCGAGGGCTAGGGGTAGAGGACGAGGGCGGGGACGTGGGCGTCCAACTACTGCAGGGGTCAGAGGCCGTGGTCCTGGGCGGGGTGAGACACCACCTGCTGATGAGGGAGCAGGGGAACGCCGCAGAGCTACACTCCCTAGGTTCATGTCTGAAGTTACTGGGACTCGTGGTAGAGCACTGTTGAGGCCAGAACAGTGCGAACAGGTGATGTCGTGGATTGCTGACAATGCTTCGAGCAATTTGTCCACCACCAGTCAGTCTTCCACGCAGTCCACCCATGTCACCGAAATCGCCACTCCTCCAGCTCCTGCACCTCAGCCTCCTCCCCCCCAGTCTGCCCCCTCCCAGGAAAATTTGGCATTTGAACCGGCATACTCTGAGGAACTGTTTTCTGGACCCTTCCCACAGTCACAAACCACTTGTCCGGTTGCTGCTGAGCAATTTTCCGATGCCCAGGTTTTCCAACAGTCACAGTCTGTGGGTGATGATGACCTTCTTGACGTAGTGGAAGTGTGTAAAGAGGTGTCCGACGATGAGGAGACACGGTTGTCAGACAGTGGGGAAGTTGTTGTCAGGGCAGGAAGTCCGAGGGGGGAGCAGACTGAGGGATCGGAGGATGATGAGGTGACAGACCCAAGCTGGGTTGAGAGGCCGGGTGAACACAGTGCTTCTGAGACGGAGGAGAGTCCTCGACCAGAACAGGTTGGAAGAGGCAGTGGTGGGGCCAGACGGAGAGGCAGGGCCAGAGCTGGTGCATCAGCGCCAAATGTGTCAACTAGTGAAGCTCCCGTGGCGAGGGCTCCTGCGGCGAGGGCTAGATCTTCAGAAGTCTGGAGGTTCTTTAAGGAAACACCGGATGACCGACGGACTGTGGTGTGCAACATTTGCCAAACCAGGCTCAGCAGGGGTTCCACCACTACTAGCTTAACTACCACCAGTATGCGCAGGCATATGAATGCTAAACACCCCACTCAGTGGCAACAAGCCCGTTCACCTCCGGCCGTGCACACCACTGCTCCTTCCCCTGTGTCAGCTGCTAGTCAGCCCCCTGCCCAGGACCCTGCCACAAAAACCCCATCGTCGCCTCCACGATCCTCCACAGCATCCACCAGCGTTCAGCTCTCCATACCCCAGACGCTGGAGCGGAAACGCAAATATAGTGCAACCCACCCGCACGCCCAAGCCCTTAATGTGCACATCTCCAGATTGCTTAGCCTGGAGATGCTGCCCTATAGGCTAGTAGAGACCGAGGCCTTTCGCAACCTCATGGCGGCGGCCGCCCCTCGGTATTCGGTCCCCAGCCGCCACTACTTTTCCCGATGTGCCGTCCCAGCCCTGCACCAGCACGTGTCAGACAACATCATCCGTGCCCTGACCAACGCCGTTTCTGACAAGGTCCACCTGACCACGGACACGTGGACGAGTGCTGCCGGGCAGGGCCACTATATATCGCTGACGGCACATTGGGTTAACTTGGTGGAGGCTGGGACCGAGTCTGACACTGGGGCTGCTCATATACTGCCGACGCCGAGGATTGCGGGGCCTACCTCGGTCCAGGTGTTTCAGGCCTACTATGCCTCCTCCTCCTCCCACCCCTCCTCCACCTCCTCCTCCGAACTACCATCCGTGGGCACGGCGCCATCAGTCGGTAGCTCTAGGCACAGCAGCAGTGCCGTCGCTAAGCGACAGCAGGTGGTGCTCAAACTGCTGAGCCTAGGCGACAAAAGGCACACCGCCCAAGAGCTATTACAGGGCATCACGGCGCAGACTGATCTGTGGCTGGCACCGCTGAACCTCAAGCCGGGAATGGTTGTGTGTGACAACGGCCGTAACCTGGTGGCGGCTCTGCAACTCGGCAGACTGACACATGTGCCATGCCTGGCCCATGTGTTAAATCTGATAGTTCAGCGTTTCCTCAAGACATACCCCAATCTGTCTGATTTGCTCACGAAGGTGCGCCGCATCTGTGCGCATTTCAGGAAGTCCAGCCCAGATGCTGCCACTCTCAGGGCAGCGCAGCGCCGCCTCCAACTGCCCGCTCACCGACTGTTGTGCGACGTGCCCACGAGGTGGAATTCAACACTGACCATGTTATCCAGAGTTTACCAGCAGCGCAGAGCGATTGTAGACTGCCAGATGTCAACTTCCACCAGAACTGGTAGTCAGGTCAGTCAGCTTCCTCAAGTCTACAATGAGGAGTGGACGTGGATGTCTGATATCTCTCAGGTGCTGAGTAACTTTGAGGAGTCAACACAGATGGTCAGTGGCGATGCCGCCATCATCAGCCTCACCATCCCGCTGCTTGGCCTGTTGAAAAACTCTCTGGTCAGCATGAAGTCGGAAGCTTTGCGCTCGTCACAAGAGACAGGGGAAGAATATTCCCTTGTTGATAGCCAAAGCACCCTCAGGTCTGTTTCTCAGCGCATATCGGAGGAGGTGGAGGTGGAGGAGGATGAGGAGGAAGAGGAGGAGAATGTTGGTGAGACACAAGAGGGGACCATTGTTGAGTCCTTTACTGTTCAGCGTGTATGGGCAGAAGAAGAGGAGTTGGAGGAGTTGGAGGAGGAGGAAATGGACAGTCAGGCCAGTGAGGGGAGTGAATTCTTACGCGTTGGTACTCTGGCGCATATGGCAGATTTCATGCTAGGCTGCCTATCCCGTGACCCTCGCGTTCAAAGAATTTATTCCAGCACCGATTACTGGGTGTTCACTCTCCTGGACCCACGGTACAAGCAAAATCTTTCCACTCTCATCCCTGCAGAGGAAAGGAGTGTGAGAATGCATGAATACCAGCAGGCCCTGGTGCACAAGCTGAAACAGTATTTCCCTTCTGACAGCGCTAGCGGCAGAGTGCGTAGTTCTGCGGGACAAGTAGCGAGGGAGAGTAGGCGAGCAGGCAGCTTGTCCAGCACTGGCAAGGGTACGCTTTACAAGGCTTTTGCCAGCTTTATGTCACCCCAGCAAGACACTGTCACCTGTCCCCAGTCTCGGCAGAGTAGGGCTGATCTTTACAGAAAGATGGTGAGGGAGTACGTAGCTGACCATACCATCGTCCTAAATGATCACACAGCTCCCTACAACTACTGGGTTTCAAAGCTGGACATGTGGCACGAACTGGCGCTGTACGCCTTGGAGGTTCTTGCCTGCCCTGCCGCTAGCGTCTTGTCCGAGCGGGTTTTCAGTGCAGCTGGTGGCATCATCACCGATAAGCGTACACGCCTGTCGACTGACAGCGCTGACAGGCTGACGCTTATTAAAATGAATAAAGGCTGGATTTCTCAGAATTTCCAATCTCCACCAGGTGAAGGAAGCTCAACCTGAATAATTGATCCACTCCTCCTCCTCCTCATTTTCCTCCTTCTCCTCCTCTTTGTACAGTAAAGCAGAGGAAAATGGCTATTTTTTGACAGGGCCCACTGGCTCTTGCTATAGTACTTCATGCATTTAATTTTTCTGGAGGGCCACCTACCCGGTCCTCTGTTTGAAACAATTTTTGTGAGTGCCACATACAGGCACTCAATCTATTCCATTTTACTGCAGGGCCACCTACCTGCTCCTCTGGTTTGAAACATTTTTGTGACTGCCACATACAGGCACTCAATCTATTCCATTTTACTGGAGGGCCACCTACCTGCTCCTCTGGTTTGAAAAATTTTTGGGACTGCCACATACAGGCACTCAATCTATTCCATTTTACTGCAGGGCCACCTACCTGCTCCTCTGGTTTGAAACATTTTTGGGACTGCCACATACAGGCACTCAATCTATTCCATTTTACTGGAGGGCCACCTACCTGCTCCTCTGGTTTGAAAAATGTTTGGGACTGCCACATACAGGCACTATCCAAATTAAATTGTCTCCATAGCAGCCTCCACACGTTGTCTCCATTGCTACCTCCAAAAGTCGTCCATATAGCTGCCTCCATACATCGTCCCTTTATCAAACGAGGTGTGTCAGGCAGAAATTTGGGTTGTTTTCATGGATTCCACATCAAAGTTGTTAACTTTGTCGCCACCCTGCTGTGTTATCCACAAAATATACTGGCAAACTTTTACCATTTAGGGATATTATTTCAGCGCTTCTTGCGCATCTGTTTACATTCCCCTCACCCGGCATATCCTAAACTTATAAGAACGCTACTACACTTGATCTTATACAAAAGGTTCTTAGAAGTGCTGTTTGGGGAGTAGCCTAGAGACAGGGGCTTGAATTGGCGAAAGCTCGCCTGGCAGCGGAGCGCCAGCTCCATGCGCATCATGCGCTTCTTGCGCATCTGTTTACATTCCCCTCACCCGGCATATCCTAAACTTATAAGAACGCTACTACACTTGATCTTATACAAAAGGTTCTTAGAAGTGCTGTTTGGGGAGTAGCCTAGAGACAGGGGCTTGAATTGGCGAAAGCTCGCCTGGCAGCAGAGCGCCAGCTCCATGCGCATCATGCGCTTCTTGCGCATCTGTTTACATTCCCCTCACCCGGCATATCCTAAACTTATAAGAACGCTACTACACTTGATCTTATACAAAAGGTTCTTAGAAGTGCTGTTTGGGGAGTAGCCTAGAGACAGGGGCTTGAATTGGCGAAAGCTCGCCTGGCAGCGGAGCGCCAGCTCCATGCGCATCATGCGCTTCTTGCGCATCTGTTTACATTCCCCTCACCCGCCATATCCCAAACTTATAAGAACGCTACTACACTTAACTTGGTGCAGGCTGGGACCGAGTCTGACCCTTGGGCTGGTCATATACTGCCGACGCAGAGAATTGCGGGGCCTACCTCGGTCCAGGTCTCAAAGGCCTACTATACCTCCTCCCACCCCTCCTCCACCTCCTCCTCCTCCGAATTACCATCCGTGGGCATGGCGCCATCAGTCGGTAGCTCTAGGCACAGCAGCAGTGCCGTCGCTAAGCGACAGCAGGCGGTGCTGAAACTGCTGAGCCTAGGCGATAAAAGGCACACCGCCCAAGAGCTATTACAGGGCATTCCACATCAAAGTTGTTAACTTTGTCGCCACCCTGCTGTGTAATCCACAAAATATACTTGCAAACTTTTACCATTTAGGGATATTATTTCAGCGCTTCTTGCGCATCTGTTTACATTCCCCTCACCCGCCATATCCTAAACTTATAAGAACGCTACTACACTTGATCTTATACAAAAGGTTCTTAGAAGTGCTGTTTGGGGAGTAGCCTAGAGACAGGGGCTTGGATTGGCAAAAGCTCGCCTGGCTGCAGAGCGCCAGCTCCATCCCAAGATCCAACTAACATAGTTGCAGCACCTTTAATCTACTACTAGTTCACTGCCTCCATAATAATAATAATAATAATCTTTATTTATATAGCGTCATCATATTCTGTAGCGCTTTACAAATCATAGGAAACAAATACAAATGTAATGTAACAGAGCACAACATTTGTATGGAACAACAGGAGTGAGGTCCCTGCTCGCCAGAGCTTACGGTTTATGAAGATGATGGGGTAACACGAGGTAAAAGAATATTTAATGGTCAAGCCATTCTTCTTAGGGAATAGAAAAAAATATAATAAATGGAATTGCTGTCGCTTGAACCACTCAGCCGTCATCTTATATACCAGGTCCAGGGTGAATGGGACTGCAGAGAAGTCTGGTGCCTGTTGGTTGCTGGATAACAGATGGGAGGACGACACAGGACGGGTTAGTAGAAGAGTTAAAACTTCATGCAGTTAATGAGTGTTATAGGCTTGCCTAAAGAAATGGGTTTTAAGAGCACGTTTGAAACTTTGGAGGTTAGGTATTAGTCTGATAGTCCAGGGCAGAGCATTCCATAGAATTGGTGCAGCTCTAGAGAAGTCTTGGAGACGCGAGTGGGAGGTCCGCACTAGGGTAGAGGTTAATCTAAGATCACTGGCGGATCTAAGAGCACGGGTTGGGCGATAGACTGAGATAAGAGAGGAGAGGTAGGGGGGTGCAGCATTATACAGAGCTTTATGGATGAGGGTTATTATTATTTTAAACTGTATTCGAAAGGAGACTGGCAGCCAGTGCAGCGACTGGCATGAACTGTAAGCATACATGGTCCCCTTATCAAACGAGCTGTGTCAGGCAGAATTTTGGGTTGTTTTCATGGCTTCCATGTTAACTTTGTCGCCACCCTGCTGTGTAATCCACAAAATATACTGGCAAACTTTTATCATGTACCGATATTATTTGAGCGCTTCTTGCTCACCTCCTTTGGTTCCTCTCTGACACCCATTGGTTTGAAGCCTGAGTCCAATTAGGGTATGTCGCCATGCCACTCTCTAGCCTGCTGCCGCTGCCTCTGCCTCTGCATGCCGTCCCCTATAGTGTCAGGGTCAATTATTGGATGTTTTACATGCTATCTAGCTTCATTCTGTCACTCTGTCATGGCCATGCTGTTGCCCATAATTTCGGCATAATGGTGCGATTAAGCAGCCTCAGAGGCATCCATGCATGCTGCCCCTGCTGTTTCCTGTCCATTTCCGTGGTGTTTCCATCCTTTTCTGAGGTTCCCAGGTGTTTGGCCAAGCTTCCCTGTGCAGAGCCTTGGTCCCCTTGAAAAATGCTCGAGTCTCCCATTGACTTCAATGGGGTTCGTTATTCGAGACGAGCACTCGAGCATCGGGAAAAGTTCGTCTCGAATAACGAGTACCCGAGCATTTTAGTGTTCGCTCATCTCTACATATTATCTTCCTTCTTAACAAGTTACATTTTTCCAAAGAGCAGTACTTGTAATTATTAGGCACTGATCATATTTACATTCCCAATTTTATTAAAGAACATCTACCACCAGGATCAAAGATTGTAAATCAAGCACACTGACATACTGGTTTTTAAAATTGTGCAATGAGCCTGACAAATTCCGGGCTCCATAGTTGTTAATAGAGCCTGGAGCCCCTCAGGCTCATTTGCATAACTTTTAAAGACATTTTTCTTAAAAACAAGGGAAAAAGAAGCATAACGAAAAGCAGATCCTGCCAGAGTGGGCATACACTAGTATGTCAGTGTGCCGGTTTACAACCCTTGATCCTGGTGGTAGATATCCTTTAAAGTTAATGCATTTGCAACACTCCTGCCAATGCATAGCCCAGATGGTTGTTGCGAATAGTGCCCTATGTGGTGAGCCATCGCAACTCATCCAGAAGCTACTTCTAGGAGAACTTAGTAATTGCAGCTGTAGCCACAGCCTGGTAAAAACCACCAAACCATATGAACCATATGAAATTGACACAAATGCAATGTATCAAAAAAGATCATGCTTTATTGAGACAAAATACACTATACATATACATAAAGGAAAGAAGAGTAATAGGTGGACCACAATGGAACAAAGAATTTAAAAAAGTGTGAGTACTAAGTTATTGCCATTAAGTCAAAAGGTAGGTTAGACAGTCAAAAAAGGAGTGTAACCACTAGACATCATGTAAGTACATAGCAGCAAATACACAGTAAATGGGATCCATATAAGAGCATATATACAAAACCAGATAGGAGACTGACAATACCATACCAATAAACAAGACTGCACGTTGTTAACCCCAACACATGTTTTGCTATCGCTTCATTAAGGGGAGTGATACATTGCATTTGTGTCAATTTCATATGGTTCAAGCATTTGGTGGTTCTTATCTCTTGCTGATGGTAGTTTTTTCTTGGGCCACTACCAATCAGCTCATATAAAATTTTGGTGTGCACTGCCTGGTAAGGCAAGAGTTAACAATGCATAATGCTGTTGTCCAATGATGTTCTTGTAAAGCAAGCTGGAAGTTGAGTGGATGAGTGCTACCACCTGACCAAGAGAGTATATAAACCCCTGGTTGGAAGGAGCACACGGTCTTAAGACAGAGTCTTAGTCTGCAGAAAGCAGTGAAGAGAGAACCAGGCCTCATGGTCTGTCTGTGATAGCAAGTGTTCTAATACCAGGAATCACAGGTGCCTCAGGCCACTGCCTAGCACCCAGGGCAAATCTGGAGACTTGACCACCACACCACGTCACCAGATCCACCAGCCGGACTCTAGCTCTATCTCTACCAGCCCAGCCTGAATCTACTACCAGGCTGTGTGTAACCTTTCTGTGGACCAGCTCTCCATGACACTTCCAGATTGCAAATCTGCTGTTAATCGTTGGGGGGAATCCATTTATGTGTTGTAAGCTCCGACAGTTTAGAGCTCAACAACACTAGTCTAGTGCTATACCAGATTCATCATTGTGATAATGTATCTGTCACAGATTAAGACTTCTGAGTTCTAGTCTTACACCTGCTTTTAGCTGGTCTAAACTGTGCGCCACAATGTGGCATACCCTCCTTATTTATTTATTTTTTTGCTCACAGACTATTTCCCCTCCTAACGCTGGTGCTTTTCTGAGACTACACCCCCTTGATGAACGGATCCAGACCCCCCACCACTGACACCTGGTCACTGTTGTAAACTATTTAAATACTGCTTGCAAAGTTGCCAGCACCATTTAAATTACAAGGGCTGCGCAACACCATTTTGAGAAGCATCATTCTAAAAATGGTGGTCCCATGATCAGTGCTCGTATTATCGTTGTCGGCCCTCGTTATCCAAGGTAAAGGAGGTCCTAAGTTTGAGGGCTTAATAAGCTCTTAGGTAGGCCTTATACTATTCTCTGATCTTTATTGGGCTGATCCATTTAACCAACACTGGCCTCTGTACTACATGGACTCCTACATTAATACTAGCTGGTGACTGACCCCCACAATATACTGTACTATCCTGTTTGAGTAAAACAGTTCTGAAACATTGCATCCACGGTATTGGAATAAGGATTACCACAACAGTTTTTTGTTGATTTCTACAGCATTTTGTGGATTACATTTTTAGGAGGTTGTGCAGTGCTTTCTTGGACTTACCTGTGTGTGGTATGTAGGTGTAAAAACTACATACCTAATACAGGTACAAATGTGATGCATATATATTTGTGCAAGTTAACTGTATTGAATGCAGGAGAATTGTTATGATTATTTCATATAGATCTTTCTATTTGTAACTCATGAGTTCATTTTATGAGGAAAATGAAGAGTATATTTTAGTATATGGTCTTGAAAAGACTTCAATATAATGAAGCAGCTTTACTGTCAGAAATAAGTCTGTATTAAGGTTGTTCAATGCCCTTAACCAAAGTAGTCCCCTCCCCTGTGACAGAAGCCGTTCAGCAGCCACATCACAATAAGCTCTAATTCCGTCCGGTTGAATCATCTTGGTACATTTTCTGTCAGTTGTTGCAATCCATAGAAGGGCTGAATGGCACATACACTGTTATAGATATATTACTTTTCACTTCACTCCTATGATATTTCTGGGGCTTTTACATTACTTAAAATAACTTCTGAACATTGAATTCCTGAGCTATACTTTTCCTGTAAAGCTTTGGGTAGGCGACACAGTACACACTAATTACTTCATACTTACCAATCATCAACTATATTTATACTTCAAAAATGCAATAACACACATAGAACTCAGCAGGTATAATAAGTCATAGGGGTAGAGGAGGTGGACTGATGTTGTTATATTTTCCTGCTTTAAGAGAAGCACATTTAAGGTTATGTATAGTGCTCATATACACACTATAGTTTCTATCACATGCAGTAAAGCATGCTGTGATTTCAACACCCACTTTATATTTCCAGCAAGAATAATACTTGCATTGGCTCCTTTGTTGAGTTCATATGAATAACATTTCTATAGATTTAAGAGAATAGCAGAGAGGGAACACAACAGCGCTCATAGGATGATAACGTTTGGTTCAGGGTATACAGCGTGATTGAAGGTTGCTCACCTGGTGGAGTTGTGCTTAAACGTGAGGCATAACTCTCGTGTTGATGTGTGGGTTAATGGTCGAGGAGCAGCCGATGTCTTTTGGAAACTCCAAGCGCGAGATGCTAGATTGGCTGGAGTCAAGAAGTAAGTTCAGAGGAGTCAAGGACGGCAGGCACACGACAGGACCGGATAGTTACTCCAAAAGTTTTTCTTTATTTTTATTAAGATAGACCAAGTAATCACAGCACGTTTCGGGGCTCTGGGGTCCCCTTTTTCAAGTGAATAAAAGATCAAGTTCTGGAGATGTTCTTAATGTTCAAGTTCTTAATACAAATAAAGAATTTTTTTTTCCTTTTCAGTATAAAATGTGATGGGGGTTTGGGTTGCCATGGGCCCCCTAGAAGGCTTGGGCCCAGTGGCATAACTAGAAGCTGTTGGGCCCCAGTGCAAAGTCTGTGCCAGGCCCCCGACTATTATCTATGGTTTATATTAATAGTCTTTTCATATGGGAAAGTGACACCATAAGGGCCCCCTACACCTCTTGGACCCAGGTGCGATCGCAACCTCTGCACCCCCTAAAGTTATGCCCCTGTTTTGGCCCCAGGTAACCACCCAAACTGCTTATTTTATAATCTACTACTGCATGCGCTGTCAATGCGACATCACCACTGAGCCTCTTTACAGTGGCCAGTAGTGATGGGTGGAGTCTTTATACCTGATTTATTATCTGGCTAAGGAGCAACTGAGGAAAAAATACTCAAGGTTTTAGCGTTTGCCTACCTCTCAGCCCAGTATCAGGAATTGACAGCTGTTGCTGCTTTGACAGTAATTAATAGTTATTGATAGGACTGTACTCAAGACTGGATAACTTATATTTTCCTTACATATTTACAGTCACAGTCCCATAAACTCTACTACAGTTACTACATTGTTTTTCTATCTGGTTAGTTTTGTTGTTGTAATAAGTAAATAACAAAATCTCATTTTATTTTGCTTACAATTATTCAGCTCTATTCTAATTAGAGTTTCATCACTCTTTCTACATGAAGTATCCCCCTCAGGTTTCACTGAAGAAATAGAATGGATCTGTGAGCTTTTGATTTGTGTCAGAAACTGTTATATTATTCTAAACAATTTTGACAGTTGCTTTAAGCAAGTCAACAGCTGTGAAAAACGTTATATGGCCCTGCAGATCTTTATGAGCCACAAAACTGTAACTACTTTAACCTTATTCAAGAAAGCTTATCAATGCCAGTTTTGAGGCTATGCAAATAATCTTATCTTGACCATGTCATAGCATTTAGCAAAAGAAAATGTAATCAAAAATAGCAAGATCTCCTTACCAGCCTTAAGTCAAGAGTTGTAATCATCAAACTGAGATGCTTAAGCTGGATAAGGAGTTTAGCTGAAAGAAAGTCAATGATCACTGTAAATTGCAATGTGGACAGTCCTAGAAGAGCTTGTGTTTGTTTGCATCTATTTGTTTTATTTGTAATGTACTTTTTTGCTGTACATGGACTTGGTATTTCATGCCATTCAAACACATCTAATTCATATAAAGAGTAATATATACCAGTTGGATAACCTCAGTTTGAAGTGGATCTCTACTATGACTAATGTAGAGGCTTTCCATGTTTTTGCAGAGCTTCCTCTATTACATCCTTAATAGGAATTATTAGAAAGAATTTGTTGTAACAAGGCAATTCCTGCAACACAGACTTTACTATGGTATTTTGTAACATATTTACCTGTTTAGGCTCCAGCGCCATCCTCTGTCTGTAGCGTTCTTAAGAGGATGCACTGTTGACTATGATTCTGTAACTATTTTGCATTCTGTCTTGCACTAGTCTGAACAATGCCCTATTTTACTCCTGGCTCTCTTAATCAAAGTCCACCACAGCCATCAGGCTTCTGCTAATATTGTTCTGGGCGGAAGACTATTTTGGTAGTGGTTATGGTCAAATGCTTTCTCCATTCACATTCCACCCCTGCTAGTCTGTTTATTGTTTGGGTTAGATGTCCTGGACTGGGAGTCGGAAATTCTATAACAACAAAATTGGCCCTCCCCCTTCTGTTGCTATAAGCTTTTTCTTGAGCTTGTTAACATATTCTGGATTGCTTAGTTTGAGTGTTTCTGTTCTATGCTTCCTTGCCTGGTTTTCTGTTCTGCATAGTCTTTTGTTTTGTTTTGTCCTGTATTTTTCTAAGTGTTTTACTTTGGCATCTAGGGTAGGGTCGACAAGAAGGTAGGGACAGCTGGTTGGGTCTAGCATAAGAACTCATCATCTGAATCTTCCCTTCCTTTTTTTCTTTAATGGTGTGTCTCCTGTAAACAGTATTTCACAATGCATATACATATTAATTTACTATCAAGATCATAAAAAACTTTTTCAACCTGTTTATATATGTACTTTTCAAAAAATGTGGAATATGCAGACCACGACGCAGCTGGTTTATGTCCCAAAATAAGTATATTCAAATTCTGTCTGAAATAGAGATCACTAAAAACAATACTTTATTGAAATTATTTTAAAAACCTAGGACATATTGAAACACTAGATTGAAAAGCCCAAAAATGTCAATATAGGCTTAGGACAAGGGTATACATCAACCCTATAGATATAGGCAGAGCAATATCTCATTTCATAGTTGTATGGTATTGATAGTCTTTTATCATTCATGTATTCCTGAATAAGCTGCCAAAGTACCCTAAATATGAGTTAAGAGCATATTTAATCCTCTGGATATTCCTAGCTCATTGCATTCATATCAGACTGTGCTAGCCAATGCTATAACAGGACGCTGGCACTGGTTTGGCCATGTGTCCCATGTGAAATTAAAGCTCTTTAAAATCTACGTACTGCCCAGGGGAGGTAGAGGGCTGGCTCAGTGTGACGTCATTGCGCCTAATGAGAGTAATGCACCCATACCTAATGTTTCACCAGCCCATTTGTCCTGACACTGGGTGACCCCAATGGATGGTGATTCAGCATATAGGTTCCATAGTGCTCTGTGTATAAGTGTGTAAGTTTGTATTTCTGATTCTTTTAGATTTTTGGCGCATAATAAGCCTACCAATAATAAGTCTACCAACCTCTAAACCCCTTTATGAATGTGGTTTGTTATTTTTGACAATTATTTGTTCTTCCTATGATACATCAAATAAATTAAGCCTGTGCACCAAAATATAAAACCACAGCGCACAATACTGCTAAAATAGTGCTAAAAATAAGAAATGCCCCCTAGTGAGTCCACAACTCACCAGATGTTAAATTACCATATATACTTGAGTATAAGCCTAGTTTTTCAGCACAAAAAATGTGCTGAAAATCCAAACCCGTCTTATACTCGAGTAAAAAAAAAAAAAAAATATATATATATATATATATCTCAAAGCTCACCTTTCTGGCTTCCACCGCTGCTGGCTTTATACTGGGGAAGGGGACTGGCTATATACTGGAGCAAGTGGCTGGCTATATACTGGCGGATATGGGCTGGCAGGCTATTTACTGGGGCGCAGGTGCTGGCTATATACTATGGGGCAGGGTCCGGCAGGCTATATACTGGGGAGGATGTGACCAATGCATTTCACACCCTCGGCTTATACTCGAGTCAATAGGTTTTTCCCAGGTTTTTGTGGTAAAATTAGGGGCCTCTGCTTATAATTGGGTCGGCTTGTACTCGAGTATATGCGGTATGTTGTTGAAAAGAATAAGTCAGGATATAAGTCTGGAAACACTTTGGATCTATACACTGTTGGTACCCCTATTCTGTAAAGATATCTTTTACATCACAACACTTTTAGGGGGGTGAGCTGACATCAGTGGGGGAGGCAGGAGCACAAAGGTGGGGGCTGAAAGCTGAGTGGTGAGCAGCATAGCCAAGTCACAGGTTTTTTCAAATACATCCAAACCAAAGCCAACCTCCGTACTTAATACAGGATTCGGTCAGGATGGCAGGTGAGTTATTACACACAATTATATAGTAATGCAAATGCTTAGAAAATTCAGAAAGACATATTTGAAATCCACTTTTAATGGGCTCCTGCAAAAATGTCTGTAGTGAAAATGAAGACCCAGGTGACAGGTTCCCTTTAACTACTTTCTGCCAATACAATAAATACATTATTCTTTACACATTCTATATCTACACTCACCGGCCACTTTATTAGGTACACCTGTCCAACTGCTCGTTAACACTCAATTTCTAATCAGCTAATCACATGGCGGCATTTAGGCATGCAGACATGGTCAAGACAATCTCCTGCAGTTCAAACCGAGCATCAGTATGGGGAAGAAAGGTGATTTGAGTGCCTTTGAACGTGGCATGGTTGTTGGTGCCAGAAGGGCTGGTCTGAGTATTTCAGAAACTGCTGATCTACTGGGATTTTCACGCACAACCATCTCTAGGGTTTACAGAGAATGGTCCGAAAAAGAAAAAACATCCAGTGAGCGGCAGTTCTGTGGGCGGAAATGCCTTGTTGATGCCAGAGGTTAGAGGAGAATGGGCAGACTGGTTCGAGCTGATAGAAAGGCAACAGTGACTCAAATCGCCACCCGTTACAACCAAGGTAGGCAGAAGAATGCACAGTACATCTCTGAATGCACAGTACGTCGAACTTTGAGGAAGATGGGCTACAGCAGCAGAAGACCACACCGGGTGCCACTCCTTTCAGCTAAGAACAGGAAACTAAGGCTACAATTTGCACAAGCTCATTGAAATTGGATAGCAGAAGATTGGAAAAACGTTGCCTGGTCTGATGAGCCCCGATTTCTGCTGCGACATTCGGATGGTAGGGTCAGAATTTGGCGTCAACAACATGAAAGCATGGATCCATCCTGCCTTGTATCAACGGTTCAGGCTGGTGGTGGTGGTGTCATGGTGTGGGGAATATTTTCTTGGCACTCTTTGGGCCCCATGGTACCAATTGAGCATCGTTGCAACACCACAGCCTACCTGAGTATTATTGCTGACCATGTCCATCCCTTTATGACCACAATGTACCCAACATCTGATGGCTACTTTCAGCAGGATAATGCGCCATGTCATAAAGCTGGAATCATCTCAGACTGGTTTCTTGAACATAAAACGAACAAGGCGGGACTAGCACACCTAGGATGAGTATAATGAGGGTCAAGGCTATACATGTAAAATATGGAACTCTGAGGAAGCCAGTTGGGTGGCGATACGCGTGGGGCTGTGTGCCCCGGCTTCCCCTCACCTCCCCTCATTGCACTTGCGTATAGATTATTCTGTTGGAGGATTGTTGGTTTACTTTTGCTGACTCTCCCGGGATCATGAGCTTTGACCACACACACTGGATATCTCATCCACTATAAGATACATTTCTGGATCTTGTGTGGCTAGGGGAGTGTCATTTCAGGAGGTGGAGCTGGTGGTTTGTAGGGGTGACCAGCACTATCATATGCTAGGTCTCCTTGCTGGATTGTTTGTTTGTGTGTTGTTCACACTTTTAAATGTTTTTATGTTTTTTTTGTGTTGTGGTATAGTTTGTATATCAATAATAGTTGTTCACACTTTACCTTTTTTGGTCCTTTGGCATACTTCTGTTTTCTTGTGAGTTTCATGGTTTCTTGAACATGACAATGAGTTCACTGTACTCAAATGGCCTCCACAGTCACCAGATCTCAATCCAATAGAGTATCTTTGGGATGTGGTGGAACGGAAGATTCGCATCATGGATGTGCAGCCGACAAATCTGCGGCAACTGTGTGATGCCATTATGTCAATATGGACCAAAATCTCTGAGGAATGTTTCCAGAACCTTGTTGAATCTATGCCACGAAGAATTGAGGCAGTTCTGAAGGCAAAAGGGGGTCCAACCCATTACTAGCATGGTGTACCTAATAAAGTGGCCAGTGAGCGTATATAACCTCTATAGTAGTGTAATTAATTCACTTTCTTTGTTTTATATTTACTTAGTATAGCTAATGTACAGTAGGCAATTGGCTACTTCACTTCTTGACATAAGTGGAGCATTAATGGCTATAAAGTGCTATGGAATTTGATGGCGCTATATAAATAAAGATTATTATTATTAGTATAAGTCTACACACACCTGCAAGGTGGTCTTAATTGTAAGGAGAACTCTTTCTCCCTATCCCTAGTCAAAATACCTCTCACTCAGTCAAACCAGTTCCCTACGCTGTATTCAGGAGACCCAACAAGTTTGAAACAGTGCTGTCTACAGTTGGGAGTCTCTTCCTTCTGGAATAAATATACTTGTTTGGATCTATTCCAACATCATGTCATTAGGCTTCCTGAAAGTCATGCTCGATGATATCTACTTGACATATGGAAGAGATGATGGAAGAGAGTGTTGGTTACTGGCAATATGAAGGTCAAATCTGTTAGAGATAGCTAAGCTAAAAATGAATAAAGAAGAACATCACTTTTATTTAAAGGCGCTTGAGGCGCTTTTTCATCTCTTGCAGAGATAACTATGGGAAAGGGAAGGAGAATATATTTCCATACAAAGGTGTTCACAGTCATACCTGCTTTAAAAAAAATAGTAAAGTAATGTGAAAAAAACACTAGTTAGAAGAATTGTAAACTAAGAGTGTTGCAAACCACAAAAATCTGTCTGCAATATACTATTATCACACTGACTATGAAAAAATATAATGTTATACACAGTATGGGGGGCACACATAGGACTTAAATTACCTAAGTACTGTGAGATTTAAGCTGTGAAATTTACATTTCTTGACATTGAATTAGCATGGGAATTATGATGATATATAGACATAGAGCATACACAGTATGATATAGGCTTCTACTATGTCTACTGCTCAACATCAGGAATCTACACTCAGTGTCAGTACATTCATCTTCAAACAAATGATAGGAAGGAAGGGTAGGGGAAATGTGGTTACCTGAAAAAATTACTGCTTTTGACAGCTGCCTCAGGCTTTCTCAGGAGCTGGCTCATTGTGAAGAAATCTATGATGCATTAGAAATGAAATTAATACCAGTATAAAAGCATGCCATATTAATTATATATCTAAACTGGAGCAGACTTAACCCTACTAAGAGCTCTAAATCATCAGAGATTATTATCATTATTCCTCTGTTAGAAATATACTAAACTGGATTGCTTTCTATACTGTAGGTCACATTATTATTTTAGTATAGTATTGTATTATCATCTTGATATATGAAATATCAGAATTTGGCCCTCTATCAACGTAAATCCATCTGGTTTATTTAAAGGGAACGTCTTCATACTGTGCCCATGCTTTTGAATGCAGGTAGGGGGACCCTGCTTAAAGGAAACCTACCACTTGTAGTGGCAGGTTTCCGATGGAAATACCGGGCACCAGCTCAGGGTGAGCTGGTGCCGGAGCTTATTTTAGTTAGTGTTTTAAACCGCGGTATCGCGGTTTAAAACACTTTTTAAACGTTATAGCCGGCGCAGGCAGGTACGCGCTTGGCGCTTACCATGCGCGCGGCTCTCATTCACTTCCTATGTAGCCGCGTGCACGGTAAGCGCCGAGCGCGTACCTGCCTGCGCCGGCTATAACGTTTAAAAAGTGTTTTAAACCGCGATACCGCGGTTTAAAACACTAACTAAAATAAGCTCCGGCACCAGCTCACCCTGAGCTGGTGCCCGGTATTGCCATCGGAAACCTGCCACTACAAGTGGTAGGTTTCCTTTAAAGGAAACCTACCACTTCGGATAGGGCTTGTAAGCAGGATATGCCGTGCACCAGCTCAGGGTAAGCTGGTGCCCGCGCTTATCTTCATTATGTTTTTAAACTGTTTTAAAGAATTTAATCACTTTATTAATGTTTATATCGGAAGTAGCTTCCCCGCACCGAGGTCCGCGCTCGCCGCACCATCCGCGCGACCGTGCGTCTGAATAGGAAGTGGTAGCGCGCATGGTGTGCCGAGCCCGGACCTCGGTGCGGGGAAGCTATTTCCGATATAAACATTAATAAAGTGATTAAATGCTTTAAAACAGTTTAAAAACATAACGAAGATAAGCGCCAGCACCAGCTCATCCTGAGCTGGTGCACGGCATGTCCTGCTTATAAGCCCTATCCAAAGTGGTAGGTTTCCTTTAATGGATGATTATGGGAGGGGGCCTGCCTAAAGGATGATTATGGGAGGAGAGACCTGCTTAATAGTTTATTATGGAAGGAGGGCTGCCTAATGGATTATTATGTAGGGGGAGGCCTGCCTATATTATTATAGGATGGGGGGCTGCCTTATGAATTACTTTAGCAGGGGGGCCTACCTATTGAATTAATTTAGCAGGGGGGCCTACCCTCTATAGGAGGGGGGGCCTGCCTTATGAACTACTATAGGAGGGGGGGGGCTGTTTAGTGAATTACTATAAGAGGGGTGCCTGCTCAATGAATTACTTTTTGAGGGAAAACCCTGAAAAAATGAATTACTATAGGGGGTCTCTGCCTAATGCCTTACTATAGGGGGACCCTGCCTAATGAATTAGAGGGGCACTATATGGTCAGTGGTGGGTTAAGGTATATATGATATGTGTAGGGGCACAGTGTGGTCAGTGGTGGTGTGAAAGTATATATGATTTGAGGGGGACAATGTGGTCAGTTGTGGTGTGAGGGGTATATATGATATATGTCTGATCAGATGTGAGGGCACTCAGAAACCTCTCTGCGGGAACCTAGGCCATTAACCAGACTCATGGCATCCTCTTGCACTCCCAATACATTCTTGGTTGACTGAGACGGCAGGATGAGCAAAGAGTTGTGGACAGGGATGGTTACTTACTGTGAGTTCCTCAATTCTTCCTGTCATCCTGGAAAAATGCTACAATAATATTTCATATTTTCCCTCCTTCTTTCAAAAGTATTGGCATCAGTGCCCTTATTTGATGTAAAGGGGAAGCACAGCAGTTAAAAATAAGCTACTGCTTAAATTGCCATGTTGGCACTTTACAATATGTAAGTGGGTTTTGATTGTAGTTTGGGCACTCAGTGCCTAAGTTTAAGTATGGATCTTTTAGATATATTACTGTAGAAGGGGGCCATGTATTGGCTGCAGGGCTGAGAGGGCCCTATACTAAATTAGGTCCTACATACTGGTGGATGATCGCTTATTCAAGCCAAGAAGTAGAAAGTGTAAAAAAAAGTTAAAAAAAAAAATTACATCTTTTTATAATATAATTAAATAAATAAATAAAATAAAAGTCCCATAATCTCCCCAGTATCACATAAAATGCAAATAAAGTAAATAAAACACAAAAACACGTACATATTTGGTATCACCGCGTCCGTATTAATCTGTACAATAAATCTAAATCAATATTGAACCCGCTCGGTGAACTACGTAAAAAAAAAAACTCGAAAAACTTCCCATAATATACAATTTTCCATCAAACACCATCACAAAAAATGTTCTAAAAAGTGATCAAAAAAAAGTTACGTTCCCTAATATGATACGACTGAAAAGAACAACTGTTTTTGCAAAAAATAAGCCCTCAACCAGATCTGACAACAGAAAAATACAGAAGTTATGGCCCTGAAAAGTTGTCAATAGTAAAAACAATGCGATTTTCTCCAATATTGGTTTTGCTCAGGAAAATTGAGCAAAAATAAGAAAAACTATATAAATGAGGTATCACCGCAATCGTAGTGAACCAGAAAATAAAGATAAAATATTATTTTTACGTTACGGTGAGCGGGGGGAAAAAAATGCTAACAATCCAAAATAAAAATTGATGATTTTGTTTGTGTCCCCCTTGAAATAGTTAATAAAATCTCATGAATTAGCTTTAGACTCCCAAAATAAATTATCTATACATTGTATCTCATCCCGTACATAATGAGCCCTCATATGTTCGCATTACCAAAAAGAAAAAAATGTATAGGTCGCACAATGTGACAATACAAATCTGCTGTACATGGTGCCTCCATTCATTCTATACTCGGCCGTGCGCCCGTACAGCAGTCACCACCACATATGGGGTATCAGTAAACTCGGGAGGAATTGGGCATCAAGCGTTGCAGTGCGTTTCATCATTTAATTTATTCAGAAAATGTCAGTTTTGGCCTAAATGAATGCATTTTCCAAAAAAATTCCATAGTTTCTAAATCGCAGGTCCATATTTTTTAACCCATGTGAAACACTTAAAGGGTTAATGGACTTAGTAGAAGTTGTTTTACATATGTTGAGGGGTTAAGTTTCTATAGTGGGGTAATTTATGGGGTTTTACTATTATTAAGGCCTCTCAAAGTCACCTGAAAGCTGAGTTTTCCCTCAAAATGTGAGTTTTGGCAATTTTCATGAAAATAAGAAAAATCGCACCTAAAGTTCTGCGCCTCATAACATCCTAGAAAAATGACTGGAAGCATAAAATATCATTCCAACATAAAGCAGATATTCTGTAAATGTTAATTATCAAACTTTTTGGGTAGTTTTACATCTTGTCTGGAAACCAGAACATTTCAAACTTGGAAAATGAAGAATTTTTACAAACTTTTGCCAAATTTTCACTTTTTTTCAGAACGAAACGCAAAACGTATCACTTAAATTTTATAACTAACATGAAGTACAATGTGTCACGAGAAAACATTCTCAAAATCACCCGGATATGTTAAAGCGTTCCAAAGTTATAACCAATTATCGTGAGACATGTCAGATTTGAAAAATCGAGTCTGGTCATTGAGCTGAAAACTAGTGTCGGTGATAAGGGGTTAAACTACCAGTGGTAGGACTATTTATGTCACTGTTACCTTGCAGTACTAGTCTTATAATAGTAGTATTTGTATCATTGTTACCTTACACTACCAGTCGTAGACCTATTTGCATCACTGTGACCTTATAGTGCTGTTCATATTAGTATTTGCATCAGTGTTACCTTAAACTAACAATCCTAGAACTATTTACGTCATTGTTACCTTATTGCTGCTGAAAAACCCTAACTTGGCTTATACTTGAGTCAAGAAAAAAACAAAAAGTGTACTCACCTACCAACGACCCCTGGCAGGTCCACTTTAATCCATTACGACTCCGGCATTGGCTTTGTTTACCAGCGCGGTCCATCGCAGGTATCTTCACGTCAGCCGTATTCTGACACTCTACTATGTGCGCCAGAATCGGCCCACATTATGATGTCAGTGCGTGGCTGACGGCACAATACCTGCAACGGACCACGTGGGAGCATGGAGCCGATGACAGAGTCGCGATGGATTGAAGAGGACCTGCCGAGTGGCATTGGAGGGTGAGTACACTTTCAGTTTTTTTCTTACAGGCATTATATTGGGGGAAGGGCTGCAGGCTATATACTACAGGGGTGAAAACCGAATAATCTTCAACTGCAGGAATAAATCACTGTCTAATCAACTGTCTCTGCTCAAAATATAGCAAAGCCCCAAAACATCGCATTAACCCCTATCAAGCTTCCATAGAAGAGCACACATATAGACCTCAATCGATAAATAATTCAGAATCTTTATTACAATATCAATTGACAATATATCACAACAAATACATCAATATTAAAAAAACCCCATCAAAAAAGACATCTAAAAACAAACACAAATACGGACAGTGTGGGAAAACTGGAAGGGTACACTATTATATATATATATACAACGCTGATGTTGGCCTAACAGTATTCAGGTCAATGTAACACCATATATGACTGGTACTACTATTATGACATAGACCAATTCAAGAAATCAATATTGTACATTGTACTAACACATATTCCAATACATCTCACAACCACAAAAGGTATTAACAAGTACCCACCAGACGCCATGGAAACCCTGCCAGTACACACTGTCCGACACCCCAACGCGCGTTTGGCTGGCTATATACTGAGGCTGGCAGGCTATATACTTGGGCTGGCTGTCAATATACTGTGGGCGCTGGCTATATACTACAGGGTGCTGGCAGGCTATATACTACATGGGGCTAGCAGGCTGTATACTACAGGGACTGGATGGCTATATACTAAAGTGGGCTGGCTGGCTATATACTACAGGGTGCTGGCAGCCTATATACTACAGGGGCTATCCGGCTGTATACTACTGGGGGCTAACTGGTTATATACTACAGGGGGCTGGCAGGATATATACTACAGGTGCTGGAAGACTATATACTGGAGGGCAGGGGCTGGCAGGCTTTATACTACAGGGGCTGGCTATATACTACTGGGAGGCTGTGACCAATGTATTTCCCACCCTTGGCTTATACTCGAGTTTTTTTTGTGTTAAAATTAGGGGTCGCTGCTTATACTCGGGTCGGCTTATACTCGGGTATATACGTATATGTTTAAATGGGTGCAAGACATCGGGAAAGAAATACCTCTAGATTTTCGCTATAAATAATGCCCAAAAGAACATTATTTCTACCAACCACAGAGAATGACTCTATAAAACTTTAACAAAATTATATCTGTCCCTGAGACAACTTCCCATTCCAAAAAATAAATGTTATTGGACAGAAATCTGACCATGATCACACAGGTCTCGTATGATAACATAGCTCGGATTTCTCTCAATGACACTAACGAGCCGTGCACCTGTGTGACTATGGTCAGATTTCTATTCACTGGAAGCAAACATAGAAGCTTTTTATAGATTGACAGCAAGCAGAGATCTAGGAAACCATGAGGAATGGATAAAGAAAATATATTGGGAAAACCCATTTGATCATTTTGTGTCTTTTTTTATAGTTGTAAGAGCAGTAGTATACAGACTCTAGAAAACAAACACCATCCAAATAATTGGTAATGTAATAGAAGGGGTAATTTTGTTAAAAAGAAGGGAATATTACATGTGGAAAGGAGGAGTTATCAGAAATTTGGAATAAAGGAGTGACTGGCTTGACAGCAGGGGTCAACAATATTTTTAATATCCTGTTGTTTTCTTTTCTATTTTTTTTACTTTTCCTTTTATAATTTTGGGAATCTAAGTGGTAATTTTTTAACAATGTATTTAACTGTGTATTGCCAATGCCTAATAATTAGTATACCATAGTGTTGTGTTTGAAAGGAAGTTTGGAAAATAAAAAAGCAGCCGAAGGATGTTGTACTAGTGTAACTTTCCCTGTATTATAGAATGTGAACATTTCTAATGAGACCGTCAAGGTCTCTGAAGACTTTATTTGCACATCACGAGTCTCAACACTCACTATAAACAATGATGCATACAGGGCACAGTAGTAATCTTGAAAACATTTAATGTCAATGAGAGACCAGGCAATATTTATCTATTTTGTTTTAAATTTGGACCTTTTTTTCTTTAATAAGTGCCTCTTTAGGCTGAGTTCAAACAAAGATTTTGCATTGCTTTATGAAACTCAGTGTAAATAGAATGGTAAATGCACAAGTGAAAATACATGTGCAATTCACAAATAGAAGCATGTTTTTTCCCTGCTGCCACCAATTGCTGTTAACAATGACAATGAAGAGAAATCTACTACTTAAGTACACACTTACAGGTGGACTTCCTCTTCATCCTTCTGGAATTTATTTTCATTTATTTTCATTCTTAAAACACCTATAAAAAGATAAAAAGATGAGACTTCCCGGCCCTGGGACAGGGGAAGAGGAGTGGGATGGTACAATCCTACAGGGGAAGGAGCAGCGGGCTACCTGTGTGATGTCCACAGGAACACCTGGCACTAATTAGCATATTCTACAAAGTCTTTTTTATCATTATACAGGTGTTTCAAGCCTAATGAAATGAAGTTCCAGAAGGAAGAAAAGGCCCATCTGTAAGTGGTCTTTGTTCAAATCATCTGAGTGGTAGATTTACTTTAAAATGATGAAATTGTATAAAAACACATTCATGCCATTTTCTTGTGGACACAGTTTTTACAGCTTGCAATGTGCATTCCAAATAACACCTCCACTTTATTCCTTGGGTCAGCATGATCACCAGGATACCACATTTATACAAGTTTAATTAAGTTTACTAATTAACAGTTACCATAGCTCAGCTTTGTGTTGGTGTCATTTTATAAGTGTCCTTTTGTTTTATTATGATGTTAGAAAGCTTACAAATCGAACAGCATTCCCTTAAGGACGCAGGGTATTTTCGCTAATTTCTCGCTCTCCATCTTCAAAAATCCATAACTTTTTCATTTTTCCGTGTACAGACCTGTGTGAGGGCTTATTTTGTGCGTAACAAATTTTACTTTCCCATGATGTTATTTATTATTCCATGCCATGTAGTGGGAAGACGCAAAAAAATTCCAAATGTGGAAAAATTGAAAAAAACCGCATGTGCGTCATGTTCTTGTGGGCTCAGTTTTTACGACTTTCACTCTGCGCTCCAAATAACACCTCTACTTTATTCTTTGGTTCGGTACGATCGCGATGATACCAAATTTATACAGGTTTTATTGCGTTTTAATACATTTTCAAAAATTAAACGAATGAGTACAAAAAAGAAAAAAAATGTTTTGCCATCTTCTGACGCAAATAACTTTTTCATACTTTGGCGCATGGAGCTGTGTGAGGTGTAATTTTTTGCGAAATGAGCCGACGTTCTCATTGCTACCATTTTGAGGACTGTGTGACATTTTGATCATTTTTTATTACATTTTTTATGTCATCTAAAAAGGTGTAAAAGTCGCGTTTTGGACATTTGGGCGCCATTTGCCGTTCCGGAGAACACCGCCGTCAATAAACGTTTTTATATTTTGATAGATCGGGCATTTTGGGACGCGGCGATACCTAATGTGTCTGTGATTTTTACTATTTATTATATTTTATATCAGTTCTAGGGAAAGGGGGGTGATTATAACTTTTAATATTTTATTATTTTTTTACATTTTTTAAATTTTTTTTTTCTTTTTTTCCCCACTATTTCTTAGACCCTCTAGGGTACATTAACCCTAGATGGTCTGATCGCTCCTGTCATATACTGCAATACTACTGTATCGCAGTATATGGCATTTCTGCTCACTATACATTACAATGAGCCACAGGCTCATTGTAATGGATATGCAGAAGCCATGTATCCTCGGGTCAAACAAAGACCCGAGGCTACCATGGCAACCGATCGCCGCCCCCCGATGACGTTCGGGGGAGCGGCGATCGGAGGTAAGATGGCGGCGCCTATGCGCCGCCAAATTTAAAGTGCCGCCGGCGACTTTGCCGGCGGCAAAGAAAAGGTTAACACCCGCGATCGGTGCAAGCACCGACTGCGGGTGATAGCGGTGGGTCGATATGCAGCAAAGCCCATCTCTGTATCAAGAAGGCTCAGCCTGTGAGCCTTCTTCATACAACCTTCACAGCTCCATGGCGGAAATATCCGTCACGGAGCGTGAAGGGGTTAAAGGACATCTACCATGAGGATGAAGGTTTGTAAACCAAGAACTCTGACATACTGGTGTGTGCCTCCTCTGACAGGATCTGTTCTTCTTTTAGTTTTTAATGTCCTGGTTTTTACAAAAATGGCTTTTAAATTATGCAAATGAGTCTGAGGGGCTCAAGGCTCCACTACATCTATGGAGAATGGAATCCCTCAGTCTCATTCCATAATTTTTAACGCCCTTTATCTCTTAAAAACAAGGGAATAGGAAGCTTAAAGAAGAGCAGATCCTGCCAGAGGACACACACACTAGTATGTCAGTGTGCTTATTTTACAATCCTTCATCCTGGTGGTAGATGTCCTTTAACCCCTTGCCACATATGGGCTGTTTCCATTTTACTTTCTGTTTATCATACCCCACTGTAAAAAATCTTTTTTTTTTCTTTTCTGTGTACAGAGCTGTATGCATAGGCAGGTGGGTAGTTTTCAATAGCGCACTCCCAATGTCAGGATCTATCTGGTGTGCCTGCTCATCTCACCTGTGTGAGATACAAAATATTCAATGATAATATTCAGATCTAGGATGTGATATTTATTTTTGAGCAGGGTATTTTGGTCACCAGAGCGGATTTATCTTTAGGGATACCGATTAAATTCAGAAGGCCAAAAATACCAACTAGTGTTTCATACTCTAAACAAATACCCAACTATTTCTCTATAGTACTAAAAATTAAGATGTCTCACACCTATTACAGCATTAGGAGGACTTCACACCCATTTAATATAACACCCTTGGTGAATTTTAAATCATGTGAACAATATTTAACTGTGTGCATCTATTATTCAGATTTACTGCATTAACCACAACATTTTGCAAAAAAGTATCCCATTTTGACTCGAAATTAGCCCCAAATTTCCTTCCCATTTCTGTTTACAACTCCTTTTACTATATCTCTTGATCCAATGTGTCTCTACAAATCCTATAAATTTGTGTTGTGCAGACTTCAGCGCTCGGATCCTGGAGGTCCATACTATGGAGCATTAAACAGCCTGTCAGGTTCGCTAGGGAGAATGCTGGGACTTCTGGTTCTTCTGGTGGTGCCAGCAGCGTTCTCTGACCCCCGGCGCGTATCCGCGCAGACTCCACCTCTCGTCCCGGACAGCGACTGCTAAGATCTCGCGCTGTCTAGGAGTTGTGTTCGGAACTGCCGGGACTTGTGGTACCTCTGCATGCTGCCTGGTTGTTCTGCACCATGAGGGGTTAATTCCCAGAAGCTTCCAGCTCCTATGAGGTTCTGGAGGTGGAGTTCTGGCTGCATAAATTGCAGCTGCACTAGTCACCTGTGCCAGTGTTTGAAATCCCTTCATCACTCGCTCGCTGCATTTGGTTGTCTTGCTCAGTATCTGTATCGGAATTATTGTGACTTCGGATAGTTTTTGACATTGACGTTTTGCCTTCTGACTTTGTTCTTGATGTACCCTCTCGTTGTGACCCCGGCTAGTTAACATTCTTTTGTGTTTTATGTTTGTCAGTCTGTTTGTGTTTCCCTTCCCACACTTATCCAGTGTATTTCGAGTCTTCAAGTAGTCGCCCCTCGGTTTACCGTGGGGGGGGGGGGGGGCTATAGGAAGGAACAGAGGTTGGGGCAAGCTCAGGGCACACTATCCCCTGTCTTCTGTGTACCCAACCCTAACACAGCCCTATTGAAAAACAAACAAGAGCTCTTTGACTTGATCAGGACCCCATGGGATGACTTCTGGAGGAATAAGGACAATTAAGGACACGTAAAGTGTCTTAAACTCACTTGAGCTAGGTATATAGGAACATTTAATGCTGCCTGCCCCACCCCCTCCTTCCCTCCTGTGTCTTTCCCTTGTCTTGTTGATTATATTGGTGAACTGGGGGATTTTATCACCCTAGGATTCATGTTAAGTTGTATGATGTTTGGGTTACAAAGAAATGTTAACGGAATGTCACACCTTGAATCTTTAACTTTAAACCGAAGATATAATTGTTGTTTTTACTGGTGTATGCACTTCATGTTTCAATTATTTAAATACTGTTGAGACTTAAAATCAATAAAAAGACAATTAAATAAAAAAATATCCAAACTTAATCTACTGTCAACCACCACCTTAAACAGTTCTTTATAACTTTCTTTCAAAAAGGCGTGTTGGGTTTGCAAATTTTTATAATAATCCCCTTTGGCTATTATACCTCTAGCTGTTCCACATAAAAAATGCCTCTTCTTTCCCAAAACACTACATCCTTAATTTTAGAAAGTTCCTTCAAGTTCTCATTACCCCATAATGGATTGTAATTGATAGCACCTCCTATCCCAAGAACTTGCCCGATTCTAGCATTGAGAAATCAAGTTGCAATTACTTCCTTTAAATCTTTAAAGTCAATGCTTTATGTATAAATGAGCCTTGACTTTCTGCAATCAACTGAATCAGTGCATCCAGATAATAATCTTTGAATGAAGTCAATGAAAATCCACCCTTACTATAATTTCTGCAAAACTTAATTCCATCTTCCATCTCCACAATAGTTTATTAATTGCCACCATTATCAACCCAAACCATTTTTTATTTAACCAGCATCGACAATTACACAATACATATAAAAATTGTTGTAAAACAATCATTTTCAACACTGCCATTCTTTTCACCTATGACAAAGTTAATAGGGCAAGGAATTGACTTTTTCCAGTTGATTTTTAAGTCCAGACCAAGTTCCAAACTCCTTTCTAACAGAGATAGCCTCAGGGCCTGATGTAATAGAATTCCTTAAGCATAGCAGAATATCGTCTGCATATAACATCACCTTGTGCTATGGTCCATGCAGCCACTCCCCACTATTCTCCCCGCTGCTCTAATCCTAATTGCCAAAGGTTCTATAAAAAATGCAAAAGGGGACAGAGGACAGAGCCTGTGTTAGGGTTAATGGAGAATGGAGAGTTCTTTCCTTTGTCCCAGGCAGGGCTGTCTACTGACTCATTTTGCTCCACCATTTGCTTCAACTATATCGCCGTCCTGAGGGAAGAGGCAGTCCCCAATGGAAGGAAGAAAAAGTAGTTGCTAAACACCTCCACATTTTTAAATATTATTATCCTCATAGTACAGTGTTTTAAAAGGAACTAATTTCTTTATTTCAAGTAATAAAACCACATATGTTAAATACTGCAGGAAGGTTTATCAAGGCATTGTTCACTGTGGCAAAATTGCTACTTGTATCTGGGTTTTTGTTTTCACTCTTGAAACTCAACAAAGAGAAGACAAACAAAGAGATAGCACCTAGAACACGATAGTCTGACGTTGTATGGGTATTGTACATTTCCACTTCCCTCACAGCTGGTAGTTTTTATCCTCTTTTCCTGAATGAAAGAGATATTTAAAACTACAATTGAAACATAATAAATGTAATCCCATGGGGTGCATTGATTCATCTATGGAAATAAATCCTGAAAAACAGATTTTTTTAAATCCTTAGTCCTACAGACAAAGCATCGGTCCTGTTAATGCCTATACCTTGTAATTAACATTTCTAACATATGACTGTCAGTTGTAGGAGATCAAAAATGTGAATTTACTGCTTGAACATTTACACTTCTCAGTTCTCTATTGTGTCAGATGAATTGGACAACCACTGTCACACAACAGGAGCAATCTGAAATCTGCTATAAATAGATTGCATCCGCCACTAATTACATCCTCACCATATTGCGAAGTGGCTAGTGGTTTGAATATGTTATTTTACTCGAAGTCACTTCAATTTGCAAAAACATACAAAGCATAAAAATAGGCACATGAAATGATTTTACCAACACACAAAATTCATTGGAAACATCTAGTAAATGACACAAACCTGTGGCCATGAAAATGCACTGCAATCTGCAGTATTGTATAGAGGAGCAGAGAAGATGGATATATGATATTTTGATCAGAAAAGATTCATTACAATTTGCCATTTCTTCATCTATGGTCTCTCATCTAACCCAGTTTTCTATACTAAGGAGCAATGAATTGAAAAGATTTGCAAAAGTTTGAAGATGGAAGAAACTGAACTCCTTATGGAAATAAGGCCTTTTACAGGCATACAGAGACATAAAAAGAATGAAATTTGCTAATTTTCATATAGTTTTTGGAAGAACACGGTTTCCTGAAATTCAGGCATTTATCTATAGGGAGCTGCCTTGCTTAAAGGGGTTGTCCAGTTTCCGAAAATACATTTTTTGTTTGTATGATGAAAAGTTATACAATCTTCAATCTAAGTTATACAATCTTCTTATATACTTTCTGTATAAATTCCAAGCAGCTTACTAAATCTCTGCTTTCTTAATATATATATATATATATATATATATATATATATACATATATATATATATGGATGGATAGATAGATGGATAGATTAGCAGCACAGTCCTTAGAAAAAATGCAATGGGTGCTTTCCTACAGTTTCACCAAACAGAGTCCAAAAGATATCCTAAAAATAGAAATACGGCAGCACTCCAATTAGTGAAAATAAAGTGGTTGTAAAGGCTGGGTAAAGGCTGGGATACAGCTGAAACGTTGCAAGAGATTAAATAAAATACCACCTTATTTTCACTAATTGGAGTGCTGCCGTATTTATATATATATACACATATACACAGTATATATATATATTACAGAGATTAATCAGAGCTATGTGACATAATGAGCCGTGCACCTGTGTGACATCACATGACCATGGACAGGTTCTATATCCTGGAAGTAAACAATAAAACTTCCTATAGAATGACAGCAAGCAGAGATCTAGCAAACTGTGAAGAATTGATACGAAAAGTATATTGGGAAATTGTATAACTTTTCATCCACAAACAATAACATGTATTTACTGAAAGTGGGCAACCCCTTTATGGTAGCACTAGAGGCATAGTTTCCCTTTTTACCACACTGAAAGCTAATTAGCATTTTCCACTAATACATTTTTATACTTTTATTTTTGACAGGTTCGCTGTTCAATATAGAAAATGATGACCGGAGAATTAGCTGCTTTAACTGTGTGTATGTATTCTAGAGAAAACCGTGTTAGAATGTATCCACTCCACTAATCAGCTGAAATCTATAGTCAACGCTGTTCAACCACAGCAGCAGAAATCTGAGGGAAAGTATTTCCCATATAAAAGAGTTTTGCAGCAAATACAGTTCTTTTTGGGTTTCAAGTTCTCTATTGATGTAACAATCTGCATTGATGAGAGAAATTATTGTTTACTTCCAAAGGATGAAATCTATTTTGATCATGTGATGCTCAAAAAACTTTACAGCTTAGACTAATAACTAGTTTGTGAGGATTTAGAACACGGAGTAGGACAATGCAAAGTTTGACATAGACTTAAATTGTGCCATATTTATCAAAATGTTTCATATCTAATGAAACACGGACACTGACTGTTTAGTATACGTTTCACATCTTATTTATTTGGCTTACTTTACACTAGAAAGATCCTGCATTTTTTTGGATTCTGAATTGAAAATTGAAATTAATAAATGAAATTATTTCTAAGGGCTATCCCATTTTGTATTGAGTAATGAACTAGAGAAAAGTCAATCTGAGTTACTTGCGGCGGCTGAGTGACTATCTACCTCTAGTGAACCATTAAGGCTATATCCTAAGTGGACATCCTCAGGCACTTTCCCATGGCTATAGCCCCTTCTATATCCAAGATATCATTGCCAGTCACGTGGTCTTGTTGGCCTTACGCCATTTACAGTGGTGGCTACATACCTTTGCACTGCGTTCCAATTATGATACTGGAGTAGTGTTTTGGTCCTGACAACCTACAGGAGTGTCAGTTTGACACTTACCCACTTTATTTAAAGCTCTTTTGCTAGAGACAGCATTCTGTCGAGCCTATCCTAAGTCTTACACCACTGTGCAATTGACTTTTAGGGTTAGTCATTCATGGCATTCTATAGGCGCTTGCCAGGGAATTAAAATGGCCACCTACTCTGGTAGATTCTTTTGGTACTGCTCTTGTCAGTGGGGGAGGCTTTGAGATATCTTAGGCTGTAGTTCCAGTGTCTATGGGGCATTAGGAATTCCTCACTGCGAACCACCCTCTGGACCCCCTACCATATTTCATATACAATTATTTAAAATAGAACACACACACACAAAGCATGATGTAGCAACAAACAACTAGAGGTCATGTGCATATTGACCATATACTGTATATACTGGAATATAAGCCAGTAAAAAAATGTGCTGAAAACAAGCTTATATTCAAGTAAAAAAAAAATTAGTACTCACCTTTCCAACACCCTCTGCTCTTCCGGCTAACTGTGTGTACATTATGACTTCCTGTGATAATCTTCTGGTATTTAAAAAAATAGAGAAAAGGGGCAGCAATCCAAAGTAATTCCTCCTAGGGGTTGGTGCTCGCAGCTGGAAGTTCAGGCGTTCAAAACTTCATATATGGCATATTGGAAGGAGAGAGCCACAGCATGGATGATGTACCAATAAAGACTTCTTCGCATTTTTAACCCTCGGTGCTGTGGCTCTCTCCTTCCAATCTTCTGGTATTTGTTATGCATGGCCTCCTTCTATCTAAAATCAACTTTAAAAAGTATACAAATGAAAATGAATGCCTACAGGGGTGATTTCCAGAGTCCCTCCATGCTGAAGATTCACAAGCTGTAAGACTGTCTCCCCCTCTGCTCTTGCACAGCACTTCTTACCTCCCTCTGCTTGATGTAATCTCACTGCAGCACAGGAAGTTCCAGCACACAGCGGATGGAGGAAGTGCTCCTGCACAGTGTAACAGCCTATGAATCTAGGGAAACACCCTACTGAGACTCATTAGCATAATTGTAAAAGTTAATTTTAGAAGAAAGGAGGCCATGGATAACAAATATAAGAAGATTACCACAGTCTCTGTGCCTGGGTCTATGAGTAAGTGTCCCTGGTTTATCCATGCTTGATTTTGACAGAGGATTTCCTTTAAAGATTGTTGCATTAATAAAAACAAAATCTATTAACTGCAATGTATCATATTCACTTTACTTAAATTCTTATTTATTGGAAGCTCCCTGCTGTGTATGTTTAGCAGAGAAATGTCTTGATGATCTGCACAGTTTTAATGAGCATGTATTCTGCAGCTATATATACCTGATTAGCCTTCTAACAGTGCGCAGAGTAATTCTCATGTGTCAGTCTGTCCGTTACACACTCAATAATGATGGCTTATCCTTTCATTAATGAATGGTGGAAATAAGCTGGCTTCAGGCAGACAATTAAGAAACTTCAACAGGGTTTCAATAGGAACAGAAATTACTTAAGTACATTGAAAAGTATGAAAGTAAATGTACAGTAGCTGATAACTACATATCTGCTATATCCAATTATATTAGGTAATACCAAATTCACATAAATATCAATCAGACACCACAATTTTGTACATTTAGTCATGTTGAATATAAACATATGTATTTTTTAAAAATAGCAGACCATTAGCGTGTGTATTTTTCATATACTGTATGTCATACAAGCCAAGCACTTACATACACCGGGAAGAAGAAGGTGAACTCCGGCGGACCTGATCGGGGAAGCAATAGATACATGATATCGGGCGCACGCTGGTAGTGATTCGCGGCAGCTGGGCATTTTCGTCGGGGAACGCACCTCAGGGATCGCGCAGGGACTGGTAAGTAAATCTGCCCCATTATCCCTGTAGTTCTGAGAGCTGCCAATGTGGTGAGATTATCAGGCTACAGGTTCAGAGATGAGATGATGAGATCCAAGATGCATTTTACACACAATGACACAGCACTTCTACATCTCTTCGCTCACACTATCAGATCTGATGTGCCTCCCCAAAATAAAGCTCCACAGCGTCAAACAAGATGGCTGTCAACCCAAAAGTCAGAAGGTACATGGGCAGAAACCAAGGGCAACTGAAATTATGTACACTAGGACTGATAGAGACAGATTGGAATTATATCTGTAAAATGCTGTATTTTATGTTAATAACATTTAATTAGAGAATTTTTTTTTGTTATCCTGAGTAAATTCAAGTAACATATTTTTGTGGGAATATCCCTTTAAAAATCTTAGAATATAGGGTTGCAAAGATTTTTTTTGTTATTTCAGTTATAACCCCTTAAGACAAGTCTCTCTTTAATTTTTTGCCTTTAAATTTTTTACTCCCAGCATTATAACCTGCATTTAATAGGTTTGTGGGACACATATAACTTAAGTCTGGCTTTGTATGCAAGTTCTTTTTTTTTGTTTGTCTTTTCTGCTGGTCAGATGTATCTTAGTGGTTTTCCTTATTGCTAAATGTGGCATTTTTGGAGTTAAGGTCTGTATTGAACTTGTGAATTTTTTTACATAATTTGCTATAAGTCTCCAAAAAGTTGCAAACAGCTCTAAGCTATTTCTAAGCTGGTAGAGAGCAAGGGGGGATAAACACCAAAATTTGTGACTTTTAAAAAAAAAAGTCACAACCTTCACATCTGGAATCAGTCTGAATTGGATGGTAACTCAAGGAACAATGGAGAAAACTCGATCATGGTAGATCTGAAGGTAGGTAGTCTCAAAAAAGTCACAAATGCGAACAAGTACTATGAAAAGTTGCACTAGAAAGCTGGAAATAAAAATCCATATGTGGTAAAATTAACAAAAAAAAACATTGGCGTAATTTTCCAGTTGACATTGTTGTTAAGGCTTCCCTGTTCAGTCCAAATAACAGATCTCCTTTAATGTTTGGGCTAGGACAATCAAAGAGTTACTAAATTTATATCATTTTATTATGTCTTAATAAGTTGTCACATTATGACAATTGTAATTTAACCTTTGGCATACGGAGCTGTTTCATGTGTCATTTGAATATTTGTTACAATATTTTAGAGGATAATTATTTTTATAATGTATGTTGACTGAACATTTGGGTACCTTACAAGTTTAGAATTGTATTTATTTATTTTAATATATGTATTTGAATTTCTATATTTATTTTTTGGCCTTCAACCTTCAACCCTAGGGGTCTAATCCCTCAAACAATACACCATCAGCCTTAGAGCCTCCAGAATTTGTCAATTTCACTAAATTTGTAAATTTTTCTTCAGCTTCCAAGTAGTTGCACAGAATATTGTAGGGAGTACTATATGTAGTACAGAAAAAAAGCTTGACTATCATTTTTTATGTTGCGGTTCTAAAACGTTTTAATTTTGTAAGGTCAATGTGGAGATCTACTTATTTAAGGCTCTTTCTTCAGTCTCAGATATATAACTTGGATTTGAGGTTTGACAATCAGTACACAGTAGATGACTTGGTGGAAGATGATAATCATTTTTTACTGGGGTAGTCCTCTCTTAGTGTTATTTACAGACACATGACCTAAAATCATTTTTATTTGCGCAAAGCTCAACTGTCATTAAAGGTGTTAAATTGTAGGGCAACAAATGAAATTCTCTGGTTACTTGGAAACCTTGTTGTCGTGGAAACTGGAGTTTTGACCATAAGAAGACAGTTTATTATGAATTATACTTACCATGAACTTCATTTGATCTTCTCACATTGAAGACACTTAAATCATATTTCTTAAATTACAGGAGAAACCTAAACTCCAAAACTAAAATGACAAGATTTGCTTAATTGATTTATATATGTTTTTTTACATATGTAATAACTAATAATAACATTGTATTGCAAATGAATCAGACTTGTAAATAATTGTAAAGGATTCGCCTCTGCTTCAACTGACTAGGAACAGCTCATTTTGTGAGCAGTGAACACATGAAGATCTTCCAGATGATCTCCTGGCTTCTGCTTCTCTTGGATAATATTAGATGCATTACATATGCCCTAGTTGTTTTACTCAGTTTTGTTGTGATGGGAATCTACACATGAATAATGTACTAGTAACTCCCAAATGGACAAGACTCAGAATTATAACCCACTTTTCAATATTCCTCAGTTTGTATTCATTTTCACAATAACCTGTAAAATATGTAAAAATTAAGCATAACTTGAAGCAAGCGCAGGTAAACAAGTGACTTACTAATCACTTGCTGCCTATTTCTACCGGACAAAGCCTTGCATTGCAGCATATTATACGTCCCTTCTTTTTAAACCTCATACTGAAGATGCAAAGTAGGTCAGGCATGAGTGTAACATACTGAATATATATAAGACACACATATAGTCTTTATCCAGATATCAAACATGCATATCATCTGATGCACTTTAGAATTAATGTAAATATTACAATCACTCTAGCAAGCCTGTAAATTACAAACACTTTACCTGCAGGGTTTAATATGTCCAGATCTGGACATTACATGCAGTTTACCTCAAATATGTGCAGAATATGCCATGGCGCACGGGTTTCAATAATCTGGCACCAATCAATTACAAAGTTTAACAGGCGTGCACCACATTTCTGTTGAGTCGGTGTAAAAAATGTCGAATCAGCACCAGAACACCCCTATAGATGCAGGATTTTGTGGTGCGGTGGAGCCATGGCATAAAACTGACGCAGAAACCTCATAAATACACTTTTACATGCAAAGTACAATATAAAACCAGCTCAGCCAGTTTAACAAATGTGGCCCAGTATGTATTGAAAACATTTTACTTTTGGCAATGTCTTTGGCATAAATAAAAAAAATATCAAAACTATATCCATGCATATAATCCTTGGTCCCATTACAGCAAAACATTTTGAAACTCCAATTGTCACTGGGGCAAATAATCTACAATTATAAAATATACAGTTTTGACTTACATACAAATTCAATTTAAGAAAAACCTATGGTAATCTGGGGACTGCCTGTAATTCCTTAGCTTTATATGACTGTGACAGTCATACAGTACATGTTGTATTTGTTTGTAAGACAACATAAAAGATCTCATATGTAGCAAAACCATTAGGATGCCTAAACCTCATACGGCAGTGTAAATTGGTTTTCTAGATGGTTAATCCTGTAAAGTGACAGCAAACAGAGCTGCTACCATGTGGCAACGGCATGAAGGTTAACCCAAGTGTGATGTGGTGAGTGAAACAGTTGTTACCATGTGTGGAGTTTTAAATAGTATGACACCTATGTGTGCTGTCACTAAAGAGAGAATTATGAGAGAAACTTAGGTCACATGCACTTTACCGTATGGGGGAGCGTGATCCGACCGCACAATTTACGGCATGATCACAGCCCCTATAGATGTCTATGGCATCCAGTCATGATGTAGTAAGCACATGGTGTCTCAGCGGATTGCGACTGTGCTGCAAAATATAAAACATGTCCTATAAATTACTGTAATAGGGTGCTGACCGGACTGGAGCACCCGGCTTTATCCATGAGTGTGGATGAGCCATAAGCAATATGCCCTCTGTGTCCTGATTTGAGCTCTCCTGGCCTGGAATAAGACATTGTATAATGGTACAGCCATTTTCACGTGGGAATGGAATAAAAATAATTTTATAAATAAAAGTGCTGCTGTTGAACCAGCCGTCATCCACAATCTTATATACCAAGTCCAAGGTCAATGTGACTGCAGAGAGACCCGTAGCTTGGTACCTGCCATTTTCCATATAACAGGCAGGGGGTGTACCCAGAATTGGTAAATATAGAGAGTGTTAAAGTTGCATGCAGTTAACGACTGTTATAGGCCTGCCTAAATGGGTTTTAAGAACACATATGTAGCTTTGGTGGTTGGGTGTTAATCTGATAGATTGGGGGTAGGGCATTCCACAGAATTGGTGCAGCTCAGGAGAAGTCCTGAAGACATGAGTATAGGTCGAATTATCAAAGAGAACGGGTTGGGCGTTTGACTGTTGTATCAGTCAGACCCTCCTTGCACTCTGGCTGCAGAAATTCACGGATGAATCGACTCATTAAAGCAATAGGCTGTGGAGATCAGGGAGGATTGCTGGCAATTCTGGTTCACATTGCGCATTTCCTGTGCAGAGGGAAGCAGTGTACTCTTCTCTGTGCTGTGATGACAATGATGAATGCAAAATATAAGTAAAATATATGTTCCCTAAAATCCTTAATATATATTATCCAATAATTATAATGACAATGAAGTGGGTAAGTACAGTACATATAACATGGTACCTCCATTAATCATTTATCCATAACTGTTATTCTGCATGCTCTTAATTTTTATATTAAACATAATAGCCTTGGTACATATAATACATGACTCACAAGCCACATTCACATGACCCAGCTAAGGCCCGGTGGGCATATGTTTGTGTAAATTCAGCCTTAATCTGCCCTCTTGCTGAGATGTATATTTTTTCATGTCCTTTTCTTCTTTGACTGTACCACGATGTGATAAGATCAAGGTTAATAAAAGCAATGTATAAACATTTTCTGTAGGTGGTCTTATGGAGGTAAGAGGTTGCTATGTAAAAGGAAAGTCTTCTATATCTCGTATTAAATTTAGTCTAAATGGAATTTCAATAATATTAATGCCTGAACCTTTTTTCAGGTGCATATAAGTGATCACTCTGCTCCCCACTGCTATCCTATCGGTCTAATGTATTCTGGGTGCATTAAAGTACTTCAGGAATCAAAGGAATCTAATTCTACCGTTAGGATTAGTACATTAATAACAATTTCTCTTTAGGTGAATATAAAAATAGCTATTTTCATTGTTAGAGATCAAGAATGGAGCATGTGGTCTAAATTACAGACCAAGTACTTTGAAAGCTGTGAAATATTGCTGTTGGAGCATTGACTTCTTTGTGCAAGATTTTTAATGGTTTCACAATACTATTTATGTATTTGATACCTATCAGTAAACATTTTACTTGTGAAAACAACTTACTGTATATATACTAAAGTATAAGCCGGCCCAAGTATAAGCCGAAGTACATAATTTTTACCAAAAAAAACTGGGAAAACCTATTTACTATTACCTATTTAATATAATCCGAGGGTGGAAAATGCATTGGTCACCGCCCCACAGTATATAGGCAGCAAGCCCCCTGTAGTATATAGCCTGCCAGCCTCCTGTAGTACATAGCTTTTCAGCCCCCAGTAGTATATAGCCTGCCAGCCCCCTGTAGTATATAGCCTGCCAGCCTCCTGTAGTACATATCTTTTCAGCCCCCTGTAGTATATAGCCTGCCAGCCCCCTGTAGTATATAGCCTACTAGCCCCTGTAGTATATAGCCTGCCTGCCCCCCCAGTATATAGCCTGCCAGCCTCTATAGTATATAGCTTGCCAGCCCCCTGGTATATAGCCTGCTTGACCCATAGTATATAGCCAGCCAGCCCCCTACTATATAGCCAGCCAGCCTGTAGTAAAATAAAAAACTGTAGTCACCTTTCTGATTTCCCCCATAGGTGCTCTTCTTGCTCCGGATCCTCTTTGGATCCTTTGGCTCCTTTCGGGTTATCGTGCTCGGCCGGCACACAAGAGGACCTGAAGGACACAAAGAGGCACTGGAGCATCGAAAGCAGGAAGAGGACCTACAGAGCATTGGAAAGGTGAGTACAACGTTAATTTTTTTATAGACTTGAGTATAAGCCGAGTTAGGGTTATATTCAAGTGTATACGGTACCCATTCATGGTCAGGAAAATTGTGGCTATATTAATTGATTACTAACTTTTCAACAACTTTTGAATGAATACAGCTACATTCACATCACGTTTTTTGTATAGGTTCAGCGTATATGTTAGAGGTTGAATGAGATAGATAATATAGAAGCTATATGTAGAGCAAAAGTAGTTATGCAAAAATTTCATAGAGTGGAGTCTCAACACTTTGACTTTGAAACCGCTGCTAAGAAACACAGCATGGAGCAGGTACCCTGTTTCCCTGACACCCTTTTCAAACTACACTTATTAAGCACCATATACAGGAGCCGTTGTCTGCTGGCTCCTGTGACAGTTAGCAGCCAATCACAGCTCATTTTCTATTTTGCCACAGGTCATTAATCTGAGTTTTGAGCTTTAATTGGTTACTATAGGCAATATGTATAAGAGCGCTTACGTGTGAGGAAATATGTGGACTAATATGTGAGGTAATATGTGAGGTAACGTGAAATAATATATGAGGTAAAATGCAAGGTCATATGTGAGATTATTATTCTTAGGTTATATTCACACTAACGTGTGCCCACCTTACAGTGCATAAGTGTCTGTGCCAGGGACGCCATCTGGCCACGGTGATTTATCTATCTTAGTGGTTGTTAGGCAGTGCCGTACCTCTTCCTGGGTTAAACTGTTGACACTCCAAATAGAATTTACATAATTCTTCATTGTGTCTTCCACCAGGGGATTTTACTGGGTAAAGACAGTCGAGAAGGTGACATTCAGTATATTGGCCCTTTCCTCTTCCACCATGACCCCCATGTTATTCCTAAGAGGGCCCACACTCTCTGTTTTTAGTTTATCATTTATATACTTGAAAAATAATTTGGGATTATTTTTGCTCTCCCTGGCAATATTTCTCTCAGTCTCTATTTTTGCGGCCTTTATCTGCTTTTTACAGGATTTATTTTTCTCTCCATAATCCTGGAATGCTTCATAGCTACCTTCACGTTTTAGCACCTTAAAAGCCTTATCTTTCTCGCTTATTGCTTTCCTTCAAGACTAGTTAGCCACATTGGCTTTTTATTGTTCCTCTTATGCTTTTTCGGATATGGTATGTGTTTCTCACAGGACTTTTATAGAATAAGTGAGAAATTAAGGCCCATTTCATATCTCTGTTAGGTATTTAGTTATTTGCATCATTTATTGTTATCCAAAACCAGCACTAGTCAATGACGCAGGACAACTACAATTCTTTGCCAAGGAAAAGTATAATGGAAAGACTTGATTTGTGTGATCGACCACACCTGATTTTGGCTCACAATAAATGATACAAATAACTGATACAAATAACTAAGACGGCGTTCACACACAGCAGCTGTATTCAGCGTCGGACTGGCCCACCGGATTACCGGAGAAACCTCCGGTGCGCCCCGGGTCGCCTCATTTATATTTGGAAGAGATAGGACTAAGGCTGCCTACGCCTAATTTCACAATGATCGGGCGCTGATGGACACTGTCTCCGCCAGCGCCCTATCTTGGCCGGGACACTTGATAGCAGGGCCGGCACAGTTGCGCTGTGCACTTCATCTGCGAGTCCGCGCTCTGATCCCGGCACAATGATGTCATCTGTGCGAGCCACCGCAGCCGGCAGCAGTGCGGGGACTCGCAGAGGAAGTGCACGGTGCCTGACTGGGAAGGAGCAGCGCTGCATGACATGCCGCGTCTGAAACCTGGAATAGATCATCATGGCCATCAGCAGCCACTTGAGGAGGTGAGGGGATGGGTGGGCTTGTGAAGTCAGCTCTCAGGGGGAGGGGTCCCTGTGATTTCATATTTGGGGGGAGAGGGGCCCCTGTGAGTTCATCTTTTGGGGGAGAGGGGCCCCTGTCATTTCAGGTCTGGGGGGAGCTCTAGAGGGGGGGGGCTGCTGTAATGGAAGTTGTGGGGGGGGGCTGTAATGGTTACTATGGGGGGAGGGTGAGGTACCTGTGGGAGGTAGGGAACCATGTGACTTGTTTTTTCATTTCCATTTTTCACTCCCCACTATCAAAAATCTATAACTTTTTTATTTTTACATATACAGAGATCTGTAATGGCTTGTTTTCTGTGTAACAAATTGCACTTCATAGTGACGGTATTTAATATTCCATGTCATTTACTGGGAAGCGGAAAAAAAAATCCAAATGCAGTGAAATGGTGAAAAAACACATTGGCGACATTTTCTTGAGGGTTTTTTTACGGCTTTCACTGTGTGCACCAAATGACATGTCTGTCAATATGGGCAGCCCAGCACTTAAAAAATAATAAACTTATATACTCACTCTCCGGAGGCCCCGATGTGCAGCACTGCTCCCCCGATGTCCGCGCGGGTCCTCTTCTGGCTTCCCGGCTCCTCTTCTTTCTTCTGTAACCTCCTGCAGGACACCGCCATGTCTTTCTCCCGGGCTGCGCCTAATATGGCATCAGCAGTGGCCGCGTCATACTACGCACCTGCTGGGAAGAACATGGCCGTGCCCTGCAGGATGGTACCAAAGACAGAAGACGGGCGCGGAAGACAGAAAACGAGCTGCGAGGACATCGGAGAAGCAGCGCTGCACATCAGGGCCACCGAAGAGTGAGTATATAAGGTTATTATTTTTTTTAATGCTGGGCTGGGCTGTATACTACACGGGGCAGGCTGTATACTACTGGGGGCAGGCTGTATACTACTGGGGGAAGGCTGGGGTGACTGTTTACTACTGGGGGCAGGCTGTATAGTATTGGGGGCAGGCTGTATAATACTGGAGGCAGGCTGTATACTAATGGGGGCAGGCTGTATACTAATGGGGGCAGGCTGGGATGGCTGTATACTACTGGGGGCAGGCTGTATACTACTGGGGGCAGGCTGTATACTACTGGGGGCAGGCTGGGCAGGCTGTATACTACTGGCACAAGCTGGGCTGGCTGTATACTACTGGGGGCAAGCTGTATAGTATAGGGGGCTGGCTGGCTATATACTGGGGGGGTCTGTGACCAATGCATTTCCCACCCTCGGCTTATACTTGAGTCAATAGGTTTTCCCCGTTTTTGGTGGTAAAATTAGGGGTCACGGCTTATACTCGGGTCGGCTGATACTCGAGTATATACAGTATTTATATTTTTATATTTATATATTTATATGACTTTTAGGGAATGGGGGGGTGATTTTTTAGGGTTTTTTAAATATAATTTCTTTTTTACTTTTTTTTTACTATTTTTTTGACCCCCTAGGGTATTTTAACCCTAGGTTGTCTGATTGATCCTACCAAATACTGCCATACTACAGTATGGCAGTATATAGGGCTTTTCCTCCTCATTCATCACAATGGGGGTCATTTACTAAGGGCCTGATTCGCGTTTTCCCGACGTGTTACCCGAATATTTCCGATTTGCGCCGATTTTCCCTGTATTGCCCCGGGTTTTGGCGCACGCGATCGGATTGTGGCACATCGGCGCTGGCATGCGCGCAACGGAAATCCGTGGGCGTGGCCGAACTAAAACCGGATGGATTCGGAAAAACCGCCGCATTTTAAAAAAAAATAGTGTCGCGGGACTCGTGCTTACCTTCACTTGGTCCGGCTTGATGAAGATCAGTACATTCCGGAGAACTTCAGTGCAGCAGCGCCGGAGGAAATACCTTAGTGAATCCCGGCCGGACCCGAATCCACCACAGAGAACGCGCCGCTGGATTGCGAATAGACCGGGTAAGTAAATCTGCCTGTGAACCCTCTCCATGCACATGCAGCAGACGTTAAACAGTTAATGGCATGTTTTAATTTAGGGGAGGGTGTGTTCAGGGTGATGAGCTGTGTTGATGCTACTAATGCACACAGATGCGTTTTTTTGCACATGCAAATATAGCATGTTTTACCATTTATTAACACATAGGGGCACATTTACTTACCCGTCCCGTTGACGCCGCCGATCCGGAATGTCCGACGAGGATTCGGAGCTTCCGCGATTCACTAAGATCGTGCGTCCAATTTCCTGCATGTGTCACTTCCCTCGCTGAGGTCCGCTGGAGTTCACCTTCTTCTACCCGGTGCATGTGAGTGCAATTCAGCGCAAAACGGAAAAAAAAACCCTAAACCCCATAAAAAATGCGTCCGACGGACCCTTAGTAATTGTGCCCCATAGTCTTGCATTCTTTATTTATAATGGGTGGGCCCCAAATGTCATTTTCTCTGGTGGGCCCCAGATACTCCAATCCGACCCTGCCTGTATTGCATTTTGAAAGTAAACACAAAGGTTGTGAGGAAGGGGTTTGCCAAATCTCGGATGTGTTTCTACTGAAACACTTGGAATCAGCTTGGAAATGCTTGGAAGTAGCTACTTTTTATCCATTGCCATGTAAAGGCTTTTTGTGCCTGGGGGTACATTGGTGCTTGTATATAGGTTATAAGAGCTCAGCTGATGACAGCTCTCCTTACACCGACTCTAAACAATCCAAGTGGCTGATTTTGAAGAGTCACAGATGGATATGTTCAAACAAGAGGGTTTGTGCTTCTATTTCTCATCAAGAGTCAAAAATTAATTTGTTTAATGCTTGGGGAACTGGTTTCAAGTTATACGACCATGGCTATTACATCAGATTGGCGACTGAATAATTTATCTGTTCCTGTCACAATGAATAGTTGATATTGAGTCCGAAAGTAAAAGGTTACACCTAATAAAGGTGTGCAGTCCTTCTCAAATGCAACAAATAGGTTGGGTGACAATCAAGGCTTTAACACTAAGTTTTGATTCCTAGGCATATATTGGAGACAGCTGAGTTTTAAAAAAGTTTAAAGTGATACTGTCACCAACTTTCACTACACTTAACTAGAAACCCCTCATTAATGGTATTTTGTGTGAAATCTCTCCTGTTTACCTATAAAAAATGTCCTCTAAATTTGTATGCAAATTAGCAAGAAAAGCACTTTTTGAGGCTGAAGAGAGAGCATCATTCATATATCTTCATATATCCTGGGCACTTTATCATGTCTTTGGATCCCTGAGCTGCAAAACCAGAGATAATTGAAGTTAAAGACAAAGTTGGAAATGCAAGCTGCAGATAAAGATCCAATTCTTCCCAATTTCTCTTCTTGCCTGTATCCATGGTTCTCTCAATAACAGAGCTGCAACATTGATGTTATCTGAAACACACCATTAATATAACATCAAAAGCATGGTTCAACATACAATGGAACCCAAGATAGTGGCGTCTAAAGTGATGCCGCCCCTCCCCCTTCAACATCTACAAGTAACTCGTCTCGGGCAAAAAGTTAAAGGGGTATTCCCATTTCAGCAAATTAATGTTATTGTTTGCATTATAAAACTTATACAGTTTTCCAATATACTTTATGTTTTAATTCCTCGCTGTTTTCTAGATCTCTGCTTGCTATCATTCTATAGAAAGCTTCTATGTTTACTACCAGTGGACAGAAATCTGACCTTGGTCACACAGGTGCATGGCTCGTTAGTATCATACAGAGTAGAGATGAGCGAACATGCTCGTCCGAGCTTGATGCTCGGTCGAGCATTAGGGTACTCGAAACTGCTCGTTGCTCGGACGAATACTTTGCCCGCTCGAGAAAATGGCAGCTCCCGCCGTTTTGCTTTTTGGCGGCCAGAAACAGAGCCAATCACAAGCCAGGAGACTCTGCACTCCACCCAGCATGACGTGGTACCCTTACACGTCGATAGCAGTGGTTGGCTGGCCAGATCAGGTGACCCTGGGATAGACTAGCCGCTGGCCGCGCTGCTCGGATCATTCTGTCTCTGGATGCCGCTAGGGAGAGAGCTGCTGCTGGTCAGGGAAAGCGTTAGGGTGTTCTATTAGCTTACTGTTAGGCAGGAGTGATTCTCAAAGAACCCAACAGCCCTTCTTAGGGCTACAATAACGTTCTACTTTTTTTATTTTAATTTGCATCTTTTACCATTTTGTGAGGAATTAGCAGGGGGACTTGCTACCGTTGTGTTTAGCTCTTAGTGGCACACATATCCATAGCAAAGACCGAAGTGGGAAAATTCAGTAGGGGTTGGATTTCTATTAGGCAATAACTCAGTGTCATCTCATCTGGCATAGTAGTGTGCTTCCTTTGATACTTGGCTAGAAAATAGCCATAGGAGAATACAAATAGCTTCTTGAAGCCTACAGTAGCGTTCTATATATTTGATTTCTGGTTGATCTGCTGGTGGCTGTAGTTTCTGCAGTGCATGTACTTGCCAATTCTGAGCAATTTGTAGTGAGACTTGCGACCGCTGTGTTCTGCGCTTAGTGGCGCACATATCCATAGCAAAGGCTGAAGTGGGAAAATTCAGTAGGGGTTGGATTTCTATTAGGCAATAACTCAGTGTCATCTCATCTGGCATAGTAGTGTGCTTCCTTTGATACTTGGCTAGAAAATAGCCATAGGAGAATACAAATAGCTTCTTGAAGCCTACAGTAGCGTTCTATATATTTGATTTCTGGTTGATCTGCTGGTGGCTGTAGTTTCTGCAGTGCATGTACTTGCCAATTCTGAGCAATTTGTAGTGAGACTTGCGACCGCTGTGTTCTGCGCTTAGTGGCGCACATATCCATAGCAAAGGCTGAAGTGGCAAAATTCAGTAGGGGTTGGATTTCTATTAGGCAATAACTCAGTGTCATCTCATCTGGCATAGTAGTGTGCTTCCTTTGATACTTGGCTAGAAAATAGCCATAGGAGAATACAAATAGCTTCTTGAAGCCTACAGTAGCGTTCTATATATTTGATTTCTGGTTGATCTGCTGGTGGCTGTAGTTTCTGCAGTGCATGTACTTGCCAATTCTGAGCAATTTGTAGTGAGACTTGCGACCGCTGTGTTCTGCGCTTAGTGGCGCACATATCCATAGCAAAGGCTGAAGTGGGAAAATTCAGTAGGGGTTGGATTTCTATTAGGCAATAACTCAGTGTCATCTCATCTGGCATAGTAGTGTGCTTCCTTTGATACTTGGCTAGAAAATAGCCATAGGAGAATACAAATAGCTTCTTGAAGCCTACAGTAGCGTTCTATATATTTGATTTCTGGTTGATCTGCTGGTGGCTGTAGTTTCTGCAGTGCATGTACTTGCCAATTCTGAGCAATTTGTAGTGAGACTTGCGACCGCTGTGTTCTGCGCTTAGTGGCGCACATATCCATAGCAAAGGCTGAAGTGGGAAAATTCAGTAGGGGTTGGATTTCTATTAGGCAATAACTCAGTGTCATCTCATCTGGCATAGTAGTGTGCTTCCTTTGATACTTGGCTAGAAAATAGCCATAGGAGAATACAAATAGCTTCTTGAAGCCTACAGTAGCGTTCTATATATTTGATTTCTGGTTGATCTGCTGGTGGCTGTAGTTTCTGCAGTGCATGTACTTGCCAATTCTGAGCAATTTGTAGTGAGACTTGCGACCGCTGTGTTCTGCGCTTAGTGGCGCACATATCCATAGCAAAGGCTGAAGTGGCAAAATTCAGTAGGGGTTGGATTTCTATTAGGCAATAACTCAGTGTCATCTCATCTGGCATAGTAGTGTGCTTCCTTTGATACTTGGCTAGAAAATAGCCATAGGAGAATACAAATAGCTTCTTGAAGCCTACAGTAGCGTTCTATATATTTGATTTCTGGTTGATCTGCTGGTGGCTGTAGTTTCTGCAGTGCATGTACTTGCCAATTCTGAGCAATTTGTAGTGAGACTTGCGACCGCTGTGTTCTGCGCTTAGTGGCGCACATATCCATAGCAAAGGCTGAAGTGGCAAAATTCAGTAGGGGTTGGATTTCTATTAGGCAATAACTCAGTGTCATCTCATCTGGCATAGTAGTGTGCTTCCTTTGATACTTGGCTAGAAAATAGCCATAGCAATAGGATAGGATTGTTTGGTTCTAAAAACTCAAAAAAAAACAAAAAACACAAAAAAAAACAAAAAACACAAAAAAAACACACAAAAAAAAAAAAAAAAAGTAAAAAAAAAAAAAAAGGTATAACTCTCATTTTAAAAATGTTTAACCCCAGGGCTAGGGGTAGAGGACGAGGGCGGGGACGTGGGCGTCCAACTACTGCAGGGGTCAGAGGCCGTGGTCCTGGGCGGGGTGAGACACCACCTGCTGATGAGGGAGCAGGGGAACGCCGCAGAGCTACACTCCCTAGGTTCATGTCTGAAGTTACTGGGACTCGTGGTAGAGCACTGTTGAGGCCAGAACAGTGCGAACAGGTGATGTCGTGGATTGCTGACAATGCTTCGAGCAATTTGTCCACCACCAGTCAGTCTTCCACGCAGTCCACCCATGTCACCGAAATCCCCACTCCTCCAGCTCCTGCACCTCAGCCTCCTCCCCCCCAGTCTGCCCCCTCCCAGGAAAATTTGCCATTTGAACCGGCATACTCTGAGGAACTGTTTTCTGGACCCTTCCCACAGTCACAAACCACTTGTCCGGTTGCTGCTGAGCAATTTTCCGATGCCCAGGTTTTCCACCAGTCACAGTCTGTGGGTGATGATGACCTTCTTGACGTAGTGGAAGTGTGTAAAGAGGTGTCCGACGATGAGGAGACACGGTTGTCAGACAGTGGGGAAGTTGTTGTCAGGGCAGGAAGTCCGAGGGGGGAGCAGACTGAGGGATCGGAGGATGATGAGGTGACAGACCCAAGCTGGGTTGAGAGGCCGGGTGAACACAGTGCTTCTGAGACGGAGGAGAGTCCTCGACCTGAACAGGTTGGAAGAGGCAGTGGTGGGGCCAGACGGAGAGGCAGGGCCAGAGCTGGTGCATCAGCGCCACTGTCAACTAGTGAAGCTCCCGTGGTGAGGGCTCTTGCGGCGAGGGCTAGATCTTCAGAAGTGTGGAGGTTCTTTAAGGAAACACCGGATGACCGACGGACTGTGGTGTGCAACATTTGCCAAACCAGGCTCAGCAGGGGTTCCACCACTACTAGCTTAACTACCACCAGTATGCGCAGGCATATGAATGCTAAGCACCCCACTCAGTGGCAACAAGCCCGTTCACCTCCGGCCGTGCACACCACTGCTCCTTCCCCTGTGTCAGCTGCTAGTCAGCCCCCTGCCCAGGACCCTGGCCCAAAAACCCCATCGTCGCCTCCACGATCCTCCACAGCATCCACCAGCGTTCAGCTCTCCATACCCCAGACGCTGGAGCGGAAACGCAAATATAGTGCAACCCACCCGCACGCCCAAGCCCTTAATGTGCACATCTCCAGATTGCTTAGCCTGGAGATGCTGCCCTATAGGCTAGTAGAGACCGAGGCCTTTCGCAACCTCATGGCGGCGGCCGCCCCTCGGTATTCGGTCCCCAGCCGCCACTACTTTTCCCGATGTGCCGTCCCAGCCCTGCACCAGCACGTGTCAGACAACATCATCCGTGCCCTGACCAACGCCGTTTCTGACAAGGTCCACCTGACCACGGACACGTGGACGAGTGCTGCCGGGCAGGGCCACTATATATCGCTGACGGCACATTGGGTTAACTTGGTGGAGGCTGGGACCGAGACTGACCCTGGGGCTGCTCATATACTGCCGACGCCGAGGATTGCGGGGCCTACCTCGGTCCAGGTGTTTCAGGCCTACTATGCCTCCTCCTCCTCCCACCCCTCCTCCACCTCCTCCTCCGAACTACCATCCGTGGGCACGGCGCCATCAGTCGGTAGCTCTAGGCACAGCAGCAGTGCCGTCGCTAAGCGACAGCAGGCGGTGCTCAAACTGCTGAGCCTAGGCGACAAAAGGCACACCGCCCAAGAGCTATTACAGGGCATCACGGCGCAGACTGATCTGTGGCTGGCACCGCTGAACCTCAAGCCGGGAATGGTTGTGTGTGACAACGGCCGTAACCTGGTGGCGGCTCTGCAACTCGGCAGACTGACACATGTGCCATGCCTGGCCCATGTGTTAAATCTGATAGTGCAGCGTTTCCTCAAGACATACCCCAATCTGTCTGATTTGCTCACGAAGGTGCGCCGCATCTGTGCGCATTTCAGGAAGTCCAGCCCAGATGCTGCCACTCTCAGGGCAGCGCAGCGCCGCCTCCAACTGCCCGCTCACCGACTGTTGTGCGACGTGCCCACGAGGTGGAATTCAACACTGACCATGTTATCCAGAGTTTACCAGCAGCGCAGAGCGATTGTAGACTGCCAGATGTCAACTTCCACCAGAACTGGTAGTCAGGTCAGTCAGCTTCCTCAAGTCTACAATGAGGAGTGGACGTGGATGTCTGATATCTGTCAGGTGCTGAGTAACTTTGAGGAGTCAACACAGATGGTCAGTGGCGATGCCGCCATCATCAGCCTCACCATCCCGCTGCTTGGCCTGTTGAAAAACTCTCTGGTCAGCATGAAGTCGGAAGCTTTGCGCTCGTCACAAGAGACGGGGGAAGAATATTCCCTTGTTGATAGCCAAAGCACCCTGAGGTCTGTTTCTCAGCGCATATCGGAGGAGGTGGAGGTGGAGGAGGATGAGGAGGAAGAGGAGGAGAATGTTGGCGAGACACAAGAGGGGACCATTGTTGAGTCCTTCACTGTTCAGCGTGTATGGGCAGAAGAAGAGGAGTTGGAGGAGTTGGAGGAGGAGGAAATGGACAGTCAGGCCAGTGAGGGGAGTGAATTCTTACGCGTTGGTACTCTGGCGCATATGGCAGATTTCATGCTAGGCTGCCTATCCCGTGACCCTCGCGTTCAAAGAATTTATTCCAGCACCGATTACTGGGTGTTCACTCTCCTGGACCCACGGTACAAGCAAAATCTTGCCACTCTCATCCCTGCAGAGGAAAGGAGTGTGAGAATGCATGAATACCAGCAGGCCCTGGTGCACAAGCTGAAACAGTATTTCCCTTCTGACAGCGCTAGCGGCAGAGTGCGTAGTTCTGCGGGACAAGTAGCGAGGGAGAGTAGGCGAGCAGGCAGCTTGTCCAGCACTGGCAAGGGTACGCTTTACAAGGCTTTTGCCAGCTTTATGTCACCCCAGCAAGACACTGTCACCTGTCCCCAGTCTCGGCAGAGTAGGGCTGATCTTTACAGAAAGATGGTGAGGGAGTACGTAGCTGACCATACCATCGTCCTAAATGATCACACAGCTCCCTACAACTACTGGGTTTCAAAGCTGGACATGTGGCACGAACTGGCGCTGTACGCCTTGGAGGTTCTTGCCTGCCCTGCCGCTAGCGTCTTGTCCGAGCGGGTTTTCAGTGCAGCTGGTGGCATCATCACCGATAAGCGTACACGCCTGTCGACTGACAGCGCTGACAGGCTGACGCTTATTAAAATGAATAAAGGCTGGATTTCTCAGAATTTCCAATCTCCACCAGGTGAAGGAAGCTCAACCTGAATAATTGATCCACTCCTCCTCCTCCTCCTCATTTTCCTCCTTCTCCTCCTCTTTGTACAGTAAAGCAGAGGAAAATGGCTATTTTTTGACAGGGCCCACTGGCTCTTGCTATACTTCATGCATTTAATTTTTCTGGAGGGCCACCTACCCGGTCCTCTGTTTGAAACAATTTTTGTGAGTGCCACATACAGGCACTCAATCTATTCCATTTTTCTGGAGGGCCACCTACCCGGTCCTCTGGTTTGAACAATTTTTGGGACTGCCACATACAGGCACTCAATCTATTCCATTTTACTGGAGGGCCACCTACCTGCTCCTCTGGTTTGAAGAATTTTTGGGACTGCCACATACAGGCACTCAATCTATTCCATTTTACTGGAGGGCCACCTACCTGCTCCTCTGGTTTGAAACATTTTTGGGACTGCCACATACAGGCACTCAATCTATCCCATTTTACTGGAGGGCCACCTACCTGCTCCTCTGGTTTGAACAATTTTTGGGACTGCCACATACAGGCACTCAATCTATTCCATTTTACTGGAGGGCCACCTACCTGCTCCTCTGGTTTGAAACATTTTTGGGACTGCCACATACAGGCACTCAATCTATCCCATTTTACTGGAGGGCCACCTACCTGCTCCTCTGGTTTGAACAATTTTTGGGACTGCCACATACAGGCACTCAATCTATTCCATTTTACTGGAGGGCCACCTACCTGCTCCTCTGGTTTGAAACATTTTTGGGACTGCCACATACAGGCACTCAATCTATCCCATTTTACTGGAGGGCCACCTACCTGCTCCTCTGGTTTGAAACATTTTTGGGACTGCCACATACAGGCACTCAATCTATCCCATTTTACTGGAGGGCCACCTACCTGCTCCTCTGGTTTGAAACATTTTTGGGACTGCCACATACAGGCACTCAATCTATTCCATTTTACTGCAGGGCCACCTACCTGCTCCTCTGGTTTGAACAATTTTTGGGACTGCCACATACAGGCACTCAATCTATTCCATTTTACTGGAGGGCCACCTACCTGCTCCTCTGGTTTGAACAATTTTTGGGACTGCCACATACAGGCACTCAATCTATCCCATTTTACTGGAGGGCCACCTACCTGCTCCTCTGGTTTGAAAAATGTTTGGGACTGCCACATACAGGCACTATCCAAATTAAATTGTCTCCATAGCAGCCTCCACACGTTGTCTCCATTCCTACCTCCAAAAGTCGTCCATATAGCTGCCTCCATACATCGTCCCTTTATCAAACGAGGTGTGTCAGGCAGAAATTTGGGTTGTTTTCATGGATTCCACATCAAAGTTGTTAACTTTGTCGCCACCCTGCTGTGTAATCCACAAAATATACTTGCAAACTTTTACCATTTAGGGATATTATTTCAGCGCTTCTTGCGCATCTGTTTACATTCCCCTCACCCGCCATATCCTAAACTTATAAGAACGCTACTACACTTGATCTTATACAAAAGTGCTGTTTGGGGAGTAGCCTAGAGACAGGGGCTTGGATTTGCGAAAGCTCGCCTGGCAGCGGAGCGCCAGCTCCATGCGCATCATGCGCTTCTTGCGCATCTGTTTACATTCCCCTCACCCGGCATATCCTAAACTTATAAGAACGCTACTACACTTGATCTTATACAAAAGGTTCTTAGAAGTGCTGTTTGGGGAGTAGCCTAGAGACAGGGGCTTGGATTGGCGAAAGCTCGCCTGGCAGCGGAGCGCCAGCTCCATGCCAAGATCCAACTAACATAGTTTTAACTGCAGCACCTTTAATCTACTACTAGTTCACTGCCTCCATACATGGTCCCCTTATCAAACGAGCTGTGTCAGGCAGAATTTTGGGTTGTTTTCATGGCTTCCATGTTAACTTTGTCGCCACCCTGCTGTGTAATCCACAAAATATACTGGCAAACTTTTATCATGTACCGATATTATTTGAGCACTTCTTGCTCACCTCCTTTGGTTCCTCTCTGCCACCCATTGGTTTGAAGCCTGAGTCCATTTAGGGTATGTCGCCATGACACTCTCTAGCCTGCTGCCGCTGCCTCTGCATGCCGTCCCCTATAGTGTCAGGGTCAATTATTGCATGTTTTAGATGCTATCTAGCTTCATTCTGTCACTCTGTCATGGCCATGCTGTTGCCCATAATTTTGGCATAATGGTGCGTTTAAGCAGCCTCAGAGGCATCCATGCATGCTGCCCCTGCTGTTTCCTGTCCATTTCCGTGGTGTTTCCATCCTTTTCTGAGGTTCCCAGGTGTTTGGCCAAGCTTCCCTGTGCAGAGCCTTGGTCCCCTTGAAAAATGCTCGAGTCTCCCATTGACTTCAATGGGGTTCGTTATTCGAGACGAGCACTCGAGCATCGGGAAAAGTTCGTCTCGAATAACGAGTACCCGAGCATTTTAGTGTTCGCTCATCTCTAATACAGAGTAATCAGAGCTGTGTGTTATAATGGGCCGTGCACCTGTGTGACCATGGTCAGATTTCTGTCCACTGGTAGTAAACACAGAAGCTTTCTATAGAATGACAGCAAGCAGAGATCTAGAAAACCGTGAGGAATTGATACAGAAGTTATATAGGAAACTTGTATAACTTTTTATAATACAAACAATAACATTAATTTGATGAAATGGGATTACCACTTTAAACTTTCTCTGTTCCTTTGCATATGACTTTTTGAGGTGATTTTTGTATAGGTAAACGGATGAGATTTCCAAAGGAGAGAATTCTATAAAGCTTTTTTCCACAGCCTATCTAAGGTACTGCTTGTTTATTGTTTTCCCTTTAAGCTGATAACTTTTACTATCCAGTTATTGAACACTAAGCCTTTAGTCTACTAGCATACCTGTGAGGAAGGGCGCTCCCTGCTGTACCATAATATTTCATTATCTTCACATCCTAAAACTCGGGATATACAGTAATGGAATGTGGTAGTCAGCTGGAGATTGGTGAATGGTAGGGGGCTGGTACAAAAGGTCCAGTGCCAGGGTGCCTGGTGCTAGGAATTACACAGTTTCCAACATAGATGTAAGCTATAGTTTGAAATGAAAAATCACTTTATTTATAGTATTCCAAGATCAGAAAATCAATACCAGGCAACTAAATGTGGAAATCGCAGCAGTATGATGTGGGTTGTTAACTATGAATAAGATAATGATTCTGAAACCTTCACTAAAATAGGACAAAACAGACAATTTAAGTGAAATATATAGAAGGCATACTACAGGATCTATGCATCCCTGTTCTGAAGTGTGTTCTAATCATGCAGATCTGACCTTCCATTCTCCTCTGTGCAGGGAGGGTGTAAATGAGGAAAACATGAGCAGGAACATGCTGCCCATCTGTCTGTTCTAGTACAGTCCCTACACGCAACAAAAATAAGAGTGCAGTCTGATCTACATATTACAATTGTATATCTACAGTAATAAAAACATTAATAACCAAATGAAAAACATTTAAAAAAAGAAAAACTGTGTATTGATTGTTGTTCTATAATTTTGGAACCTGAATGGTCTATTTACCCTGAACTAATCGCTTGATTAAAGTTAATCTGGTCACCCAATGATTACATGCAATATCTCTGTGCTGTTTGGTTTCCTTCATAGGTGTTTTCCTAAATCTCGACACTTATGCAATGTGTCAACCAGGATAAGAGAAACTTCTGCCTATGGCTTCTTAGATGCTGTCTTACCACAGCTCAAAGTACATAGCATAACCAAGGTACTAAAAGTCTTTTATTATTTATATTTAAAAAAACAAACAATTAAAACACTTGAACTGTATTTTTCTCTTGCGGTCCAGCAGGGAGCAGGACCTTATCCTTCTAGCAGGTGTAGGTGCTCTTAGAGGTGACTGACTGTATTATCTCAGTACTCTTCTCACCACTACCCTCCGGAAAGCACTTGACAAAGCCTTCCCGAACCTGCACCAGTCCCTTCCAGGGAATTGTGGTGTCTCAACTTTGCTTACAAACCCTGCGTTAGGCTGGAGGATGCAGGTGGTTCAAGGTCACCTGCCACATGCTTAAAGGGACTTTCACCATATTTTACATCATTAAACTGCAATATCCTTTCAGGTAGAGTATCAAAAATCATTTATAGGTTTCCCTCTTTATGTGAAATCTCATACCTATAAAATAATTACTTTCAAAGTGATATGAATATGTGTAGAGAAAAGCCATATTTGTTGGATTTGAGTCATTTATAAAGGCTGCCGGGTGGTGTCACTTCAGATGCCAATGGCTCACATTAATTAAAGCGTTTGTGCCGGTTTTCACCTGACTTTGCACTGGCCAATGTCTTTAGTTCTATATTATGTAGCAACATGCTTTTGGTATTATATTGGTTCTATGAACTACAAAAATGTAGATACAGGAAATTAAAAATATTGTTGGAATTGCATGCAGCAATGAAGATCTAGTTCCCAATTATTTCTCTAACACCCGATATCTCCCGCCTGGTAGCTCACAGAACCACAAGTCTGAAACAAGATATTCTACTCTTTAATAAAGCTTGTTTCTTTGTACTAAAGCCAAGATATGATCATCTGAAGTGACACTTTCCCCCCAGTCTCTTATTAAAATTAGTTAACCCTTTCCTGTCCATTTTCACAAAAATTTGAAAGTGAATTTTCATAGGTAAACAGGCAAGATTTCATCTAAAAGAGAAAATGCTAGAAAGTAGTGTCAAGGACAGACCAACCCTCAACTATAAAGAGAAGTTTGTCTTTGCCATATATTGTCTTGCTCTGTGGTCCCTACATACACTCTTCTATTTGGTAAGTATATATATCCTATCCATTGGCAGGAGTGGATACCCCTTTTATTGACTAGTTACTAGAAAACAGCTACCAAGCTTTGGGTGTACTATGTAGGTAATGTTCATTAAAACACAAACTCAGATTTCTCATAATATTGGACAACAGAATAAAGTTTGTATGCCTGGGTTAGAACAGTTTTTTGTGTCCAACCCTGAAAAACAGTAAAGACCTGTGACAACAGTACACAATGATGCGGCCTGCTGCACCACAAGCATTGTGGGTGTATAAAAAGATACCATTATAAAAAATATGCTCTGGTTATGCTACCTCTCTGTTTCCTGATCTGTTGCATCAGTTTTTCCAGTTACACACTGAATTAGGTTTATACCATGTTTAATCACACAAATGTTGCTTTTGCTTGAGCTGTCTGGGTTGCAGGCATGGAAGATGATAACAATATGAAGATGACTGCTGACGTACTGTAACATGATTAGCAAGAAACAGAACAGAAGAATGGTTGAAATGCAATAAAAGACTGAAATAAAGTAATAGACTTGGTCATTCAAAATCATCTGCTGACATAAAGATTAATGTTTTTATGTTCCAAGTAGCAACATAGGAAAATGGGTTTATAAATTTTACTGATTGGGAACCTAAAATAACACATTAATATATAACTATTACAATAGTCCAACTTCCATTGTTGTCACTTACCTTGACAATGTTTTTGTGTATTTGCCAGTTATTGAAAGCAAATAGTATGGCCAGAAAATATGGCAAAGGACATCAAGTCCTAAGTTGTAGAGAGATGCTTAGTATCACAGTATATGTATCATGTGCATTATAATATCATTTAAAAAAATGTAATAAGCACAATGTAAAATAATTCAGGCAATCTTTTATTTTATGTAGAACAGATTAATGACATTTCTCTTGCGCCCCACTTCAACATTGCACATATTTTTCCTGATTCATACATTCACCATCATACACGTTTATGTCAAACAACAGAACAAAATATAGACATATTCAAAGTCCTTTAAGTGAAAAAATACACCTATGCTAAATGGAGGAAAATACGATTTATAGGACATACTATAATGAAGGGGTTCACTATATTTTAATTACTTTATGTCTTAATAATAGGACACCATGATGACCCTACATCATTAAGTAAGCTTTATGGCTATTACATTGCTGCTAGCACAGTAGTATATCATTAAAACTGAGTAAAGCTATTTAATAGTGGATAGATACATATACCCAAGGCAGATACTAACCTTCTACCAAACACTAAACTCTACCTAAGCTGCTATACTGCTATTAAATGTAGACCACCTATGTAAATAATTATATCCCAGTTTTCTGAACTAAATGAAATTTTGAGATTTACAAGCATGTTACCTGCTTGTGTATATTTGGTTAATCTGTAATTACTAGTGCAAAAATATCTGTGCACAATAAATAATGTCACAACAACAAATGTATTCCTGTAAACAATATTATGTAATAAAGTCGACATCAAATGCAATTTCATTTGTCACGGTCTAAATATCAGCTTTGCCCGCTTAAGGGATATTCCTGTCTATTTGAGAATATTAACCTCTTGTAAGTGAACATCTGCAGTAGTAATCATAGACACAGGAGCAAAAGTCCTATTTGGATGATTTTCTGTCTGGGCTAACATTTAGCTCAAGATAATCACTTTGCATAGCAAAGGCTTTTTCTATTAAAACCATTAATAGCGAAAATAGAAAAAGTAAAAATAATTAAAAAATAATCATTTGGAAAGGAATTACATAAATAAAAGCATAAATGCTTTCACTCTGTCAGTATATAACAGCAAATAGATCATCATTGTCATTAAAGTTTAGACTTACTACATGAGCAAAGTAGGATTTATTTGGAAAATGGAGGTAAAGGCCTTATATTTTCTATAACTAAGTAAGCAACCACAGGAACCCCCTATAAAAAAGACTGGATACCTTGCTATATTAATCCCCATACCTGTGTTGCTGCAATCTGTTATGATAATACAATCTATGACTGCAACTAGTAGATAGGACCAAGTAACATATCCAACTGCAATTTTTGTTAATGCAATTGTTGTAAACTTATATCAAATCCCAGAGCTAAAGAATACAAACTGGTCTTCCTAAAACGGAAGAGTCCTTGGTAAACATGGACAGTTAGGTATACAGATGGTCATTTCATAGGTAATTCCTGACTTAACATATGATTCCGGTATGTGCTTGTAACTAGTAAAGTATTGAACTGTACATTCATTTCCCTTATTGGATATCAGATTTACAAAGGCATCTGTTTACGTACGCTGTAAGTTTGTTAAGAGTCACTGTTGCTTTTATTAGGTCAAAATATGTAGATTGTAAGTAGGAAAAGAGATTTAGGTAAATTGTTAGACAGGTGCTATGAAAGGAGCATCTGAGAAGACAGAGTTGACGGAATCTGAGTCAGACTTTGATCTGCTATTCTTTAAGATGCTGTCTGCTGTAAGATTCTCATTGGGAAGCAGTCGGACTTTCCCATTTTGGCCTTGCTCTGATCCCTTGATTGGTTCCAGGAACACAACCCGTTTTCCTGTGCTGGATTTCCGTTCCACCTGGGGCTCATGTGATGGTGTGGCACTTAAGATGGAGGAGTGAGCGCTATTTTGGTTCTGTTTTCTTTTATTTTTCTTAGATTTACACCAGCATCTACAGGGGGTGAGATAAAGGTAAAGAAGGACTAAAATGATACTGACTACACATGCAGCCAGTGTAGTGAAAGCTGTATTGAATGCTTCATGTGAATGAGACTTGTGACTTGTAAAATTTCCTACTGTGACTCTAATATCTACCGTTTCATTGACCAGTTTGTTTATTGCCGTACAGGAATAAATACCCGAATCTACAACTTGTGCCTCTTGAATTTCTAGACTACCATTGAAAAATACACGGAAATGGTCAGTCTTTTTTTCTGGCCCCAGTCTTTTGTCCTCTGGTGTTGCCCAAATAAATTGTGTATCTTTGTCTACTATCTTGCTGTCACAATGTACTACCAGCCTTTCCCCAATCTGTACCTCGTACAGCACGCCGTATGCATGATATGTCTCATTCACAGTATTTTCTGAACAGTTGAGAAAGTTCTCTTGGATAAGAGGCATTTTTTTAAACTCAGACGGTAAAGTGCATTTATAAAAACTTTTGAAATCCACAACTGGAGTAAAGTGTCTGCGATACCAGAAGTTCAACATTGTGTTCAAAGGGCAGTCACAGAAAAATGGATTCTCGTGAAGGTAGATTCCACTGAGCTGCCTTGCTGAGATTAGGCTGATATCTTGGACAGGCACTGATTGCAAGTTATTATGAGAAATGTCCAACAAGACAAGTTCCGACAATTTATTTCTGCCAACATACAAGTCCAGTGGGAAATGTGCCAGTGCATTGTAACTCAGATACAGTTTCTGAAGTTTGTGGAGTCCTCCAAATGCCCCAGGATCAATATTAGTTAACTGATTATTGTACAGCAGGAGCTCTTCTAGCATCTTAAGTTCTTGGAACACTGGATTACTCAACGTCCTTAGATTATTTGATGATAAATCAAGATATTTTACATTTCGAAGGGTTGAAAAACTACCACCAGAGATGCTGCTTATAGTGTTATGATGTAATATTAAAGTTTGCAATTTATCAAACATGACTGGGAACCAGTCTGGGTCCAGGAACCCTATTTTATTGTAGCTGAGATCTAGTTTCTTAATAAATTTGAAGATTGTCCTGGGCACAGTAGATAGGTTCCTATTAGTACAGCTTACTACATCACTGGCACAAACACAGGTTGGAGGACACACCCCAGGAGCACCACCAACAATGCTGACGGTGAGCAGCAAAAACACATAGGCAATGCTTTTCCATTTTGTATGAACATTTCCAAGTTCCATGGACAAAGATGAATCAAAGAAAGGCATTTTGGTTCTTTCTCAGCCAAAAATCATGTATTCAGTTGTGGAGGTATCTTAAGGGAACATTACACCTCATGTATTAATCTTGTTGAAGTGTTCACACTGGCACTGAAAACCAAACAAACTGTGTTTAGTGTCTGAAACTGAAGCTGAAACTCCATAAAGATAACAGTATTAGTTCAGAGTCCTTAATCTTTCATGTAAAATTGAAAATGAGCTGATGCATATTCTAAACTTCATAAAATATATCCGGCGGTTTAATATACAAACATTTTTAATCTGCTTTATGGCATTTTTAATCTACAGCTGAAATTCCTATCACAGAGTATATAATAAATGCACTTGGATTATTAGAATATTATTACCTTTTCTTTTTCTCTAGCTGATGTCTGCATGAGGGCATTGGAGTCCTTGTCTGTGTATATTTCTCTTTGTCTTCATTCCTTGCTATCGCATATATTGGCAGCTGAGAAGTTTTAAAGAAAGCAGAAGAGAAACAGGTTGTGTGTGCTGTGTATGCGATATTATCCCATCTGATCAAGGCTGCTTGCATTCAAGAGACAGGCGTATATGAGCTGAGCCTGCCCAGCCTCTGTTCACCTGTGCACTGTGATTGGCTGCAGTCAGCCTAGAGAAATATACAAGGCTCACTGATAAGGGCATGGACAGCACAGATGCTATTGCCTATGTCTACATGCGTTGCCACCCATCCCCCTCCTACCACCTATGTTGTTGTGTGCATCCCAATCTCTTCTTTCATCCTGTTCATTTAGAATGTTTGCATTTTGTGAACAAATTCCATTTTCGAGTCACCCTAGGGATAAATTGTTCAGACTTCAATGCTGCCAAGCGTGAAAAGCCTTGCTGCTGAAGCTCAAAGGGGATAGGCATTCCCATTATTACCAATCACTCTCTACTCCTCTACTTATCCGTCACAAAGGTGAAAACATTTCAAATATTAAAAAAGCCACCCTAAGTGCCTTAAAGGTGTTGTGAAGCTTCAAGCTACATATCTTCTAGTCACTTAGTGACCGATATCAAGAGCTACTGTAAATCTATGACTACATAGCAACAGCACATTCCAGATCTATTACCCTGGAGAGGAACCAGCACACAGTTAATTGCACATCAAAATACAGTTTTCCTTTCCAACTGTGCAGCATGGGGACTATGTACATGAAGGTATAAGTTGTTCACTGAATATTCTGGCAAATTTGAGAAATCAATATGAAATTAATTTACTAATCATTTTCAGCCTGTAAGTGGTGCTATAAACATATTTAAGGGAAATCAACCAGTGAAAACAACAAAAAACAGCTACAAAGACTCTCCTCCGCTCCTCTTCACCTTGATCCTCGCACTGTCCATTGCTACTCTAGATCACTTAGAAAACAAACCTATAATTAGCAGCAAAGAACGTGGAGACAAGATGTCCGGCACTCCAGGCCACTAATTATACACACCCTTGCCACCTCTATCCCTCCCTATGCTAAGAGATAGAGGTGACATCACGTGAGAGGCATGAATTCAATTCCGCCCGTGTCATATAGTGTGAGCAAGCAGAGCACAGAACAGTTTATAACACAAGGGTGGCAGTGTAATGGCTCCTGGACAGTATATAATATAAACGGGGCAGTATAAAGGCTTCTAGAGAGTATATAATATAGGGGGCAGTGTAATGGCTCCTAGATTATATATAATATAAGGGGGAGCAGTATAATGGAATATGGACAGTATATATGGAGTCAGAAGTGAAATAACTCCCGGACAGTATATCATATAAGGGTGGGGCAATATAATGGCTCCTGAACAGTTTATAATATAAGGGGGGGGGGGCAGCATGATGGCTCCTGCACATTATATAAAATAAGGGTGTCAGTATAACTGGTGTGTATGCAGTATGCCCAAACAATGAAATTGTAATGTAAAAAAATATAAATCTTTACTTAGTACACCTGTACTGAAACATGAGTAAACACAAGGGTCTGGTAAAATACATCAAGAAAATACACACTCTCCTTAAACGATGACAAGAATTAACAATATCACAATACAATAGACACAAATGCACACTGTGTGTACAGTCCTGAAAGATATATATATATATTAGTACAGGTACAGCTCAAATGGTACAATCAAAATTAACAAGATAAATACTTGGATAACACAAGCATAAGAGGAGCATACACACAGGGCAATGCAATTCCTAGCAAAAACAGACCATATGTCACTGGAGTGTGTGAAAGGTGCACCAGAACCCCACACGTATTGCCACTTCTTGTGGCTTCCTCAGGGGTAAAGAGAGCAAAACAATGTACAGATTAAATAGTAGAGGAAGCTGTCAAGATGGAGTCATGACATGCCGCTCCACTAGCTGCCCCTGCGCACTTTCAGCTCTCTTCTGTCTCCACTTTGAAGCAGTCAAGAACACGAATGACAGCAGGTAAGTATAATAAACATGGAAGTGTTTAACCGGCCCCTTGTGTTTTTAATGTGTTTGGCGTACTACATACACACCAGTCCTTTTTCTGTTGTTTCATTATATTGTACTCATATGGGTATTCTTGGATATAGTCCCTTTTGTGCATGTCTCAATATTTTCAGGGGGGAACATTGGTTTTACCTATATGTTCCCATTTCTTGGCTCACTCTACCAATTTATATATATATTCATTTGTTTTGCCATTAGATTGGTGGACTTAACTAGATGTTGATTTTCATGATGGTAGTGGATTTCAATTACAAGGAATCTTTATGGTATAGTCAATCCGCAGCAGTATTTTCTCTATTTGTGGGAGAATCAATGGATAATGACTTTAAAGGGAGCTCAGAGGCATTGATTGATTGATGCTCATAAAGTAGTTTGAGCAAATTGGGGCTCTTTCCCAGAGGACTCTAGAAAACTGCTTTAGGGCAATGGTCAACGATTTTACTCAAAATGTTGGTGGAACATGATCTAGGTCTACTTGAGCAAGTAAAGAGCTAAGAAAAAACACTAAAGGGTTAGTTACAGAAATTTAAAGCCCAGGCAGTGGGGGACATGTAACTTTAATGTTAGTCAAATTGTCTCATTTTTGTCATTTTTGCAACTTTTCACTGCAACTTTTCACTGCAACTTTTGCAGTTTTTTTGTTTTCCAGTTCTTTTCACTTATGTATCACTTTTTTTTGCTTATTTTTGCGACTTTTTAGGCGCAAATCTGCACCTGGTCCAGGGCAGGTGCAAGAAAGGATTTCTTCCTTCATTAACCCCTTAAGGACCAGGCCCTTTTTCGTTTTTGCGTTTTTATTTTTCACTCCCCACCTTCAAAAATCTATAACTTTATTATTTTTCCATGTACAGAGCTGTGTGATGTCTTATTTTCTGCGTAACAAATTGCACTTCGTAGTGATGGTATTAAATATTCCATGCCATGTACTGGGAAGTGGAAAAAAAATTCTAAATGCAGTGAAAATGATGAAAAAACACATTTGCGCCATTTCTTGTAGGCTTGGTTTGTACAGCTTTCACTGTGCGCCCCAAATGACAGGTCTACTTCATTCATTGGGTCAATACGATCATGGGGATACCAAATTTGTATAGGTTTTATAATGTTTTCATACATTTACAAAAATTAAAACCTCCTGTACAGAAAAAAAATTCTTCATTTTACAGTGTTCTTGCGCTAATAACTTTTTCATACTTTAGTGTACAGAGCTGTGGGTGGTGTCATTTTTTGCGAATTCTGATGACGTTTTCAACGCTTTTATTTTTAGGACTGTGCGACCTTTTGATCACTTTTTATAGAATTTTTTCTATTTTTCAAAATGGCAAAAAAATGCAATTTGCGACTTTGGGCGCTATTTTCCGCTACGGGGTAAAACGCAGTGAAAAACGGTTATTATATTTTGATAGATCGGGCATTTTCGGACGCGGCGATACCTAATGTGTTTAGGATTTTTACTGTTTATTTATATTTATATCAGTTCTAGGGAAAGGGGGGTGATTTGAATTTTTATGTTTTTTTAATATAATTTTATTTTTTTAAACTTTTTTTAATTTTTTTTTTTTACTATTTTTCAGACTCCCTAGGGTACTTTAACCCTAGGTTGTCTGATTGATCCTATTATATACTGCCATACTACAGTATGGCAGTATATGGGGATTTTGCATACCATCTATTACAATGTGCAGATCGCACATTGTAATAGATAGCCGAGATCATGATAGCCTCGGATCTTTATGTGATCCGAGGCTGTCATGACAACGGATCGCCGCTCCCCGGTGACGTCACGGGGAGTGACGATCGGAGCCAAGATGGCGGCGCCCACGCGCCGCCGGCTCTTTAATGCCGCCGGCAGCTTTGCCGGCGGCAATCAAAGGGTTAACACCCGCGATCGGTGCAAGCACCGATCGCGGGTGTTAGCGACGGGCATTTGCTTCATCATGAAGCAAATGCCCGGTAAGTATGAAGAGGGCTCAGCCCGTGAGCCCTCTTCATACTCCCCCATGCGCAGCAAGACGTAAGGGTACGTCTTATTGCGCTATGGGGTTAACATTGCGATAACATCGCGTTTACTATGCATTTTACGAGCAAAGAAAAAGAAAAGGATGCGGCACTCACCGGTATCGGGGACAATGTTCACTTTATTGTGGGGAAATATTCATAGCAGGGGAGATGCATGCCACGCCAAGGTGACGGTCCGTTTCGCGCAGTGTGCGCTTTCTCAAACCTCAGGCCCGGCTCCCGGACCTGAAGACCCCTGTGAGGTTATGTGTGAATAGGGTGGTGCCGGTAGTCTGCACTTCTATTTTGGTTGGACTGTTTTTGGTTTTCCTTTGCGTTTTGTAAACGCCAATGTTATCAGTAATGTAATTTGGCAAATCACCTCTCCTCAGCTGTTTTGATAGGTTTCAAAAAGCAATCAAAACGCAACGGTTGACCGCACCCTTAACACATATGTGACTGTAGCCTCATATGTCGTCATCTCCCTGGGGTGTGACTACAGTGCTTAAAAATGCAGAACACAGCCTCAAATCCTAAATTAACAGTAGTGTCCACTCCTGTATATAAACCCCTCACTTGGCTTGTGTCCATGTGGATTTGAGACATTTGGAACAAAAAGTCTCAAAAAGAAGCCAAAATTTGCACCTGCCAGGACCGGATAAACTGCACATGTATCACAAGTAAAAAGATATGATCATACATAAGGTGCAAAAAAGAGCTGCCAAATGTCTCAAAAATTCACCAAAAAAACCTATGATACATGTCCCCCAGTGACTATTTTTCTAATTTTTCTTCAAGATGTGGTCGACAAATATGAAATATGATATGGGGCAAGAAAAATAACTTTTTCTGGAGATAGAGAGAATTATTAATTTGAAAGCACATACATAGGGGAAAAAATAAACAAGAAAAAAAAATAATGTAGCCAAGTCAGAATCAAGTGATTTTTTTTACCTCAGACACTAATGGCCAGAACACTGGGCACACTCCCAACAATCTTAATTCTCACAAAAGAGCTATAAAACACGAGACCTATCACCAGCGCAAACCAGGAAAAACCACAGTTACTGCAATCATTGAATATTACTTTGCTTTTCTCTGAACAAGAAAATTCCTCAGATCAACTAAAAATTATCAACCTTTCCAATTACTCACTTTTGGAAACCGAGAGGTCGATTCCTCAATAGGGTCTTACTTTCTCTGAAACCAACAGGTTAGATAAATTTGAACTAACCAAAGATCTTCACATGTTTGCAGACAATTGACGTTTAAAATTATTTATCCTAATTATCCTAAACCTTAAGGACACCACTCTTTTTTGTTTTTAAATTGCCATATTTTACTCCCTGTTTTAAAAAATCCATAATTTTTAAATTTACTGTGTACACAGCTGTTAAACATACTGTTGGTGTTGGAGCCACATTATACTTTTTGGATACTTTTACAGATAGGGGTGATGATTTATCATTGGCAGAACTCCTCAAATTTATTTTTAATTACCGTATATACTTTAGTATAAGCTGAACCAAGTATAAGCCAAGGTACCTAGTTTTACCACCAAAAACTGGGAAAACCTATTGAGTATAAGCCGAGGGTGGGAAATGCATTGGTCACAGTCTCTCAGTATATAGCAAGCAAGCCCCCCGTACTATATAGCCTGTCAGCCCCCTGTAGTATATAGCCTGCCAGCCCCTGGAGTATATAGCCTGTCAGTCCCTGTGGTATGTAGCCTGCTCCCCCCTGTAGTATATAGACAGCCACTTGCAGTATATAGACAGCCAGCCCCCTGTAGTATATAGCCTGCTAGCCCCTGAAGTATATAGCCAGACCCCTGTAGTATATAGCCTGCCAGCCCCTGTAGTATATAGCCTGCCAGCCCCCTGTAGTATATAGCCTGCCAGCCCCCTGTAGTATATAGCATGCCAGCCCACTGTAATGTATAGCCTGCCAGCCCCTTAAAGTATACAGCCTGCCAGCCCCTTAAAGTATATAGCCAGCCAGTATATATTAATTATAATAAGTATATGTTGCCTGCCAGCCCCCTGTAGGGCATAGCTTGCTGGTAAAAAAAAAAAAACTGATTACTCACCATTCTGACGGCCCGGGCAGCTACTCTTCATCTTCATGTTGCAGGTCCTCGACAGCTCCATGGGCAGCGCCTCTTCTGTCTTCACGTGCAGTGGCACCAGGTCCACGACAGCTCTACGCGCACGGCCCAGCCGACTCACTCTGCGGACCTGTAGTATGACAATAAAGAGGAGCTGCCCGGGCTGTCGGAATGGTGAGTAGTCAGTTTATTTTTTTTGTATACCCGAGTATAAGCCAAGGGTGGAATTTTCTGCACAAAAATTGAGGGGTTCATATGCCTGCAGTTATTGCAATATTTATCAATTCATGCATCCAACTTAAACTTTTGTTGACCCATTCAACAGTAATGAAATACCAATTGAAACTTTATATATTAACTGTTAGTCAAAGAATGCCACATATACTCTGACCTACTCCTGTCCCAAAAAGTTCATATAGGACAAACCTCACAAGAACTTTGAAAGAGGATCCAAAAACATCTCAAAAAGTTGACATCAGTGGCATCCCACTTTCTTCATCATCATGGTGGCAAGTGTAGAAAATTGAGGGTCACTGGCTTGGAATGGATCAATGTGCATATATGCAATGAAAACCTAATCTCTTATTTCCTACAGAAGGAATCCAGATTTATACTACAGAATATTCGGCACCAAAGAGGAGGAATGAGGAACTTCTCCATACAGGCTTCTATAAAAGAATCTGATTTTGCAGATTCTGAGATTATATTGTTTATTCTGTATGGATTACTTGTAGTTTAATCTTGTGCTTCTTCCTAGTTTTCTTTTTCAAATATAACTATTTTGTTCCTGACAGGAGTTTAAATTCACTTACCATATTTACTTTCTAACTTTGTGTTTTTTCTCTTTTTCACTGAATATTTTGTAAGCAAACAATTCCAGTATATCACTTCTTTTTACGTCTCACTATTGGACAACAAAATATCATCTTATTAGCAGCATTGTATTTTTGGATCGATTTTTATCTACTTTTTGTATCCTGATAATATTTTGCACGAGCACTTTATTTATCTTTTTGTTGTTTAGTTATCAATTAATTTGTTGCATTAAATAGTATGCATTACCTTTAGAGATGAGCGAGTATACTCGTCCGAGCTTGATGCTCGTTCGAGTATTAAGGTACTCGAAACGGCTTGTTGCTCGGACGAGTATTTCCCCTGCTTGAGATCGAGCATTTAATTAAAAAAACACAGTGAAGAACAATGAAGAATAGAATAAAAACAGTGAACACAGTGAACACAGGATCATTTAAGTGAAAAACACAGTGAACACAGGATCATTTAAGTGAAAAACACAGTGAAAAACACAGTAAAGAATAGATTACAGATGTTCGGCACATCTGCTTACTTGTCGGAAGATAAGCGCGAAACGGTGCGAACAAAATAGTATGTGAAGAACAATATACATATATATGTGTGAAGAACAAATTGAAGAACACGATGAGCAGGACAGAGACATCGGGGAACAGGTCAGAGACATCGGGGAGCAGGACAGAGACATCGGGGAGCAGCACAGAGACATCGGGGAGCAGCACAGAAACATCGGGGAGCAGCGCAGAGGCATCGGGGAGTAGCACATAGGCATCGGGGAGAAGTGGAGAGGCATCAGGGAGGAGCGCAGAGGCGTCGGGTAGCAGCGCAGAGGCATCGGGGAGCAGCGCAGAGGCAATGGGGAGCAGCGCAGAGGCAATGGGGAGCAGCGCAGAGGAATCGGGGAGCAGCAGAGAGGCATCGGGGAGCAGAGCAGCACAGAGGCATCGGGGAGCAGCGCAGAGGCATCGGGGAGCAGCGCAGAGGCAATGGGGAGCAGCGCAGAGGCATCGGGGAGCAGCGCAGAGGCATCGGGGAGCAGCGCAGAAGCAATGGGGACAGCGTATCTCCCGACAAGTAAGCAGATGTGCCGAACATCTGCAATCTATTCTTCACTGTGTTTTTCACTGCGTTTTTCACTTAAATGATCCTGTGTTCACTGTGTTCACTGTTTTTATTCTATTCTTCACTGTTCTTCACATCTGCTAACTTATCGGAAGATAATATACGCGCGGAACAGTGAAGAATAGATTACAGATGTTTGCATACATCTGCTAATCAGAAGACATTCTTTTTCAATTAAATAACACATTTTATTCCTGAACCATGGTCCCTTTGAAAAATGCTCGGGTCTCCCATTGACATCAATGGGGCTTGTTATTCAAGATGAGCACTCGAGCATCAGGAAAAGTATGTCTCAAATAACGAGCACTCGAGCATTTTAGTGCTCGCTCATCTCTAATTACCTTATCTTTATTCCCTTCTTCTTACATTCTTATATACCGAGACCTAACATTCCCCTGTTTCTACTTTGTCTGTCGTCTTGTGCTTATTGTAATTTTTTTTGTTTCTTCTTTAGGACTTACAGTAGTCTTTCTTACATGTAGTGTATTATTTGGTTTTGTTGGTGCTGTTCAGTAGATCAGCATTCAGTCTCTCCCCAGTATCAGGTTATATTATTTATGGCAAACTTGAACCATAGTGATCCATTATTACAAGGCAGGTCAAGTTTGTCCCCTTTCCTGTCACAGTAGTGTGACAGAATTATTATTTTTCTGTGGACACTCTACAGGTGGCAATTACTATTAGAAATGTCCTATATTTCCCTTGTTGGATGATATCTATAGTTGTTAACAGTGAGAGGTAACAGAGAGAGTGCCAATCAGAGCATATGGTTGATTTATCTGGTGATCTTTTAAAAAGGTTGAAAATGGTAAAATGAACCACTTTTTGAGTACAATCGTTCAATCAGAAGTTGTATATGTGGCACAATCCCTTTAAGTGTTGTATGGATAATCTGTGCATGATGAGTTTGTAATGCAGTAGTCATCAAGTGGAAATGGAAACTGAACATTGGTGAAGCATTCAATCTCACAGCAATCTGTATGAGTCAAGCCTTTCATTACTAACTATTTTACCACTGACTAGCTCAGTACAACCAAGAAGTGGCAATATAAAGTACAATATCTTTCCAAGGAGTAGAAGGAAAGAAAAACATTTTCTTGTAGTTCAGCAAATTGTCTCAAAAATATTCAGATGAAATTGAAACATGTTGTGGCAAGTATTCTATCTCATGCAGAATATATATAGGATTTATCAACATGAAAATATGACAAGGAAGCAAGACAAGAAAAATTGAAATACAAAATACAGATTGATATCTGATACAGGAGACAGAAATTATTAGTAAATTATAAGTCTTACACAATGAACACACCTGAAACTCAAAAGAAAAATATGTAAATATTTTGAAAAAGAAATATGATGCTAAAACATTGAACAAGTCGATATAGATAAGTTTAATTTTTCTAGGACAAGAAATTTTACATTACCGTATATACTCGAGTATAAGCCGACCCGCGTATAAGCCGAGACCCCTAATTTTACCACAAAAAAATGGGAAAACCTATTGACTCGAGTATAAGCCGAGGGTGTAGTATACAGCCTGTCCCAAGTAGTATACAATCAGCCTGCCCCCATGAAGTATACAGCCTGCCCCCATGAAGTATACAGCCTGCCCCCATGAAGTATACAGCCTGCCCCAATGAAGTATACAGCCTGCCCCCATGAAGTATACAGCCTGCCCCCATGAAGTATACAGCCTGCCCCAATGAAGTATACAGCCTGCCCCCATGAAGTATACAGCCTGCCCCCAAAAAGTATACAGCCTGCCCCCAAAAAGTATACAGCCTGCCCCAAAAAGTATACAGCCTGCCCTCAGTATAATAAAAAAAAATAAACTTAATACTCACCCTCCGACGATACTCACCTTTGATTTGAAGTGGCGGCTCCCGGTCCTCGGCGGCGGCTCCTGGTCCTGGGCGGCGGCTCCCGGTCCTTGGCAGCGGCTCCTGGTCCTGGGCGGCGGCTCCCGGTCCTCGGCGGCAGCTCCCGATCCATTGTGGCGGCTTCTCTCTTCGATCTTCACGTGCCGGCAGTCGCGTCCATGCGACTTGCCAGCGGGCGCACAGTGCGATGCGGCGGTGTCGCCGCTGATGACGTCGTCAGCAGCGACACCGCTACATCATATTGTGCGCCCGCCGGCAAGTCGCATAGACGCGACTGCCGGCACGTGAAGATCGAAGAGAGAAGCCGCCGCAGAGGATCGGGAGCTGCCGCCGAGGACCAGGAGCCGCCGCCGAGGACCGGGAGCCGGAGGGTGAGTATTAATTTTTTTTTTTTTTTATTAACTCATGTTTTTTTTTATTAACTCGTGTATAAGCCGAGATTAGGTTTTTCAGCACATTTTTTGTGCTGAAAAACTCGGCTTATACACGAGTATATACGGTATATGTTGTTGCATGATGCTTACATGTTTCATTAGCCCCTTAAGGACACTGAATAAAATAGCCTTCAGGACATTCAAGACACAGACCTTTTTTTTTAAAGATCAAATTTCAAAAGAAATAACTTTTGTTATTTTTTTTATCTGACATGGGCATATGAGGGCTTGTTTTTGCGGCAATATTTGTATTTTCCAATGGGTTAATTTTTATGGTAAAAATAGTATGATGATTCAAACTAATTTACTCTTTCCTGCAGCCGTAGTTATTTACTCTTTCTTGCAACCATAGTTCACTGTACAGTATAATAAACATTATACAATTATTCTATAGGTTAGTATCATAAAGGAGATACCAAACATGTATATGTCCAATGGATGTATACTCTATGAACCAGAAGAAGCGCTCGGCTCGAGCGCGAAACGCGTTGTTCGGAACTAATTTTATAGACTTTTATTTATTTATTATTGCGTTGCCTATTTTATTTTATATTATATAAAATAAAAGACCTTGAAAATACCAATTGGGTTGTCCTAGCGCCATTCAAACGCTCAACATCGCTACATACATCCATTGGACTTATCTACAAGACAGATTCCTATCACCCCGGAGAAAAGGATTGTATCTTGAGAGCGTGGCAGCACAGGAACGCCGTATTATAATACATGTGCATCACAGCACAACTCTACCAGGTGAGCAGTTATATCATTATATATCATCCCACTATTGACAAAGGGTATTACACCATAGAAGCGCCCCTGTCTTTTTCTCCTACATTTCCAGACCAAACATGTATAGGTTTTCTTAAACTTTAGCAAATAAAACCTCTTTTTTAAAGTGGTATACCCACCAAGACAGTTAACAAAAATACAGTATTTCACAGATACAATTCCAACCTGTCTCTCTCTATAAGTCCTGGTGTTCACAAGTTCAGCTTCCCCTGGTTTACGACCCTGGATCTTCTGACTTTAGGGTCAACAGCCATCTTGTTTTTCTGTCTGACGCTGAGCTCTTCTCAGCTCTCTGCCTCCAGCCCCCACCCTTGCATTCTAGGACCAGCTCACACAGACACACATTGACTTCCTGCCGGCAAACAACACATCACATCGTGAGTAGAGCTGCAAGCTACAGGCAAGTTCTTTATCTGGGGAAAGGGGGAGGGAGGCGCATAAGATATAACACTTTGGCAAAGCAGAGATGTAGCAGTGCTGAGAGTGCCATTGGTTGTAATATACATTTCATGGATCTCATCATGTTAAAAATGATCTTTATTGTGTAAACAGCACTAGGATATTGAAATTTTAGAATTTTACTTTCATGGGCAAACCCCCTTTAATGAAACCGCATTTGCCTAAGTGTCACCATATTCTAAGAGGTATAACTTTTTATTCCTCAATGAAAAGAGGGTTATTAGGGCTTGTTTATTGTGGGAAAAGGTAATGATTAGATTGGTGCTATTATAGGGTACATCTGACTTTTTGATCGATTTATATTACAAATTTGTGGGAGGAGGCACTAAAATTGCAATATTTTTTTTATACCCCTGACATTATGGGTATGATAATGTAATAGATGCTTGGATTGGCCAAGGTCGCTATGGACGCGACCACACCAAGTATATATAGGGAAATATATATATATATATAGTTTTTTAACTTTATTTTAACTTTTTTTTTTACTGTCCCACCGGTACAATACATAGCAGTACTATATTATATCTGTCAGTAATCAACCGACATTCTGCCAATGAGACCCAGTCTTGGACTGGGCCTCATAGGACACTGTACATGACAGACACATAGGTCAAACTGCAGAAGGGACCAGGATCGTGCTAGCACTGTCTGTGCTCCAGCGTGATCCTAAAGGCGATATAGATCGTCCTTACGCCGCAAAAAGGGAAATGTTTGCATTATAGATATGCCCCACAACTGAGCTCTGTGATATTTGCCTCATTCTGAGTTACGTAGAAGATAGATTCTTTAGGTTTGTTCATAAGTTGAATTTGTATGTAAGTCGGAACTGATATATTTTATGATTGTAGCTCAAGACAAAAATTTTGATTGGATTTTCAAAATTTTGTGCTGTCATGGGAACAATGCTGTCAATGGGGAGGAGGATCTTGGATGTTGTCAGTGAGGGGGTAGTGTAGGTATTATTATTAGTAAGGGCAGGGCAAGTGTGTGTATTGTCAGAGGGGTATCTTGGATGTTGTCAGTGGGGAGGGGGATCTTGGATGGTGTCAGTGGTGGAGGGGGTAGTGTGTGTTGTCAGTGAGTGAGGGAGGAGTACGTTTATTGTCATTGGAGCTTTGGTCTTCTCAGTGGGGGCAGGGGAACCTGGGATGTTGTCAGTGGGAAAGAGGGAAGTGTGTGTTAGTGGTAGAAGGAAAGCTCATCTGTTTTTATAAAGGGGGGAATAGTGTGTTTTTTACATACAACAAGTATATCTCGGTAGCGAAGGTAGCTGATCGCTCTTAATAGGTGTTTATATTTTTAGAAAATACAAAGTGTCTCGCTTCAGCCAAGAGATTTTGGCCTCCTAGTATATTCAGCATCTGGCATGGCAGTGGAATCAATTCGGTATAACGAACCGCCAACTCCATACCCTTCCCAGCCCACTTGGAGTAGAGATGGTGTAAAGGGGAGAGAAAGAATAAGATGACTGCCAAAAATTAAATATGTCTGGTTGCACCTATAATTAATTCAATATATCTGAGGGCTGGATATAGTGGCATTATCATTGCGCAAAAGTTTATGGGAAAATTGCCATTGTCTTTCCGCCTTAGTCACCAAAGTGCCTTGTCCTGGCCCTGCTTTCAATATTTCTTTTTATTGCCAGAGATCAACACTTTGGCATATTAATAAATGATGACATTTTTGTTGCTCTCATGAGATCTCATGTCATATGCTTAGGGTTTTAGCTTCATTGATTTGTCTAATGCTATTTGTTACAGATCATGCCAACTTTGGATATGTTACTTTTTCTCAGTGCTTTACTTATGCTTGACTTTGCTATTAAAGGGGTTCTCCAGTCATTCAAATTTTCATTCATTAGGTGTAAATGTGTAATACGACCCAAAAGTTAATTGGCTTATATTACCCATAAATAGCTGTTCCTTAGATATAAAAGTCACTTTTATAACCAGTCCAGTTCTTCTTGGTAGCTGAAACTCCAAGGTAACAACCCGTAATTCTCCCCTTGTCTTGTCGCACATGCGTGAATAGGCAGGGCCACTCATTCACTTGCATCTATTGGGAAGTACATAGACAGAGAGCGCAGACGCTGTGGTATGTGCATAGAGGTGTGTGCGCATTCATGCCCTCTGCTGCGCTGATGTGCGATCATGGGATGTTGTGGTACACCGACAATTAGTGAGCAGCAAGCTCAAGCTCATGGCAAAGCTCCAAAGTATGATGGGACTTGAAGTCTGGAGGAGGCACGGCATCGCCATCTTACCGAAGACCTGCTAAACAGAAGGCAAAATGTATGCTTTATAAATTATAACAAGCACAAGGAATTGCTAACATGTGCTAGCTATGGCTGTAAATAAAATTGACCCCAGTGGCTGCAGAACCCCTTTAATGATTCGTAAAACTAAGAAAGGCATAAAATAACTATATGTAGAATAATGAAGACAGTATACTGTTAATGTTTAGGCTACCTGCACACAATGGGGCAGATTTATCAAGTGTCTGAAAGTCAGAATATTTCCAGTTGCCCATGGCAACCAATCATAGCTGAGCTTTCATTTTACCAGTGCTCATGAATATTTTAAAGGGGAAATGTGGTTGGTTGCCATGGGCAACTGGAAATATTCTGACTTTCAGACACTTGATAAATCTGCCCCATTGTATGCAGTTATACGGTCCTGTGGACCATTTGCACCCGTGTATCATCAGTGATCGTGCGCATACCCACTGATGACAATTGAAAAACCTGCCCAGGGCGCAAACTGAGGCAGGAATAGGACCTGCTCTTTCTTTCGCGTCTCGGGCAGTTGGATTCCACAACCATGTACATTTGCCCAAGAAGCAAATAAGGACATATGCTAGTTGTAAAAAAAAACCAGCTAGCATAAGTCCTAAATTCTATGTCCCAGTTAACATCCCTGTTATGTCTTTAGTTATTTTTTCCATTCGCATTTTTTCCATTAACAATGCATTAATATTGTGTTAACATGTTAACATTTCATTTGCATAAAGATGATGCAAATGTAATGTAAATGCAATGTTAACAAAGTATTTATATTGTATAAATACAGTTAGGGCTGAGACCTCTTCATACTCACTGGGTGCTTGCTTCACAATGAGGCAAACCCCCATTGCTGACACCCACGATCGGTGCTAACACCGATTGCGGGTGGTAACCCTTTGATCGCTGCCGGCTCCGATTGTCGCTCCCCGTGACGTCATTGAGGAGCTGCGATTCGTTGCCATGACAGCCTCGGGTCACACAAAGATCCAGGCTATCAGGTTTTAGGCTATCTATTACAGTGTGCGATTTGCGCCAGAAGATGGCAAAATGAAGAATTTTTTTTTTTTTGTACTGGAGGTTTTAATTTTTGTAAATGTATGAAAACATTATAAAACCTATACAAATTTGGTATCTCCATGATCATACTGACCCAAAGAATAAAGTAGAAAAAGTAGACATGTCATTGGGGTACACATTGAAAGCCATAAAATCCAAGCCCACAAGAAATGGCGCAAATGTGTTTTTTCCTAATTTTCACTGCATTCAGAATTTTTTTCCTGCTTCCCAGTACACGGCATAGAATATTAAATACCTCCACTATGAAGTGCAATTTGTTACGCAGAAAACAAGCCCATTAACAGCTCTTTACATGGAAAAATTAAATAGTTATAGATTTTTGAAGGTGGGGAGTGAAAAATAAAGACGCAAAAACAAAAAAGGGGATGGTCCTTAAGGGGTTAAAGGCATTCCTGGACACCACCATCACAGCTGACTGGGATCTAGCCCCTAGATGACACAACCACAGTTAACACTGTCTCTCACTGTGAGACTAACACTGAGCACTAGAATAAACCACCCAGCTCTCCAGGGAACAGATACTGCTTGACAGCCCTGGGTGCGGCTCACAGGCTCAGAAGTCAGCTGGCAAAATCCATTCCAATGGTTCTGACAGAAGAAGCTTGATACAAATGAATAACTAAACAATATAGTACAATCTGAATGGTGTATATTTTGAATATAGGTACATAATACAAAAAGCAAACACTAAAGTGCTAATTTTATATCAGTTTACATGATATAGTTTAGTGTCAAATTGTGGTTTATTGTGTCTAGTATGGTTGTTGCGTCTATAATATAGTCCTTAAAATGCAGCCATTGTACAGGCCATATAGTATGTGCACTATAGATGTCGGCTTCATAGAGAAGCTTCATTGACATTGCTTCTTTAGGTTGTTATTAGAGATGAGCGAACATGCTCGTCCGAGCTTGATGCTCGGTCGAGCATTAGGGTACTCGAAACTGCTCGTTACTCGGACGAATACTTCGCCCGCTCGAGAAAATGGCAGCTCCCGCCGTTTTGCTTTTTGGCGGCCAGAAACAGAGCCAATCACAAGCCAGGAGACTCTGCACTCCACCCAGCATGACGTGGTACCCTTACACGTCGATAGCAGTGGTTGGCTGGCCAGATCAGGTGACCCTGGGATAGACTAGCCGCTGGCCGCGCTGCTCGGATCATTCTGTCTCTGGATGCCGCTAGGGAGAGAGCTGCTGCTGCTCAGGGAAAGCGTTAGGGTGTTCTATTAGCTTACTGTTAGGCAGGAGTGATTCTCAAAGAACCCAACAGCCCTTCTTAGGGCTACAATAACGTTCTACTTTTTTTATTTTAATTTGCATCTTTTACCATTTTGTGAGGAATTAGCAGGGGGACTTGCTACCGTTGTGTTTAGCTCTTAGTGGCACACATATCCATAGCAAAGACCGAAGTGGCAAAATTCAGTAGGGGTTGGATTTCTATTAGGCAATAACTCAGTGTCATCTCATCTGGCATAGTAGTGTGCTTCCTTTGATACTTGGCTAGAAAATAGCCATAGGAGAATACAAACAGCTTCTTGAAGCCTACAGTAGCGTTCTATATATTTGATTTCTGGTTGATCTGCTGGTGGCTGTAGTTTCTGCAGTGCATGTACTTGCCAATTCTGAGCAATTTGTAGTGAGACTTGCGACCGCTGTGTTCTGCGCTTAGTGGCGCACATATCCATAGCAAAGGCCGAAGTGGCAAAATTCAGTAGGGGTTGGATTTCTATTAGGCAATAACTCAGTGTCATCTCATCTGGCATAGTAGTGTGCTTCCTTTGATACTTGGCTAGAAAATAGCCATAGGAGAATACAAACAGCTTCTTGAAGCCTACAGTAGCGTTCTATATATTTGATTTCTGGTTGATCTGCTGGTGGCTGTAGTTTCTGCAGTGCATGTACTTGCCAATTCTGAGCAATTTGTAGTGAGACTTGCGACCGCTGTGTTCTGCGCTTAGTGGCGCACATATCCATAGCAAAGGCCGAAGTGGCAAAATTCAGTAGGGGTTGGATTTCTATTAGGCAATAACTCAGTGTCATCTCATCTGGCATAGTAGTGTGCTTCCTTTGATACTTGGCTAGAAAATAGCCATAGGAGAATACAAACAGCTTCTTGAAGCCTACAGTAGCGTTCTATATATTTGATTTCTGGTTGATCTGCTGGTGGCTGTAGTTTCTGCAGTGCATGTACTTGCCAATTCTGAGCAATTTGTAGTGAGACTTGCGACCGCTGTGTTCTGCGCTTAGTGGCGCACATATCCATAGCAAAGGCCGAAGTGGCAAAATTCAGTAGGGGTTGGATTTCTATTAGGCAATAACTCAGTGTCATCTCATCTGGCATAGTAGTGTGCTTCCTTTGATACTTGGCTAGAAAATAGCCATAGGAGAATACAAACAGCTTCTTGAAGCCTACAGTAGCGTTCTATATATTTGATTTCTGGTTGATCTGCTGGTGGCTGTAGTTTCTGCAGTGCATGTACTTGCCAATTCTGAGCAATTTGTAGTGAGACTTGCGACCGCTGTGTTCTGCGCTTAGTGGCGCACATATCCATAGCAAAGGCCGAAGTGGCAAAATTCAGTAGGGGTTGGATTTCTATTAGGCAATAACTCAGTGTCATCTCATCTGGCATAGTAGTGTGCTTCCTTTGATACTTGGCTAGAAAATAGCCATAGGAGAATACAAACAGCTTCTTGAAGCCTACAGTAGCGTTCTATATATTTGATTTCTGGTTGATCTGCTGGTGGCTGTAGTTTCTGCAGTGCATGTACTTGCCAATTCTGAGCAATTTGTAGTGAGACTTGCGACCGCTGTGTTCTGCGCTTAGTGGCGCACATATCCATAGCAAAGGCCGAAGTGGCAAAATTCAGTAGGGGTTGGATTTCTATTAGGCAATAACTCAGTGTCATCTCATCTGGCATAGTAGTGTGCTTCCTTTGATACTTGGCTAGAAAATAGCCATAGGAGAATACAAACAGCTTCTTGAAGCCTACAGTAGCGTTCTATATATTTGATTTCTGGTTGATCTGCTGGTGGCTGTAGTTTCTGCAGTGCATGTACTTGCCAATTCTGAGCAATTTGTAGTGAGACTTGCGACCGCTGTGTTCTGCGCTTAGTGGCGCACATATCCATAGCAAAGGCCGAAGTGGCAAAATTCAGTAGGGGTTGGATTTCTATTAGGCAATAACTCAGTGTCATCTCATCTGGCATAGTAGTGTGCTTCCTTTGATACTTGGCTAGAAAATAGCCATAGGAGAATACAAACAGCTTCTTGAAGCCTACAGTAGCGTTCTATATATTTGATTTCTGGTTGATCTGCTGGTGGCTGTAGTTTCTGCAGTGCATGTACTTGCCAATTCTGAGCAATTTGTAGTGAGACTTGCGACCGCTGTGTTCTGCGCTTAGTGGCGCACATATCCATAGCAAAGGCCGAAGTGGCAAAATTCAGTAGGGGTTGGATTTCTATTAGGCAATAACTCAGTGTCATCTCATCTGGCATAGTAGTGTGCTTCCTTTGATACTTGGCTAGAAAATAGCCATAGCAATAGGATAGGATTGTTTGGTTTTAAAAACTCAAAAAAAAAAAAAAAACACAAAAAAAAAAAAAAAACACAAAAAAACACCAAAAAAAACAAAAAGAAGTAAAAAAAAAAAAAAAAGTTATAACTCTCATTTTAAAAATGTTTAACCCGAGGGCTAGGGGTAGAGGACGAGGGCGGGGACGTGGGCGTCCAACTACTGCAGGGGTCAGAGGCCGTGGTCCTGGGCGGGGTGAGACACCACCTGCTGATGAGGGAGCAGGGGAACGCCGCAGAGCTACACTCCCTAGGTTCATGTCTGAAGTTACTGGGACTCGTGGTAGAGCACTGTTGAGGCCAGAACAGTGCGAACAGGTGATGTCGTGGATTGCTGACAATGCTTCGAGCAATTTGTCCACCACCAGTCAGTCTTCCACGCAGTCCACCCATGTCACCGAAATCCCCACTCCTCCAGCTCCTGCACCTCAGCCTCCTCCCCCCCAGTCTGCCCCCTCCCAGGAAAATTTGGCATTTGAACCGGCATACTCTGAGGAACTGTTTTCTGGACCCTTCCCACAGTCACAAACCACTTGTCCGGTTGCTGCTGAGCAATTTTCCGATGCCCAGGTTTTCCACCAGTCACAGTCTGTGGGTGATGATGACCTTCTTGACGTAGTGGAAGTGTGTAAAGAGGTGTCCGACGATGAGGAGACACGGTTGTCAGACAGTGGGGAAGTTGTTGTCAGGGCAGGAAGTCCGAGGGGGGAGCAGACTGAGGGATCGGAGGATGATGAGGTGACAGACCCAAGCTGGGTTGAGAGGCCGGGTGAACACAGTGCTTCTGAGACGGAGGAGAGTCCTCGACCTGAACAGGTTGGAAGAGGCAGTGGTGGGGCCAGACGGAGAGGCAGGGCCAGAGCTGGTGCATCAGCGCCACTGTCAACTAGTGAAGCTCCCGTGGTGAGGGCTCTTGCGGCGAGGGCTAGATCTTCAGAAGTGTGGAGGTTCTTTAAGGAAACACCGGATGACCGACGGACTGTGGTGTGCAACATTTGCCAAACCAGGCTCAGCAGGGGTTCCACCACTACTAGCTTAACTACCACCAGTATGCGCAGGCATATGAATGCTAAGCACCCCACTCAGTGGCAACAAGCCCGTTCACCTCCGGCCGTGCACACCACTGCTCCTTCCCCTGTGTCAGCTGCTAGTCAGCCCCCTGCCCAGGACCCTGGCACAAAAACCCCATCGTCGCCTCCACGATCCTCCACAGCATCCACCAGCGTTCAGCTCTCCATACCCCAGACGCTGGAGCGGAAACGCAAATATAGTGCAACCCACCCGCACGCCCAAGCCCTTAATGTGCACATCTCCAGATTGCTTAGCCTGGAGATGCTGCCCTATAGGCTAGTAGAGACCGAGGCCTTTCGCAACCTCATGGCGGCGGCCGCCCCTCAGTATTCGGTCCCCAGCCGCCACTACTTTTCCCGATGTGCCGTCCCAGCCCTGCACCAGCACGTGTCAGACAACATCATCCGTGCCCTGACCAACGCCGTTTCTGACAAGGTCCACCTGACCACGGACACGTGGACGAGTGCTGCCGGGCAGGGCCACTATATATCGCTGACGGCACATTGGGTTAACTTGGTGGAGGCTGGGACCGAGTCTGACCCTGGGGCTGCTCATATACTGCCGACGCCGAGGATTGCGGGGCCTACCTCGGTCCAGGTGTTTCAGGCCTACTATGCCTCCTCCTCCTCCCACCCCTCCTCCACCTCCTCCTCCGAACTACCATCCGTGGGCACGGCGCCATCAGTCGGTAGCTCTAGGCACAGCAGCAGTGCCGTCGCTAAGCGACAGCAGGCGGTGCTCAAACTGCTGAGCCTAGGCGACAAAAGGCACACCGCCCAAGAGCTATTACAGGGCATCACGGCGCAGACTGATCTGTGGCTGGCACCGCTGAACCTCAAGCCGGGAATGGTTGTGTGTGACAACGGCCGTAACCTGGTGGCGGCTCTGCAACTCGGCAGACTGACACATGTGCCATGCCTGGCCCATGTGTTAAATCTGATAGTGCAGCGTTTCCTCAAGACATACCCCAATCTGTCTGATTTGCTCACGAAGGTGCGCCGCATCTGTGCGCATTTCAGGAAGTCCAGCCCAGATGCTGCCACTCTCAGGGCAGCGCAGCGCCGCCTCCAACTGCCCGCTCACCGACTGTTGTGCGACGTGCCCACGAGGTGGAATTCAACACTGACCATGTTATCCAGAGTTTACCAGCAGCGCAGAGCGATTGTAGACTGCCAGATGTCAACTTCCACCAGAACTGGTAGTCAGGTCAGTCAGCTTCCTCAAGTCTACAATGAGGAGTGGACGTGGATGTCTGATATCTGTCAGGTGCTGAGTAACTTTGAGGAGTCAACACAGATGGTCAGTGGCGATGCCGCCATCATCAGCCTCACCATCCCGCTGCTTGGCCTGTTGAAAAACTCTCTGGTCAGCATGAAGTCGGAAGCTTTGCGCTCGTCACAAGAGACGGGGGAAGAATATTCCCTTGTTGATAGCCAAAGCACCCTGAGGTCTGTTTCTCAGCGCATATCGGAGGAGGTGGAGGTGGAGGAGGATGAGGAGGAAGAGGAGGAGAATGTTGGCGAGACACAAGAGGGGACCATTGTTGAGTCCTTCACTGTTCAGCGTGTATGGGCAGAAGAAGAGGAGTTGGAGGAGGAGGAAATGGACAGTCAGGCCAGTGAGGGGAGTGAATTCTTACGCGTTGGTACTCTGGCGCATATGGCAGATTTCATGCTAGGCTGCCTATCCCGTGACCCTCGCGTTCAAAGAATTTATTCCAGCACCGATTACTGGGTGTTCACTCTCCTGGACCCACGGTACAAGCAAAATCTTCCCACTCTCATCCCTGGAGAGGAAAGGAGTGTGAGAATGCATGAATACCAGCAGGCCCTGGTGCACAAGCTGAAACAGTATTTCCCTTCTGACAGCGCTAGCGGCAGAGTGCGTAGTTCTGCGGGACAAGTAGCGAGGGAGAGTAGGCAAGCAGGCAGCTTGTCCAGCACTGGCAAGGGTACGCTTTACAAGGCTTTTGCCAGCTTTATGTCACCCCGGCAAGACACTGTCACCTGTCCCCAGTCTCGGCAGAGTAGGGCTGATCTTTACAGAAAGATGGTGAGGGAGTACGTAGCTGACCATACCATCGTCCTAAATGATCACACAGCTCCCTACAACTACTGGGTTTCAAAGCTGGACATGTGGCACGAACTGGCGCTGTACGCCTTGGAGGTTCTTGCCTGCCCTGCCGCTAGCGTCTTGTCCGAGCGGGTTTTCAGTGCAGCTGGTGGCATCATCACCGATAAGCGTACACGCCTGTCGACTGACAGCGCTGACAGGCTGACGCTTATTAAAATGAATAAAGGCTGGATTTCTCAGAATTTCCAATCTCCACCAGGTGAAGGAAGCTCAACCTGAATAATTGATCCACTCCTCCTCCTCCTCCTCATTTTCCTCCTTCTCCTCCTCTTTGTACAGTAAAGCAGAGGAAACTGGCTATTTTTTGACAGGGCCCACTGGCTCTTGCTATAGTACTTCATGCATTTAATTTTTCTGGAGGGCCACCTACCCGGTCCTCTGTTTGAAACAATTTTTGTGAGTGCCACATACAGGCACTCAATCTATTCCATTTTTCCTGGAGGGCCACCTACCCGGTCCTCTGTTTTAAAAAATTTTTGGGACTGCCACATACAGGCACTCAATCTATTCCATTTTACTGCAGGGCCACCTACCTGCTCCTCTGGTTTGAACAATTTTTGGGACTGCCACATACAGGCACTCAATCTATTCCATTTTACTGCAGGGCCACCTACCTGCTCCTCTGGTTTGAACAATTTTTGGGACTGCCACATACAGGCACTCAATCTATTCCATTTTACTGGAGGGCCACCTACCTGCTCCTCTGGTTTGAAACATTTTTGGGACTGCCACATACAGGCACTCAATCTATCCCATTTTACTGGAGGGCCACCTACCTGCTCCTCTGGTTTGAAAAATGTTTGGGACTGCCACATACAGGCACTATCCAAATTAAATTGTCTCCATAGCAGCCTCCACACGTTGTCTCCATTGCTACCTCCAAAAGTCGTCCATATAGCTGCCTCCATACATCGTCCCTTTATCAAACGAGGTGTGTCAGGCAGAAATTTGGGTTGTTTTCATGGATTCCACATCAAAGTTGTTAACTTTGTCGCCACCCTGCTGTGTTATCCACAAAATATACTGGCAAACTTTTACCATTTAGGGATATTATTTCAGCGCTTCTTGCGCATCTGTTTACATTCCCCTCACCCGGCATATCCTAAACTTATAAGAGCGCTACTACACTTGATCTTATACAAAAGGTTCTTAGAAGTGCTGTTTGGGGAGTAGCCTAGAGACAGGGGCTTGGATTGGCGAAAGCTCGCCTGGCAGCGGAACGCCAGCTCCATGCGCATCATGCGCTTCTTGCGCATCTGTTTACATTCCCCTCACCCGCCATATCCCAAACTTATAAGAACGCTACTACACTTAACTTGGTGCAGGCTGGGACCGAGTCTGACCCTGGGGCTGGTCATATACTGCCGACGCAGAGAATTGCGGGGCCTACCTCGGTCCAGATCTCAAAGGCCTACTATACCTCCTCCCACCCCTCCTCCACCTCCTCCTCCTCCGAATTACCATCCGTGGGCATGGCGCCATCAGTCGGTAGCTCTAGGCACAGCAGCAGTGCCGTCGCTAAGCGACAGCAGGCGGTGCTGAAACTGCTGAGCCTAGGCGATAAAAGGCACACCGCCCAAGAGCTATTACAGGGCATTCCACATCAAAGTTGTTAACTTTGTCGCCACCCTGCTGTGTAATCCCCAAAATATACTTGCAAACTTTTACCATTTAGGGATATTATTTCAGCGCTTCTTGCGCATCTGTTTACATTCCCCTCACCCGGCATATCCTAAACTTATAAGAACGCTACTACACTTGATCTTATACAAAAGGTTCTTAGAAGTGCTGTTTGGGGAGTAGCCTAGAGACAGGGGCTTGGATTGGCGAAAGCTCGCCTGGCAGCGGAACGCCAGCTCCATGCGCATCATGCGCTTCTTGCACATCTGTTTACATTCCCCTCACCCGCCATATCCCAAACTTATAAGAACGCTACTACACTTAACTTGGTGCAGGCTGGGACCGAGTCTGACCCTGGGGCTGGTCATATACTGCCGACGCAGAGAATTGCGGGGCCTACCTCGGTCCAGGTCTCAAAGGCCTACTATACCTCCTCCCACCCCTCCTCCACCTCCTCCTCCTCCGAATTACCATCCGTGGGCATGGCGCCATCAGTCGGTAGCTCTAGGCACAGCAGCAGTGCCGTCGCTAAGCGACAGCAGGCGGTGCTGAAACTGCTGAGCCTAGGCGATAAAAGTCACACCGCCCAAGAGCTATTACAGGGCATTCCACATCAAAGTTGTTAACTTTGTCGCCACCCTGCTGTGTAATCCCCAAAATATACTTGCAAACTTTTACCATTTAGGGATATTATTTCAGCGCTTCTTGCGCATCTGTTTACATTCCCCTCACCCGGCATATCCTAAACTTATAAGAACGCTACTACACTTGATCTTATACAAAAGGTTCTTAGAAGTGCTGTTTGGGGAGTAGCCTATAGACAGGGGCTTGGATTGGCGAAAGCTCGCCTGGCAGCGGAGCGCCAGCTCCATGCCAAGATCCAACTAACATAGTTTTAACTGCAGCACCTTTAATCTACTACTAGTTCACTGCCTCCATACATGTTCCCCTTATCAAACGAGCTGTGTCAGGCAGAATTTTGGGTTGTTTTCATGGCTTCCATGTTAACTTTGTCGCCACCCTGCTGTGTAATCCACAAAATATACTGGCAAACTTTTATCATGTACCGATATTATTTGAGCGCTTCTTGCTCACCTCCTTTGGTTCCTCTCTGCCACCCATTGGTTTGAAGCCTGAGTCCATTTAGGGTATGTCGCCATGACACTCTCTAGCCTGCTGCCGCTGCCTCTGCATGCCGTCCCCTATAGTGTCAGGGTCAATTATTGGATGTTTTAGATGCTATCTAGCTTCATTCTGTCACTCTGTCATGGCCATGCTGTTGCCCATAATTTTGGCATAATGGTGCGATTATGCAGCCTCAGAGGCATCCATGCATGCTGCCCCTGCTGTTTCCTGTCCATTTCCGTGGTGTTTCCATCCTTTTCTGAGGTTCCCAGGTGTTTGGCCAAGCTTCCCTGTGCAGAGCCTTGGTCCCCTTGAAAAATGCTCGAGTCTCCCATTGACTTCAATGGGGTTCGTTATTCGAGACGAGCACTCGAGCATCGGGAAAAGTTCGTCTCGAATAACGAGTACCCGAGCATTTTAGTGTTCGCTCATCTCTAGTTGTTATATAACTTGATGAGAATTTATGCTGAGCTAACAAGCGATGGGGAACTATGCTTCTATTTCTCAAAATTTTCAATCTCCTTTGGTTTTAATCAGAAAGATAGGTCGAGGACTTTAGCAGAAGGAACTGCTTTCATGCACAAAACAGGTATCAGACAGGTGTTCATTTTAATTTAGATTCTGTTTAAACAAATACTGTGTGCAAAGTGATCACTGAACACTTTATTGCTGCAGTTTGTATGAGTCATGTTTGCATAAACTGGGAACCTTCCAGGGCTAATGGTTTTTCTGAGCTCATTAATAGCAACTAGATTCTGTAACCAGATGATCTGCCCATTTGAAATACACATTATGTAATCTCCCCTGGAGTCTCCATAATATCCATTGTTGTTGTATACGTCTTAAAATGGAAACAAGATATAATGTAACCATGTAGTACTGTACTATGTTTATGTACATGATATATATTAGACAAATAGCTAACAGTCAGCTTGAAGGAATTCCCCAGTGCAAAAGAGAGAAAAATCAGCCACAATGTAATCAGAGTCATCTTTTGCTAGCAAAATATGGCAGATGACTGCCGATTGTAACTTTGAACTTAGTTTGCATTTGGACTTATTTCACTCCTAGATGTCTTTATTTCCACCACACATGTCTGTCTCCTCTTGACTTTGTTCTGGCTTGCAGACAGTTAAGTTTTTATAATACTTCCTTGGAGCTTGCTAGTGTTTACTGGTCTTATATATACTTGTGTGCATGTAGACTAAAAGTGAGATGGTGACAACTAAATCATGGTAGGTTAGTAGGAGTCTGAGACGGGAACCACAAAAGGTATAAGGTATAAATAATTAAGTGTATTAAAATGGATAATAGTTATTTATATGTAATGCATAGTTGTTAACTTATCCAGTACAAAAATGTATTCTGTCTCCTAACAGCAGCAGTGTAGCGTGAGCAGTAAATAAAGTGATCATTTTATACAAACTGATTCTAAAATACATTGACAATAAGGGAAATCAATAGTAAAAAGGGAAATGACTATACTGTAAATGAAGCAGATGTGCAGTAAAACACAATCTAGATTGAAACATAATATTAACTCTTCGCAAGAAATATTTTAAGGGTCAAGTCTTTATTAGTTATTAACAATACAAAATATTTACATATCTACAATCTTCTCAAACTTTACATAGCATTAATACATCATGTTTAGTGTTTACACGGTACCTATACTACAGAGTGCTAACACAAAAACAGTACTCCCAAACTTTCTATGCCACTAATATTAACCAGATGCTACATGCAAAACATTTATATTCTACTATACATTATATCATTATATCTTTATTTCATTTTTATTTCTCAAGCACCTGAGTTCATCACCTTCCCTGGGGTTTGACGTGTAAAAGCATGCAGGGAGAAATAAAAGAAAACCATCTCTATATACCAGATACACCATTTACATCAATTACCTAAACACCCCCACCCAACCCCTTTTCCCCCCTATCCTATTTCTGAAGACACGAGAGCCAAGAAAAAAAGAAAAAAAAATTATACTATCCTTCCCCCATACTCCCTCACCTCACTTATACCACACTTCCCTAACCTACCTCCCTACATCATGTTGTCTATAATGCTTATTCCATTTACTCCATTTATTGTAATATTCCTCCAAATGTCCCTTTGCCCTAGCCCATCCCATTTCTATATCTATCACTCTGTTGACACCCTTTTCCCACATATCGACTGTTGCTTCAATTTCCGAGATCCACACCATAAAAATTGTTTTCCTAGCCTGAAACAGCATTTGAGACAGTATCTTTTTTTCTTTATTTGGTATTCTAATTTTCTTTATTTAACCCAATATTCCCACCAAGCATCCAGCTGTATCTCAATTCCTAACAACTTACTCAATTTATCAAACACCCCCACCCAGTATCTATGAAGTTTCGGGCATGTCCAAAAGAGGTGTAACCATTTACCCTATAACCCACCTTATGCAACCATTTTGGGGTTCTGTGAAGTCTATTACGGTAATAATGAAAAATTGTGAGATTCTATGTGAACCATTATTAGATACCTAAAATATACTCCCATATCTCTTCACCATCTATATGTCTGCCTAAATATTCTTCCCAACCCTGTATACACTTAAATTTTACATTCTGTGCACTATCCTGACTTAGTAGATTATAAATAGTAGCTAATTTCTTTTTTTTCTTACCTCTTCACTAAACTTCCCCAATTGTGAAATTGTGCATTTGTGCTCCATTTTTTTGAAAAACCACCATAATCTAATGTACCTAAACAGGTCATTATCCCCTAACTTAAACTACTTTTTAAGTTCTTCAAACGTTCTCAGTATACCATTCTCAAATATTTGGGCCATATATCTTATACCCTTACTTACCCAACTCTTAAAATCCTTTAATTTTTCCCCTTTTACTTCGCAAGAAATATAATAGTTAAAAGTACTTTACATCAAAATAACTTAATTTAATTTGGCTTAGTGTGTAGCTGTCTCTAAAAAAAGTTTTATGGAAATGGTGTGTCCCAGGTTGTGCAAACTATCCTATTGCTATTGTAATGCTGGCGACGAGTCCCATTCCTGGACATGTCCATCATCACAATTTTACTTACAAATGGCTTGTTTTATATGTCCTTGTAAGCCTCTACCCCATACTCACATATATTCCTCAGTGTCTGCAGTCAGGCAACTCCTACTCCTGTTCCCATAGCTTATGGGCACCAGCTCTCTAAAGGGCAAGTGTGTGCACCAGCTTATATGTTCTAGCCTATCAATGCTCCACTGTGGCTATATATAGCCAGGGGCGTAACTACAGTGGTAGCAGCCATATCAACGCCTATGGGGCCCACAGTGTCAGGGGGCCCCAGCATCCGACCTGACACACTAAACAGTGGAGGATGTGCATCATAATATCCATATTATGCTGCACTATGTACATCATAATATGTATATAACATATACACTCACCGGCCACTTTATTAGGTACACCTGTCCAACTGCTCGTTAACACTTAATTTCTAATCAGCTAATCACATGGCGGCAACTCCATGCATTTAGGCATGTAGACATGGTCAAGACAATCTCCTGCAGTTCAAACCGAGCATCAGTATGGGGAAGAAAGGTGATTTGAGTGTCTGGTTGCCATGGTGCCAGAAGGGCTGGTCTGAGTATTTCAGAAACTGCTGATCTACTGGGATTTTAACGCACAACCATCTCTAGGGTTTCCAGAGAATGGTCCGAAAAAGAAAAAACATCCAGTGAGCAGCAGTTCTGTGGGCGGAAATGCCTTGTTGATGCCAGAGGTCAGAGGAGAATGGGCAGACTGGTTCGAGCTGATAGAAAGGCAAAACGCCACCCGTTACAACCAAGGTAGGCAGAAGAGCATCTCTGAACGCACAGTACATCAAACTTTGAGGCAGATGGGCTACAGCAGCAGAAGACCACACCGGGTGCCACTCCTTTAAGATAAGAACAGGAAACTGAGGCTACAATTTGCACAAGCTCATCGAAATTGGACAGTAGAAAATTGGAAAAAACGTTGCCTGGTCTGATGAGTCTCGATTTCTGCTGCAACATTCGGATGGTAGGGTCAGAATTTGGCGTCAACAACATGAAAGCATGGATCCATCCTGCCTTGTATCAACGGTTCAGGCTGGTGGCGGTGGTGTCATGGTGTGGGGAATATTTTCTTGGCACTCTTTGGGCCCCTTGGTACCAATTGAGCATCGTTGCAATGCCACAGCCTACCTGAGTATTGTTGCTGACCATGTCCATCCCTTTATGACCACAATGTACCCAACATCTGATGGCTACTTCCAGGAGGATAATGCGCCATGTCATAAAGCTGGAATCATCTCAGACTGGTTTCTTGAACATGACAATGAGTTCACTGTACTCAAATGGCCTCCACAGTCACCAGATCTCAATCCAATAGAGCATCTTTGGGATGTGGTGGAACGGGAGATTCGCATCATGGATGTGCAGCCGACAAATCTGCGGCAACTGTGTGATGCCATCATGTCAATATGGACCAAAATCTCTGAGGAATGCTTCCAGCACCTTGTTGTATCTATGCCACGAAGAATTGAGGTAGCTCTAAAGGCAAAAGGGGGTCCAACCCGTTACTAGCATGGTGTAGCTAATAAAGTGGCCGGTGAGTGTATATGATGCATATATGCTGCATCTGTGATGTGTATATGTTGTATGTGTATATGGTGTTTGAAGTCTGCATATACTGTGTGTGTGTATATATGCTGTGTGTTTGTAAATGTCACTATGTGTGTGTATATGCTCTATATGAGCATATGTGCATAAGTGTATAAATGTGTGATTGTAACTTGCATGTGTGAGTATACAAATATGTATAATTTTCAGCCAAAGCCTGCTATGGGGCCCTGACTCTCCTAGTTACACCACTGTATATAGCCATGCATGCCCTATTCCCTAATGCCTGAACAAAGGTTCCTAACTAGTCTTGTCCTGCTGTGTGGTGCATCTGTATCTACTTGTGTTTGACTATTGCTTTGCTCTGGGGCTACATTGCTGATTCCTGCATTCCTCCATGTACGACCCCACTTGTTTCTGATATTGTGCTGCCTGCCATGACCCTCTGCTTCATACCTGACCTGCTTCAGACTGACCCTTACCATTTACTTCACTGGTCTCTTGGTTCCACACACCAGAATCTCTGTGCCCAATGGGCCAGTTGCTATCCTAATGAGGCCACCTTGAGTGTAAGTAGCCTACCAATCTCTCTGCAGCATAGTCCAGATCCCTGTATAGGGGTGAAAGGGTAAAAACCAGAGAGGTCCAGGGAAAATGGCCTAAGTGATGGCCCAGTAGTCAGACCGGTAGAATACCACAATGAGTTCATACTGTTCATAACCTGGAGAGAGGGTGTGCAGTGAAGTGAGGTATACCCCTCTCAGCTTCAATGGATGCACTACCTATATTCATGATTCTATGACTCTATTTTTGTTCTTTATTACATAAGAAAATACAAATCTCTACAAATGATAGCAGGTTTAGAATATAAAGTAATACATACTCTTTTGGAAGAATTTTTGCTATTATATGTCTATTTACTAAGCCATTATTTTTAGTGTTATGAGGAATTATTCCATTTTTGCTATGTGTAGTAAATAAATTAAAACATTTTGGAATCACAGCACTACAGATGAGACAACAGGAATAGGAAATCGACCCTGCCAGACATAGTTGGAAACTTTGCAATATCTTTAAAAAGAAAAAGTATAAAAGTTTCTTCCATTACCATAAGTATTCAAGAGTGTTCACAAAGTAGCAAAGCATTAAGCTGTATTTTATCTGAAATTGAAAATAATCTTGACCGATAATGGCTTTGCATATAAAATATGAATATCATTTTGCACTAGGACTTATAATTAGGTTTGAAAGAGAAGATTATCACTTCCCATTCATTCTGTTTGCAATGTATAATATACTGACATATGATTGAGAAATGAAAACACTTGGATATTTATTTTAGATTTAATTGAAAATAAAAGCTAACATTCTTAAATTATGAAAATAAATTCTTTGTAAAAAAAAATAATTCAAAAATCTGCACTTTTACTTTGCATTACTTTGGATAAATGTCCTTAATGTGTGCGAAAGGATGTGTAGCTGATAAGAAACCTTTACTGAAGAAGTAAAATTGATGTATAAAAAAAATAAAAAAGATAATTTGAACTAGAACATCTAAAATGCAATATATTTTAATGGAATGATATTTAAACTAAATTCTTTGAAAGTATCATGGAACTGTTAGGCATTTTTTGAAATTATGAGCTGTTCATAAGATACTGACTAGAACTACTCAGTTCCAGTCACCTTTGTTGGAGGACAATTTTTTTGGTTGCTGGGACTGTATATTTTTAACAGCCAGGAGCTGTCTGTCAGGCAAGTTATCATGCTATCTAATGGTCAGATAAGTGTACACATGTGAAGAGGATAGTGGAAGCTGTTTATATCATTGCAGTAGCAGGAAATGACCATGAAGACCATAAAGAATTTACATTTTTTCACACAAAATCAGCAGATATGGTGCAATGTACTGACCGCTATCACTGACAGTGGTGTATAGCACCAGAAATATGGCTGTGTTGGTATAAATAAGCCAGAGACCCCTATCCAGACTGTGCTGTACCAGGGTCACAGGGTCTCTTACTCTTGGAGTAGACTCAGTGTAGGTGGCAGATGACTCAGATGGGTGCAAAGCACCAGGCATCCATCAGAGAATGATAAGGAACAAGCTAAGGTCCAGCGAAGCAGAGTTCAAGATAAAATACATTCAGGTAGGAATACTTGATGCTCAGGCAGCCACACGTAGGGGAAGGAACCTTGCACCCCCAGGGGTGTGCTGTGATTTACTGGGTACAAACCAAGCATGGTTGCATTGGCTTGTTTATATTTGAGATTAGTTGTACCTTTAAAGGCTAGTGACAATGCTCCGTTATTTCTGTAGCCCTGTCATTGAGAAAGATACTTGTTAGATTCTTATTTTACATGGCAACAACCATGTAGCAAAAACCTTTCCACTTAGAGAAGCCATTGTTTACAAAATGTCAATTCTTCTAAAATGTATTTCATTTCATTGCTTTGTCTCTAAGGGCATTTATTTCTATAAATTGTTGATTTTTTTCTTCCCAATAACCCCAATGGAAAATCAAAGAAAATCTATTCCCATCCACATTAGTGGATAATCAATAAAAGGATGTCAGAGTAGGGCCTTCATACCATTCAGATTGTTGCTTTGGAAATGCTTTGACCTAGAATATTTTCTTATTGGAAATGCTTTATACAGCTTAGATTTCCTGGCTAGTTTTTCCTGCTATGCTGCTCTCACACCAGATTGCATTCAATTTAAGATGTGTAATCTGGGGATTTTTTTTGCCTCTCATATATGGATAATGTGGAAAAAGACTTGGCTGATATCACATTATCACAAATCCCCTGCAAACAGGACTGTTTGATTACTGGTTTCAGAATGTATCTAGTTGATTTGATGACATGTTCAACATTACATTTCTGTACTCATGTATAACATCTGAAACAGTAAATTAATTAAGCTGGGCTTCTACTGTAGTATAGCAATACAAATGATTATTCCCTTTTATCTGCTGTTATTACCATGATGCTGCCCTATGCTCACCACATACAGTGAATCACCCAAACACTCTATAAAGATAAATATATTTTTTTGTATAGATTACGTTCAAAAGTGAAAAATTATTCAGTTTAGAGAATGAGCAACATAAACGTAGACACAGTTAGCTATAGCAGGAATGTTAACACTATAGGGGATATTATCACATGCAAATAGAACATTCTTATTTCTGGTAACGGTGTAAAATTGTGAAAATAGATATAATAAGAATACATTGAGCTACAGGTACAGAAAATAACCAACAAATTTCAGAACATAAGGAAGCTGGTCAGCAATGAATATCAGACAATGCAGGGGATATGGTATTCTTGAGTAGATATGAGTATAGTCATACAAGCCTATGCAGTTGACATGGCAATGCTAATGTTGATATGGAAATATTGAAGGAAATAGAAGCCGGGAAGGCAGGTAACCTATAGTTCATGGTCAAGAGCAGCTAATAAGGTAGTAACAAAGCGCTATTTTAAAGAGACTGTGATACAGATGTTTTTCATATTTCCCTTCCAAATTGCAACATAAAGCAATGTTCGTTCTTTTAATTTATCAAGGCCGCAAAAAAATAACTTTATACAGTTTTGGGGTTTTTTTGGATTCTCTTGCACCCGACTTACAGTCAACCCCTAGTTACAAACGGAACTCTGGATGTTGCCAATTTACTGTACATTAGCCCCAGGCTACAATAAACAGCTATAACAGTTATCAAAGGTGTCTGCAATTAAGATTTAGTAATAATCCTGGTTCTTATGAAAATCCAACATTTTTAAAATCCAATTGTCACAGAGACCAAAAATAATTTGGCTGGGGCCACAATTATAAAATATATAGTTCCGACTTACATACAAATTCAACTTAAGAACAAACCTACGGAACCTATCTTGTATGTACTTACGTGTGTAATCCACATAGTTTATACAGTAATTTTCGCTGAAATTACACTGTCAGTTGTGGGGTATCTGTATAACCCACATTGCAATACCTTTTGGGAGCTCTAGTTTACAGCCAGATTCATGTGTCAAATCCACGTAGTTTATACATTGAAATGAGTCGGGGTTCTAACTACCTGCCTCAGCTACTATTCTGATGCTGCCACCCGCCTGATGCCACACATCTGTTGCTAGTTGCACCATCTGCCTCCTACCATCTTTACCAGGGACTGGAATTGTCCACCACCTCCACACTATATCATGGTGCCACTCTGCAGGCTCCTGCTGCTTCTGATGCCACCTTCACACTATATCATTGTGCCACTCTGCGGGCTCCTGCTGCTACTGATGCCACCTTCACACTATATCATTGTGCCACTCTGCGGGCTCCTGCTGCTGCTGCTTCTGATGCCACCTTCACACTATATCATTGTGTCACTCTGTGGGCTCCTGCTGCTGCTTCTTCTGATGCCACCTTCACACTATATGATTGTGCCACTCTGCGGGCTCCTGCTGCTGCTGCTTCTGATGCCGCATTCACACTATATCATTGTGCCACTCTGTGGGCTCCTCCTGCTGCTGCTACTGATGCCGCCTTCACACTATATGATTGTGCCACTCTGCGGGCTCCTGCTGCTGCTGCTTCTGATGCCGCATTCACACTATAACTTTGTGTCACTCTGCCGCTCTTGCTGCTTCTGATGCCACCTTCACACTATATCATTGTGCCACTCTGCGGGCTCCTGCTGCTTCTGATGCCACCAACATACTATACCATTGTGCCACTATGTGGGCTCCTCCTGCTGCTGCTGCTGCTACTGATGCCACCAAAACACATTTTATCATTGTGCCACTCTGCGGGCTCCTGCTGCTGCTACTGATGCCACCTTCCCACTATATCATTGTGCCACTCTGCGGGCTCCTGCTGCTTCTGATGCCACCTTCACACTATATCATTGTGCCACTCTGTGGCTTTCCCTGTTGCTGCCTCCATGTTGCTGACACCTGTGGACTCCTGCTGCTGCTTCTTCTGTCACCACTTCCACACTCTTATCATTGTGCCACTTTGTGGCCTCCTGTTGCTGCTGCCACCTCCACACTATATAATTGTGCCACTCTGTGGCTATCCCTGTTACTGCCACCATGTTTCTGCCACCTGTGGAATCCTGCTGCTGATGCCACCTCCACACTAAATCATTGTGCCACTCTGTGGCTATCCCTGTTGCTGTCACCATGTTGCTGCCACCTGTGGGCTCCTGCTGCTGCTGCCACCACCTCCACACTCTTATCATTGTGCCAATTTGTGGCCTACCATGTTTCCGCCACCTCCATAATTTGTCATTGTGCCACTCTGCAGCCTACTCATGCTGCTGCCAACTGACCACTGTCCCCTGGAACACCCTGTGATTACCATAATGCTGTTTTCACCCTCCACCCTGTTTTCACCCTGCCACTATGTTTGGTTTTCCCCTTCTTTTCATCTGTCAGAAGGATGAAAAGCTTCAGGATTGATAGCCAAAAGCAGGAGTGGATACAGAACACAGAGGAAATGCAAGTATCCCATTTGCTGCTCATCTCTATTCTGGATCAACTCCTGTTTGTTTTTAGTAATACTGATGGATTATTGACCGATTGAAAGAGGACACTGATACGTGAACAGAAGGGCAAAATGATCAGTGACGTCACTGCAAAATTACTGCCGACATCCTCTGCACTCTTTTGGGGGGCTTACCACATGTATCCGCGTTTAACAGAACAGATTCTGTCGTAACCTATGGAATCATCTGATGTAAAAAGAGTGCACTCTTTGATGTTATAGTGGGATCTTGGCCCTCAGCTCGGTCTTTTCGAGCTGGAACAGACGTTACCTTGTCAGGCTGCGTTCCCGCTTTGCTTATTTGGGGAATTAGCCTATGTAAGTGCACATGGAAGTGAAGAGTTAAGCGATTCTAAAAGCCACGGCTGTCATGTGCGTGTCATACTAAAACACAGCATTGTTTGAAGACCAAACCACGCTCCCTATGCATATTTAAGCATGGCACAACGTTCTACAACACCCTACAGGCTCTCTGCAGCCAGGAAATGCCTGTTTTTAACGTGTTTCGTTTTGATTCGATTCGGGTTGAATCAAATTTTTTTCAAAAAATTCGGCGAATCAGGACGAAACAAATTTTAACAAATTTGCCCATCTCTAATCCTGGCATATGAACTTTGACAATGAAAAGGGTTTCTTAGCTAGTTTATATTATTCAATATTTAACCTCCTACCATCTAAGCCATGTTTCTCCTCCTGACCAGGCCTTATTTTTAGAAACTGACATGTGTCAATAAAATTGGTTATAATTTTAGTAACAAAAAAACTGAAATGTGGATAAAATTTTGAAAAATTCTCCATTTCAAGTTTAAAACTTCCAAGGTAGATCATACCACCCAAATAACTTAACTGCAAACAGTTACTAACTGTCTGCTTTTTGCTGGCATATTTTTATGCATCTTTTAATTTTTGTAGCATGTTATGATAATTAAAGGTTTAGGTGTGATTTAAGACATTTTCATAAAAATAACCAAAACTTACTTTTTGAGGGACCTGCTCAGCTTTCAAGTGATTTTGAGGGGCCTACATAGTAAAACTACATAAATTACCACATTACAGAAACTACACGACTCAACTTATGTAAAACATCTTTTAAGCAGTTTGGTGACCTTTTAGGGGTTTCATAGTGGTTGAAACAAAATGGAGGGGCAATTTAGAAAATTTTGGAAAATTCATTTATTTTGGACCAAATATTACACATTCACAATGAATTATATGACATAATTCACTGCAAATTTGTAACCCAATTTTGCACTTCTAATACCCCATATATGGTAGTAAACGGGCACACGGCAGGGCAATGAAAGGAAGGAGCACTATTTAGAGCAGATTCGTATTATCATATTGTATAGTCTATACATTTTTTTTTATTAAAGTAGACATTTTTGCTGAATGAGATGGATTTTGCACATACTTGATGAGATTTTATTAACTCTTTCTGAGTGGAAGAAAAAAAATGATCAATTCTTGTTAGATGGATTTTTAGATTTGTTTTTTGGGCTGTCCACCACACCATACGAATAATGTATGTTATCTTTATCCTATAGCCTACTAAGATTATGGCAAAACCTTAATTTTATTGTTATTTTTGACCAATTTTACAATAAAACCTTGGAGAAATAAAAAATAAACCTACCTATCTAGAAAATCTATCTTTTTTAATTTTTCATTTGACAGAGCTGGTTGAGGGTTGGTTGGACGAGAAATCATCTTTTTCGGGAAGTTTTTCATGCTTTTGGCATTCACAGTGCCGGTCTATATTGCACTGAATGCTACACATGTGGCAATATGTGTTTTTTTTGTGTTTTTGTAATGGGTTAACACCAAGCGTGGGTGTAATATACAGCTGACTCCTGCAGCTTATGGCACAGCTCTTTATGTGAACAAGTGCCAGAAGCTTAATGTTATAGTACTACATGATGTAGGAAGTAACCCACGCCATACTATTGCATCAGATAGATTGCCCAAACTCAATCCAAATTTTTTAAAAATTCTTTAATGGCAATTGGTCCATTAATTCTGGCACAGCTGGAGTTTTCTCTCTAGTTCCCTCTCTATCTATTCCAATGCAGTCAATGTAATTCTTTTCGGATCTCTACTGCTACACTGTATGCTCTAGCCTGGGACCTGGCAATAGCATGATAAGGCAGAGAAAGTTTCTGTAAGAGAGATTTTCTGTAATGGAGAGAGAGTGTCTATACCCAATTTAGCTCCTCTATAAGTAGATAGTTTGTCCTGGGCTGGAGCTGAATTGGAGTTGATGGAGGTGGTAAAAGGTCCTCTTTAAATGTGTTATCTGGTAATACGACTGTACAGTATCCCCTATTGAGTAATATTATACAACCAAATTCTAATATGCAAATGTAACATTTTTGGCATGCTTCTAACAGTATGCACAGAAATGATGAAGAATGCTGCTTATTGATCAAAATAACGCAAACTGAAGTGAGTATTTAATTGATCACAAATTCTGCTATGCATATGTGTAATGCAAGCAGTCATTTAGAGTGCTCCCTGAAGCAAAACCACCTCAAATGGGTACAAAACACAGATTGTTTAACTGTAATTATTTGATAAATTGATGTAATTAAGTATTCAGTATTCAAGAAGCCCAAAAGCAACATCTTGTGAAGAAACTAAAAACAGAGAATGATGAAAATGTTCTCCTTTACTAATAATTAATGTATTTCATTGTTTAACACTATTCACAGTACGGGCAAAGGAAATAGTTGTCTATAACACCCCAGGAAAGGTATATTAATAGCAATAAATGTGTTTTTCATAAAGCAAATGTACTTGTCTTTGCAGAAAAAAGAATAACTTAGTGTGGCCTGTCAATTCTGCCTAAGGAGTCCATTTACTTAGTGAGCATTTATTTGTCATTCATATTAAGCAAGAAATTGTACTATACACAATACTATACACTATACACTATACAGATGGATGGCTTGATGATTTTATATGCGTTATTGCTCTTAAAATACATTATGCATTATCAGATTGAGGATTTTAGGAAGGTTTTGGTGGAATCCATCCATGTTTTGATAATATACCGTATATACTCGAGTATAAGCCGACCCGAGTATAAGCCGAGACCCCTAATTTTACCACCAAAAACTGGGAAAACCTATTGACTCGAGTATAAGCCGAGGGTGTAGTATACAGCCAGCTAGCCCCCTGTAGTATACAACCAGCCAGCCCCTGTAGTATACAGCCTGTCCCAAGTAGTATACAATCAGCCTGCCCCCATGAAGTATACAGCCTGCCCCCATGTATTATACAGCCTGCCCCAAGAAGTATACAGCCTGTCCCAAGAAGAATACAGCCTGCCCTCATGTATTATATAGCCTGCCCCAAGAAGTATACAGCCTGCCCTCATGTATTATACAGCCTGCCCCAAGAAGTATACAGCCTGCCCCAAGAAGTATACAGCCTGCCCCAAAAAGTATACAGCCTGCCCCAAAAAGTATACAGCCTGTCCCAAAAAGTATACAGCCTGCCCTCAGTATGCCTAGCGAATAATAAAAAAATAAACTTAATACTCACCCTCCGACGATACTCACCTTTGATGCTTAGTGGCGGCTCCCGGTCCTCGGCGGCGGCGGTTCTTGGTCCTCGGCGGCGGCGGCTCCTGGTCCTCGACGGCTCCCGATCCTCGGCGGCGGCGGCTCCTGATCCTCTGCGGCGCCTTCTCTCTTCTATCTTCACTTGCCGGCAGTCTCGTCCATACTGCTACATCATATTGTGCGCCCGCCGGCAGATCGCATAGACGCGACTGCCGGCAAGTGAAGATAGAAGAGAGAAGCCGCCGCAGAGGATCGGGAGCTGCCGCCGAGGACCAGGAGCCGCCGCCGAGGACCGGGAGCCCGCGCCGAGTTTCCGAGAGCCGGAGGGTGAGTATTAATTTTTTTATTATTATTATTGACTCGTGTATAAGCCGAGATTAGGTTTTTAAGCACATTTTTTGTGCTGAAAAACTCGGCTTATACACGAGTATATACGATATATACATATATGTATGAAGAGGGCTCAGCCCTTGAGCTCTCTTCATACACCCTTCATAGCTCTGCGGCGGATTGGTCTTCAAAGACCAATGTATGCTTTTTCAATGGTATGTTTTTTCAATACATCATTTGTCCCGATGCTCTGTAATAGTTTTGTCCTGCATCTAGATTTAGCTGACACACACATTTATCCCTTTGCCCTGCATCTAGACTTTGCACACACACATGGATTATTCCTCTTGTCCCACACTAGATTTTGTAGACATACACACTTTCTGAGTTTTATAACTAGCGTTGGTGGATACGCACACATTCCTGCCTGTAATATCATTTTCTTATGTGTCTAATCTTGGTATCGCTGCAGTTTGACCCTAGATTTTCCTCAATAAGCTACTACATTACACCACACAACTAAAAGATTGCACTTGCTCACACAGCCCACCCCTTTTTTTTGGTTGCATAAGTGCAACTTTTAGTAAAATAATGAAGTGAATTTAAGCCTGGCAATTCAAAGTGGTCTAAGGAATAAATATCCCCTTCTTTAGTGTACAAAAAGACGTAAAGTCCTGAGTGGCTACTACCTGGGTTCTGTCTTCTGGTTAATATGCATGTGATTCTTCAAAATGACTGTGCAGTGCGCTGCTCTATTCCTATAAGACAAACACATGTAGTGGCAACAAAAAGAATGGCACTCACCACAGGCTTGTTCTTTTCTTATTTATTTATATTTACAAAAACACCTGTTAAAAAGTCCTCATGGGAGGGAGGAATAGCAGTACATGATGGAGCGAACAAGAACCGGATATACAAGAGAACCGGAGGAAGCGCAGTATAGCGTGAAACGGCTGTTGTTTGTTCTTGTTCCCACCACAATGTCCTGCTATTCCTCCCTCCCATGAGGACTTTTCAACATGTATTTTTGTAAGTATAAATAAAGAAGAAAAGAACAAGCCTGTGGTGAGTACCATTCCATTTTTTTCTTCTTGTTTTCTTTTTGTTGCTACTACATGTGCAACTCTTACATTGATCATTGCATCCTGGGACTAAAATTCAGTAAATTATCAGCATCCTGTCTGTACCTAGGGCTTGTCTGTAAGTCTCTTAATTTATTATTATTAATTATTGCTTAATCTCATTTTGTTCAGTTATGGCTGATTCATTAGTGATACTCATCCTTTTTGTGGTTGTCATGGTTGGCGCACTGCCATGTACTTTTTAGAAAAAAGAGATTTCTCTAGAAAGCTCTTCAGAGAAAGTTACACTTGTTAAACTTTCATGTCAGAAAGTGCAGTCAAAGATGGGAAAGGGACCTAGAAAGAGCAGTGTCCTGATAACATTGAGCGTTCTGAGCAGAGAGTTAAAAAATTAAATGAGAATAAACCGAGCAGAGAGAAAGATCTAGCTTGAATATTATTGACAGCTGGGAGAGAGACTAAATGAAGTATGTGGGAATAGGGTTACTGATGTAGATCATAGGACAAATAGGAAAAAGGCATGGAGCGAGGAGACTTCTTGTTCTGTAATTCAGGAGTATCAAATAACATTTGGGTTATAATATTGGGGAGAGATAAGAGATGTGAAATATAAAACAGAGAATTAGAGTCTCTGGGCATACACTTGCAATAGAGGAACTACATCAACAGATGAACAAGACTTCTAGAGCACCACAACAGGAACCATGTTTGAAGCAAGGGTGCTGTTCCTAAAAGGGTTCGAGGGGATGCTTCTTTATTCAGAACATTTAAAAGAGATTTATTGTAAAGAATTGTAGACTTATAGTAACAAAATAAGTAGAAGATGGGGGATTTCTGTTTTTTAATATGCGGGTATTTTCTGATTAAAAGAAAAATTAAAAAAATTATGGTTAGAAAGTGGAAAAGAATAATGGAATTAGATACTGAAAATAGTCAAAGCATATTGCCTTCCTTGTGTGTGGAAGAAGCAGCACTTAGTACAAACATTTTTTAATTAAAACTAAGACATAATTACTATATATACTCGAGTATAAGCCAACCCGAATGTAGGCCGAGGTACCTAATTTTAACTCGAGTAAAAGCCCAGGGTGGGAAATGCATTAGTGCCAGCATGTGCCCCCCAGTATATAGCTAGCCAGCCACTGCCCCCCAGTATCTAGCCAGCCACTGACCCCCAGTATGTAGCCAGCCAGTGCCTCTCAGTATCTAGCCAGAACATTTCCTCACTAACAAGCCCCTAGTATATAGCCAGCAGGCCCCTGTAGCAAGTACCTGCCCCCGGCCCCCATAGCCAACACCTGCCTCCAGTAAAAACTCAGGTCTTTTCTTCAGTAGGCAGCGGCAGGTCCGTGCTCACTGGCCGACGGAAGAAGAGAAGTCTTGCGGGGGACGCCGGCAAAGAGTTTTTACTTTATTTTTTCTTGACTCGAGTATAACATGGCTTATACTTCAGTAAATATGGTAAGAATTAATTAACTGCCATATTATTATCTTTATTATTATTATCATTATTATTATTGTTGTTAAATTGAGACAATTAATTGACATGATTTTGAAACTGTAGAAAATGTCATGAAAAATGTTGCTGTAAACTCTAAAAGGTCTGTGTAAATTCAGACCTGCGCATTTCAAGTAAATTCTAGTAGCATTTCTGTTTTTCTTCCACTGTCTTTGTTAACTTACTGAAACTGACTACCTAAAAAGTTGAGCTGTCTGATCCAGAATTCAGGGAGCATCCTGTATTCTGGAGATCTTTAGATGGAGAGTCATTTATCAATCAGTGCTCTGAGCTGTTTGGTGGAATAAAACACTTTCTGATGTGAGCCAATATATAATTATATGAATTTAAAAATGTTGAATTTTTAATACTTCACATTTTGTTATATATGTTGTATAGAAGTCTTTGCTTACCAAGTTGAAGTAAAAGAGAAGTGTTACATAACAGTTGGGGAAAGTGGTGAGGTTGTGATTAGGTTGTTTCTAAGTCTCACCTGCATCAGGAGACATCTAGCCACTGATTGCAAATATATGTTCTACATTTTGCAACTTGTGATGAGTGACAAGAAAATCACTGCACTATACGCAACGGTAAAATGTCAGGTTAAGGTTAGACATTGGATTGTGTTAATCTCCAGTAGGCTGAAATTGATTTCCATATGTTCTCTGTGGTCAAAATGAAACACCTAGATCTGTTGCAATGGAATGGATTGTGCTTTAGCTTAGCATAATTGGCTTTTTTGCTGTATTTTACATTTCTTTCAAAAACGTAAAATAAGAATACATTTTATGGATGTCTTTACAATGTGGCACCATTTATGTTTCTGTAAATTGCATCATAGTAAAAAGGTAAGCTAGCCCTTGTGCACGTTATAATTGGGTGTCTGTGAATAGGATGGTATCTCATTGTCTGCAGAGAAGTGTTCAGCAGATTACCTTCAGACTAGCTCTCCTGAAAAATTACATTTCTGCCTCGCTATTTATTACATTTTCTTCTCATTGAACAATGGTAGCATCATTTTATGAGGTCACAGTGAGAGGACAGCAAGTTCCTTGGAATAATATGCAATACTTTATTTCCACTTGACAAAAATGTTTTCCTTTGTAATTTATATGTAGAATGTGTTGGTACCAGTTTGTCCAAGAGCCATGTGCAGAAAAAACAAGCTTAGCAAAGTAGAGAGGGTCTAAGTTTGGAAAGTGTGACTTGTTTTCTGAATTGCAAAAAAATGAATGGAAAATAATTGTTAATGTTTTATTGATTTTTAAAGGGTGTAGTAGTCTTAAAAGGATTTTGTAAATGTACATCCTGAGGGAAATCTATGGGGATCTGGATTTTAGTAATACTGTAGCTGACTTTTTGGTAATGACTACACTCAGGTTTAGGGACTGTCTAAAACAAGGTTCACATAGTCATTGCATCTTCCCAGTGTATCATCTCCCCATTTAACAGTGTGCCATCCAAATTCCCCCTTGTATGAATGTGTTATTAACAAATGTTTTCTCCATACTGGTGCACCCCCAGAACAGTGCTGCATCTGCTGATGTCACCTTTAAACTGCATCGTCCACAAATACGCTACAATAACAGTGTGTCATCCAAAGGTTGCCATAACAGTGTGTAATCCACACATCCCCCATAACAGAGTCACAGCCATAGAACCCACATTAAATTGTTTCAGATTCCTGAAAACAGTATGTCGTCCACATATTCCTGCATAATTATGTATCTACCACAGAAACCCAATTAAAGTCTGTCATGAACATATGCCCATAACAGTGCATTATTTCCAGTTGTCAACCCTCCTCCCCTTGTAATAGTACAATTAAAGTGAACTTGTCACCAGGAATGTTATTTTTAGCCGGTGACAGTTTTCAATAGCCTATGCTGTGCTGAAAATGACTTTGTCTGCATTTCGGAATAATTTCAGAACTTTATATAAGTTTATATCACATTATCTGTGTCCCTGCCAGATGCATGTGGTGAGTCCCCAGGGAAAGGGCAGCAGCAGCCCTGCCTGCTCAATGCACATGACAAGAAGTGTGGAGAGCAGAGGTAGATCGCCATATATAAAGTTAAAAAATGCATGTGCAAAAATCAACTGTAAAAAATACCAACCAAGCTGCAAATGAGACCCAGGTGTGACCTCACCACCACAATAGCCGACGCACGCGTCGCCGTAACTTCCTCAAGGAGTACCCTTGTCACCAGAGGCGACAGAGCTTTTTTATTATGACAACTGTCAATCTGTGGAATAGCCTGCCTTAGGTTCCGGTCACAGGGACAGCAGAGAGCTTCAAGAAGGGTCTAGATGCCTTTGTACACCTAAATAACATTGATGGTTATGTTATATAGAATTGTTTCCCCTAAATCCCTTCCTCATCCAATACCTTAAATCTCTTGAAGTAGAGGGACCCAGAATTTAGTGGCTTCCCATGTGTATATATATGCCATCCAAGGTAATTAGTAAATTGTGCATTTATCTGAAAACCTGGAGCGATGTTAAGCCACTGTTGAACATTGGCTGAGGCATCATGGTACTTCACAAATCAGACCAAATGACACTACATGTGTGAATAACAATCTGCAAAGTCCCCAACAAAAAGTAACATTTAGTGATGGAAATGAATCTATGATGGCAAGAAATCCGAAAACAAAAAAGGTAAAAAAATAAACAAAACAAAAGGAAACATAAAAGATTACCATGAGATGTTCCTCGCCTCATATTTGTGTCCTGAAATGTGAGGGCAGGACAAAGCTCCAACAGTAATTCATCAAATAAGATGATGCTTAAACAACAAAAGCTGATATATTTGGTTCCAAAGGTCAGAATTCAATACATGAAAAATACCTTTGCTGCAGTGCTGAGAGACATGCAGTGAACCAATCGTCTATGATTACACCATCCCAGAAATCACAGCAATCACCATATTTCCTTGAAATGTATTAGTCAACTTCCTCCAAAATATTGGAAACAGACATGGTGCAACACAAGCACAGTGCAAAATTCAAAGCACAAGGCTAAGAAAATGGACATTGGGCAATCATTTGACCTTCATGGAAGGATTGTTATAATCTTATGGTCCATTTAGATACCAAAAGGCTAATCATGTGCTATTAAACACATTGTTGAAAAACCGATTGAAAACACATTGCAAACGCAAATGAAACGCACAGTAATAAAATGAAAAAACACAAATGAATCCTAGAGAGAAAACATAGTTTTTTCCCAGATTGCGCTCTTATATTTTCTGAAACACTCATGTGAAAGAGCCATAATGCAGTCTTGCTTTTTGGTTACCAGGAATCAATTTGGCCATATTTTTAATCTATGATTTACTGTACCTGCATACCTTCACTCTTTTAGCGTGTGGATGAAATATGTGAATGTAACCTAAGTCTCTAATGTTTAATAGAGGATGAAACCAGGGATACAGCAGTCTCCTTCTTAAACTCTACTATATTTGTTTAATTTTTTTTTAATTAATCCTTTATTAATACAAGCAGATATAAAATACATCCATAATTTGTTTAGCAAACACAGTGTTACAATTTTAAACAATCAATATGTATAGACTCGTTAATAAAAATTACAATACCTCAAAAATGACATCTCAAAAATCCATTATATACCCCCCACCCACTCCCCACATGCTGAGAGAGAAAAAAATAATACCAACAAGACCAGATCTTTTCCTACTCGCTTATCTTCTTGATTTTCATATACCGTATATTCCGGCGTATAAGACGACCTGGTATATAAGACGACCCCCCTACTTTCCTGTTTAAAATATAGAGTTTAAGATATATTCGCCGTATAAGACTACCCCTTTTCCAACGCATACCAAACACAGGTAAAAATTTAAAAAAAAACAGATTTGAATTTAACCTGGTCCTTTTTTTAATTTAAATTCTTATGACATGCAGGTATATAGCAGGAAAACTGTCGCTCATAAACATGAGCATACAACTACAACATTACCATTACCAGAGCCGGATCATCATTGGCGCTATTGGAGCGCTAGCGCCGGGCCCCCGGATCCGGATTTATTGGTTGGGGGCCCCCGGCCTGCCGCTCCAATAGCGCCGATACTCATGCTCCTGCTGGGGCCCGGAAGGCCCCGACACTCGCCTCGGTAGACAGGCAGGGGCCTCTGTCCATCCGGACAGGAAGCTCCTGCCCGTCACTGTATAGTGCTCGATGCGGCCGGAAACGGACGCTCGAGCACTATTACTGGAGCGATGTGCGCGGGTTGTCTTCCGGCCACATCGCTCCATGAATTAGGATGCGCGGCCGCACGATGACGTCATCACGCGGCCGCGCACCCTTTCCTGCCTGGCCGCGGGCTGAAGAAAGAAGATGTGGGAGCCTGAGGTGAGTACGAGTTTTTTTTTTTTTTTTATCAAATAGCAGTAAAAACATGGTGGGGGCTTATTAAAACATGGTCGGGGCAGAACATTATATAATTCATGGTGGGGGAGGAGGCAGCATATCCAATAATTCAGTGTGGGGGGCAGCATGTCATTTATTCCATTGTGGGGGGCAGCATATTATTTAATCCATTGTGGGGGGGGGGCAGCATATTATTTAATCCATTGTGGGGGGCAGCATATTATTTAATCCATTGTGGGGGGGGGCAGCATATTATTTAATCCATTGTGGGGGGGCAGCATATCATTTATTCCATTGTGGGGGGCAGCATATTATTTAATCCATTGTGGGGGGGGGCAGCATATTATTTATTCCATTGTGGGGGGCAGCACATCATTTATTCCATTGTGGGGGGGCAGCATATCATTTATTCCATTGTGGGGGGGGGCAGCATATCATTTATTCCATTGTGGGGGGGCAGCATATCATTTATTCCATTGTGGGGGGCAGCATATTATTTAATCCATTGTGGGGGGGGCAGCATATTATTTATTCCATTGTGGGGGGGCAGCATATTATTTATTCCATTGTGGGGGGCAGCACATCATTTATTCCATTGTGGGGGGGCAGCACATCATTTATTCCATTGTGGGGGGGCAGCACATCATTTATTCCATTGTGGGGGGGGCAGCATATCATTTATTCCATTGTGGGGGGGGGCAGCATATCATTTAATCCATTGTGGGGGGGGCAGCATATCATTTAATCCATTGTGGGGGGGGCAGCACATCATTTATTCCATTGTGGGGGGGGGGGCAGCATATCATTTATTCCATTGTGGGGGGGCAGCATATTATTTATTCCATTGTGGGGGGGCAGCATATTATTTATTCCATTGTGGGGGCAGCATATTATTTATTCCATTGTGGGGGGGGCAGCATATCATTTAATCCATTGTGGGGGGGGCAGCATATCATTTAATCCATTGTGGGGGGGGGTAGCACATCATTTATTCCATTGTGGGGGGGGGCAGCATATCATTTATTCCATTGTGGGGGGCAGCATATTATTTATTCCATTGAGGGGGGGCAGCATATCATTTAATCCATTGTGGGGGGGGGGTAGCATATCATTTAATCCATTGTAGGGGGGCAGCATATCATTTAATTCATTGTGGGGGGGGCAGCATATCATTTATTCCATTGTGGGGGGGGGGCAGCACATCATTTATTCCATTGTGGGGGGGGCAGCATATCATTTATTACATTGTGGGGGGCAGCATATTATTTAATCCATTGTGGGGGGGGCAGCATATTATTTATTCCATTGTGGGGGGGGCAGCATATCATTTAATCCATTGTGGGGGGCAGCATATTATTTAATCCATTGTGGGGGGCAGCATATTATTTAATCCATTGTGGGGGGGGGGCAGCATATCATTTAATTCCTTGTGGGGGGCAGCATATCATTTAATTCATTGTGGGGGGGGGCAGCATATCATTTAATTCCTTGTGGGGGGCAGCATATCAAATAAATCATTTTGGGGGGGGCAGCATATCAAATAAATCATTGTGGGGGGGACATATCATACAATTCATTATTAGTATTCCAATATTCATTCTAGTATATTAAATTCTGAACGCTCCACGCTGTACTATTACGGCATGGAGTTGTTAAGCATTTATCAAGAGAGATCACAGAGCGAGGTCTCGTCATACAGACAAGGGTTTTGCTGCATATTGCTGCAAACACCCACTGCTAACACCCACAAATGGTACAAATATGCGGGTGTTAACCCCTTGATCATAGCTGGCAAAGCCGCCAGTGGTAGTCAAAAGATGAGAGGACGCCCCCTTCTTTGTTTCGATCATTGCTCCCCATGACGTCATTGGGGAGCAACAATCCATTGCAGTGACAGCCTGGGGTCTTTACAAGGCCCGAAGCTGTTACATTCCTGCTAATTTATTTCAATGTACAATTTACATATTGTAATAGATTATATGGAAAATCCCCATATACTGCCATACCGTAGTATGGCAGTATATGATAGAATCAATGAGACAACCTAGGGTTAAAGTACCCTAGTGGGTCTGAAAAGTTGAAAAAAATATATGAAAAAGGGGAAAAAAATTCAAATCACCCTCTTTTCCTAAAACTGATATAAAAGTAAACAAGTAAAATCATAAACGTATTAGCTATCTCCTCATTCCAAAATGTTTGATCTATCAAAATATAATAACGGTGTTGAACCCCATAACGGATAACAGCGCTCAAATGTCTGAAACGCCACTTTTTCACTATTTTGCAACATATAAAAAATTTTACTAAAAATGACCAAAAGGTTGTACAGTCCCGAACAACTTAGCAAAGAAAACGTCCGCTCATCCCGCAAAAATCTTGCAGTTTATTAGATAATTCATTGATGGGGGCAGTACATTAAGTAAATGGGGGGCCATATATTAAATAATTTCTTGAGGTGACCAGCATCTAAAATGTATGGGGCACCCAAGTATATTTGAGAGGGCTATAAATAAGTACATTAATTAATTAAAGGGGGCCTTATAAATTAAGTCATCAATTGGGGGGCAACATATATAATTAGGGGTACAGTATTATTTATTCAAGGGCTGTAGTATAGTAATATATTGGGGGTCGCAATGTGTTCTTTGATATATGCAGAGTGGTTTTATTATGGGGCATATTGGGGGGGGGGCATTTTTCTGTTATCCAGGTGACATTATACTGTTAGTAACTGTGGTATTTTTAGGTGCACAGTGTGGGGCATGTGCTGCCGGAAGCTGAAGACATCTGCTGCAAAATTCTTCAGCCAAAAGTTATGTCGATTCTGGCCCTGAAGGGGAAGACATGTCACCTGTGAGGTACTAGAAGCCACTTCTGCAGTATTGTACTCACAGATTAACCTTCTAGTGTCAGACAGCTCTCAGTTTGTACAACTGTACATGTCCTGATATATTCATAGTGTCCATAATGAGCCAGCAATGGGGTGTGGGGTTATTGTCATCTGTAATTGTTATGCTTTCTCTTATTGATAACGTTGGTGCTGTGACATCACTTTGTGTATTTTCCCCCTGTTCTGTGACATCACTTTGTGTGTTAACCCTCTGTGTTGTGACATAACTGTGTTAGTGTATCAGCCCACTGTGCTGTGACATCACTGTGTGTGTGTATTAACCCCATGTGTTGTGACATCACTGTGTGTGTGTATTAACCCCATGTGTTGTGACATCACTGTGTGTGTGTATTAACCCCATGTGTTGTGACATCACTGTGTGTGTATTAACCCCATGTGCTGTGACATCACTGTGTGTGTATTAACCCCCTGTGCTGTGAAATCACTGTGTGTGTATTAACCCTGTGCCTAATAAATTCCTAAGGGGGGCTTACCTAATGATTTATTAAAGGAGAGCCCTGCCTAATAAATTTCTAAGGGAGAGGCCTACCTAATGAAGCTCTATGGGGAACCCTTTGTCTAGCATTATGGGTGCTCAGTGTGGTCAGTTGTGGTGTGAGCAGTATATATGTAAGGGGTACAGTGTGGACAGTTGTGGTGTGAGGGGTATATATGATATATGTAAGGGGTACAGTGTGGACAGTTGTGGTGTGAGGGGTATATATGATATATGTGGGGTACAGTGTGGTCAGTTGTGGTGTGTGAGGAGTATATATGATATATGTGGGGTACAGTGTGGTCAGTTGTAGTATGAGGGGTATATATGATATATGTGGGGGCACAGTGTGATCAGTTGTGGTGTGAGGGGTATATATGATATATGTGGGGGCACAGTGTGGTCAGTTGTGGTGTGAGGGGTATATATGATATATGTGGGGGCACAGTGTGGTCAGTTGTGGTGTGAGGGGTATATATGATATATGTGGGGTACAGTGTGGTCAGTTGTAGTGTGAGGGGTATATATGATATATGTGGGGGGCACAGTGTGGTCAGTTGTGGTGTGAGGGGTACATATGATAAATGTGGTGGCACAGTGTGGTCAGTTGTGGTGTGAGCGTCAGGTGTGAGGAGTATATAGCATGATGTCAACTATGTTTGTTTTATAAACCTGCACAGATGAGTCATGGATGGAAGAAGTCTACAGGAAGATCAGAAAGAAGGGAAGAGACAACATGAGGGACGTCACCTGTAAGTCATTGGATGACACTGCGGCCTCTGTGCAGGACTGGTATCTACTACTATATGGTCACTATATGCTGGTACATACTGGTCTGTGTGTAGGTTATTATATATTATTGCAGTATTATTCAGTTATTATGTAGTGGTGATAATCATGATGTAATGTTATTATCTGGGCTTGTACAGAGGTGTCATTAGTGATATTGCACTTTGCTCGGTGATGTTTGTATTATAACAATATAGCGGTAAAGATCATCAGTAAATGGAGTTTATATTTGGTAAATTGTTGGTAATACCGGTCTGTGTATAGAGTCTTGTGCTCATTATCAGGATGTTGGTATTTTCTTTATGTTGTGGTGATGCTGTGTGCTGCATTTTGGAGGGATCATTAATAAATAGTTGCACTATTGTTTGGAATATTGGTCTTATGGGAGTTAATTGGTTGCAGTATTGTGGTATTATTTTAAAATAGTATGGTGGGAGTATTTTTTGGTTTCTACTATCTCTAGAGCTTTTAAACAGTATAACTATGTGGTACCTTTTTACTTATATTGTTGTGGGAGGGGGCCCCACATTGGCTGCAGAGCTGGGGGGGCCCCATCCTAAATGAGTTGCTCCATACCACTGGGACCCTTAATCTGGCCCTGACCATTACAGCACAGCCCCCAGTAGTATACAGCATAGCCCCCAGTAGTATACAGCACAGCCGCCAGTAGTATACAGCACTACCCCCAGTAGTATACAGCACAGCCCCCAGTAGTATACAGCACAGCCCCCAGTAGTATACAGCACTGCCCCCAGTAGTATACAGCACAGCCCCCAGTAGTATACAGCACAGCCCCCAGTAGTATACAGCACTGCCCCCAGTTGTATACAGCACAGCCCCCAGTAGTATACAGCACAGCCCCCAGTAGTATACAGCCCAGCCCAGCATTTAAAAAAAAAATAAACTTATATACTCACCCTCCGGTGGCCCCGATGTGCTGCACTGCTCCCCCGATGTCCGCGCAGCTCGTCTTCAGTGTCCCGCGCCGTCTTCTTTCTTCTGCTGGGCGCCGCCATTGATCTTCCCCGGCAGGCGCCTAGTATGACGCTCTGCTGCTGACGTCATACTAGCCCAGCAGAAGAAAGAAGACGGCGCGGAAGACTGAAGACGAGCCGCGCAGACATTGGGGCCACCGGAGGGTGAGTATGCGCCCCGATGTCTTTTTGAGGCTGCCGGCAGCTATCGCTGTGAAAACACCCGCGATCGGTGCTAGCACCGATCGCGGGTGTTACCGGTAAGCCTTTGCTGCAATATGCAGCAAAGACTTACCGGCTATGGAGAGGGCTCAGCCCGTGAGCCCTCTCCATGCACTGGGACCTGACCGCCGCCGTGAATACACGGCGGTCGGTCGGGATTACCGGCGTATAAGACGACCCCAGACAAGACAGAAGATTTTTCTGTCTTCAAAAGTCGTCTTATACGCCGGAATATACGGTAGTATATTTTTTCATATTGAGCCACTTTCAAGGACAGTTTGTACCATTGTTCCTTGGTTAGGGGGATCTTTACTCCCTCATTTACGAGAGATACATAAAGAGGCCAAATTTATGACTCTCAATACTACACAAGTGTATTTATCAGGAAAAAATCCCTCCTCAAATAGACCTAAAATGGCCATTTTGTACTGCTGGTACTTAACTAATACTCAAAACATTTGATGTATATTCAAAAACTTCCTTCCAAAAATGAATTAACATTTTACAGTTCCATAACATATGTAAGAAACCTGCCTCTGTGAAGCCACATTTCCACCACCTAGAATCTACACTAATATTCATCTTAAATAATAAGATAGGGGTATAATAAGTTCCATACACCAAATTAAATATATATTTATATCTATGATTCTAATTAGATGAATATTTGTTTATACTCTTACCCATTTCCCATTATTCAGTCTACCAATATCCAATTCCAATTTTCATCTGAAGAGGTGTAAACAATATTTAGAATATTCTTTTACCACATATTTATACATTTTTCACACAATTTTCTTCGTACTCAATGTGGTTTTAATCAACCCAATACACTCATGCATTTCTCTTTTAAGTTGAATCAAGTGTTTAACCCTTCTAAGTGCATGTGCAAACTGCTGATACCTAAACCAATCACCTCCCTTCAACCCATAACATCCCTGTAATACGTCAAATGATTTCACTTTCCCCTCCAACACTACTTGTGATACATTTCTAACTTCTTTCTTTATCTGCCATGCCGGTATCTTTCCCAGATCCGGTAGAGTATCATTGTATCATAATAACGTTTCACCCAGAAACCCTTGTATTGATGATATTGTCTTAAGTAATTTTCATGCGCTGGCCAAAGATCGATAGATTTCCCAATTAGCAAACGGTTCCTCTAATAGTATAGTAGATTCCAATAGCTTGAAGATGTTACTTGCTTTACCCTCAGTCAACTGTACTAGTTTGACCAAGGCAGGGTTAACTTCCCATCTAGCTAAATTGACGATTTACACTGCCAGGCAAATCCAAACCACCCTCTTCAATTGGTCTATATAAATAAGTCATCTATATTATGATTCTTCCTCCCCCATAATAAATAGTTGAAAATGGATTCAACCCACTCAAAAAAAGCTTCATCGATCCAAGTAGGACAGGCAAATAAAGTAAAAAGAAATAATGGAAGTAGGATAATTTTATTCCAAGATAGAACCCTGCTCCTTATTTCCGTTTTCAAAGGCACTAAATTCAAACCCTCAAAGTCTTATAACTTTCCAATCACCACAGTACCTAAATATCTAAACTGCTCAGTAAGTACCAATGTGTCCTCCATAGAAAAGAAATCCCGAACCACCAGAGACAAAAGCATTGATTATTTCCAGTTTATTTCCAATCCGGAAAATCTCCTGAATTCCTTCACAAGCTCTATTACTTTGGGGACATATTGCAAAGAGACATTTAAATAAAATATCATATCATCTGCGTATAGGCAGATTTTATCCTCTATCTTACAACAACCTCCTCCCCATATCCTTGTATATCCTCTATAACCATTATAGCTAAAGGTTCGATATACAAGGCAAACAGGAGAGGGGATAAAGGACAACCTTGACGGGAACCTCTAGATAAAAAAAAAAAAATTGGAGATATTATCCCTAACTCTAATCTTTGCCATAGGACTGTCATACATACTTTTTACATACCTAATAAACCTATACCCAATATCAAACTCAGTCATCACTCTCCAAAGGAAGTTCCTCTCCCCCCTATCAAAGGCCTTAACAGAATCTAGTGACAGGATGGCGCAGAGATCCCCATGGCCCATTTCTATGGTGGAAAAAAGTCTAAACATACAATTCCCAATGTTCTTATCAGGAATGAATCCCTCCTGGTCACTATGCATGATGTCCTGCACTACCTTTTGTAATCTCAAGGCCAACAACTTTGCAAAAAAATTTATATCAGTGTTTAATAATGATATGGGCCAGTAAGCCCCCAAATCTTTCTCTTTTTTCAGTATAAGAATAATACTAACCTTGGCCAATGAACTTAGATCAAACCCGGTCCTAAGTATCTCCAACAATCAGGGGAGAATCTATTTCCTGTATCTTTTCTAAAAACTAAAAGGGAGTCAATCAGGACCAGGGGTAGCGTCTTTAACGCATGCATTCAGCACATCAGACAACTCTTCTAATGTAAAATCTGAGTTCAGGAAGTCACTATGACTCTAAGATAGAACTGGGAAGGTGACCCTCCCAAAAAAATCATAGATTTCCATCTCATTTGCTTCACTTTGGGTAGTATAGAAGTCTGAATACCATTGAACGACCTGTACAATCTGTCCCAGAGTCTTTCTAATCACACCCTCCTCATCTCAAATTACTAAAATGACATTGTTTTTTCTGGAGTTCTGCACCACATTTGCAAAGAGTTTACCTGGATTTCTTTTCTATACAAAATAGTTCTACCTTTGAAAGAAAACCTTTCGCTGAGCCTCATGTTTCAGAAACTCTTGCAACTGAGCCTTTGCTTCTTTGGATTTAATTCTATTTTCTTCACCCAGCAAAGCTATTGACTTTCAAATTTCTTTCCCTGGCCCCAAAACTGCATCTTGCCTGGATAATGTTTTTGTTATATATTCCTTGAAGAAAAGCTTTTAAAGTATCCCAAACTAGCATGCTGTCTTTATCCTTAATATTTTTTATACCAGAATAATCTTCCCCTCATCTATTTGTGTATCAGTATCCAACATGGATTTAAGCTGAATGCACAATCTTTCCTCCCTTCATTTCCTCTCATAAGACATTTTAGGAATCCAATTAAAAACAATTTAAAACAGCAATATAAGACAAAGGTCAATACAAAATAATGTGCCATATGTCCGGCTCATGCAAGAAAAAGCCCTGTGGTTTCCATATAGCTTCCGCCATACAGCTACGCACTCCAGCTCATCACAAAAAAAGTGATAATGACTCTTGCTTAACAGTTTATCTTACTATCTAACAACATTCTGTCTTGTAAATTATCCATGGTGGCACTAAAATACCCCATATGTGGAAAATTACCCATCATCGATAAACTGGATTAGGTCTTACCTTAAAGGAAAAAGGAGAAAGAATGTATACAAATGTCAATATTATTTTTGTTCCATAGAGCCTTCCACATAGTAATACATATCTCCCAGCCTGGTCTACTTTATATTGAGAAACAATAAAATCTATATCCACATGTATAAAAACCACTCTGCCAAAGCCATGCCCCTTTTTTTGAGAAGAGTCGGAGCAGACGGAAAAAGTTATTTTTCTGGCCCAGCCAGCTAATAAATAGGTCGTGAAGCAGAACATGCTATGAGAGTGCCACAAAACTGACAGAAACGCCATAGTAAATGTCCCCCATTGTATTTTAGCTTCCGCAAATCTTTTTTTTACTCCCTTATAGCTGGACCTAGCCTTTGTGTATCTCTTGAAAAATCCGCATCTCAACCTCTTTCTACCTTTTCCCTGCATTTCTTCTGAATGGTGTTAATCAGTTAATTTTTGTTGTAACTCAATTTTTTCTTTCTTAACATTGTCCATACTTATCTTAAGATATTTTAACTGGGCTTCCAGAGTCCTATAACCAGGGCCGCATCTGAAAATCTCGCCTCAGGCGGCAGAATGCGGGTCCATGTAAAGGGCGGCGAAATTTGCCGCTCTAAAGTGGGCGATTCGGGCGTCCATTAACGCCCGAATCGCCCACCAGCTAAATAAATCGCGCCTGTCTCTTTAAGACACAGGCGCGATTTATATGCGGAGCGACGCAGCGCCTTTCCGGCAGCTGCGCGCTCCGTCCTAAGCAGTGACACAGGCGTCATGACGTCATGCGCCTGTGTCACTGTGCGGAGCCGCGGTTCACAGGAGAGCCGCGTGAAGACCGGAGCCGCGCCGAGGGAGCAGCTGCCTGCAGGTGAGTGTGATTTTATTATTTTTCATGTACTTTAATTAAATGTGGGGAGGTTTCATGTTATACTGGGAGGGGGGGTACTATATAGGGCTAGAAAACGTTTAATACTGGGGGAGGGGGGGACGCTATAGATATCATATGGGGCCATAATTATTTTATACTAGGGGGGGGGTGCTATATGTATTATTTGGGGCCATAATTATTTTATACTAGGGGGAGGGGATGCTATATTTTATTTGGGGATTTGGGGCTATAATTATTTTATACTGGGGGGGATGCTATATATTATATATCACTAAGCTGGGGGCTGTATATGGGATACAGTATATTACTAAGCTGGGGGGATGTATATGGGGTACAGTATATTACTAAGCTGGGGGCTGTATATGGGATACAGTATATTACTAAGCTGGGGGATGTATATGGGATACAGTATATTACTAAGCTGGGGGATGTATATGGGATACAGTATGTTACTAAGCTGGGGGGATGTATATGGGATACAGTATATTACTAAGCTGGGGGATGTATATGGGATACAGTATATTACTAAGCTGGGAGGCTGTATATGGGATACAGTATATTACTAAGCTGGGAGGCTGTATATGGGATACAGCATATTACTAAGCTGGCGGATGTATATGGGATACAGTATATTACTAAGCTGGGGGGCTGTATATGGGATACAGTATATTACTAAGCTGGGGGATGTATATAGGATACAGTATATTACTAAGCTGGGGGATGTATATGGGATACAGTATATTACTAAGCTGGGGGGCTGTATATGGGGTACAGTATATTACTAAGCTGAGGGATGTATATGGGATACAGTATATTACTAAGCTGGGGGGATGTATATGGGATACAGTATATTACTAAGCTGGGCGGCTGTATATGGGATACAGTATATTACTAAGCTGGGGGATGTATATGGGATACAGTATATTACTAAGCTGGGCGGCTGTATATGGGATACAGTATATTACTAAGCTGGGGGGATGTATATGGGATACAGTATATTACTAAGCTGGGGGATGTATATGGGATACAGTATATTACTAAGCTGGGGGGCTGTATATGGGATACAGTATATTACTAAGCTGGGAGGGATGTATATGGGATACAGTATATTACTAAGCTGGGGGATGTATATGGGATACAGTATATTACTAAGCTGGGGGGCTGTATATGTGGGGCAAGATTTTATTTAAGCTGTAGGGGATCTGTATATGGGAGCTGTATATAATTTAATTGGGTGGTGAATAACCAGGCCTTTAAATATATGAGAGCAGGGATAATGAAGGGATGTGTTATATGTGGGGAGAGTGCGGTCAGTTGTGTTGTGAGGGGTATATATTATTTAGGAGCACAGTGTTGTTATCCAGGAGACTTCATACTGTAAGTGACTGTGGTATTTTTAGGGACGCCGGGTGGAGATGCTGCACGGAGCTGAAGATATCCGGCCGTGAATTCAGCAGTGATACGTCATGGATTGGAGAACCCGGAATAAAGTCCTCCTGATGGAAGAGATTGTCATCTATAAGGTACTAGATGCCACTAATGCCTCTCAGATCCTGTAGTCAGTCACACAGTGTCAGGGAGCTGCCTGTAGGGTTGTTAATTGTTAAGGATTTACTTAACAGGGAGCGGGGGGGGGGCAGCATTTTAATATTCGCCTCAGGCAGCAAATATGCTAGAATCGGCCCTGCCTATAACTACTCACTACCTCCTTATTTTTTTCTCTAATTATTCATTTCCTTCCCTTTGGAAATATGAACCATATTGTATCAACAAGTTTGTAACGCTATTTGCAACACTGTTTATTTTGCATCTATGGTTTTGCTATGTTTTTTTCTAAAGCACTAGGATTATCTACACATAAAGTGAATATTTATTTTTTACCATTAGCAATGTACAATGTTTTCACCAATAGCATTATCTCGTGGTCATTTATCTTTATGTAGTTAAACTCCAGGTTAGATTATTAACATCCTTCTTGAATACATTTTGGTAACAATATAAACAGAATATTAAAATTATACCTATTTTATTATATATTTCATCTTTAGTACAACATGTTAATAAAATACAAATGCACAGTAAAATCAGATATTATTTTACAAAAGTTCTTTGTTTTACTCATGCATTTTACAAATATAATTAAGCACTAGAGGGAGATACAATACAAATAAACACAATGCTACCTTATACATTCAATAGAATGAATCCGAAAGCAAAATAGATCTAGGGTATATGCTTAGTTCTGAAAAACATTGGATTCAAAATCTATAGTCACATACAGTGCCTTGCGAAAATATTCAGCCACCTTGAACTTTTCTACCTTTTGCCACATTTCAGCCTTCAAACATAAAGATATAACATTTGTTAATTTTTGGTAAAGAATCAACAACAAATGGGACACAATTGTGATGTGGAAGAAAATTTCTTGGATATTTTAACCCCTTCCCGATTAGTACGGCGCGCGCCGGATTCCAGTGCATGGAGAGGGCTCGCGGAACAAGCCCTCTCCATATTCGGTAAGTCTTTGCTGAATATTGCAGCAAAGGCTTACCGGTAACACCCGCGATCGGTGCTAGCACCGGTCGCGGGTGTTTTCACGTTGATCGCTGCCGGCAATGCATGGGCGCCGCCATCTTGCCGCGGATCGTCGCTCCTCTATGACGTCACGGGGAGCGGTGTTCCGTTGCCATGACAGCTTCGGGTCTTACGAAGGCCTGAAGCTGTCTCGTTTTAACCCATTCATTACAATGTGCTAATTGCTAATGAATTAATTCATTACAATGTGCTAATGAATGAATGAGGAGGAAAATCCCCATATACTGCCATACTGCAGTATGGCAGTATATGATAGGATCGATCAGACAACTTAGGGTCAAAGTACCCTAGGGAGTCTGAAAAATAGTAAAAGTGAAAATAAAAAAAAGTTAAAAAAAAATTATAATAAAAATACCAAAAAATTCAAATCACCCCATTTTCCCTGAACTGATATTAATAAACAGTAAACATCATGAACACATTGAACACATTAGGTATCGCCGCGTCCGAAAATGCCCGATCTATCAAAATATAATAACAGTTTTTCACTGCGTTTTGACCCTGTAACAGAAAATAGCGGCCAAAGTCGAAAATGGCACTTTTTTGCCATTTTGAAAAATATAAAAAATTTATAAAAAGTGATCAAAAGGCCTTACAGTCCTAAAAATTATAGCAATGAAAACTCCATTTAAAGTCGCAAAAAATTATACCACTCATAGCTCTGTACACCAAAGTATGAAAAAGTTATTGACGCCAGAATATGACAAAATACAAAAAAAAAAATTTTGCACAGAAGGTTTTAATTTTTGTAAATGTAAACATTATAAAACCTATACAAATTTGTTATTCCCGTAATCGTACCGACCCAAAGAATAAAGTAGACATGTAATTTGTGGCGCACAGTGAAATCCATAACATCCAATCCCACAAGAAAACGTCGCAAATGTGTTTTTTCACCATTTTCACTGCATTTGGAATTTTTTTCCCGCTTCCTAGTACATGCCATGGAATATTAAATACCGTCACTATGCAATTTGTTATGCAGAAAATAAGCCCTTTCCATTATGTGGAAAAATAAAAAAAGTTACAGATTTTTGAAGGTGGTGAGTGAAAAATGGAAGTGAAAAATGGAAGTGAAAAAACTAAAAAGGGCCAGGTCGTTAAGGGGCTAAACCTTTGTAAAAAGTAATAACTGAACATAATAACTGAAGTGGAGGGTGCAATATTATCCGGCCCCTTTACTTTCAGTGCAGCAAACTCATTCTAGTAGTTCAGTGATGATCTCTGAATAATCCAGTGTTATCCTAAATGACTGATGATGATAATAAATATAATCCACCTGTGAGTAATAAAGTCTCAGGGTTCTGTTTAAAGCGCAGAAAGCATCATGAAGACCAAGGAATATACCAGGCAGGTCCGTGATACTATTGTGGAGAAGTTTAAAGCCACTTTGGGATACAAAAAAATTTCACAAACTTTAAACATCCCAAGGTGCACTGTGCAAGTGATCATATAGAAATGGAAGGAGTATCAGACCACTGCAAAATCCACCAATGTTCCTCTAAACTTTCATCTTAAAGAGAAGATTGATCAGAGATGCAGCCAATGATCACTGTGGATGAATTGCAGAGATCTACAGCTGAGGTGGAAGAGTCTATCAACAGGACAACAATCAGTCGTACACTCCACAATTCTGGCCTTTATGGAAGAGTGGCAAGAAGCAAAGATATCTATAAAATTCTTGTTTAAATTTTGCCACAAGCCAACTGGGAGACACTAATCATGTAGAAGAAGGTGCCCTGGTCAGATGAAACCAAAATCTAACTTTTTGACCACAATGCTAAACGATATGTTTGGCGTAAAAGCAACAAAGCTGAACACACCATCTCCTCTGTCAAACATGGTGATGGCAGCATCATGGTTTGGAACTGTTTTTTTTCAGCAGGGAAAGGTGATATGGTTAAAATTGATGGGAATATGGATGGAGCCAAATACAGGACCATTCTGGAAGAAAACCTGAGACTGGGACAAAGATTTATCTTCCAACACGACAATAGTCCCAAACATAAAGCTAAATCTACAATGAAATGGTTCACAAATATACAAAGTTCACAAACTCCAGACCTTGATCCAATCGAGATTCAGTGGAAATAGTTGAAAACTGCTGTTCACAAACCTTCTCCATCTAACATCACTGAGCGCGAGCTGTTTTCTAAGGAAAAATTGTGCAAGAATTTCAGTCTTTCAATGTGCAAAACTCATATCCCAACATATCCCAAGCGACTTGCAGCTGTAATCACAGTAAAAACAGTGGTTAACTTAAGGGGGCCGAATTATATTGCATGCCCCACTTTTTACAAAAGATTTAAATGTCCAATAAATTTTGTTCTACTTCACAATTTTGTCCAACTTGTTGTTGATCCTTCCCAAAAAATAACAATTCGATATCTTTATGTTTGAAGTCTGAAATGTGGCAAAAGGTAGAAAAGGGGCGTGAAAATTTTTGAAAGGCACTGTACCTGTTTCTGGCTTTTCTCTCTACATGCTGCCTTTCACCCTTTACCTCCCCTCATACCCAGCACTAAAATCAGAGATGTCACTGGATGTGACTGACTGGGCCATAATCACATTCTGTAAAACTGGTATGTAAATATTATAGAGGTACCTACCTTACATATAGCTCAGCCAGTGTATGTAATCTGCCATGTTAGAAAAGATGTTGTCTCAAATATGTACATATATAGTATATATACTTTATACTGAGGAGGCACTATAATAATAATAATATATATCACTATAATATTAAAAAATAAAAATATTTTAATATAAATAAGCTTCTGTCTTATTGACATATTCTCTTAAAATTAAAAAATAAATGTGGCTTTGTGGGAATTTTTATGGCTGCTCCAGTAAAGACAGTTTCTGGCTGATATTTATTGTATTCTTGTACATAATATGGCCAAAATTTTTCAAAATTTTCAAATAAGAACGAACAGCAAACTGCGATGAATAAAGGAACATATCGTATAGTTCTGTGGGTTAAAGAAAGTTACAATTCTACAATTTGTCAAACTTTACTTATGTCCAGGCTTTGCTTCTAGGTATGTTAGCATAAATAAGACCAGTGATGCTTACCCAGATTGGAAAGATGCATCAGATATTTCAAATGATTGCTTATTTGTCTGAAAGGCAAAAATGCCTAACGCATTATTCTGAAAAACCTATGTTCAGTACATGGAAGTTTCTTGTACATCAAAGATGTGACCTCTCTATATATTCAGGCACTTAGTAGGTAAAACTAGTCAAGTGAGATAATATGTTATTAACACAATTGGCATTTATGTATTGAGGACTGTAGGAATCTCAAATTGGCAATTTCACAGTGTAAACAGTATCCAAATTTAGTGTCAGGAACCGTGGAACAAAAAACAAAGCACAAATTCAGTTGCAGGATTAAAATATTGAGGTAGTATCTTAGGGTATATGGTTGTGCTCACCTTAGTGAAGATAGACAAATGCATATAATAATTAAGAAGAGCCGCTTCAATCCGTAGAGCAGGTGTTCTGGACAGCATGGATCCCACCAGAAATCAGAAGAGAATCATGCAAGAGAAAAAATGCCACCATTTTTAATAATTACCATACATATAGCTGATGAAGGCTAGAGTATTTTTTCGCTTGCATGATCCTCAAGCTTTAAAGTATTTAACTCATCTGTCTGATAAGGAAAAGCTTGGGTAATTATGTCCCTCCATAGGATATGTAAGCACTGTATAGGCAATTGCTCATTAATATAGCATACTGGTCAATGCTTTTGTTGAAATTCGAAAATGTGAGTAAAAACTATGAAGTAGGTAAGGTTGGGGTATGGAAACATGATGGAAGAAGCCAAAGAACGTAATGACAATACAAGACTTATGTATTGAGAAATGTTACAATAGCAGAAAGCCTGCAATAGAAAATCGATATGGAACGGGTTGGAATACTTTCTCAGGACAGAACTAGAAAGAAGCAAGACAGAGCTGGGTGTCAGTGATAGAACCATAACTCTCAGTTTAATTATGAAAGGATCCAGTAGAACTACAGGTAACAGCAGACCAAGCAATAGACAGAGTCTAATAACAGAGAAAGGTCATACAGAGGCAACCACTTTAGAGACACAGAACATGTTGGAGCCAAGGCAGAAGGGGCTTACTGACTTGATGCTCAGACACTAAATGATTGAAAAAGTGGGTTATAGAACAGACATGAATATCAGCAACAGCCAGTGATAGATCTAGTAGAAAAACAACACAAAACAATGTGTATATATATAACGAAAACAACAACATTGGACGATATTACTGTGGTAGAATTATTTCTTAAAACAAAAAAAACTTTCAGTAAAGAAAAAGGGGAGTGTTGCACAAGATATTCAGTGATACATAATTCTTTTATGATGTCTACTATGTACATGAGGTCCTCTCACAGACATCGAAGCACAGTGGGAACTACCACCATAGTGATTGCTCTGGATCCTGCACAGAGGGGAAACTTGTCAGGTTGTTTAGTGGCCAAAAGTTTGCTATGAGGCCCAATCAATTCTAGTTACGCCCCTGCATCAGAGGTGCATACTGATCACTTGGTGACATTGCTTGATTACTATAAGGATATACAATTTATTACTAGAATTGAATTCTGTGGGCTACATCTCACTATGCAATGTACATATAGAGAGAAAATAAAAATCTCATGAAAAAATCCATGTTACTAAAATCTTTACGCAGAACAACAAGGCTTCTTCCTGGATGACAACGGTATGGTTACATAGGTCTCCTAATACTAACAAATTCCATTTTTACTCTATATGCATACTTGAAAATGAAAGTGTACATTGAGTCTCAGTAATTTAGTCATTTGAGGGGCTGCATTTCTCTCCTTACCTTCTAGCTCCATTGGTTGCTTAACATATAACCTGTTGTCGTACCCATCCCAACTTCCTTGCTTGTATATGGATTAAAAAGTGGTAACCACATACCACTGAAAACATTCACAGGTATATTTGTAATTACAATAGGAGACACTATCAGACCAAGAGGGCCAGTGGGGATATTAAGTGGTTCTAAAGTACCTGCCCCAATGTACTTATTCTGCTGTCCTAAGCACTTGCGACCTGAATACATCCCACACTACCTGATCATTTAAATATACAGTGCTAGGGAGATATGCCCCAGATGATATAAGACTTGCTCAAAAAATAATAAAATACTGAGTTGCCTATTCCTTTGCCAATGCTCCATTTACCAGCACTATTATTCACCATCAAATTTTAACCCATGAACTTAAGATTTGCTACCCCATCCAAATGTGTTGGTCCTTCCTGAATTCAATGTGTACAACATAGGGACTGTAACAGGGACATTGAACTTAAGGACAATGGGCAAGACAGTGAACCTTAATGCTAGCAAGACAAAACTTTTTACTAGCAATGTAAGATAGTAAACATGGGGATTTATCACAGTCTTATATATGCTCAAAGTGAGAGGTGCAGGGCTCTGAAAGTGTGAGAGTGTTAACCCTTGCTTGTTTATAATGAACATTCCCGAGAGCCAGCAGCCAATAGAGCACTATTCAGACTGCTGACTGAAAAGCACCAGATGAATTCAGCATCTTCTCAGCCTGACAGTAGGAACAGTAGAACACCCAGATGTAGTTGGGACAGCAACCCCCTTTACGATGGGCCACCAAACCCTCAAACCCCCAGCTTCAGAAGGTTTCTGGTGATGGACAACCTGAGTAGACACAGGGCATTAAGATCTTTGCCAGAGACCCATGTATGCTCCTCAAAGCCATACCCATTTCAAAGCACTAAATGGCTTTCTGTACCTTGTAAAAAATAAAGAATTCTTTCAGCTTCAAATTCTTATTTCCCCTGGATTTTTTTCAATACCAAATTTCCCAGACTGAACTTTAAGATGCAAGTTCTTGGTCAATAGCCCCACTCAACACATATACAGGACCCTTTACGCCCTTTACGCCAATTGGCTTTACAACATTTTGTGGCTTAAGATTCAAGAGAGCCTTGGCCCAGTCACTAAACTGTTGATTTGGTGAAAAGGTTAAGTGTTTCAGTGTTTGTACAAGAAGAGTATTTGGGATTAAATCTATAATAACAAAATAATAGTAACACCATGGGGCAAATTTTTGAGACTGAACTTTAAAATGCAAGTTCTTGTCTGATAACCACACTCGTTTCCTTAACACATATTTAGAACCAATACACTGCCCTTTATTGGTTTTACACCATTGTGTGTCTTGGGCTCTAGCCAGATTCAAGGGAGCCTTGGCCCAGACAGAGCTCAGTCATTGAAATGTTGCTTCAGTGGAAAGGGTAAGTTATTCATTATTCCTACAAGACAAGTATTTGGGATTAAACCCATAATTACAGTAGAACAGTGACACTTTGGTGGAAGACTTTATTGTTCAGAGCAAACTTTGTGAGAGGAAGGAATTGTCTCCACTTTTCTTCAGTCAGAGATATAATACCTCCAGGACCTAGAAACAAATTGTACACCCTGGTCGGAAAGCTAGAAGACGTAGAATGAGGTCAATGAACAAGGAGGCAAAACAAGAGTTTCTTCAGGGGTATCTAATGGCACATATTAGAGAACCTGGTACATGTCACCCAAATAACTTTGTTATCCTGAGACTCAGATAAAGATGTGACACTTTTAAATCTACCCTTCAGAATAATTGTCAATAAATTAGGAAGGCAATGCCCAAGCAGGCTTCTATTCTATATAATAATAATTATGACTAAAGGATTGCAAATAAAATTGTTACAAAAAACAAATATTTCATAGAAAACAACAGATTTATTATGGATTTCATCTTCAAAATCTAGACCATATTTCTAGTTATGTTATCTCATATATGTAAATTGTTTGAGGAGCTATTTTTCAAAATATATTGAGTTTATAAAGGTCAGGGATTTAGGTTGTAAAGAACAATATGGGGTTTCCAGCAAAGCATTTCTACTACTTATCATAACAGATAAACACTGTGAAACTGGAAGCTGCTGCTGCTGCTGTGTTGCCATGGCAGTAATCAGTAGACCAATGCTTCTTGTATGAAAGCTCTTTTAACCCTTCTTTTTATATTCGAGAACATACCATTCTATTTTTAACTGCTACCATTTATTGGACTGAACAAAGAGAAGAAAGCAGAATTTAACCATGTCATTTACGGTATTTTCTTATGTTTTTCTTGTGGTGTATACAATATACATGAGATGAATTCATCTATAATGGATCCTTTCTGGTACATGTTACAAGTCAAAATTTAGCAATCTACCTTGTTATAATACAATAATATTGAAAAGGTAGACAGTTTTATGTGAAAACTATATATTTCCTTTCTATACTGTGAACAATGATTACAAATTATCCATATCTTCGGCTTCAATACAGTTTAGAAAATACACAATTCTTTATGTACCAGTATGTAAAACATGAAACATATATTTACGGTATGTATATAGAATCATAGCATCAAATGCATAATAACAGTGAATGCATGTTCCACATGTAGCCTTGGTTATTTATCTTTACCGGAAATGAAGATAGGGTTGGACCACAGAGCTAAATACGTATTTTATTCATTAGGATGTTGTTGTTGAAATAAAATACATCATAATTTCCCATGAATATAGAAATCATACATAGCAAATCATTTCCTAAATCTACCATCAAAATTAAGCATGGATAAACCAGAGGCACTTACTCACAGATCCTGGCACCATGACTGTGGTATTCTTCTTATACAGGCAGTCCCCGGGTTACATACAAGATAGGGTTTGTAGGTTTGTTCTTAAGTTGAGTTTGTATGTAAGTCGGAACTGTATATTTTATCATTGTAATCCCAGCCAGAACTTTTTTGGTCTCTTTGACAATTGGATTTTAAAAATGTTTGGTTGTCATAAGAATCAAAATTAACACTAAAGCTTCATTACAGACACATTTGATAACTGTTACAGCTGATGATTGTAGCCTAGGACTAAAGTACAATAAATTACCAATATTCAGAGGTACGTTTATAACTAGGGGTCGTATGCAAGTCGAGTGTTCTTAAGTAGGGGATCGCCTGTATTTGTTATCCATGGCCTCCTTATTTCTAAAATCAACTTTTAAAATTAAGATAATGACCCCTCCGTCTTGTAGCTTTACTAGCTGTAACAGTGTGCAAGGAGCACTTCCCTCTCATTAGCATAGTTTTAAAATTAGGTTTTAAAAGGAAGTAGGCAATGGATAAAAAATATAATCACAAGAAAAACTTCAGGATCCAGCTAAGTCATGAGTAAGAGCACTTAACGGTGCTGGTTTTATCTCAAACAAAAGCTGGATCCTGAAGTTTTTCTTGTGGATGTATTGCCCTGCAGTGGGGAGGATCCGTGCTATGGAGAAAGACCTGCCACGATCTTGGTGAGCTGGAGAACAATCTTCATAAAAAATATAATGTCTGATTTTATGGTAGAACTCTTTAGTATAACTTTTAATATTAAAGAACATATAGTGAAATCATGTTTAGTTGTATTAGAAACCCATGTATTTGTCTTCAGTGAATATACTATTTTGCCATGGCAACCCTTATTTCTGTCTACAGGGGCTCTCTGGGGCGAATAGATTGGAAACCTATAATCAATATCAGATTCCTGCAGGATTGACACTGGGAACCCCATTTATCATCTGTACTAATTGGTAGCGGCACTCTCATAAGTACCACTTCCACTTCAGAGGTCTGTTATTTCAAGTTCATAGGTCACGTGGCCAGCTTTCAGCTCAGATCCATTCAACTGCAATTCTATGGTCTAAGATGAACAGAACCATCCTTAGTAAGAAGTGAATAGGATGTAAAATTTAATCAGTAGGGTATATAGAGTAGAGTTTCCACCAATGGGACATTTAGAGGGGTTTTCCCATGAAAGAAAATTCTCATATCTCAATCCCCTAGTGATGTCAAGACAAAAAAGATTTTAACCCTCTACGTTACAATTTTACTCAGTTTTATTGCTGTTCTAGCTCCTATCACTCCCTAGGCTGGTCAGTGCAAAATTCCAGGGTGTTGGCGGAGACTCCCTAAGCAGACATATTATGGTCCATCTAGTTCTGTGAGCTGTCTATTTGGTTAGATTATCAGGGAACAGGTTTATATGCACTTTCATCTGGCTTCTGACATTGTACTAACACACTGACACATAGAAAGAGAGATGAGACAAATGAGCGATGATGAGATACTGATGATGAGATTACATAGAGGCATGACAGACAGAGGCTGACAGACCTTTACACTGTCAGATCTGCTACATATATATTCTCACAGATATGTGGCTGTCTACCCCTTCCCCGGGGTAGGGGAAGCACCACAATGTGGTGCTGGCAGGAAGTGGGTCAGTGAGTGTCTGTGAACTCCATGCTGGACTGCAGGGGGCGGGGCTACAGGCTCAGAGCAGAGAGAGACAGAAACTCAGCAACACATAGTCACACAGGAATCCAAGATGGCAGCCACCCGAGCCTAAGTCAGAGGTTACAGGGTCATGTTTAGTGGCAACTGAAATTGTGTACACCAGGGCTGATAGAGAAAGGTTGGAATTATATCTGTGAAATGCTGTATTTTTGTTAATAACAGTGAATTAGAGAATGTGTTATTTTGTTATTCTTAGTACGTATGAGAAAACTATTTTTGTGGGAATACCCCTTTAAATGTTTGCTTTGGCCAGACTATCAAGAATAATTTCACATTTCCAGCCAGATGACCACTCCCAGTGGGTGGGAGCTTTGGAACTTTGGAGCTCTTTACTGCTGTATTATACTCCATTCAATCTTACTGTTATCACCCAAATGACAACATTCATAATCAGATCACCCAAAGCCAATTCTCTGGGGATTCAATGTCCTCCATAGGCCTTTGTGGTCATTGTTTATATGCATATTGCAGACAAATGCTGTATTGTTGGCTCCTACAACTGAGCTATAAGTACAAGGTACATACCGATTGTGGCCACAGATTGGCACATGTATGTTAATATAGACTGGGAGAACAAATTATGAGGCAACCGTGGGGGAAATCCAGGTAACTTGAACATTCTTTTTTATTTTTATCTTATGCTATTGCTAGGGAGTTCAAGCAAGTCAGTCAACAAATAATGAAAATTTTACTTTGAGAAAGTTTTTGTGGTAATTTCAAGTAAATTAATGGAAAAGCATGCTGGATCCTAGATATGTTTTGTTTTATTTCTTGTAGGTATAGAGCTCCACAACAGAAAACTTGCATGAAAAACATTAAAAGATTTCTAGCACCCTGATTAAAATCCAGAAGGTAGTTCCTCCGCCGTCCACCAGAGCATCTGAACGCACTGGAGTTCACCGGGCCAGACCAAGTGAAGGTAAGCGCGTCCCAAGCGACACATTTCGTCGCGTGGATGCCGGCGCCGATGCGCCACAATCCGATCGCGTGCCCCTATATCCCAGGGCAATACAGGGGAAATCACACAATACAACATAAACTGTAAAAATCACAAACAGTACATAATGCATACTACACACTTAATTTATTATTGTACAAGTGGATTGAAACAAGTGGATATAAACAATCTCCTATGTCTCTCCTTTTTGATTTTTAGCAAATATCTCCCACTTAAAGTACTCTTCTGTTTGTTGATGACCTTGTAGAGAGGAGAATTAAAATTTTTAAATATAGCAGCAAACTTAGACAAAATAAATCAGATGATTTTTTTTTACTCTACTGGCTATACACCTATACACAGCAATGTAGCAGAAGTAGAACAAGTGCCCAGAGACTAGTGGCAGTAGTAGATTATAATATAGGTGGTTCCAGTAGCCTGGGTCTCAAGCCTTCTAGCAGACCATTGGCAACCCAAACCACCCATCAAATTTTATACTGAGAAGGACCTTCACCCATGAAATCCTTGCATATTTGTTCATGCTCTCAATATATATCTACACAAGAGCCTCTTAAGGTCCTGAAACCACAGATTGATAGCTGGCTGAAGGGATACATCCTCAATTCTCCAAGAAGCTTGATTCTAGTACCATATGTAGGAAGTGAGTTCCAGACTTGTATAATAGTTATTCAGTCCAGGGGCCATGGCAGTCTTAACTGGGTGGTAGAGGAGCAAGTATCTGAGGAGTTCCTGGATGCTGCCCCAGCAGCTAACTGGATCACCATCACTCAACCCACAGCTAAAATACCTACTGAGCTCCAGCAGCCTTGGATGTAGGTCGCAATTTCAGAAGCCTGCAACCAGGCCCATTAAGAGAGTTCTTAAAGTGTTTTACATTTTCTTAAAGTGTTAGAAAAGAAGGGAGGGATAGAATGAATATGAACAACTTAAAATGAGAGAATGTAAATTGAAACATTAAGGAGGTAACCGAATATAGATTTGCCAGACAGCAGGTAAGCCACAAGTGAGAGTGACTAAGTGAGAAAATTAGGCAAAAAGGGCAAACTTATAATAATAAGGCATACCATTGTGGCTGGCATGATTATGTCTTGGGGTTCCACCTATGAGCCTAAACTTGCTCAGTTCTATCATCAGAAAATATAGATACAATGGCAAATATGACTGATTGAGGTTAGCAATCTTATAATTGATTGATCATTTGTCTATCCAGTCAGTGCTAAGAACTGTAACCTTACATTCATCATGGCTTATGCCGACATCCCTTTTGGAACAAAATGAATCCAACTAACTCCATAACTCTGTTTTGATGGTTTTGTATTTTTTTTCTTTTAATAAAATGTACTACATTGAGCTCTGAGATAAGACATTTTTCCCAGGAAGCACGATAAAAGTTTAATTTGAAGAGAAAAATGTCTTTTTCGTTGAGCAAAAACCTTTTGGTACTGAACTGCTAATGTACCATTGTTTGATTTACAAAGTGTGATGTTGTGATAAATGGGAAATGTAATATTCCACTTAGGTTTTCTGCCAAAAAAGGCCTCGGTCATCAGAGTTCCATTATGTGGCTCTATAATAACTAATAATCATGTTTTATTTGAAGACATTTATCCATGTTCACAGTCTAACTCACACAAGTCTAGCAGAAATGTGCAGCCCGCAGACTATACACATTCAAGCCAATAATAATTTAATCGCCATGTCAGCTTTCTCCAATAAAATACAATTTAATGCTCTTACATAGCAATCAGCTTATTAAGTGTAATCATTCCCAATGTTTTAACAATGACTTAAGGGAATTCATGTGGCTGACATACACTGTTATGTGGGCATACAGTATATGGTTGCAGAAAATAAGAATAATATTGCAGTTTCTTACTAATTTTACCATATTTAATGAAAGAAGACCTTTATGATAATGTGTGGAGGAGATGCGCAGTCAAGTAACAACTGCTTCATTTCATGGACAGTCTAAACTCCAGCTTTTAACCCCATTCCCACTAATGGACTTTTTCCGAAATGTCATTTTGCCCTATTCTGGAGCGAATAATTTTTTATACTTTGATATATGGACCTGTGTAAGGTATCATTTTTTTGGACAATTTTTTTTTAAATTTCAACAAAAGTGGGGATTCGGACATTTGGATACTATTTTGCAATAAGGGGTTCACCACTGGGAATAACCCTTTTTATATTTTGAAAGAGCTGACATTTTGGGTTGCGGCGATAACAGACATATATATGTTTGTAAAAACATTTTTACTCTATTTCTGGTCCCCTTAGGATATTTTAACCCTAGGGTTCTGATCACTTATACAATATACTGGAATACTACTGTAATAAAGTTTATTTTAACCACTTCCCGCCGCGGCCCTTTTTCGATTTTGCGTTTTCATTTTTCACTCCCCACATTCAAAAATCTGTAACTTTTTTATTTTTACATGTACAGAGCTGTGTGATGGCTTATTTTCTGCATAACAAATTACACTTCAAAATGGTGGTATTTAATATTCCATGCCGTGTACCGGGAAGCAGGAAAAAAATTCCAAATGCAGTGAAATTGGTAAAAAATCGCATTTGTGCCGTATTCTTGTGGGCTTGGATTTTACGGATTTCACTGTGCACCCCAAATGATATGTCTACTTTATTCTTTGGGTCGGTACGATTATGGGGATACCAAATTTGTATAGGTTTTATAATGTTTTCATACTCCTGTACAAAATTTTTTTGAGGGATTTTGCCATCTTCTGGGGCTAATAACTTTTTCATACTTTGGTGTATGGAGCTGTGGGTGGTGTCGTTTTTTGCGGATTTTGATGACGTTTACAATGTTATTATTTTTAGGACTGTACGACCTTTTGATCACTTTTTATAGAATTTAAAAAAAAATTTTAAATGACAAAAAAGTGCCATTTTCGACTTTGGGGCGCGATTTCCCGTTACGGGGTTAAACGCAGTGAAAAAACGTTATCATATTTTGATAGATCGGGCATTTTCGGACGTGGCAATACCTAATGTGTTTATGATTTTTACTGTTTATTTATATTTATATCAATTCTAGGGAAAGGGGGGTGATTTGAATTTTTAGTTTTTTTAAATTTTTACTATTTTTCAGACTCCCTAGGGCAGTGATGGCTAACCTATGGCACTGGTGCCAGAGGTGGCACTCAGAGCCCTTCCTGTGGGCACTCAGGCCATCACCAGAGATGAGTCCAGGTATCTTCCTGCAGTCCCTGACAGCCCAGGACTTGCTGTGCACAGAGCTATATTAAAGTGACAGTGCTACCTGGGACTATTTTCTGCTTTATTGGTGCCCTCAGGGGGCTGGTATCAATGAAACTGTGACAGAGAAGAGAGTATAAATCACAAATTAAATTTCTGTGTTGGCACTTTGCGATAAATAAGCGGGTCTTTGTTGTAGTTTGGGCACTCGGTCTCTAAAAGGTTTGCCATCACTGCCCTAGGGTACTTTAACCCTAGGGTGTCTGTACGATCCTATCATATACTGCCATACTACAGTATGGCAGTTTATGGGGATTTTACTACTCATACATTACCATGTGCTGACAGCACATGGTAATGAATGGGTTAGCCCGAAGTAGCTTCGGGTCTTCGTGAGACCCGAAGCTACCATGGCGACGGATCGCCGCTCCCCGATGACGTCACGGGGAGCGACGATCCACGGAAAGATGGCGGCTCCTGCGCGCCGCCGTCTTTTTGATGCCAGCGGTAAAACACCCGCAATCGGTGCCGGCACTGATCGCGGGTGTTACCGGTAAGCCTTTGCTGCAATATGCAGCAAAGACTTACCGGCTATGGAGAGGGCTCGGCCCGCGAGCCCTCTCCATGTACCGGGACCCGACATGTGACATACTATTACGTCACATGTCGGTAAGGGTTTAAAATTACCGGACCTTTAAAGAGCCTACCAATGGCGAGCTCCTTTACAGATCCTTTACAGACCCTTGGTAAGCGTCCTGGCTATCATAGCAACCGGCCCTCATCCTCCAATGATGTCATGGGGAATGCCGCCTGGAACAAATATGGCAGCTCTACTGCTTCTCTGTCACTTAAGTGCTTCCATTTTGTTTGATAAAATTAACATCAATGCAGTTAAAATGTCTACAAATGTAGAAATCAGGCCTATTGTGTTTCTCCCTTGCATAAGGCTTCCTGTTAAGATAACTCTAAGGCCACATGCACACAAGCAGGTGTTCTTTGTGTGCCAAAAACAAGGGAGCGACATCATAGAAAAAGAAAATTACTTCCCCGGTTGCAAAGAAAGACAGGAACAGGACTTGCTCTATCATTTGCGGCACAGACAGGGATGGCAGGGGGGACAACAGGACAGGTGCACAATGGGGCAAAGGTCCCGCGGGCACACTTTCTTCGGGTTTTCTGTTGTTTTTGGGATTTGCAATGCTGCGCTGCCTTTCATGCGACAGAAATCAGAGGGCCGTGTCGTCGGTCAATCCGACTGATTCGGACTGCGCGCGGGATTTAATTTTTCAAATTGTGTCGCAAGATCAAGCACTTACATGCACCAGGAAGAAGAGGGTGAACTCCGGCAGATCTGAGCGGGGAAGCGACACATGCAGGATATCGAGCACACGATCTTAGTAAATCGCGAAAGAGTGCATTATCATTGGAACAATGCACTTTGGGAAGTAAATGTGCCCCAATGTGTCAGCTGAGCTCTTCATAAATGCTCAGTTTAGAGTACTATATTTATAAGATGAGAATGAACCAAAAGGTCTACAGCAAACATCACAAACTGAAAAAATGAACACTAAACAAGATTGGTGTTCATGGAAAGAATATCACAGTTGCAGTTTTCTGAAAAAACAACTGTAAATTCTAAAATGGCGTGATCAGACCTGTGAGACTAAACTAATCAACTTCAATGAGGATGCAATTTTCAGCCCTGAACTGGGGAAGACTGAATTTTATAAATGTACGTTACTGCATAAAAGGTTCTTACACAAAATGAGAAAGCAAATTAATAATAGGGGAATTACTTTATTGGATTGTATTATGGTTATTCAAATATTTCATAATTTTTATGTACTACAACATCTATCTAACAAAGTATTCATTACTAAATCCAATCCTCCCACTTCTGTTGCGTGTCTTCTTTGAGGATTTACCAGCCCTTTAAAATGCACTTCCTCAAACAATCAGATTAATACCTAACTTCCACTGTGCCCTCATAACCTGCCCTAATTCTTCTACATTTTCTCTCTGTAAACAAACACTTCTCTATTTACCCCCTCCCCTCTACAGTATTTCTCAGAACCTTATCCCTCCATCTGTTACCCTGCACTCCATGCACTTTAATGCACTTGGCACTTGGCACAGATACCAGCTTGTAGCTGGCTCAGTGAGCTCTATTGATTTTCTAATAAAAGATGGCTTGAACATTGTACCCAAAAAAAAGACTTTCACTTTCTGTGTCATCCCTATTTTCTCAAAGATTGTGAGCTTTATCGATAGTGCTCTCTATCTCATGGTTGTACTGTATTTGATCATGTAAATGATTTCTTTGTACGTATAGCATTTGAATTTTAAAGTACCATGAACAATGTTGGTGCTGTTTAAATTAAATTTATTGTTATGTTTTTTACCTCATGCATACTGAATATGAAATACCCGACAGTCTATTCAATTAATATGTTTTATACTTAAAATAATTTAGGCACAGTTGGAGAGAGCCTTTGACAACAATTTAGATATATATACCATGATGCTGGTTTCTTTCTAGATTCATATTGGTATATCTATTAGCCCTTTTATTAATATTCTCTCTAGCATCTGCAGAAGTAGAGGGGCACTTCCTGGTTGTGACATCAGCTAAGGGTAGTGAGGCCAGAGCAGCTTTCCATCACTTCCCATAGTGCTGAACCCTCTGCACATGCACTGTTACTAGCAGCTTAGCCAATCAGGAGATGATTCAGCCTGAGATTCCACTTTCAGCAAATAATTCATATGGTTTGTATATAAATTCCTCATAGCTTTCTTCATCTCTGCCTGCTGCCCTTCTATAGAAAGTGTTTATGTTTATTTCTACTGAATAGAAAATTTTCTATGGGCTTGTGATGGACATAGCTTTGATTACTCTCTGTGAGAGAGATCCTGCACATGCGTGTCCATCACAGGACGTTGGACAGATTTATATCCACTGGAAATTAACATGGAATTTTGAGAATTGATACAGAAAGTATATTGGCAAGTTGTATAACTTCAATTAAATTCACAAACCATATAAATTATTTGCTGAAAGTGGACAACCCCTTAGCCCTGATGATAAATTAATGTCAGATTTATTGTCAGATAATGTCAGATTTACATCCTCAGATCCATACTAACATGAATCTAAGTTACAGTGACCTATGCACATAGATTATTGTACTTACGTGCTTACACATATGTACTGTTATACAGATAGGCCTATAATCTATTACAGCCTTATGACTACTATACACACTACCTGCTAAGATAGATGTATCAGCCAGGATGTGCAGCAGATGCTATAACTCTCCCCTCTTCACAGGATGGTGGGGGATGGGAAGAACAGAGAACAGAGAAGACAGAGCACACACAGAAGTCAAGTTTCCATCCTATGTATCATCTTGCTGCGCAGAAGGTAGAGAGCCCAAGACAGTCAGAAAGTAAAGGATTAGCTGACAAAAAGCTGCAATAAGGTAGGGAATGTATATTGGAAAATTGTTAGTTTTCAAATATTGAAGATATGGTAAAAACTGCATTAACTTTACAATTTTGCTTTGATATATTTTCCTGTATGGAAGACATTACATATAAAAAAATGGCTTTGTGTGCCCGTTTTAATATACTTCTTCCCTGAGGCAAGATGTACTAGATTTGTTAAGGGTTCACCTGAGTATATGCCAGTTGGGGGCAGCTGTAGATTTTAGCTAAAAGCAGTGTCAGTTTACAGGTGAATGTAACAGTCCTTCACTACTCTTATTACCTTTCCTGCTCCCACCACTTTTTACAAAGAGCAGCATGTGGCTGATAATGCCAAAAAGTTGCAATATTCATAGAGTGTTTAAGAAAATGCTACTTTCTACATGTTGTGTACACCAAAAGTTGTCGAAAAGACTGCCACTTAAACAGGCGGTCCCCTACTTAAGAACACTCGACTTACATATGACCCCTAGTTACAAACGGATCTCTGGATATTGGTAATTTATTGTACTTTAGTCCCAGGCTACAATGATCAGCTGTAACAGTTATCACAGGTGTCTGTAATGAAGCTTTAGTGTTAATATTGATTCTTATGACAACCCAACATTTTTAAAATCCAATTGTCACAGAGACCAAAAAAGTTCTGGCTGGGATTACAATGATAAAATATACAGTTCCGACTTACATACAAATTCAACTTAAGAACAAACCTACAGTCCCTATCTTGTATGTAACCCGGGGGTACTGCCTGTACTGCCATAATAAAAATCTTTATTTTGTATAGCGCTATCATATTCTGCAGCGCTTTACAACTCAATATTTTCAACAGGTATATAAAGCATATAATCAGAAATAATATATAATTAAGAATTTAGTAAAAAATACAAAAAACACATATAGGAAAGGTCAAAATCAAATTAAATTTCCTTTTAGTTTCAGATTTACAGTAAATTGCATGGAATATAAAATGGTGCTATTTATAAAAACTAATTGTTCTAAAGAAAGCCTCATACAGGAATTTGCATTCCCTTCTGAAATATATAAGATTTGATTATATTGTGTAGGACAGTTTTTTTCTATACTACTCACAGGGTGCAATGGGCTTTTAAATTCAAGCAAACTATGGGGAAATTTATTAAAAAAAAGCTGGTGGACAAGGCATTTTTAAAGTCCCATCCCCACCAGTTTCTTGGCTTTTTTTCCGGCCCACTGTATTTATTATAGTCTCCGTCAGGGGAGACTATGGCTGAAATCCCTGCCAGGTCAGACCTGATCTAAAAAGATCTGATCTGGAAGAGGTCCCATCTGGATCTACTAAGAAGCCAAGAGGGAATTTTAACCCCTTTTTGCCCTCATTCCCTTTTGTGTTTTCATTTTTCACTTGCCACGTTTAAATATCTATAATTTTTTTTTAGTTTTCCATATTAAGAGCTGTATAAGGGCTTGTATTCTATGTCATAAATTGCTCTTGGTAGGGACAGTATTTAATTTTCCTAGAAATGTACTCGGTAAGCAGAAAAAAGAATTCCAAATGTGGTGAAATCGATGAAGAAAAATAATTTGTGACATTTTCTTGTGGGCTTGGTTTTTACTGCTTTCAGTGATTGCCCCAAATGGCATGTGCGTCACCAATGACAGGGTAGACATCACTGGCTCCTCAGGGTCTTTAGCATAATTTTATAAATTGATTTTTAAAGGAAGGAGGCCATGGATAACAAATATAAGATTAGCACAGTCACAGCGCCTGGATCTATGAGTACCTTTCCCCTGGTTTATCATGATGGATTTTGGTGGTAGATTTTCTTTAAGTGCATGTCATATAGAAAGGTGTTAGCATAATATCTAATTTCTTTCTCAAATTTTCTAATAAAAAGAAAATATGAACTGTACAAGAGAAGATTTGAAGGTTAAAAATAAAAGCAATATTTATTCCATACAAATATGTCACTTTTACTGTGAATAAAAGAAGAATCGGAATCAATACATTCACTGGCCTTGGGTCTTGTAGCAATACATCTCCATGGTATTATTTGATGTCAATACAGCATTTTATAATTGATTGTTAAAAGCTCTATTCACAAGGCCATATATTAAATCAGAAATTGGTCTGTAGCATAATTAGAGTATGTGCATTCTTGTTGTGTACTTGTACAGATGTGAAAAAACATAGCAGGAGTATCCTCAAAATTGCTGTTTAATTGTAACTTACATATTAGGACAAAAGACAATTCAAATATATAACATTCTTTACATTTCTATTCTCTTTTGTATCTACTGTAAATATATGACATTTTAAAGGACTGATGGTAGGTTCCTACTATCAGCCTCATCCCCATGGCTTATCTAAGAGTTTAGTAGAATCTAAGAAAAATTATCTCTCAATTTTACAAATCATTGACCGAGGCTACTTGGGTGCGGATTAGCCACGCGGTGGAGCAGGAGCAATGGCTACTCCACACTCCTGCACCAATCAGCACTGAATTCTGCACATACACGTCCGGTGCATGTGGCGAACTCCAGTCTCACAATGGGAATGCTGAAATTAATATAGGACATACTGATGGGCAGGTGTCAGAACTCGCAAATTGTTTTGATGGGATCAGGTTTCAGGTTTCTTGCTGCCTGTGATTGACAGCTCCATTTCTGATCCTGGGAAAACTGGGTGTGTCTTTGAACTCGTTTTGTATGCAGCTGTGGTTTGAGTGATGGACGGCTGAGCCAATCAGTGCTGGAGATAGTGTCCATTACTGCCTTATATTCTGCCTACCCCTTCATTGGCTGCTGGTTATTCAGTCTAATCTGTGTATTTAGTGCTCTTGCCATTGCGTTTCTTGCTATTCTGTGTATTGACTTCTGCTTTGCCTACCAACCATTCTATTGCTATTCGATTCTGTACATTTGCCGTCATCTTGGTTTTGACTCGGTTTGTTTGACTCTCCTTGTCTGTCTGTATCTGTTGTTTGTCCCTCAGTATAGTTTATCTCCCAGTGTGACCCCACTTTCCTGTCTCAGTCTTGTGTCGGTTTTCAGTGCACCAGTGTGAACACCGGTTACTTGTCCGCTCCACCATCCAGCAGCTGTCAAACGAAGTAAGTCTTCCCTGTCACTTTGTAGGGTCACTCAGGGACCGTCAGTTAGGTTTCTGATAATGGGTTCCCTCTGCCAGGGCGGTTTATCTGCTTTAGGCAGGGCCTTAGCCCACAGGGACGTCACAGGGTGAGTTTGCCACCACTTACCTAGTCTGATATCTGGAGTCAAGCCTGGTTGTGGTTGCGCGGTTGCTGCACAGGTGTTGACAGCAGGATTGGTCGCAGCTACAAGGTTGTGGAGTATCCAAGAGCATTGCTAATCTATGCCAAAGTAGCTATGCCCGATGATTTGCATAAATAAATGATATGTTTTTCTACTAAGCTCATACAGATACAGTATAGGGACGGGACCAATAGTAACAACCTACCATCTGATCTACCTTATTAGGTAGATCCCTGAATGTAGGTTTCCTTTAATACTGGTTAGGCATCTATTGGCAATCCAGTTTTCATAGATCAGTTAATAAGACAGGGAAGAAGTACCAGCCCTGTTCTTTCCACAACCTCTGTCCCTGCTTACTTACCAGCAATCTGCCAAATAACCAGGTGACTGCCTCTACCATATTTTCGTGTGTAGACCAAAAAGACAAACAAACATCAGACAAATAGCAAGTTCAGGCAAACTGAGTCAAAACCAAAATGGCATCAAGGTACAAAATTCTAAGGCACAAGGGTCAGAACCAGCAAAGCAAAAACATAGGGCAATATACGGATCACCACTAGCCATAAGACCTGTCTAGAAATCACCAAATGAATTCACTGGTAAGTTAAAAGTAAGTGCCTGGATACCACCCCAATGGCAGGTTCAGATGTCCATCAATCCAATTGGCTCCTCTGACACACTCCTTCTAAGAGGTAACAAGCTGTCAATCACCCAGCCCTTAGCAGGGGCCCTGGGTGTGGTACTCAACCTGCAGACCTGAAAACTGACTTAAAGGAAACCTACCATTAGGTTTGATGCATTATGAAGCAAACATACTGTGAGAATGCCGTAGCTACACTGATGCAGGATAATATCATGGTTAAACCATGTGCTGAGTGGTTTTGCTGATAAAACTGATATAAAATTATGATAATAAACCTGGGTCGCTTCTATGGCTCCTTCAGTGCTTGGTTCCGTGCTTCTCCTAGCCTGTGAGTTTTTCTCTGCAGGAGATGATGCTGCAATCACTTTTCTCCCTGCCAGACAGAATAATCAATTGCTACTCCATCCACCAGGTGCTGTGTATGTGTGACCCAGCTCATGTTGATTAGTCATGCTTGACCAACCTCCATTTGTAATTCCAAGCTCCTGTGTGTGATGTGTTGATCAAGGCAGCCATGCTGACCCAGCTTTCCCAAGGTCCTGAATGTTATAATTGTTTTTTCAGCAAAACCATTTAGGTCAGGGAATAACCAAGATATGATCCTGCATCATTGTAGCTACAACATTCTCAAGGTATGTTTGCTTTATAATGCATGAAATCAAATGGTAGTTTCCTTTAAGTTTTTGAAATAAATTGAGGAAACTAGTATTTAGAAATTCACTTTCTCTTTCATGTTTACTTGGTTGCAATTCAATATACTGGATTGCCATCTGTTGTCAATGTTAGCATCAATGTAATTAACCAAATAAATAAATGAACTGGTATAAACCCAGTATAAAGCCATAATTGACAGCTGGACTTTCACTGTAAAGGTTGGGACAACAACAACTGAAGCTGTTAAATTTCTCTCTATTGTCATTTGTCTCTATTGTCTCTCTGTTTATTACAGTAATAACCATGCCCCCTCGTAGATCACTAGTGTTCATTAAAAAATCCCATCATCAGACAAAACCTAAAGAACATCTCTCCATAATTAGCACATTAAAAAGAAACTACACTATTAAGTATACGTATAGTTAATCCACCACATAAACAACCTAAACAACACAAATCAAAATCATAAGCTAGTGCTTCAAAAAGACAAAACACTCTGATACGTATAGCATCATCATAGGGACATCTAATGTTAGAATTGCTACAATTAAAATAATTTATTTATGCCCAAGGCACTTTCTAATGAACTGAAGTCAAATCCTAAAGCATTCTGCAAAAATAACAGACAGTACCATTGTACCAAATATGTTATGCCAAGTTTTAGTTTGTAATCACGTGGCAGAGCATAAATTTGATTGGTAAATTTGACACATTTTGTGATATTTGTGTTAATTTGTCTGCCATCCTGTAATACTACTGATTAACTCCTTATATTTTTAACCTAAGTGGTGGCATAAATAAAGCATTTTGTACACAGGTCACATCAAATGTTTTGCTAAAAAATGTTCTACCTGTCAACTTCATCAGAATGTTTTTAAAGAAGCAGATAAAATCTCACAGATTTTTTGACAAGTTAATATATAACCTGGAAGCTCATTCTTGACAACGCAAAATTATAAAATGTAAACTATTACGGTACACAGCGAAAGGCGCTTACAATGTATTTGCCTTACAGTTTTCTGAAATTATGTTTATTACTTCTGACATGTTGCCTGTATGGCATGTGATGCTAGAGCATATTGGTACGTAGAACCTTTTGTATACCTCTATATTCAGAAAACATGTTCTTGTTATTCAGACAGATTTGTTTTATTTCAAATTTCAAACAAATTTAATAGAAAAAAAAGGTTTACTCAATCTCATGATATGTATAAATGAACCACTACTAGAATCATTGGCTGTGCAGCAGCAAACAGTTGAGAATCATGTTTGTGCCAATTTTGTATGTCATGAGAATTTCATGCAACTCAAACTTGCAAAGGTGGCTATTGTAGCACCAGTGATGATACCATTACAATACAGTACAGGAAACTTAGATGTCCTCCAGACCATTATACAAAACAAAAATATGATAGTATATATACGATGCTTCACAAAAATTAGAGGAAAAAGGCCTACGCTGATGATTTCCACCAGGTATCTCCTTCCTTGGGTGTTGAGTCTCCTGGCTCCAGGTACTGATAATGTATGTACACCCCCATTCTTCTCAACGAAGCTGGGTCCTGCCTTCTGATCACTCAGACTGCCAGTGACATCAGCCGACAGTCTGAAAATCTTGTGGAGACTTTCCTTGCATGCAGCCGGCTTTGGCCGCGCAAGGAGCTTCAGCGCGCATGCACAAGATTTTCAGAATACCAGCTGTTATCAGAAGTCAGGATGGGGTCGTGCTAAGAAGAATGGTGGCATATTTGGTGATTGATAACATTATAGGACTCTACCGTCAGGTAGGTGTCCTTTAAACTTCTGCAGCACAAATCAACAACCAAAAAAAACTATGCTTAAAGGAAACCTACCACTTAGAATGGCAGGAGTAAGCTGTAAGTACCGAGCACCAGCTCAGGGTGAGCTGGTGCCGGTACTTACTTTCCTTAGTGTTATAAACCGCGGTATCGTGCGCGCGCCTCCATAGGAAATAGCGGAGATGTTGCGCGCGCACGGTCGCGCGCACGGTCGCGCGCAGCGCCGAAGCCCCTTCTGCTCTAAAGTTTAAAAAGTGTTAAAACCGCGATACCGCGGCTAATAACACTAACGAAAGTAAGTACCGGCACCAGCTCACCCTGAGCTGGTGCTCGGTACTTACAGCTTACCCCTGCCATTCTAAATGGTAGGTTTCCTTTAATACAATAATTGCCAAACAAAAGGAGCCATTTACTGTATTTAATGTCCCTGTCAGCTCCTAAATGTGGGCCACACCGTAAGACCTCTAATAGTCAGAATTAAGGAGCATATCTATTACATCCAAAGGCCACACATCAACCCATTATTATACTATGGTACAAGGAGGGTAAGTTTTTTTCAGCTCACCCACTGTGTGCAGTCATATGTAGATCGCCGGTGCACGGATGAAACTGAGCCGGATCAGTGCTTGTAGGAAGAATGCGAACAGTAATCCAGCAGCCAGGCAGGTATGAAGACAAAATTGTGAATAAAAAAGTTGAAGTTTATATCATCCTTTAAAAATATTAAAACGGTACCATGGTGAAAAAAACTGACGCGTTTCGAACTAAATATAGTTCTTAATCATAGTCTGACCTTCACCGTGTGAGTCTGGGCTTTATGTGAATACAAGCGGAAGTGGGCGGCAGGAGGGTCCCTAATTACATCACAGGTGAGAAATCAAACACAGAAAATTCATTATATAAATCAAAACAGAAAAAGTTAGAAAATAACACACTTAATATACATACATTAGGGGGGCGTGTCCTGGCTGTGGAGGAAGATGGCTGCACATTGAGCTCGCTCCTGCCTGCACCCTGCTTGTGGCCGAAATCCACGCGTATCCAGCGATCCTTTTCCCTCGTGCATAGGTGCAAAGAGAAAAGGGGGTGCCCGTACCCCTTCAGTGCAGCTCGGACGGACCTCAGCCAGAGGTATAAGCAAATATCTTACCGGACTGGTTTCGGCAGCGGCACCCGTCCGGAACACCGACATGGCGGCGGGCCCTGCGCATGGCCTGGGAGACGTGGAGATGGAGCCTCACGCTACAGAGACCCCGGGTACCTCCGGCACAGCTCCACCACAGAGACCCGATGCCGACGAGAGCGGTGAGGAGCGGAGAGAGGAGGCCGGCGCTCCAGCTTTTCCAGGGCACGTGGCCAAGATGGCGGAGCCAGCGGCGGAAAATCCCGGCGGCGGTCCTCTCCCCGCACAGCCGCGGAGTGGATTAGTCTGCTCCGTGGCGCGGTTGGAGCGGGCAGCTGACCGGGCAGCTGATACAAAGCCAGCGACAGACCTGGACAGGAGCCGCGATGGGGAACAGTTGCCCCGGGCCTCCATCACCCACCAGCCATCGGGCAGCAGCGCTCCTCCCTTGACAGAGGCATCTGTCCACCATGGTCCTCTGCCTCAGCAGAATAGTGACCTCCAGGTACTGTACACTATGGACGTAGCTCAGCCTACCAGCCCACCAGCTACACCTAGGAGATCATGTAGTGCCCCACAGATCTCCCCATCTTCTACACCTGGCCCTTCCTGGGCCTCAGAGATGGAGAGTCAACAGCAGGGCCACTCTGGAGTGGTGGTGAGGGAGACCGCCAGTGGGCAGCCATACCCCAGAGGAGCCATACCATCTGCTCCTCATTCCCCGGCCTTATGGTCCGAAACGGGAGATGACTGGCCAGGGACACCCTCGGCCCACAGTCCGGCCCTTTCCCCTCGTCCCTCACAGGACATGAACCCGCTCCCTGTATCCTCCACAGGGCACAATATAGTAGCCGCAGCCTTCTCCCCAGGAGGGCCATCTTCCACACAGCAGAACATGTGGTCCCAGGAATTTGGTGCTTTAGCTGAATTACGTGCCCTAAGCTCACACCTCCGCACTATACCCACTAGAGATGATATGGAAAGCTACGTGGCCAGATTGGAGCAATCCTATACAGCAGAGCTAAATATGGTGCGGGAAGAGGTTCAACAATTGGGAGCTAGGATCTCTTTGGCAGAGGAAGTCAACAATACGCTTACAGAGCGTCTAAACACTCATGATGCGGCTATATCCACCCATACCTTCCAATTGCAATATCTAGCAGATCAGTTAGATGACGCTGAAAACAGAGGTCGCCGCAATAACATTAGAGTGCGAGGTCTCCCAGAGACTGTGGAAACTCCCTTGCTTCACGATACTCTGCGACAAATATTTAACTCCTTATTGGAGGTTCCGGCGGACACGCCTCTGGAGCTAGACCGTGCCCACCGCTCCCTACAGGCCCGCCCTCCAGCAGGTGATCAACCTAGAGATGTCATATGCCGGGTGCACCGGTTCCAACTTAAAGACGCCATTATGTCTAAAGCACGTCTAGCTGGCGATATTACTTATCAAGGGGCCTGCCTTCAGTTGCTACCTGATCTGTCACGGTTAACCCTGCTCAAAAGGAGGGCATTTAAACCTCTACTGGAAGAACTCCGTCGAAGAGACATACCATATACTTGGGGATTTCCATTTCGCCTACAAATCAGACGGGCAGATCAAAGATATGTGGTGTGCCACCCCGGGGATGTCCCCGCGTTTGCTGCAGCACTGGACATTCCGGCTCCTGCTATCACAGATTGGCCGGGTTTGCCTATGCCCGGGAACCGTCCTCTTGTGGGGGGGGGGCGCCCGGGCGTAGAGCACGTCGAGGCCCTAGACGTGGCGGGGCCCGTCCGGCTCAGGACCCGGTGCCTCAGCCAAGGGTTTGAGGCACTCATACGTCATTATTCTTGACACTAAAACTAAGCTAATATTCTTAGTGTCAGATGAGCTGAAGGGTCTTTGCTTATTATCTGTAACATGGGCTCATATTGTGTCACGACTTAGCAGTAAGCACTAAGCCGGGTTGAATTGAGTTGGGCGAGGCTTGCTACCTTGAGCCAATGTAGTTATCAAGACCCTTCGATCAGTTATTCAACCTAACCCCTACCCCCACTCTCCTTCACCCACGCCCCTTAATGCTGGATACGTTCAGAAGTTGATATTTCTATCCTTGAGTAAGATTCGGTTGCGGCAGGGGACGGCGGTGTCCTCCACAGTTAGTTTACTACCCACAGGGGAATCCGTGGCCAGCTGGTCTGTCTGGGGTATAGTAGCTGCTGTTTCCCCAACGCAATTTTTTTTTTTTTTTTTCTGTATTTCTTTGTTTGTCTATTGTGTGTATTTGTGTTCTCTGTTCCCTCTCCTCTCTGCTTCACTTCCCTCCCCTGTACACTTTCTTCTGGCCTCCTATACTAGCAATCTACCTACTCACTTATACCTTTAATCCTCTATACTTCCTTTTTTCGGGGGGCCTTTGCATCCTTATCACCACGACCCCAAAAGATTCCCAGATGGATACCTTGAAATTGTGCTCCTTTAACGCCAGAGGGCTGAATGTTCCTCAAAAACGCTCACAAATTCTGTATGATATGCACAAGCACCGAGTTAACATTCTGTTTTTACAGGAGACGCATTTCAAGTCCACCAGTGTGCCAAACATCAGAGATCGGAATTTCCCACACTGGTTCCACAGTGCCAACCCTGAGGCAAAGTCCAGGGGAGTATCGATAGCCCTCCACAGGTCGCTAGTTCACGAAGTGATCGCCTCACAGACAGATGACTCTGGTCGGTACGTCTTTTTGAAGGTAAAAGTTATGGGACAAGTGTTGACCCTCGCCAACTGGTACCTACCTAATCATAACCCTGTTTCAGCCTGTAAGAAACTCTTGGCAGCGCTCTCAGAATTCGCTGAAGGCTATTTGGTTGTAGGGGGTGATTTTAATTTCCCACTTGAACCCTTGGTTGATACTTCGGGGGGTCGGAACCATCTTCCACAGAACCAAATTCGGTCTCTTAAGCGTGACATGCAAGCCCTCCAGTTACTAGATGTATGGCGCATCCTACATCCCCAGGACAGGGACTACTCATATTTCTCTCCAGCACATGGCTCTTATAGCCGAATTGATTTCTTTCTCATAAGTCATAATGCTTTGACCTGGGCCCCTACGGCGGAAATAGGGAACATATTATTTTCTGACCATGCCCCTGTATTCCTTTCCTTGACACTACCCCTAAATTCCCGTCCTCCGTGGACATGGCGGTTGAATGATAACCTTTTGAGGGACTCCCTATGCACAGCAGACATCCGGGAACACATTAATACTTACATACAAGCACAAACCACAAACGATCAGACCCCTCTGCCGCAACAATGGGAACGCCTCAAACACTCCCTGAGAAATATCTTCATTCGCCACGGGACTCGCCTTAAAAGAGAAAATCTGGCCCGGATAGAGTCCCTTACTTCTCAAATCCAGAGCCTTGAAAATCGTCATAAAATCTCCCTATCCCATGAGGTTCTAGCAGAATTGACATTAGCCAGGGAATCTCTTAGATCCCTTCTGGACCAGAAATACCTCCATCAGAGGGCAAGATTTCAAGGTTACTTATATGACCATGCCGACAAGTGCGGCCGCCCCTTGTCCCGCTTATTACACCCCCGGTCCCTCACCTCTTACATACCCAAGATTAAGGACCCAGGGGGGACAGAGGTTTACCATCCATCTGAAATGTGCGATAGCTTCTCCTCGTACTACTCCTCCCTATATGCCCTAAAGGACCCTGACACACCTAGGTCCGCTCCCTCACATGAAGCTCAGATAGAGTCTTACATCTCAGAAACTAGCCTACCACCCTTGTCTGGAGAGGTAGTTTCTGGACTGGAGCAAGAGATTGAACCTACAGAGGTTTCTGCAGTCATTAAAAACACCCCTACTGGTAAGAGCCCAGGCCCCGATGGCTTTACTCCAGCCTTCTACAAGCAATTCAGAGAGCTGCTGTCCCCTTTATTGGCCAAGGTTTTCAGCGCTGTCTCTGCGGACTCTGGTTTCTCAGATCGGGCTTTAGAGGCTCATATTAGTGTATTGCCTAAGCCCGGGAAAGACCCGTCTCTTCCAGCCAGCTATCGTCCCATCTCTCTGATTAATGTGGATGTGAAACTGTTCGCCAAAGTTCTGGCAGAAAGATTGGCCCCTCACTTACCCTCAGTTATTCACACTGACCAGGTGGGATTTGTCCAGGGAAGAGAAGCTAGAGACAATCTGATTAAGACCTTCCTACTGATGTCTCAGGCTAAGGCAGGCCAGGTCCCAGCTTGTTTATTGTCGATCGATGCGGAAAAGGCCTTTGACCGGGTTAGCTGGAGTTTCATGGAGGCAGCGCTGAGACAAATAGGGATGGGCCCAAACTTTCTGGGGAAAATCCTTGCTCTATACTCCAGCCCCACCGCAAAAGTAAGGGTTAACGGCAAATTGTCCTCTTCTTTTACGATCAAAAATGGGACTAGACAGGGGTGTCCCCTGTCCCCTTTGCTATACGTTATAGTAATGGAGCATTTGGCTGTTGCCATCAGGAACAACTCTAATATTCATGGCATCCGCATGGGCTCCCGTCACTGCAAAGCAGCATTGTACGCTGATGACTTATTACTATACGTATCGCAACCAAGGATCTCTTTCCCGTCCCTTATCCAGGAATTTAAGAGGTACAGCACACTCAGTAACTTCAAAATCAACTACTCCAAGTCGGAAGCTTTGAACATCTCCCTCCCGCAGTCAGAAGTTCAACACATAACAGATAATTTCCCGTTCCAATGGCAGGAGACATCAATCCGATACCTAGGCATCTCAGTTCCCACTGATTTGTCTAAGCTGTATAGCCTCAACTACACACCCCTGTTGGAGCGCACCTTGGGGGATCTACAGCGTTACGACCGAAAGCACTTATCGTGGTTCGGTAGGATCAACGTCCTTAAAATGGACATCCTCCCTAGGTTTCTGTACATCTTCCAAGGGGTGCCCATCAGTCCCCCGGCCACATTTTTTCGATCACTACGCTCAGCCATGCTACGGTTCATATGGGGCTCTAGTCGACCAAGGGTGGCCTGGAGGGTTCTGACTCGCCCCAAATCCAGGGGGGGAGCCGGTCTGCCTGACTTAAAATTGTACCACCAAGCCTCCATACTCACGAGACTTGTAGACTGGCATTTTCATACCACAACCAAACAATGGGTATCTTTAGAACAAGCCTACTCTCCAGTTCTGCTTAAGCTCCTCCCGTGGATTTCCTCAGAGTCTATCCCTCCTATCCCTCCGCAGGCTACTCTCCTAAAAGACACCCTGCGAATATGGAGACTGTTGATTTCAAGAGGAACCTTGTCCCGACAGTTTAGCCCCCTCACACCAATATTTCGCAATCCCGGCTTCCCTCCAGGGATGTCCAAATTGTCCTTTCTGGGATGGGGGGTGCTTGAAGACCCCAGATTATATGATATCCTACAAGGCTCCCCTCTACCAAACTTAGAGGATTTTCACCCTCGCACTGAAATGACTAACCCATCGTGGTTTGAGTACTCACAACTTCGGTCTTTCATGCATAAGGCAGGAACCTCGGCCGCGTACGCGGAATCCCTGACCGAGTTTGAGAGATTATTTCGGTCCAGCATTGCCCCTTCTCATGTGATCTCTGAAATATACTCCCTTTTATCCCGAGGACCAGACTCATCAGAGCTCTCCTTTGTCAAGGGTTGGGAGCGCGACCTAGGCAATGCCCCTTCCGAGGAGGATTGGCAACGCTCCTTCCTCTTCACCCATAAGCTATCATCTGCTTGCGCTGCTCAAGAAAAGGGTTACAAGATTGTATCTAGGTGGTACCGAGTGCCGACAGTGCTCCACTTGGCTTTCCCTTCTGTCTCAGACCTATGTTGGCGCTGTGGAAAGGAGAAAGGTGACATGCTGCACATCTGGTGGACTTGTGATGCCCTCAGAGGTTTTTGGGATCAGGTGTTCGCCACATACCGACAAATAACAGGTAAACAAGTGACAGCTTCCCCAGAGATAGCGCTGCTGTCGATGCTCCCAGGTTCCATCAGCCTTCAAAAGAAAAACATTTTAAGGTTCTGCTTGATAGCAGCAAGAGTGGTAATTCCCAGACACTGGCGCTCTGCGGTCTGCCCGTCCATGGCGGAATGGGCCCAAGAAATGTTGCCGCTGTCCCGCATGGAGGAGCTGGCTGCGGTGACGCCGGACACTTATGAAAGGTACTTCCGTGTGTGGCAGCCATGGCTGGACTTCAAGGAAACTACAGCCTTTAGCGATCTCATGGGAAGATAGGATGCTGGGCCACTATTTTCTTTTATATACTCATTCATCCATGCCCTCCGCCATTTGTTGCCCAAACTGTTAATTTTCAATGGTCTCCATTTCCCTTAAGAGGAGTCCCCCTTCCCTCCCTCCCCCCCTGCTATTCCCTTCCCTGCACTCTTACCCTTTCCTGTTGTTATTGGTCCGTTATTTTTACAACCCATAGAAAGGAGGTACTAGCTGATAGCTGGGAATTGTCTGGTGCTTGTTCAGATATGTATTTGCTACTGCCATTGTCATATCCTGCCTCTCCTGACGTAGAAGCTACTTCCACCCGGATTGCTGGGGATTTGGGGTCCGAAACGGGGCTCATCCATAAGCAATTAGCAGTTTCTCAAGACTGGCATTGTTTATATCTGTGTTACTTTGTGAAATAGCACCGTGTCTTAAATAACAAACAAAATGTATAGTACTCCTCCAAAGTATGTTTTGTCATTGTAAATCATCTTGTTGTTATCCCTGCGTGGATAACTTTCTTTTGTTTCTACCTGTTTTGTTTTTCTGGTTCTTGTTATTGCTTGTTGTTTATTGAACTGTTTCTCAATAAACTGATTCAACATTAATATACATACATTAGGTCGTATCTTGAATTCAGGCCATGAGGGGCTCTGGTATTCATTGTCATGATTCAGAATGCCTCTCTGTTGCGGAGGGCTTTGACCCAGTCCCCGCCTCTTTTGGGACGTGTGACTCGTTCAATAGGTGTTACTGTAAGTTTCTCCCTCATGTGAGTCCCTACAATGTTTAGACACAGAAGATATGTTGTGGGTGTATGTGTGTGTACAGGAGGATTGTGTGCGGGCTCCAGATAAATGTTCTGCAATTCTTTCAAAGTGCGCTTAGTGCTTCCTATATATTGGACAGCACACGTAGTGCAGGTGATAGAGTACACTACATAAGTGGTGTTGCAGTTTATAAATGAGTGTATTTTATAGTATTTATTATTGTATATAGAAAAGGCAACTTTTGTCTTCACTATGTATTTACATAAACTGCAACGAGATTGGGCGCACTTGTAGCTACCTGCACTCTTTAACCAAGATTGATCATTGTGGATAGATACGTATAAATTTGGGGATAACATATCCCCCAAAGTAGCAGAGTTTCTCACTGAGAAACGACATCCCGATGCAAGGATCTTGTGTAGAGTAGGATCCTGATACAATATTGGTATATGTTTTTTAATTATTTGGGTAACCTGGTTGTATTGACATGTGTACTCTGTAGAAAAAATGATAGAATTATTGTTTTTTTTGGTCTTGGTGTATGGCTGTCGATCCGGATATAACATTTGTGTCCTAGATTTATCTTCTAGACTCTCTCTGGTACGTGTAACATGTGTTTTGTTATAGCCTCTTTCATGCAAACGCTTGGTGATTTCAGTTGAAGTTTGTACATAATGTTCCTCTTATGTGCATATACGTTTAGCCCTAATGAATTCTCCCTTGGGCAGATTTTTAATTACATGGGGCGGATGACAACTGCTGGCGTGCAAGAGGGTATTGCCTGCAGAGGGTTTTTGATATAAGTCACATATGACTTTGTGGTTAGATGGATTTCCTGTTAAACGTAAGTCCAGAAAAGAAATAGAAGTGGGGGAAGAAGAATATGTGAATTGAATATTGCAGTTATTGCTGTTGAGATAAGTAATAAAAGTTTTGATTTGTTCTTCAGCCCCGTCCAAACCATAAGACAATCATCTATGAAACGACCATAGTATTTGATGTTACTGAGAAATGGATTTTCTAAAGTAAAAATTAATTCCTCCTCAAACCAAGTCATAAATAAATTGGCTAGTGAAGGTGAGAATCTGGATCCCATTGGGCAACCTTGTTTCTGTAAAAAAAATTCATTATCAAAGGAAAAATAATTGTTGGTTAGTAAGAATAGCAAAACATCGAGAATAAAACATATACATGTATCTGTAAAAGAACTATATTTCTGAAGATGGTACTGTATAGCTTGAATGGCTAGATGACCTCTACAAGGAGGGTACTTTAGGGGATCCAAAGAATATGGGAAAGAAAAATCCAAAAGCTGGAGTAAGGGCAATTTATTACAAACCATGTCAAGAGTACAAATGGATCTTCCTTTTAGACACACTGGCACCAAATGAATTGAATAGTGAGCTTATTTAGCCTTCAAATAATTTTATTACACAATAACATTAAGGACGCTATTTGAAAAGCTCTTTATAAAACTTGTTGTATATTTGTATTTAATATATTTGCCACTTATATCGATATAGTGATATAGTGAGTGCATACATTATACTCTGTGTGGGCGTCTTTTATTAATTTCTCCCATTTTTCTTCTCTTTTCACTCCCATTGTCTACAACAACGTTCTTCTCTATTAATTTTTTCCATTTTTCTTCTCTTTTCATTTCCCATTATAAACATTGTTTATATGTTATTTTTATTTCAATTTATTTTTCTGTAATTTAAACATATATACAACCAATTACTAGAAATTCTCCTGTCCCTTATTTTAATTAAAATTTTATTGTTATACGAATAAAGATCACATTTTAAATACAACATACTACTAGGTATGAATGGTAGTTAATAAGTACAGGAATATTCAGGAACACTTTACCACAATATCAGATTATACAGTTGCCCATTGTGACTGCAAGTGTATACTACCACTTTACCACCTATTAATGGCCTCCAAATCAATATATCAGCCATGTTTCACTGCTATTGTAACCAAAACATACTGGACACCACCGTACCACCAAAAAAGGGTGGGTAGCAACTTTTGGGCACAGATATTTTGCAATTACTTATATCCATAGTGTTTTCTCTACATTATCTAGCTTTAAAACTGGGCAATATAGTTTAATGGAAGTAATTAGCTAGTTATACTGATTTAAACACTGATGTATCATGCCATTATACAAAACAAGTATTAGGGTTTTTTTGCAGTTACACAAATTTGTCTGCGTAAAATTTGGATAACTGGGAGAGAGAGGTTAAATCTTTTGTCTTTTCCTGAAGAAAAACTATGGTGCTGGCACAGTTTCATAATAGGGGTGTCAGGACTTGTGTGTTAGTGTCAGCTGTGACGTGAGTCATGAACGACTGAACCAGCTGCTGGGGTGGCAGGGAGGAACTCTTTTATATATCTGCCCAGCACTGACTACAGGTTTTTGCAGTCTTTTATACATTGCCTGTATCTATTATTGCTATTGCTTTGCTATTCTGTTTATCTGACTTCTGTTACATTTATTTGACCATTCTCTGCTATTCAATTCTGTGCCTCTCTTTGACCCAGTTTTGTCTGACTTCACTTGTCTGTCTATTTGGTTTTTTATCCCTCTGTGTCTTGTCATCTCTCCTGGTGCAACCCTGCTTACCCTAATTCAGACTTACATTTGGTTATTGCCCTGTCCACTCCACCATCCAGTAGCTGCCATCTCCTCATCTTGGAGGGTCTATCAAGGTCCAATGGGTTTGCCCTTACTATAGCATTTTATCTACCATAGGCAGGGACCCAGTCCGCAGGGATTTCGCAGGTTTATTTCAACACCACTTACCCAGTCTGACTGCCTGCGCCAAGTGTGGTTGTGGTTGCGCTGTTTGTTCTGACAGGTATGACAAGGGGGTATTAACAGATCCAGTCAGTTTTAATGTTATAAGTTTGGCTTTAATATGGAAAGATTTTTATTTTATAGCATTAGTTGCTTGACCCCTTCCGGAGATTTGACGTACTATTACTGCATGGCGGGAGGTGCGTTCCCGCAATATGCAGTAATAGTACGTCAAACTTCTGGCGCCGGCTCCTGAACGCTGAAGCAGCGGGTGTCGGCAGTATATGATAGCCGACACCCGCCTCTAACACCCGCGATCGGAGATTTCTCCGATCGCGGGTGTTAACCCCTAACACGCCGCAGTCACGCTGACCGTGGCGCTTACCAGGGGGTCCGTGGCTCCGACCGCAGCGATCTCCTTCCGGCTGTGACACACTGAGCATGCACATCTGTATTACACTGTATTAGGTGAAGAATAGCTTGAACAAGCAATCAGTGGATCGCTTGTTCAAGCTAACCTGTAAAAGTAAAAACACACTTTTTCATAAAATGAATTAATTAAATAAAGTGAGTATCCTAAACAAAAACATTCCCTATACACATCTAATAAAGTAAAAAAACCTGAAAATCACCAAAACATATTTGGTATTGCCGCGTCCGTAACAATCTGTACAATAAGTCAGAAACATTATTGGAACTGTACGGTGAACGCCGTAAAAACAAAACCCGAAAAACTCGCCAAAAATGTACATTTTCATAAAATCCCTTCACAAAAATGAGGTATCACCGTAATAGTAGTGATCTATAGAATAAAAATATTATAGTATTTTTAGTGTACGGTGTACGACCCACTAATATATACAAAAAAAAGAAACCCAAAATTGACAATTTTCTTTTACTCCCTACATTAAAGAGTTAATAAAATCTCATCAAAAAGCTACAGACCCACTAAAATGAAGTATTTGTAAAGTGCATCTCATGTCGCAAAAAATAAGCACTTATAAGTCCAAATTGCAAAAAAATTAAAGATTGTATAGCCATTATAAAGTGACAATGCATAATCTGCTCTGAATGGCGTAGCTCCCCCTCAATGCCCTGGCGTGTGCCCATACAGCAGGTTACCACCACATATGGGGTATTGTTATACACGGGAGGGATTGGGTATCAGATTTTGTGGAGTGTTTTGGTATTTTATCCACTGAGAATTTGTACATTTTATTAAAAACACATTCATTTAGCAAAAAAAAAATTTTATTTAGAAATTTCATCCAATTTTGTTTTAACCCCTGTAAACCAATTAAAGGGTTAAAAAAAACTTCATAAAAGTTGTTTTACGTACCTTGAGGGGTGTAGTTTCTATAATGGAGTAATTTATGGGGTTTTACTTTTATTTAGGCCTTTCAAAGTGACTTCAAACCTGAACAGGTCCCTCAATAGCTGGATTTTGCTTTTTTTATGAAAATGTGAAAAATTGCACCTGACGTTCAAAGCCCCTTAACATCTTACAAAAATTATAGTATGTATAAAAAACCACAGAGGCATAAAGTAGACATTCGGTGAATGTTAGTTATTACGTTTTTTGCTGTTATGACTCATGTGTGGAAAAAGTAGAACATTTTGAATTTCGAAAATTGAGAATTTTTCCAAATTTTCACCAAATATCTGATTTTCTTATAAATAAATGCAAAACATACCACCACAATTTTTTAACTAACAGGAAGTACAATGTGTCCCGAGAAAAGAATTTCAAAATCACTTGGATATGTTAAAGCGTTCCAAAGTTATAACCACTTATAGTGACACAGGGCAGATTTGAAAAAATGGGCCGTGTCAGGAAAAGTGGCTTCGGCGTTAAGGGGTTAAAGAGCATGTGGAATATTCATAGCAATGCTGCATTTATTCTTGTTTTGTGCCTCATTACATTTAATTATAGCAAACACTGTAAAGTACAGGATGTCTGAGGGAGAATCACTATAAATATAACAGACACTCTTTTATTATTCCTAGCTGTGTTCTTAGGACTTATAATGATGTTCTTTTTGACTTTAGAACAAGATTGGACTGTGAAAATTACCTTTGCATAGTGTATCATTTGCTTCAAGCACATTATTCTTCTGGTTGGGCACAATCAGTTTCAGTATGGCAAATATGAATGAAATTAATTCTATATAATTCTCTACAATCTAGCTTTATTTAGTTAAGTCGAACTTGAATTAAAAGTTTCCATCATATTTATTGTTACATCTTGGCTAACCCTAGACTCAGCAATCATGTATTATGCTATGGATTTGCCCAAAAGTTATGTGCAGAATTAACGCGACATCAGTGAGCATCAAAAGCGCCAAATAGCCTACGGTCGACCAGGAATGCCTAAAGCAGTCTATATCAATGGCAGGTTGATATTCTAAAAGTGAAATGATAAAAACAAAAATCCTAAGAATTTTCCAAATCCGTAAAACATATCGCTTTACTTTACATGAACATAAAGTATCCTTGCCCTAGATAATAAGGAAATTATACTATATATGTTAATTATACTATCTCATGATTATACCAGTGGCATCGTTGGCACAAGTTAAAATACAGTAAGATCAAAGTAAAACGATCTGCGTTGATGTGGGTTTTTATAAAAAAATGTTTGTTTTTAATTCAAATCCAAAAAACTATTTGGCTGTACACATTGGTAATATAACAGTTGATAACTAGCACATGTAGAAAAATGTATGAAAAGAATCTAATTTTGCAGAACATGAAGAAAAGTGCTTCAAGATAAAGATTGCCAGCCATCATGAAACAAAGTTAACACAGCTGGCACTCATCACCGCTGCACGTTGCCTGAAAGTAAATTATGGTAATTATCATGGAAATTACAAAAAACTTGCTCACTAATTAAAATGGAAATGTAATTTATGGCATAAATATGCAGCAACAATCTATTTTCGGTAACACTGGAGTTAAAAGGCATTGTGGAGATTCCTGTTCTTTCTGTATCATAATACATATATGTTGAGGGCACCTAGCTGCTGGTGGAATTTCTTGACCAACTTTTAAGAGTTTATTGTAAATAAATAATCTCTGAAATATAGAAATGATAGAAGTCATGATAAGAATTTTTGATATGTGTCTTTTTCAACCTTATAAACTATGATATCGTGGTCAAGTAGCAAATTAGAAGAAATAGAATGATGTCTGTCTTGAGATCATGATGTAAATACTGTACAATTCTGGCCCCAGTGGCACATCATATGCACTTAATGAGGTACTCCAATATTTCTTTCTATCCCTGCATACTATACCTCATTCCAGCATCACAGCCTTCTTTTATGTATATTGCACTGAAATTCCAAAACTCCAGATTTTTTTTAATTAAACATTATCCACAGTATTTCTCTTTCTTGAATCCCTTGGCATTCATCAACCTATAAGACAGACAGCTACCAATACCATTACTGCATTAGTGTATTTACTTGCACAGTTGGATTATCGGCACTTGGCCTAGTGTTACATTCTGCTTGTATATAGAACAAGTGCTGTAAAGATAAAGAAGATACGAGCACCTCTAGGCAGCGCGCCGGGTCCCGGTGCATGGAGAGGGCTCGCGGGCCGAGCCCTCTCCATAGCCGGTAAGTCTTTGCTGCATATTGCAGCAAAGGCTTACCGGTAACACCCGCGATCGGTGCTTTCACCACGATCGCCGCCGGCAATGCTGCCGAAGGCTTCAAAAAGATGGCCATCTTGCCGCGGATCGCCGCTCCCCGATGACGTTACGGGGAGCGGTGATCCGTTACCATGACAGCATCGGGTCTCACGAAGGCCCGATGCTGTCTCGTTTTAACCCATTCATTACAATGTGCTATCAGCACATTGTAATGAATGAGGAGTAAAATCCCCATATACTGCCATATTGCAGTATGGCAGTATATGGTAGGATCGATCAGACAACCTAGGGTTAAAGTACCCTAGGGAGTCTGAAAAATAGTTAAAGTAAAAGTGAAAAAAAGTTAAAAAAAAAGAAATTATATTAAAAAAACCTAAAAATTCTAATCACCCGCCTTTCCCTAGAACTGATATTAATATTAATAAACAGTAAAAATCATAAAAACATTAGGTACCGCCGCGTCCGAAAATGTCCAATCTATCAAAATATAATAACGGTTTTTCACGCAGGACAGTCCTAACAATGATAGCAATGAAAACGCCATCAAAAGTCGCAAAAAATGACACCACCCACAGCTCTGTACACCAAAGTATGAAAAAGTTATTAGCGCCAGAAGATGGCAAAATCAAAAAAAATTTTTGTACAGGAGGTTTTAATTTTTTTAAATGTATGAAAACATTATAAAACCTGTACAAATGTGGTATCCCTGTGATTGTAGAAACCCAAAGAATAAAGTAGACATGTCATTTGGGGCACACAGTGAAAGCTGTAAAATCCAAGCCCACAAGAAAACGTTGCAAATGTGTTTTTTCACCATTTTCACTGCATTTGGAATTTTTTTCCCGCTTCCCACTACGCGCCATGGAATATTAAATACCGTCACTACGAAGTGCAATTTGTTACGCAGAAAATAAGCCATAACAGAGCTCTTTATGTGGAAAAATAAAAAAGTTATAGATTTTTTAAGGTGGGGAGTGAAAAATGGAAGTGAAAAAACTAAAAAAGGCCAAGTCGTTAAGGGGTTAATGCAAATGCATAGATGTATTTGAATGAAAAGAACACTTATTGCTACCTAGAGGTGCTGGGATCTTCTTTATCCTCACAGTAGTGTATTTACTGTTAGTAATATACTAAGGCAGTGATGGTGAACCTTTTAGAGGCCTAGTGCCCAAACTGCAACCCAAAACCCTGCTCATTTATCGCGAGGTGCCAACCAAAAATTAAAGCAGTAACTTATTGTTGTTCATCAACAACTTTCAATCAGATTAGCTTCCTGAGGACACCAACACTGTAGAAAGATGGAAAATTTTCATCATTTTAGCTTCTTTCCAGTTTCCCTTTGTACACAGAGAATCGTGGCGCCAGCAGGAGGTCCTCCAAAAATAATTCGACCAGGTCTAATTCTCCCTCTTCCTAAAGTTCCAAGTAGTGAAGTTAGTATCAAAATATGACTGAAAGCAGCATCTTTTAAGTTGCTTGGAACTGCAGGAAGATTCTTTGAGTCTTGTCTGGTGTGCTGGGGCAATGGCCCAGGTGCTCACAAAAAGAGCTCTGAGTGCCGCCTCTGGCACCCGTGGCATAGGTTTGCCATCACTGTACTAAGGTATTCATTCTTTTATTCTTAAAATTAAACTTTTTTTTCAGCCAGGGGAATCTGTAATTTAATGTAAATGAACATCCAAGTCCTTCAATAGTGGGTATCTTTTAGATTGGATCTTATGTGGATCTTATTTTAAGCTTACCCAATGAACCAGTGGGTCATGTGTGTTACCTGGCATGGCTCTATTATAAGGTGTTTCAGTTGTATTTTATAATAGAACCAATCTTTAAGTACAAATTTTAAAACATATTTTAGTTTATTTAGCATTTTATACTGCTATTTGTAACCTTAGAATTACCGTTATTCTTTGGATCAGTGGAACTATGAACATACATTTTGTTATGTTTTATGTTAATTCTGATACCCAGTATCTTTTATATTTCCATGAACATTGGTCCCATTTCAGCAAAAAATTTTGAAACTCCAATTGTCACTAGCGCAAAAAAAAAAATTTGTCTGTAACTACAATTATAAAATATACAGTGTGTCACGGACATGTCTTAAATACATGTGCAAGTAGTTTGCACTAAAATGAATATCAGACAGAAAATTGGTTCTGGGGCTTTAAAGGGAACCTGTCATCAGGAGTCCTTTTCTGATGACAGCAGTGTGAATGAGGCCTAAGAGATAATATATTTATACTTTCCGAACTTTTTTCTTTTATTGAATGCCTTAAAATTTTTAAATTTACTTCCAGAATATGTACTGGTATATTACGTTTGTTTATGTATTTTGCCCATATTTTGATTATATTTAATTGGCAATCATAAAAATCTAAAAATTGCCTGACATAATCTAACAACCTAATTAGTCACTCATCTCAGCATATCAGTTAGAAAGGGCTGCAGATGTCTCCAATTAGCAGACCAGCCAAAGATATTACTGGGATACAAGACAAAATTAATTTGAAAAGGTTTTAGAGTTTATTTTTAGATCATCTTGAAACCTAAAATGATATTTCATTGGTTTAGCAAAGTTCTTTCCTAATTTATAATATTAAAATATAAGTGTTTGCCTTATGAATTATTTTATTTATTTTATATAATTCACATGACATGAAAAAAATATGTTGTTTAAATATGTTACTAAGAATAATCATTCTTATATAATCCAATTGGTGGTCAGCTTATAAGATGACCCAGAGTCACTATAACGTTTATAGAGAAATACAAAAAGTACAAAAAAGTGACTTAAACATAACTTTTACAATGATCCTGAAATCCATACAATGAAAAATAAAAGGTTGTTGCTTTTCAGCTATTTCTTCTGTGCATGGTACCCGTCTGCAAAAAGAAGAACGTGTGCATATAAGCGCATGGCGACCTCCTATAGGTATACAAAGTTGCGTATCAAATCCAACCGCATAGGTGGCGCACCTTTTAGGCTCTGCAGCGTATATCACCAAATACACTATCCAAAATCATCACGTCCGTCCGTCCGAAGTACTGACCAAAAACAGCGCATTACTGTGTTCTGTCCAATAGTGAGGGAAACACTACTCCCATACAACAGATGAGAAAGATAGAAAATCGTGTGGAACACAGTAGAATGAGACTGTTGGTGTCTAGGAGGGTCAAGATGTCACTCTCCCTAAAAACACCCTATGTCCGATTTCTGTGAATCCCTAGGAGCTGTGGTCCTAGATGGCGACTGCCCCGACAGGAACCTCACCTTCACTGACTGGCCCTAATGCTCAGCCTAATCAACAGGTGAAGGTCACTGTAATATGGAAGTTTAAACTGAAATTCGTCCTGGAAATAATAATAAATGTCTTCACAGGGTTGGGGCAACCAAATCCCGACAGGTCCTGTTTCACTCTTCATGGGCTCATCAGGGGAAATAAAGGTATGCCAGCAAGAGTTCCTAGTGAGAGCAATCACAAATTAATAATAAAGTAGATCTGTGCACCCTACCCAGCACCAGTGAGATGCCAAATGTGCCAATTGGTACCTAAAATCAATATTCCGTGCTCCTACCTTATTCTGGTAAGGAACACAGTAATAGATGGACCCTAATGCAAAAGAGTTTTAAATTTCAACAATCAGTAAATTGCTCAGGATTATAAAATCCTGCACACAACGGTGGAGAGTTAAAAAGTAATTCAGGTTCTGTGTCCTGCAAAAACTCTTCCTATCTTGGTCTGGTGCAGCCTAGTGATTTACGGTGGGAGGCTGTGGGGGCAGAGATCCAGCGTCCCCGTGCACAGCTTGACGAAACCAGTGGGTCCATATGCAAGGTACGCTAGCACAGACTGATAAGCAACATCCTCGCCACCTAAGCCCAGCCCTGTCACAGTACTGGCTGATCAGGACTAATCCCTGAAACAGGCCGCGGGCACATGCAGAGACACCGGCACCACTGGGCCGGTGTGGGGGTCGTACACCTAATGGCAAACCTCCGTGCTTACAAACTGTCGCATGCAGGCTGCCACGCCGCACCACCTGTGCATGCGCAGGGGCAGCCGCTGACAGCTCCGCAGGGAGGGCACGGTGATACCAAAACACCAGGCGTAAAACAGGCATCTCTGGGGAGGGGGGTCAGCAAACTGGACAAAATTCTAATTAAAGTATTCTATACTCCAATAATGCACCAATTGCACCAGTGGTCCATATGGTGCAAAAGTATACAAAGGATCGGACACAAGTAAAATGACCAAAAGTATCCGATCTAAATATCTACAGTATAGGGAATTAGAGCCCAACACAAGTCCGGTAGTCTGAATCTCTGAACTAAATATTTCCAAATGAGTACATAAAGCGAGTATGAAAAGGGGGGGAGGGGGTGTTGGGGTGGGAGGTGTGAATTCTTTTAAAGGAAGCATGCAAAACTCAATTGTTCATTTAACCCTTGTTTTTTATTTGAAGATCCAGCGTGTTTCCTTTTGTCTGAGGATACGGTCCCAGTCACCCCCTCTTTCTGGTGGTTTAACCAAATCAATACCGATAAAGGATTATCCCTGCGTACTACCTTCGTGCTGATCGTGTAAAAGGGATTTAACCCGATTGTGCTTGATGTCCCCCAGATGGTCTCCTACACGGCGGCGAAATTCCTGGTAGGTTTTGCCTACATACTGTTTGCCACATCCAGAGGTGGCCAGATAGATGACCCCCTATGGACTTGCAGTTAATATAGTGTCTGATGGTGTAGGTAACTCCCGTAATGGAGCTACTGAATGTCTTAAAACTACTTATGACTTTGCATGCAATGCATCCACTGCAACAATAGCATCCAGTCGTGTCGTGTCGAAGCCAAGTCCGTACTGGTTTAGGTCTACAAAAGTGACTTTGCATGCAATGCATCCACTGCAACAATAGCATCCAGTCGTGTCGTGACAAAGCCAAGTCCGTACCGGTTCAGGTCTACAAAAGTGACTATGGACTAGTCTGTCACGGTTGTTACGCCCTCTTCTAAAAGTGATAGATGGATAATCTTTTATCACTGACAATAAATCTGAATCTATTTTAAGCACATGCCACTATTTAGTAAGAATTTTTGGTATCCCTAACATAAGAGGGAAGAGCTGTGACAAAGGGGGCCAGGATCTTATCGATATAAATGCCTAAATTCTGGCATAATGCCAGGAGACAATGGGTCTACCCTTAAGTGGTTCCGTACCCTTGTGCAGTTTCGGGAGGCCATAAAATGTGGCCAACCTTGGATGTTTTGGTAAAAGAAAGCCCAGCTCATCCTTACTTATCAATCCGTCAACTGCAGCTGTTTTGAGAATACCCTTCTGCCAAAAAAAGTTCTGTCGGGTTTTTAGGTAAAATGGCATAGCCTTCCTTATCCTTGAGCAAATTGAGGCACATACTACGATATTGTTCAGACTGCATCACAACTATATTCCCCCCTTTGTCTGATGACTTAATAGTTATGTTCCGATCGTTCTGTAGGGCGGTCAGGGCCTGTATCTCTTCCTTACTACAGTTGGTCTGTGTATGACCACACGCTGTATTTTCCAGTTCTTTCAATACTAGGTGTGCAAAAACGTCTATACATGAAATGTCGCCAATGGGGGGAATTTTTGTGCTGTTCAACCTAAGCTCAGTGAAAGGTCCCCTGCCTGAGGTAACCGGTAGGGGTTCGGCTAGGTTCCCCAGGAGACATACATCACTAAGATCCTTGTGTGAAATGCCCAACTCTTGGCCTTCTTTTCTCTCTTTTAACTTAAAGTATTTTTGCCACCGCAGCTCACATAAAAATGATTAGACATCCTTGTACCAACCAAATTCATCAAATTTATTGGTCGCCACAAAGGAAAGTCCCTTCACCAAAACAGATGGCAGTAACAGTATGGCAGTATATGGGGATATTCCTCCTCATTCATTACAATGTGTTGTAATGAAAGGATTCAAATGAGACAGCCAATGGAAGACCCAAGGCTGTCATGGTGATCGCCGCTCCCCGATGACGTCACGGGGAGCGATGCTCCTCGGCAAGATAGCGGCGCCATGCTTGCATCGGGGCAATGCTTTCCATTGGCAGTTTATAAAAATACATTTAGTTTTGGGGGTTAATTTGCTATGTTGGAACTAGCTATGTAATTATGAGCTTATACAACAAGTAAGCACCTGTATTTTTGACATCCTAATGTCTGACATTTGTGATAATGGTCATCATGTGCATCTGTTTTAGAGAGCTGACATAATTCAGGATTGTTTTGCACTTTATTAGCATATCGTGATGATATATAAAGATATACATTTATTTCTTAGAGCCCAGAGGATTTCTTTACATTCTTAGAGTGCCCTTAATACTTGCCAATACATGGCACCAGATGCACAGCCGTTGCTCTGTGAATAATATCGTTGGCACCTTTGCACATGGGACTAATGCATCATTTCGCTTTTGCTGGAGTTAGATGGGAATATCCTATTGCTATAGTAAAAGGTTTAATGTCATTAAACAGGAGGGAGTTTTCATATGGAATCACTAAATATCTCTCCACACAATAATTATTTCTGTCAATTGCCCTTCCTCAAATAGATTGTTCATGAAGCTGTATCTAATAAGCTAATTTAAAAGCTGCACAAATGTCAAAGAACAGAGTGAACATGTTCATATAAATTTAGAAATTCATTTCAGCATTAGAAAGCTTCATTTCAGTAATGGCCCTATTAGGTTACAGCACTACACTAGATTTTCCAGTAAAGTGGACTGAAGAAACTAGAAATGCTCAGTTCGTACTGATAAATATTTTTAGTGACAGCTTAATAGCATATTTTTCAGAAAAGGTATTTGATTTGACAATTATACTGTGTGCAAAAATGTTGTGGTGCCATGCTGTACAATGCTGTCAGAAATATTCCAGTTTGCTGAGGACTGGTTGATGCCATGAGCTATTTTATGAATGGTAGTTGCAAAGAAGGAAACCTTTTTGCCTTTTTAAAAAGATAGTTTCACACTGTTCAGAATATTCATTGAGAACAAGTGAAAATATATTTAATAGTCATCTTTATTTTATGAATTCAAAATGCAAATGCAGTCTGTCGTTGTAGGAAATGTTGATATTTGATCACTAGACAGATTGAATGAAAGTGAAAAAAGGATAATACTGGATTTTTGAGAGCAAAACAATCTGAGTCATATTGTTTGTAATTTTCAGATTACAGATGGATGGATTGCTTCCCATTTGTGTGATATTCCTGTCATATGTGCTAGAGGCCAATTAACACATAATAAACACTGCATGCTCCATCAGGTCTATTTCTACGAAAGAAACCTTCCTTCATACTGACAGAAAGTAAAAATAGGGAAATCTTTGCGGGAGTGGGAGTCTTTCAGTAGGTGGTGTACTGTGACAAATCCTAAAGATGTATGTGTGTAATGAATCAGTTTTCCAGAGTGAAAGCTTTATGGAAGTTCTACCATATGTCTGTCTTTATTAGCTCCACATCTTACACATTTTCTACAGTTTCAGCTGAAATATATGCAGTGGGTCAATTGATCAAAATAATATTTAGAAAGGAAACATATTGGAATTATTAAAAGGCATATAAAAATTTCCAAGCCAAAACACAACAGATATAGCCATATGAAAAGTAACGGCAATCACAATGCATCATAAGATATTACAGGCAGTCCCAGGGTAATGAACAAAATATGTTTGGTAGGTTTGTTCTTGGGTAGAATTTTTATGTCAGAACAGGTATATTTGTAATTGTATCTCCAGCCAAATATTTTTTTTATCCCTGTGATAATTGGATTAAGGGCTGAGCCGTTTCCATATGCAGCAGGTGTCAGCTGTATTACACAGCTGACACCTGAAGGGAACTGCCGCGGTCAGTGCTTTCACTGACTGTGGCAGTTAACCTGTTAAGTTCCGGGGTCGAATCCGAACCTCGGCACCTAAAATTCATGATGCTGGGCAGCTTTAAATAGGAGCTGCCGCCCTCCTTGATGTTATCGGGTGGCGCCGATCTATGCAGTGACTGCTGGGAGCCTATTAAAGCCTATTATTTTTATATTACATGACGTGTGGATATGGGATGGACCCCCACTTTATTTTAAAACAGTTTAGACTAGAGAAAAACACGATGTATGGAAAAAATACACAACCACATAATGTAATGGGTGAAATGGCACCAGCTTTATTTGAATCACAGGAATAAAACAATCAGAGGAGGAGTCAGGTGACATGCTAGGGGTGGGATTCCCCAATACCCCAATCTAAAGCTGCCTGACATACAGCACCCGGCCAGACATCAACAAAGGGGGGCGGCACGCTCTGGCTTGCCATTCTAGCACAGCCAGTAAGCTTTAAGGGCACCAATGACCCTAGTGAAGATTATCCATTGTATGCTTCACCACCGTGCCCGCCCCTGGCTGCTTTTACCATTACCAGAGCCTTGAGGCTGGCCACTTCCAAAGCTCAGGCTGTTGACCACCATGAGCTTTTACATCCTCTATAAGTTAAATTAGTCCACCAATAACTTGCCTGCACCTTCCACCTGACTCCTCCACCGCAAAATAAAAGCTGCGACAGATAACAAAATGCCATACTTTGACTCCCATTCTATTTTTTTTTTTAAATACATATTCTTTTATTTATTTGTTTTTAATTTTATATCTACATTTTTATTTAGATATTTCTTTCTTCTTCCATTTTAAAGCCAGGAGCATAACATTGAGAAATTTTAATCTCCAGGCAGAAACTTTAATCCCTTAAGGACGCATGGTTTTTCGGCTCATTTCTCGCTCTCCAACTTCAAAAATCCATAACTTTTTCATTTTTACGTGTACAGACCTGTGTGAGGGCTTATTTTGTGCGTAACAAATGTTACTTTCCCGTAATGTTATTTATTTTGTGGGCTCAGTTTTTTCGACTTTGACTGTGCACTCAAAATAACACCTCAGCTTTATTCTTTGGTTCGGTGCAATCGCGGTGATACCAAATTTATATAGGTTTTATTGTGTTTTAATACATTTTCAAAAATTAAACAAATGTGTACAAAAAAAGAAAAACTAATAACTTTTTCATACTTTGGTGCACGGAGATGTGTGAGGTGTTTTGAGGTCTGTGCGACATTTTGATCATTTTTTATTTCATTTTTTATGTTATGTAAAAAGGTGTAAAAGTCGCATTTCGGACATTTGGGCGCCATTTCCCGTCCCGGAGGTCACTGCCGCCCTTAACCGTTTTTATATTTTGATAGATCGGGCAATTTGGGACGCGGCGATACCTAATATGTTTGTGATTTTTACTGTTTATTATGTTTTATATCCGTTCTAGGGAAAGGGGGATGATTTTAACTTTTAATATTTTATAAATTTTTTTTATTTTTTTAAACTTTTTTTTTTCTTTTTTTTTTCACTATTTCTTAGACCATCTAGGGTAAATTAACCCTAGATGGTCAGATCGCTCCTATGATATACTGCAATACTTCTGTATTGCAATATATGGCATTTTTGCAGCACATTTATTACAATGAGCCACTGGCTCATTGTAACGAAACTGCAGAAGCCATGTAGCCTCGTGTCAAAAGGAGACCCGAGGCTACCATGGCAACCGATCGCCGCCCTCCGATGGCGTTCGGGGGCACGGCGATCGCAATAAAGATGGCGGCGCCAGTGCGCCGCCGTCTTTTAAACGCCGCCGGCGACTTTGCCGGCGGCAATGACATGGTTAATAGCCGCGATTGGTGCAAGCACCGACCGCGGTTATTAGCGGTGGGGGTTTTATGCAAAATGCAAAAACCCCCACCTTTGTATGAAGAGGACTCAGCCCGTGAGCCCTCTTCATACATCCCTTATACCTCTGCGCCATAGAGCTACGGCGCAGAGCGTTAAGGGGTTAAATATGTGCAACCTCCGACTCACAAAGAGTCATCCCACAGCGCTCAGGAGAGGAAACCTGTGGAGGAAACTTCTAGGGAACCATGGCTGAAGAATTGCCCTTCCCCTGGGCTTAGGAGGATAACACCAACTTCATCTCATCAATAGTCAATTAAGAAATTTACATGATACAAGATAAACAGTGTCAAAGTTCAAAAAACAAACAGACAATCATTTTCATAGAATTATACATGTAATTATAAATGTAAACAACCAGTTGTAAATTAATGATAGTAAAGGTGCGGGTGGGAGGGGCATGTTTTTTTCTGTGCTTCTAGAGAGAGAAAGAGAAAGAGAGATACAGGACAGGGAGTGACATCTACTCCTGAGCTCCTCCCCTCTCACATCACTACACTATACCACCCACTCTGTTCTTACATCACTACACTATCCCACCCACTCTGTTCTTACATCATTACACTATCCCACCCACTCTGTTCTTACATCACTACACTATCCCACCCACTCTGTTCTTTTAACAAGGACCATCATCTTACATCAATACTATCATCTAAATTCAGTCGTTATAGGTCCCCCCTTACCACCGTCATGTTCCTGCTTCGCCTATGGCTCCGCTGTTGTCATTCTGTTTGAAACAGAATTTAACATAAAAGCAGTAAATCTCTACAGTTGTATTGCAGTGTACTGTATAAGTGATCAATCCTGTAGTGTTCAAGTATTCTTGGGGGGAGCTAAAATAATAGTAAAATATTGTAAAAAAATTTTTAAAAAATCAGAAAAACAGAAAAAGGACTAAAAATCAAAGCATCCACTTTCCTTAGAACACATATAAAAATAGATAAATAAGTAAAATCATACACATGTCAGGTATCGCCACATCCCAAAATGTCTGATCTATAAAAATATAAAACAATTATTCGCAGTGATGAACCCAGTAATGGAAAATAGTGCCTAAATGTCCGAATGACCATTTTTTTTTACATTTTGTCTCCAATAAAATTTGAATAAAAAGTGATCAAAAAGTTGTACAGTATCCAATATGGTAGCAATTAAAACATATTCTCATCCTGCAAACAATGACATGTTACACAGGTCTGTACACCAAAGTATAAAAAAAGTTCAAGGTGTCAGAATATGGTGACCCAAGGCATTTTTTATGCAAGGTCTTTGAATTATTTTTAAGGTACTGAGAAATTGCTAAACTATATAAATTTGGTGTCACTGCAATCATACTGATCCCAATAATAGAGAGTTGTGATCTCGACCGCACATTGAAGCCTACAAATCCTACAAATAAAGGTCATCAGAATATGGAGCAACTGTGTTTTTTGTCAATTCTATCACCTTTGGAATTTTTTTTCTGCTTACCAGCACATGGCACAGAATATTAAATGGTGCAACTAAAAAAAATATGTTTCTCTTATTATATCCATGATTACTGCGAGCACCGATCTTGGGTGTTTTCTCTTTAAATACTCCCAGCAAAGTCACCAGGAGCATTTAACCCCTTCCCGACATTTGACGTAATAGTACTGCATGGCAGGAGGTGCGTTCCCGCAAAATGCAGTATTATTACGTCAAGCTTCTGGCCCCGGCTCCTGAACGGAGCCGGGGCCAGAAGCTGCGGGTGTCAGCTATATATTATAGCCGACACCTGCCTCTAACACCCGCCGACACCTGCCTCTAACACCCGCTGACCGCGGCGTGTTAGAGGCATTTAAAGTTTAGGAAAAGTGAATCGGGCAGGGTGGCGGCTGTTCCTGACAGCCACGAATTTTGCCTTGCGGTCCAGAGGGGTTTTGTTGCCCCCCTCTGTCCATGTTTGCCGCTATTGGCTGGTCGATTTGGTCCAGCCAAAAGCAGCAATATTCGTCACAATGGGCATCGCTAGGGTGAATAAGACCAACACTTGGCGATAATTTCCCTACGAAAAACCAAGATTTGGTACAAAAGCGCTGGCCGTGTACATTGTACAGATTATGGTGTACAACTCTTACGAGCTGTTCCAATGTACAGGTCCTGCCGTATCATTTCTCCGTTTTCAAGAGGAAGATATTAGGAAACTAATATTGGGACAAGAAGGACGGGGCCCCAGTCGCTCTGGTTTAGATGTTCCTATGTTTTGCCAGGACAGCATTTTCCCGGTGAATTCTGCTGCTTCTAAAAGTAGGACTCAATAAAGAGTCTGTTCCAAAAGAGGAGTTAGGATGGACACTATATACTACTAAGAGACCTGCGACAACTCCAGAGTGACAAACGTTTAGTTGGTCCCTTGGTATATTCTACCTCCTTATACACAACACATTCACAATTCACGCCCAACCTGTTGTGAATTAATTTCGGTAAAATGAATAATTGTAACAACTGTTGGGTCACGTTGCTCCCTATACCCCTCCATTATTTCATAAGGGGCGCCACATAACGGGCACTGAACTTTCCAGAAATAATTGCAATTTCCATCTCGGACTCCATTGCACATGATATTTGGAAACCACCTATATGTTCAAAATGCTCATTTCACCACGTGTATTACACTACACCACATATTACACCTTGCTATATTCCCCAAGGGGTGTACATTCAACAATTAGGGTCACTTTTCGGGTTTTCCTCTGTTTTGGTACCACTACGGCTCTCCAAATGTATCCTGACTAGAGATGAGCGAGCACTAAAATGCTCGAGTGCTCGTTATTCGAGACGAACTTTTCCAGATGCTCGAGTGCTCGTCTCGAATAACGAGCCCCATTGAAGTCAATGGGAGACTCGAGCATTTTTCAAAGGGACCATGGTTCGGGAATAAAATGTGTTAGTTAATTGAAAAAGAATGTCTTCTGATAAGTTAGCAGATGTATGCAAACATCTGCAATCTATTCTTCACTGTTCCGCGCGTATATTATCTCCCGACAAGTTAACAGATGTGAAGAACAGTGAAGAATAGAATAAAAACAGTGACCACAGGATCATTTAAGTGAAAAACACAGTGAAGAATAGATTGCAGATGTTCTGCACATCTGCTTACTTGTCGGGAGATACGCTGTCCCGGGATCCGCTGCTCTTCTTCCACTGAAGTCTCCCCGATGTCTCCGTGCCCCTCGATGTCTCCGTGCCCCTCGATGTCTCCGTGCCCCTCGATGTCTCCCCGTGCCCCTCGATGTCTCCGTGCCCCTCGATGTCTCCGTGCCCCTCGATGTCTCCGTGCCCCTCGATGTCTCCGTGCCCCTCGATGTCTCCGTGCCCCTCGATGTCTCCGTGCCCCTCGATGTCTCCCCGTGCCCCTCGATGTCTCCCCGTGCCCCTCGATGTCTCCGTGCCCCTCGATGTCTCCGTGCCCCTCGATGTCTCCGTGCCCCTCGATGTCTCCGTGCCCCTCGATGTCTCCCCGTGCCCCTCGATGTCTCCCCGTGCCCCTCGATGTCTCCGTGCCCCTCGATGTCTCCGTGCCCCTCGATGTCTCCGTGCCCCTCGATGTCTCCCCGTGCCCCTCGATGTCTCCCCGTGCCCCTCGATGTCTCCGTGCCCCTCGATGTCTCCGTGTCCCTCGATGTCTCCGTGCCCCTCGATGTCTCCGTGCCCCTCGATGTCTCCGTGCCCCTCGATGTCTCCCCGTGCCCCTCGATGTCTCCCCGTGCCCCTCGATGTCTCCGTGCCCCTCGATGTCTCCGTGCCCCTCGATGTCTCCCCGTGCCCCTCGATGTCTCCCCGTGCCCCTCGATGTCTCCGTGCCCCTCGATGTCTCCGTGTCCCTCGATGTCTCCGTGCCCCTCGATGTCTCCGTGCCCCTCGATGTCTCCGTGCCCCTCGATGTCTCCGTGCCCCTCGATGTCTCCCCGTGCCCCTCGATGTCTCCGTGCCCCTCGATGTCTCCGTGCCCCTCGATGTCTCCGTGCCCCTCGATGTCTCCCCGTGCCCCTCGATGTCTCCGTGCCCCTCGATGTCTCCGTGTCCCTCGATGTCTCCGTGCCCCTCGATGTCTCCGTGCCCCTCGATGTCTCCGTGCCCCTCGATGTCTCCGTGCCCCTCGATGTCTCCCCGTGCCCCTCGATGTCTCCGTGCCCCTCGATGTCTCCGTGCCCCTCGATGTCTCCGTGCCCCTCGATGTCTCCGTGCCCCTCGATGTCTCCGTGCCCCTCGATGTCTCCGTGCCCCTCGATGTCTCCCCGTGCCCCTCGATGTCTCCGTGCTGCCGCTGCCCCATGTCTCTGTGCTGCTCACCGTGTTCTTCACACATATATATTGTTCTTCACATACTATTTTGTTCGCACCGTTCCGCGCGTATCTTCCGACAAGTAAGCAGATGTGCCGAACATCTGTAATCTATTCTTCACTGTGTTCTTCACTGTGTTTTTCACTTAAATGATCCTGTGTTCACTGTGTTCACTGTTTTTATTCTATTCTTCATTGTTCTTCACTGTGTTTTTTTAATTAAATGCTCGATCTCGAGCAGGGGAAATACTCGTCCGAGCAACGAGCCGTCTCGAGTACCTTAATACTCGAACGAGCATCAAGCTCGGACGAGTATACTCGCTCATCTCTAATCCTGACACATATGAAGGATTTCTGTCAAATTTGGCCTCGAAAAGACAAACATCCCTCTTTTCCTCTACTGTGCGCCCATAAAGCATTTTATATGCACATGTGGGGTACTTCTACACTCGGGAGAAATAGTTTTACACCTTTTTTGGGGTTATTTAATATATTATCCCTTGTGGCTTACATAAATTAGGGGTAAAGTGACATTTATAGGAACATTTTCACCTTTTTAATGTTTTGGGCCTAATTGGATCATTCACCTGTAGGGGCAAATACATATATTACACATTGCAAAATTCTCTAAGGGGTGTGCATTCAAAAATTAGGGTCACTTTTCGGATTCTTATCTGTTTTATACCACTAGGGTTCTCCAAATGCATGTCAAACATTTCTGTCAAATTTGGCTTCTAAAAGGCAAACCTCCCCCTTTCCTTTTACTGTGCGCCCATACAACATTTTATTTACACATGTGGGGTACTTCTACACTCGAGAGAAATAGGTTTACACATTTTGGGGGGTTATTACATTTTTTTATCCCTTGTGGCTATATAAAATTAGGAGTAAAATGACCTTTATAGGAAAATTTTTACCTTTTTCCTATTTAAGTCCTAATTAAATCAAACACCTTTACGGACAAATACACATATTACACCTTGCTAAATTCTCTAAGGGGTGTGCTTTCCAAAATGGTGAAACTTGTTGGGGTTCCCCTCTGTTTTGGTACCGCTACGGCTCTCTAAATGCATCCTGACACATGTAAAGGATGTCTGTCAAATTTGGCTTCTAAAAGGACAACGCCCCTCTTTCCCTTCTGAGCTTCACTGCGTACCCATACAACATTTTATTTGCATGTGTGGGGCAATTTTATACTTGGGAGAAATGCTAGTACACAATTTTTGGGGTTGTTTAATCTTTAATGCCTTATGGGATACAAAAATTAGCCGTAAAAGTGACTTTTTTGGGAAAATGTTCATCTTTTTCCTTTTAGGGACCTATTTGAAGCAAACACCTGTAGGGGAAAATACACATATTACACCTTGCTAAATTCTCCAAAGGGTGCACTTTCCAAAATGGTGACACTTCTGTTTTGGTACCACTAGGGCTCTCCAAATGCATCCTGACACATGTAAAGGATGATTGTCAAATCTGGCTTCTAAAAGGCCAAAGCCCCTCTTTCCCTTCTGAGCCCTACTGTGTACCCATACAACACTTTATATGCAAAAGTGGTGCAGTTCTGTGCTTAGGAGAAATAGTTCTACACATTTATGGGGGTTGTTTCATCTTTTATCCCTTGTGGCTTACAAAAATTTGGGGTAAAAGTGACTTTTTTGAGAAAATTTTCACCTTTTTCCTTTTTGGGGCCTAATTGAATCAAACACCTGTTGGGGCAAATACACAAATTACACCTTGCTAAACTCTCCAAGGGGTGTACTTTCCAAAATGGTGTCTCTTGTTGGGGCTTTCCTCTATTTTGGCACCATTATGGCTCTCCAAATGCATCCTGTCACATGAAAACTTTTTCAGCCATATTTGCCCTCCAAAAACAAAACAACGCTCTTTCCATTCCAAGTGCCCCCCTGTGCCCGTACAGCAGGGTACAGTGACAAAATGGGTATTGGCATACTCAGGAGGAATTGCCCTCAACATTGAAAAATGCATTTTCCTTTTTAACCCATTGTGAAGGTGCAAATTTTAGTGTTTAATGAATCTATAGTAAGATAAAATTACATTTCTGTAATTTCACTTTCATTTATCTTTCACCCTGATGAAACGTTCATAGGGTTAACAAAATTCCCAAAAGTTGTTTTGAATATTTTGATGGGTGTAGTTTCTAAAATGGTGTCATTTGTGGGGGTTTCCTGTCATGTGGGCCTTATAAAGTCACTTCTAACTAAATTGACGATTTTTGTGAAAATCTGAAAAATTGCACCTAAAGTTATAAGCCTCCTAACATCCTAAAAAAAGGAAAAGATGTTTGAAAAATGATGCCAAGTTAAAGCAGACATATGGAAAATGTTAGTTATCAAGTTATTTTAGTGATATGACCAACTTTCCAAAAAGTAGAAAATTTTGAATTTGGAAAACATAGTTTTTTTCAAAATGTTTGCCAAATTTCCTTTTATTTCATAAATATATACTAAACATATTGATTAAATTTCTCAACCAACATGAAGTACAATGTGTCACGAAAAAACAATTTCAAAATCAACTGGATATGTTAAAGCGTTCCAAAGTTATAACCATTTATAGTGACACAGGGCAGATTTGAAAAAATGGGCCGTGTCAGGAAGGTGAAAAGTGGCTTCAGCGTTAAGGGGTTAAATTAATGTGGTGATGACATCACAGAGAGCTTCAGTACTCTTCAACATGGTGGTAGGGGCAGATTAAGACTGCCATATGCCCTGAGCTGTATGAACATTACAGCCACTGCAGTCCGAAATTCCCTCTCTACATATGGTACTAGAATCATGCATCTTGCAAAATCCAGGATGCGTCTTTTCTGCCTGCTTTCAATCTGTGGTTTCAGGACCATTGGAGGACCTTAAAAGATCCTGAAATGTCACCCTTGTGCATAGACTAGGTCCTGGACTACTGCCCATACAGGCTATATTATTATCCACTACTGCATGGTGGCACCCTGTGACAATGGCAAGTTAGTGACAGGACAAACGCCCACATTAATTTAAATGCACTTAGTAGTTATGCTGGGAGCATATAAAGACATAGCACCCATTACTGATGCCACCACCGGGTGTTTACTGGTGGCGCTACGGGTCCAGCCGAACCCAAATTTATTGGAGTCCACTCATTAATAATTAATAAAAAAGCTTTATTGCACACACCTTTGACAAGGTAATTAGAGCCTAAGGCTTAAAGAGGTATTCTCATTTCAGCAAATTAATGTTACTGTTTGCATAATAAAAATTATACAGTTTTCCAACATAATTTTTTTTATCAATTCCACATGGTTTTCTAGATCTCTGCTTGCTGTCATTCTATAGAAAGCTTCAATGTTTACTTCCAGTCGACAGAAATCTGACCATGGTCACACAGGTGCACGGCTCGTTAAAGCACACATATCTGATTACTCTCCGATTATAATGAGCTGTGCACCCATCTGACCATGGTCACACAGGTGCACAGCTCATTATAATCAGAGAGTAATCAGATATGTGTGTTATAAAGAGCCGTGCACCTGTGTGACCATGGTCTGATTTCTGTCCACTGGAAGTAAACATAGTAGCTTTCTATGGAATGACAGCAATCGGAGATCTAGAAAACCATGAGGAATTGATACAGAAAGTATATTTGAAATAATATAACATTTCATTATACAAACAGTAACATTTATTTCCTGAAATGGGAATAGCCCTTTGAATACAGTAAATTACCAGCATCCAAAGAATCTCCCCAGAGTGCACACAGAGGTCCAATTGTAACTAGGAAACATCTATGGGACTGCCTCTATAACCTAAAAATTGTTAAAACATAAGAAGTCCTTTCCACGGATGGCTCTTTATGTTACAAAGATCCATATAGTCTCTTGTACTTTTGATGTATGTGGTCTATTGAAAGTAGGGTTTATAGGGTTTTCTGAACATTTTTGTACACAAAAAATAGTACCCTCCTCACATATCTCCTTCTGCTAATTTTTTTTTATTGAATTAGAAAATATATGTAAAAAATGCACAAATGCACTAATACATGGACACATGAACAATTTTATTGATAAATTACACTTAAAAGAAAAAAGTATACATCTAAAATTACAGTATCTTTTATACAAACAATAGGTCAATACAACAGCCTACTCACCCCCTCTATTACTCACTGACAGCTATCCAATATAGCAGTGATGGCTAACCTATGGCACTGGTGCCAGAGGTGGCACTCAGAGCCCTTTCTGTGGGCACTCAGGCCATCCCCAGAGATGACTACAGGTATTTTCCTGCAGTCCCAGACAGCCCAGGACTTGCTGTGCACAGATATATTTTAAAGTGACAGAGCTACCTGGGACTATTTTCTGCTTTATTGGTGTCCTCAGGGGCTGTTATCAATGAAAACTGTGATAGAGAAGGGAGTATAAATCACAAATTAAATTTCTGTGTTGGCACTTTGCGATAAATAAGCGGGTCTTTGTTGAAGTTTGGGCACTGGGTCTCTAAAAGGTTCGCCATCACTGCAATATAGTAATCAATGTTCTACAAATGAGAAAGGTATCAAAAGAACCACAAGATGTCACTGTTAGAAACAATTTCAGTCACATTAAATTGATCATTGGCTCTTAATATATGTACAATAATATATCACCAAAGTGGACTGAAACTTGACCCTGATGTATCAAGAATATAAAATATATCTTTATTAGTAAATGTAATTCATTAATACAATTATTTAGATGTTAAAGGCGTAGGGCAGGAAATCCAGCATACCCCTAAAAAAAGATCATCCTTCAGTATGAAAAAGGCTATTTACAAGAATATACAATAGTAAAGCAAAAATCTCACATGCAGGCAATCCCAGACTCATGGACACCTGACTTACAGAAGAACCCTAGTTACAAACAGACCGGTTTTAGACAAAGTGGCACGCTGGACAAAACTAAAAACAAGGCCCCAAAACAAAACTATTCAGTAAGATTGCTCCTTTTAGAAGATTGATTGATAGATGGATAAAAAGATAATAGATAGATATATACATAAATAGATAGATATATAGATAGACAGGAGGTCGTTCCACAGGTGCGACTGGCCCGCGGTGGCAGCCAAGGTCGAAGTACCTTAGCAGAAGACAGTCTCAGGGTCAGGTCCAGGTACAGGGTCAGGGCAGGCAGCAGAGATGTAACGTCAAGTCCAATCCGGGGTCAGCAACAAGAGGTCCAGGCAGTTGGGAACGGGTACACAGGCACACAGGAACGCAGGACACGGGAACTCAGGAGACACAGGAAAGCAGAAATATCACAGGGGGGCTTTTTTCTAAAGCTGTGAGGCACAAAGATCCAGCAGGGTGTGATGGGAGAGGCAGGTTTAAATAGCCTTCTGGGCAAATGGCCGGCGCCAATTAATGGTGCACTGGCCCTTTAAATCTCCTGAAGCCTGTGTGCGTGCCCTAGGACACGGGCAAGCACGCATGGAGCGAGGACGGGAATCAGGAGTTGGGTTAGGTGAGTGGCGCTGGTGCTGCGCCTGCGGGCCGACCCACGATATGGGTCGCGGGAACACCCGTGACATTTAGGCCCTGTTGACAATGGTCAACAAAGGTATCTGCAATGAAGGTTTATTGTTAATCCTTGTTCACATGTCAGCACCAAATGTTCTAAATTCCAAATACTTTGTCTAGAATAACACTTGCAAAATATACTTGTTCTGACTTACACACAAATTCAACTTCAGAACAAACCTAGAAAACCTACCTGGCAAGTAACCCAGAGACTGCCTGTATATTATACATACAGTAAGAGAATAGCGATTAACAGGGTCGCATCTGCCATGAGGCGAGATTAAAATCTCGCCTCAGGCGGCAGAATGCGGATCCTTGTAAAGGGCAGCGAAATTTTCCTCTCTTTAAGACACAGGCGCGATTTATATGCGCAGCGACACAGCACCTTTCCGGCTGCTGCGTTGCTCCATTCTAAGCAGTGACACAGGCGTCATGACGTCACGCCGCCTGTGTCACTGTGCGGAGCCGCGGCTCACAGAAGAGCCACGTGAAGACTGGAGCCGTGCGCTGAGGGAGCAGCTGCCTGCACGTGAGTATATATTTTATTATTTTTAATGCACTTTCATTAATTATATTTGGCTAATAAGGGGGAGTGGGGAGGTGTCATGTTATCGTGGGAAGGGGAAGTACTATATATTTTATGTGGGGCCATAATTGCTTTATACTGTGGGGGGGATGTATATATTATATGGGGCCATAATTATTTTATACTGTGGGGGGTTGTGTATATATTATATGTGGCCCATCTGCCTCAAAGTTCAACGTACTGTGCGTTCAGAGATGCTCTTCTGCCTACCTTGGTTGTAACGGGTGGCGATTTGAGTCACTGTTGCCTTTCTATCAGCTCGAACCAGTCTGCCCATTCTCCTCTGACAAGGCATTTCCGCCCACAGAACTGCCGCTCACTGGATGTTTTTTCTTTTTCGGACCATTCTCTGGAAACCCTAGAGATGGTTGTGCGTGAAAATCCCAGTAGATCAGCAGTTTCTGAAATACTCAGGCCAGCCCTTCTGGCACCAACAACCATGCCACGTTCAAAGGCACTCAAATCACCTTTCTTCCCCATACTGATGCTCGGTTTGAACTGCAGGAGATTGTCTTGACCATGTCTACATGCCTAAATGCACTGAGTTGCCGCCATGTGATTGGCTGATTAGAAATTAAGTGTTAACGAGCAGTTGGACAGGTGTACCTAATAAAGTGGCCGGTGAGTGTATATTATATGGGGCCAGAATAATTTTATACTGGGGGGCTGCATATATTATATGAGGCCAGATTCTTCTTTTCCTGGGGGGAGGTTATAAATTTATATGGGGTCAGATTTCAGCTGGGGGGTACAGTATATTACTAAGCTGGGGGCTGTATATGGGGTACAGTATATTACTAAGCTGCGGGGATGTATATGGGATACAGTATATTACTAAGCTGGGGGGCTGTATATGGGGTACAGTATATTACTAAGCTGGAGCGCTGTATATGACATACAGTATATTACTAAGCTGGGGGGCTGTATATGTGGTACAGTATATTACTAGGCTGGGGGTCTGTATATGGGATACAGTATATTACTAAGCTGGGGGGCTGTATATGGGGTACAGTATATTACTAGGCTGGGGGGCTGTATATGGGGTACGGTATATTACTAAGCTGGGGGGCTGTATATTAGGGGGTGCTATATATTCACATTGGTCAGGGTAGCACTGTATGTAAAATCATGTAACATGATAACAGGGTGGGATATATTAGTTATAGGATACCATATATTACTTTACATCATTTAAACAAAATGTTAGGGGGTCTGTATTAATAAATTAGGGTTGTTGTATATGTTTGGTGCTGTGTATGCTATAATTCCAGTAGAATATATATATATATATATATATATATATATATATATATATATATATATATATTATATATGTTTTATATGTGGGGTAGTGTCCGGCAGTTGTGTTGTGAGGGGTATATATTATTTAGGAGCACAGTGTTGTTATCCAGGAGACTTTATACAGTAAGTGGCTGTGGTATTTTTAGGGACGCCGGGTGGAGATGCTGCACGTAGCTGAAGATATCCGGCCGTGAACTCAGCTGTGATACTTCATGGATTGGAGAACCCGGAATAAAGTCCTCCTGATGGAAGAGATTGTCATCTTTAAGGTACTAGATGCCACTAATGACCCCTAGAACCTGTAGTCAGTCACACAGTATCAGGGAGCTGCCTGTGGGGATGTTAATTGTTAGTAACGTTTTCAGCATTTACTTAACAGGGAGCGGGGGCAGCATTTTTATATTCGCCTCAGGCAGCAAATATGCTAGAATCGGCCCTGGCGATTAACCAATACCAGTAATAAATAGCAGGATATGTAGTCACGCATACGAGTTATACGATGCATAACTATAATCCTAGATTAGTTGAATGAATATAATGTAATATATTGAATACAACACATTAATTGCTATGTGGCAGAAAGTAATATACTATAGAGGGAATATGCCCTATATAATATAAATGGGAAATAATATTCTAGCCACAATAACTAGAATGGTCTTTTACCATTAGGCATGCTGAAAGAAGAGGGGGGAGCTGGATAGGGTACCCCTCAGCATACTTTTCACCACTATATTGCTTCTAAGCCATTTGTTTGCTTTTTTTTGAGTAAGATTGCTGGGTTACCTGCCCCAGCTTATTTTTAATTCTTTGTCCATTTTGTGTCTTATTTCCATAGTTTGAATAATTGTATTATGTGCATTAATAAAGATATATTTTTCATACATCAGGGTCAAGATATGCGGTTTTTCTTGTTTTGTAGTATCTAAACCCCATGTTATATCTACATTACAAAAAGTTCACCTTTTTTTGTTTGAATAACCTGGCTCAGTTGTTACTCTACTATACCTGGCATGTCCACATGTCTACTACAAATGCACACGACAACACACATGCTGTGTATATTTAGCCATTCCTGCCCACATCAAATATTTGCGTCTCAATTACAGCTTCACATGTATCACGTTAAATGGCATACATGTAACAAAGTAAAGCACATACACGTTATCCATAATATGATGTATATTGTAATGTGAGATGAACTTAAAACATAAAACATACTGCATAAGATTTTACTAATTGTACAGTTAAAATTATCTCCCTCACCCTTCGGTAGAAAAAAAAAGATGCCCGCAAGGCATAATTACACAGCATAGAACCATTAAATAATCACCATTGATATCCTGCGCTTGTTAAATAATTCCTATAATCTCTTACCATGAATAATGCACCAACATATTTAAAGTACAGGCAGTCCCTGGGTTATGTATAGGATGTGTGACCATGGTCAGATTTCTGTCCTCTGGAAGTAAACCTAAAAGCTTCCTATACAAGGATCAGTATTGGGGCCACTTCTTTTTAATAATGACCTTGTAGTGGGTTTACACAGTCAAGTTTCAATATTTGCAGATAATACTAAGCTGTGTAAAGTAATAAATACTGAGGTCGATAGTTTAGCATTACAGAGGGATTTGTGGAATCTTGAGGCGTGGGCAGAGAAATGGTTGATGAGGTTTAATGTAGATAAATGTAAAGTTATGCACTTGGGCCATGGAAACAAAAAGTAAAATTATGTGCTAAACAGTCAAGTATTGGTAAAACTGGAGCTGCAAAAGACTTGGGGGTATTGTGCTAAAGTAGATAAAATTATGGGATGTATCAAGAGAGGAATAACTTCTCATGATAAAGACATAGTTTTGCCCTTAAACAAAGCCCTGGTCAGACCACACATGGAATATTTTGTACAGTTTTGGGCACCAGTGTATACAAAGGACATAGTAGAACTGGAACGGGTGCAGAGGAGAGCAACCAGTATTATTAGGGGAATGGGGGGACTAGAATACACTGACAGATTACAAAATTTAGAATTATTCAGTTTGGAAAAAAGACGACTGTGGAGAGACCTCAATACAATTTACAAATACCTGAACGGACAGTAAAAGGATCTCTCCAAAGATGTTTATATACCTAGGCCTGTGACCAGGACAAGGGGCATCCTCTGCACCTAGAGGAGAGGCGATTTTACCATCAACATAGACAAAGGTTCTTTACTGTACGAGCAGTGAGACTATGGAACTCTCTGCCGCAGGAGGTTGTTATGGCGGACTCTATGTACATGTTCAAGAGAGGCCTGGATGACTTTCTGGAGAGAAAAAATATCACGGGTTATGGGAAAAAAACATTATTCAATTCTTAAAGGTTGGACTTGATGGACTTGCGTCTTTTTCTGTACAAATAATAACATTAATTTGCCAAAATGGGAATACCCCTTTAAGTAGAATTTGTATGTAAGTCTGAACAGGTATATTTTATAAATGTAGCTCCTGACAATATTTTATTTGCCCCAGTGGCAACAGGATTTTCAATTTTTATTTACTGTCATGGGAGCAAGGATTATCAATAAAGCTTCATTACAGACACCGTACAGCTGATCATTGCTGCCTGGGACTAAAGTAAAGCATCCAGAGAGCTTCACCAGAGATCCCATTGGGCAGAGAGCTCTGTCTGTAACTAGGGGTCACCTTTAAGTCGGATGTATAGTAGGGGACCATGTGTATATTGATCCTTGAAAAATATATGGTAAAAGAAACTACTCTTTCGTTAATGACATAAAATTATGTTGCAGAAGTAAAAAAAGATGAAGTCAATTTACTCCGATAGGGCTTCTAAGCAGCACATGCCGTGCACCAGCTCAGGGTGAGCTGGTGCCGGCGCTTATCTTCGTTATGTTTTTAAACGTTCTTAAAGAGTTTTAACACTTTATTAATCTTTATATCTGAACAAGCTTCCCCGCACCGTGGTCTGCGCTTGGCGCACCATGCGTGCGACCGTGCGTACGCCTGACTAGGGAGGAGTAGCGCGCATGGTGCACCGAGCGCGAACCACGGTGCGGGGAAGCTTGTTCAGATATAAAGATTAATAAAGTGTTAAAACTCTTTAAAAACGTTTAAAAACATAACGAAGATAAGTGCCGGCACCAGCTCACCCTGAGCTGGTGCACAGCATGTGCTGCTTAGAAGCCCTAACCGAAGTGGTAGGTTTCCTTTAAACTAGTAAACCTGTGCTGAATTCAATAGACATGGATATTTAACATTTGCATACCATTCAGATTCAATAATTTAGGGTTAACTGTATTTGTAAGAAGAGGATCACACATTTATATACTTTTGCAGGAAAATCATAGAGGTGAACAAAAAAACGTAAAAATAGTTTGTGTGAAAATAAGTGCGTGAGCATTATCATAAAAATGTAAAATAAAATCCTTGACTATAATTTTCACATTTAAATTGACACAATGGTGGAAAAAATAGACATTTTTGCTGTTTTTTTTCAACATTGACGTTAACTGCATTAATAATTCTTTTGCAAATTTTTTTTTATGGTAATGACTTTACAGATGTGGTAAAAATCATTATGAATGTTCCAGTTCCATAACTCTGTATTTAAGAGACATAAATGGTACTTTCAGCTCAGAATCAATTCAGAAACCAACTTTAGGTCCCTAACAATGTTAACCCTCCTATAAACACGCACGGATTAGACCAGTGGTGGCAAAGTTATGGCACGAATGCCATAGGTGGAACCCAGAGCCCTTTCAGTGGGCACTCAGGTTGTGGCTTCAGCACAGAGTTCGCCAGACAAGTCTTGAGGGATCCTCTTGCAGTCCCAAGGTAGCTATGCTCATCATTATTTTAAAATGAAGTATCCTGAGCCTGCAGGAACAGAGAAAAGGAGTGGAAAGACCCAGATTATGATTGGAGCCATTGGAGCTCCTGCTCTGGGCCCCACAATTCTTCCAGCAGGACCGCCGCGGGAGAGGATGATGGTACTAGCTGACACCCGGAAGTCTAAGTAGCACCTGATCTTCATTAGAGTCCGCCGCAAAGCGGGATGGTCTTGCTGCAGCAGGGTGCCACCAGGTCGTTCCACGGGTGTGAGAATGCCTGGGGAGGCAGCCAAGGTAACAGGGAGCAGGAGGAGATGCAGGCCACGGTCCGAGCCTGGGGCTGACAGCAGGAGTATGGTTTGAAACAGGGGCTGGCACACAACACAGGCAGACAGGAATGGACTGGCCCTTGGAGGAGAGCTGGTGACTTGGAGGCGTCTAGGAACACTGGGAACATAGGAAACAGGAGCGTCCGGAAATGTTGGAGACACAGGACACAGGAGTGTCTGGAAATGCTGGAGTCACAGGACACAGGAATGTCTGGAAAAGCTGGAACACAGGAGCATCTGGGAATGCTATTTCACGCCTCTTATGGAGAAGCATAGGGAAGCTTGGTATGGAAACCATGCAAGTTCCTTAGGGCACAGAAGATAGGGTTTTCACTTACAGGAACATTGCTGAAGATCCGGCGAGGCAGGAAGGGAGGTGCCAGATAATAAGGGCTGAGCCGGATTAGCGAGCGCCAATCAGGATTATGCTGGCTCTTTAAGGCTAGGAGAGTCGGCATGTGCACCCTAGTGAGCGGGGACATGCACAGCCTAGTTGGGAAGCAGGAGCGTTGGAGAGGTGAGTCCGGGCCATGGGTTGCCGCGCCACAGGGAAGGGAATGGGTGTACCCACCTCCACCTCTTCCAATTCTTCTTGGTGACGGGACACCTGAGGAGGAGAGCAGAAACTGTCATGTTTGGAGACACTGTAATGACGCCATGGGAGGTCACTGCCAAGATCCCAAGGTGTTGGCGTATCCCGGACAAGGAAGAAAGAACAGGGCAAACCCTGACGAAGTGCTAGGAACTAGCACGAGAAAGGCCAAGGTTTACAAGTCAAACTCTGTAAACTTGCATCGACTCCCCTGCAAGTAGTACAGCTGGAGGCTGGAGTGGCTATTTTCAAGCTGGAGGTTGGAATGGCTCTTGACAAGCCGGAGGCTGGAGTGGCTCTTGGCAAGCCAGAGGCTTGAGTGGCTTCTGGAAAGCCAGAGAGTGGAGTGGCGTCTGGAAAGCCAAAGACTGGAATGGCTTCTGGAAAGCTGGAGACTGGAGTGGCTTCCGGAAAGTCGGAGACTGGTGAGTGACTAGGTCAATCATATTGGTTTGTTCAGAAAATAAAGCAATGCAAAATGCATACAACGTGCCACCATGTAGTATAAAATGCATGCAGCGTACCATCATGTAGTATAAAATGCGTACAGAGTGCTGCCATGTAGTATAAAATGCATATAGCGTGCCGCCATGTAGTCTAAAATGCATACAGAGTGCCGCCATGTAGTATAAAATGCATACAGCGTGCCGCCATGTAGTATAAAATGCATACAGCATGCCGCCATGTAGTATAAAATTTATACAGCATGCTGCCATGTAGTATAAAATGAATGCAGCATCCCGCCATGTAGTATTAAATACTTTGTGTACCCCCATGTAGTATAAAATGCATACATCGTAATGTCATGTAGTATAAAATGCATACATCGTACTGCCATGTAGTATAAAATGTATACAGCATAAAGCCATGTAGTATAAAATGCATACAGCGTGCTGTCATATGGTATAAAATGCATACATCGTAATGTCATGTAGTATAAAATGCATACAGTGTACCACCATGTAGTATAAAATGCAAACAGCGTGCCAACATGTATTATAAAATGCATACAGTGTGTGCCGCCATGTAGTATAAAATGCCTACAGCTTGCAGAGAGGAGTGTCCACCTCAGCTCTGCTATAATAAACACATACATATATATATGTATATGGTTATGTCCTCATGCGGGAGGGGGGTGGGCAGGGAGCCAGGAGCAGAGGGGGGGGGGGTTGCTGGAGTGGATGGGGGAGTGTAGGGGGCATATGCGGGGTGGGATCCCAGAGCTGACAGGTGAAGCTGCACCTCGGGCTGGGAAGGATGTGCCGGCCGGCGGGAATGGGGATGTGCCGAACGGTGGGCAGTGGGATGTGCTGGCCTGCATGGGTGGGTGGTCGGTAGCATGGGCGTGCTGGTGCCTTCATGGGTGGGCGGGCAGGCGGTGAGCAGCATGGGTGGGTGGAAGCATGGGCAGATACCCCCTCCTTCTGCAGGTGGCAGATGACAGACTCCTGGTTCTGCCGGCTTAGTTGTGCTACCACCACTGCATTGAGCCAACAGGCAGGACTGAGTAAGACTGGAGGGCTGAGATGTCCTGGAGTGCTCCAGCTTCAGAGATGCTGTGTGCAGCCCAGGTATTGGGGACCAGGAGGCAACGTTACCATAAAAATAGAAATGTGCTGCTTTACATTATAGGCTGCATACGCTCCTCAAGGCTACAACAACTTCAGGGTCAGTGAAGAAGATGGGTTGGCAAAGAGAGGCGGGGGAGGGCTCCGTGCACAAGTTTCAGTACAGCATAAAAAGATTAAATCTATAGCATCTATGTGCCCTGTCTTCCGCCTCATCTGCAGCTTGTTATAAGCTGTTGTCTTCCATGTGCTCCAGTCACTGCTGTCCTTGGATTGAGAAGCGTTATGGCATCTTTACATCTGCCTGTATGTCACAACTAAGTACATGTATACAAAAAGGAACATATATATGTGTAATATATATATATATTAGTAGTCAAGCTGTTACAATAAGGTGATGTAAGAATGTGGTAAGACCGCAATGTGGCATGGTAATGTCTCAATGAGGCATTGTAACATTAAAGCATTGTGATGTCACTGTGAGGCATTGAAATGTCACAATGAGGTAATAGGACAGACTCATAATGGTGCATTCTGATATCATAATGCAGCATAGTCACAACATAGTGATAAAAGAAAGTGACATTGTCATAATGGGGATTTGTCACAATGGGACAATCAGGCAATGTAACAATTGAAGGATATCAGGATGATGTCAATATGGCAATGTCAAATGAAACTACAAGACATTGTTACTAAGGGACATTGTGATGTCATAAAGGGGAATTGTCACAGTGGGGAATTGTTACAATGGGATATTGTCACTGTGGTGTATTGTGATGTCTCATTATCACAATTCTTCAATGTTACTATGGGTCATTGTAATGTGAAAATGGGGCATTTAATATTATGTTGTAATGGGGCATGGTGGAGTTTCCAAGTAGCATTGTCACAATAATGTATTTTGATGTCACAATAAAATATTGTCATAATGGGACATGTGATGTCTCAATGGTGCATTGTCGCAATTGTGCATCAGAACAAAGGAAGGATTAGACAATGTGGTAAGATCCCAATGGGGCATTGTCACAGTGATGTATTGGGATGTTTCAATGAGGCATTGTCCCAATAGTGCATATTCATGTCTCTATGGGGAATTGTTGCAATTGTGTATTGTAATGCGGTATGTTGCTGTCACAATGTGGCAATTTTACAATGG